>NC_135547.1:86014633-87214633 GCF_045843805.1 Urocitellus parryii | reverse complement strand
CCTATTTTCACATCAGAAATATCTCTAATTTCCTGATTGGACAGGAGAGTTGTCAATGTCCAATTATTCTCCCTGAGATACTCTCACCCTCATGTAGAGCTGAAAGCTTTGCTGGTCACAGATGACCCCCACTTCCAAATCTTCCATCTGCTCCTGCTGCCCTTCCCTCCTCACTGTCAGGAGCTTGCCGCACTGGCTCACTTGCCAAACTCGTTGCCATGGCAACGGTTACAAATAACTCAGATGCAGAGAAAGATTTTAACCCAAGAGCTGCTGGGCCAATGCCTTCTTGCTCCCTTCTCAGGCCAGACTGAAGGAAAGATCTGGAAAATTCTTTGGAATCAAGTCACTCTCCTGCTCACAAACCTGCCAAGGTTTGTCCCTGTCAACAAAAATAAATTCTGACATTCAAGGACTTCTAAAAACCTGATTCAAATCTTTATAATCAGAGGCTGTGGCTATAGCTCAGTGGTAGCATGTTTGCTTAGTATACAAGGCCCTGAGTTCAATCCTCAGCACTGCAAAAGAAAAAAAAAATCCAGAAATTTTTCAATCACATTTGTTACCTTTTCCCATTAAGCAATCATTCTTATTTTTGACATCTACCCTCTGCCATCTTCTGTGTTGGATACTATACATATAGGTTCTAAAGGAATTTTCTCAGAACTTTATCAGGTAGATATTATTTCTCCTTTACAAAGGAGAAAATTAAGGTCTATGGTTATAATTGAGTTGAATAAGAACATGGAGTCAAAATTCAGATTTAAATCTATCAGATTCCCAAACCTATGCTTTTGCCATTCTCAATAGTCCACAAATGTTGATCTACAGATGGAATACACAGATAATCTGTTGTGGGTTTGAATTCCCTGTGAAGAAGGTGGAATACATTTGTCTACTCTAACACCTGAGCATCCATAAGATAAGAGGAAGTAAATTAAGAGTATAAACCTAAAACTCTAAATAGTTCCCATCAGTGGCAGTGGGGGAAAGATTACAACAATTTTCTGGCCATCAGAAATGAGCTGGA
Organism: Urocitellus parryii; assembly: GCF_045843805.1. Taxonomy (NCBI): domain Eukaryota; kingdom Metazoa; phylum Chordata; class Mammalia; order Rodentia; family Sciuridae; genus Urocitellus; species Urocitellus parryii. The sequence goes on along the minus strand of NC_135547.1, from coordinate 87,213,603 downwards.
GGAGTACTAACTGAGAAGCAGGGTTAGAGAAACAGTCAAAATTCACACCTGAGCAGGGACTACCAGGAGACAGCTGATCTACACTTGAAAAAGCCTAGAGAGGTACAGAAAAGTTACTCTGATGGTGAAAGCAAGATAGAAAGCCCCAAACAGGCAATAATCTAAAGACCATGTTGGAATCAGGAGATGTGGCACACACCTGTAATCCAAGCTATCTGGAAGGATGAGGCAGGAGGACTGCAAATTTGAGGCCAGCCTTGACAATTTAGTGAGACTTTATCTCAAAATAAAAAAAAGGTTGGCATTGTAGGGTGGTGGTACAATACCCCTGGGTTCTGTCTGAAATAAACAAACAAACAAAGTGCATGTTGCAACAATGGATCTTCCCTACCTTTCCTTTGTCTCCTCCATGTTCATGGGTACAAATTTCAAGAGCTAACCACCTACACTCCTGCAAAATATCAGAGGATTCCAAAATAAAATAAAATAAAACATCTCAGAACAAAAGCCTTCACCTTCTGTCCTTAGAGGTCCTCCGGCCGACTGTGCAGGTCCCCACCCAGTGACCATAAAGGAAAATCTAATAGTGGACTTGACAAAGCCCTGACCCTTATACAAGACTCCAAACCCATCAGCTTTTTATTGATTTCTTTTAAAATCAGTGGGTTGATAGGCTTGAACATATGTGAAAAGCATGCTAATAGTTTATTTTTATTATTTTGAGGTTCTGGGGTTTAAACTCAGATCTGCTCTACCACTGAACTATATCCCTAGTCCTTTTTTTATTTCTTATTTTGATACAGGCTCTCTCTAAGTTACTCAGGTTGGCCTTGAACTTGGCCATCTTCCTGCCTCAGCTTCCTGCCTGTCTGGAATTATAGGTGTGTGCCACCTCACTGGGCTGCTAATGGGTTTACGAATGAACTGATGAAACAAACATTGAAAAGTAAAACTAGGCACATTTCAACTATGAAAAAAATCAAGCAATTATGAAAAATAGGAATCTGTGTAAATGCCACAAAAATTAATTAGGGTACACTTCTTCACTTTATAGTGACTACTGATTTACTAGGAATTGGGATATACACATATCAGGGGAATGCAAGGTGGGAAAATAGGAGCATGTGTGGAAGGAACAGAAAAGAGGCAAAATCTCTTCTACTATAATGAGTTGTCAAGAGAAATATCTTAAATTGATAAGTTAAGAAATGGTAGTAAAAGCATATTATGAGGACTCATGACCAATCATTATTAAAAATTCTTTCAGTTACAAGTAACAAAAACCTCCACTAAACACATATGGCCTTATTTATTTATTTTTCAGTTAACAGGAAGTATGGAGTAGGTTCAGCTGCTCGATGATACCATCAAGTAATCATGCTCTTTATAACTTTTTCTTCCTTAACATGTTGTCTTCATTCTCACGTTAATCCTCTCGTGGTCACAAGATGACTATCACAGCTCCAGGCAGCATGACTATATTCTAAGGCAGAAACAGGGACGGTGACAAAATCAGCTATGTATGTCCCTTTGCTCAGGAAACCAAAAGCTTTTTTTCAGAAGGCCTTAGCAAACACCTCATTGGCCATAGGTAGGTCATATAGTCATCCTTAGCCGTAGGGAAGCTAACAAAGGATCTGGCTCCTCAGCCTCTGCGTGGAAGATAGCTGACAATAATGGAGTTGGGAGTGATAAATGCCAGAAGAAACCACCAAAAAGACCAGCCCAAGCAGTTGAAAGTAGTTTCCTCTAGGAAGCAACACTTGTAGTCAGAAGGAATGGGACAGGATATTGTTGGGTTTTATTAGTTATCCTTTAGCACTATTTTATTTTTTAAAATTATGTGATGATTAAAAATAAAGTATTATAGTTTCTATGAAAAAAGTGTTGAATTAAAAGTTGGTAGTAGTTTCCTGTCTCCAGAGCAATGGGCATCAATTCACCATAGAATCAAAATTGCCTGATTACATAGGCTCCTTGCTTAGATCAAGGTATCTTAGGTATCCACCCATCAATCATAGAGAAAACTGTGCTACCACAATTGATCTGAATGTGGCTGGTGGAAACCAGGGCAACTCTGTGTAGCAATTACGTGGATTGACTGTGGCTAGACTGTCCTGGTGCAATTTCCTGCCTGTCATTTATTATCTTTGTAAACCTGGACAAATGACACCTGGGAGCCTGACTTTCTTTCTTTATGAAATAAAGGCAATTCAAGTGCTTCGAACAGAGTAAGCAAATATTATCCACTATGATTAAAATGTCAAATGTTCCATATAGTGATACAATCTGAGTGTACTTTTGTAATATTCTGCTTCCATTTAGTTAATTTTTTTATCCTAAACATGAGTTTGGACTGTACTGTCACTGAAAATTATTTTTCAGAGATGTGTATGCATATTTTTCCCAGGCCCTTTGCTCTGTTGGGACCACATCAGGAGATGTATAGGCTTGAATTGCTGTTGACTCCTGTTGGAGGAAACACTATAAAAAAGAATCAGACTGGATTTTTGTTCTACTAGAAATATTATTATTTAACTTTAAAAACAGTCTATTCTGTAAATGTGCTGCTAACTATTGTGAGTGCCTTGTGTGGTCTGCAGGAATGAGGTCACCACTGTGGGGCAGGAGTGAGAATGTCTCAGAAAGGAAACAAATATGTAAAATGTTATGCTGCAGCAGGAAATACCGTTGATCTATGAGTGGGGAATGGAAAAATGACCTCCTTTATTTAATGCTGTGGATTGCAGGTAGGGTACACATGACCAATTCCATATAGTTGTGGAAGATAATCTTAACCATACTTAAATCAATGAATATCAAGCATCAGTTATGCAAGATAAGTTGTGAATATATGCTGTGCAACATTATGCCTATGATTAATAATATTGTATTATATACTTAAAATTTTCTTAAGAGAATAGATATGATTACATATTGTTACCACAATAAAAATTATTTAAATAAACATATTCCATACAGAGTGACCAAAATTTATATTATACTAATATAAGACAAAATAAACACTAAGGCAAAAAAGTGTTACAAGAGACAAAGTAGGATGTTATACAAAAATGACAAGTCAACTTTCCAAGAAGTAGAGAAATTATAAATATATGTTCACCAAACATCAGATCTCCTAAATATATAAAACAAACATGAACAAAATTAAAAGGGAAAATAAGCCTATAATATTAGCAGAAGATTTCAATACCCCACTATCAAATGGAGAAAACAACTGTAAAGAATATTAATAAGGAAATAGAGGACTTGAACTCACTAAAGACCATTTGGACATAACAAACATATACAAAACACTCATCCAACAATAGCAGAATATGAGTTTTTCTCTAGTGAATGTAAGAAACTATATGGTAGATCACAAAACAAGTTTTTTTAAAATGTTTTAATTTCTTTTTTTTAAGAGAGAGAGAGAATTTTAATATTTATTTTTTAGTTTTCGGCGGACACAACATCTTTTTTTGTATGTGGTGCTGAGGATTGAACCCAGGCCTCACGCACACCAGGTGAGCACACTACTGCTTGAGCCACATCCCCAGCCCACAAAACAAGTCTTAATAAATCTAAAAATATTTAAATCATAGAAAGTATTTTTTCTGTCCACAATGGATAAAACTAGAAATGAATAGTGAAGGGAAAATGAAAATTCACAATTATGCAGAAATTGAACAACTTGCTTGTAAACAACCAGTGGATCAAAGAAGAAATCACAAGGGAAATTAGAAATTATCTTCAAACAAGTGAAAATTAAATTAGAAAACATCAGAACTTATGGGATACAGTGAAAGCACTGGAAAAAAGATAAATTTATAGCTGAAATAATTTATATTTAAAAAGAAGAAAGATAGGGCTGGAGTTGTGGCTCAGTGGTAGAGCACTTGCTTAGCACATGTGGGGCCCTGGGTTCAATCCTCAGCACCACATGAAAATAAATAAATAAATAAAGGTGTTGTGTCCAATTACAATTAAAAAATAAATATTTTAAAAAAATAAATAAAAAATAAATAAATAAATAAATAAAAATTTAAAAAAGAAATATAACATATCAACAACGTAACTTTATACTATAATGAACTGTACACTGTAAAAGAATAAGAACAATCTGCACCAAAAAATAGAAGGAAGGGAAGAAATAGTAAGATTAGAACAGAGAAAAAATGAAATTTTGAATTAAAAAATTGAGAAAATCATGAAAAACAAGAGTTGATTCTTGGGGCTGGGGATGTGGCTCAAGTGGTAGCACGCTCGCCTGGCATGCGTGCGGCCTGGGTTCGATCCTCAGCACCACATACAAACAAAGATGTTGTGTCCGCCAAGAACTAAAAAAAATAAATAAAATAAAATAAATATTAAAATTCTCTCTCTCTCTTTCTCTTTCTCTCTCTCCCCCTCCCTCCCCCCTTCCCTCCCTCTTTCTCTCTCTTTTTTAAAAAAAAAGAGTTGATTCTTGAGAAAATCTATAAAATTGGTAATTTTTAAGCTAGATCAACTAAAAAAGAGAGAGAAAACTGAAAAAACTAAAATCACAAATGAAAGAGGGGCATTGAAACCAATGTTACAGAAATGCAATGGGTCAAAAGAGACTATTGCAAATAAATATAGGCCAACACATCAAATATCTTAGATAAAATGGATAAATTCCTAAAAACAAATTTACCCAAATAGAATCATGAAGAAATAGGAAATCTTAACAGACTGATAAATAGTAAGGACATTGAATCAGTTATCAAAAACCTTCCAACAAAGAAAATCTGAGGACCTGATAACTTCACTTGCAGATTTAAGCAAACATTTAAAGAATAACTAACAACCCCCATGACCACAATAAAAAAGAATGACTAATTCCAATGCTCCACACACTCTTCAAAAAAAATTAAAGAGGTAAGGAATGCTTCCAAACTCATAAACCAAAGTCAAAAGGTATTACAAGAAAACCACATATAAAAATCCTTGATGAATATTAAATTTAAAACTTCAACAAAATATTAGCAAAAGAGTTCAACAACACATTAAGAGAATTGTACATCATGACCAGTGGATTTATTTGGGGAATGCAAGGATACCCCATCATACAGAAGTCAATCAATGTAATAAATTGCCGCAGTCTGACTGGGCACAATTCAGGAGCCACTTGTCAAAAGAAACAAACTTTATTTTTAAAACTACAAACGCCAAACAAAACAGCTCCTCAGGAAAAACCCTCAGAGCCCAACTGCCACCACTGGCTTCCAGAAGCCTCTCCCCACACAAACCACACCACCTCCCACAATCCTCCTGCTCTTGAGGCCGATTGGCTGGGTCGCGTGGGCGGAGCCAAAGAAGTCCCCCAATGAGCAGTTCCGTAGTCTGAAGGGCAGGGAAACAGCCCAATGAACATGACTGCAGAGGAGCCAATCAGCTAGATGTTGCTGGGGTCACTGTGAGCCAATCATCAGCTGGCAGCTTGAAGGGCAGGGAAACAGCCCAATGAACATCGCCGCAGAGGAGCCAATCAGCTAGATGTTGCTGGGGCCACTGTGAGCCAATCATCAGCCGGCAGCTGGGAGTTTGCTGGCAGCTGGAAGTTTTCTGGGGCCCCTTTGGCTGTGGCTCTCAACATCTCACATAAACAAAATGATGGAAAAATTCCAGATCATCATCTCACTTAATACAGAAAAAATTGACAAAATTCAGTACCCATTTACAATAGCTACTTAACTAATCAGGAAACTATCTGAAAATAACAAAGTTATACATGAAAAAGCCACAGTTAAGGACTCAGTGGTAGAGTGCTTGCTTAGGATGGGTGAGGTCCTGGGTTTGATTCTTATCACCACATTAAAAAAAATAAAGAACAACAAACAAATAATTATGGTTAAATTCTAAGAAAGAAAGTCACGGTGAAGACCATATTTAATGGTAAAAGATAGAAATTTTTTTCCTCAAAGACGAGGTAAAAAAAAAGGATGCCAACTTTCATCACTTCTATTCAACACAGTATTAGAAGTTTTAACTAGAGTAATTAAAGAAGAAAAAAATGAAAGCCTTCCAAATACAAAACAAATAAAGGTTTTTTTTTTTCTTTTCACAGATAATATGGTCTTATATGCAGGTAACAGTAAAGAACACATGCGTGTGCACATGAGAAATAAATTCAGCAAAGTAGCATACAAAATCAACACAAAAATCAGTTGCATGTCTATACCAATAACAACAATTTGAAAAGGAAATTATTAAAACAATTTAATTTAAAATGGCATCAAAAGAATAAAAACTTAGAAATAAACTTACTCAAGAGATGAAAGACTTGTACTCTAAAAACTATAAAGTGTAATAGAAAAAGACACAAGTAAATGGAAATTTGTTCTATGTTCCTGGAATAGAAGATTTAATATTGCCAAGGTGTCAATAGTACTGTTATGGCTTAGATATGTGGTGTCTCCCAAAAGTTCATGTGTAAAACAATGCAGGAATGTTCAGAGGTGAAATTATTAGATTATGAGAGTCAGAACCTAATCAATGGATTAATCCACGGATATGGATTTATTGTGTGGTAATTACAGCCAGGTAGGGTGTGGCTGGAGGAGATAGCTTATTTGGGGTCTTTAGGGTTTGTATTTTGTCCCTGGTGAACAGAATTCTCTTTTTCTGCATCCTGTTTCCACATCTTAAACTGCTTTCCTCTACCATGTCATTTTGCCCTGATGTTCTGCCTCATCTTAGGCCTAAATCAATGGAGTCTGCCATCTATGGACTGAGATCTCTTAAACTGTGAGCCACAAATAAACTTTTCCTCTTATATATTCTAATCAGATCTTTTGGTCACAGTGACTTAAAAAAAATGACTAAAGAGGGGCTGGGACTATGGCTCAGCGATAGAGCACTCACTTAGCACATGTGAGGCCCTGGGTTCCATCCTCAGCACCACATAAATAAATAAAATAAAGATATTAAATAAATAAATGACTAAAGCAAGTACCCAAAGTGATCTGCAGATTTATTGAAATGATTATAAAAAATTTTAACAGCATTTTTTGCTAAAACAGAAAAAATCATACTGAACCCAAATCTCAAGGGACCCCAAATACCACAAAGCATTTTATTTATTTATTTATTTATTTTTATTGGTTCTTTTTAGTTATATATGACAGTAGAATCATTTTTGATATATTTGTACAAGCATAGAATGTACCTTATTCTAATTGGGACCCCAGTCTTGTGTGGGTACACGATGGGATTCATGGTGATGTATTTGTATATGGGCATAGGAAAATTATGTCAGATTCATTCCACTATCTTTCATTTTCATATCCCTCCTCCTTTAGCTTTATTCCCCTTTGTCTAATCCATTGACTATTCTTCCCCATCTCCCCGCTTATTGTGGGTTAACTTCTGATTATCAGAGGAAAGATTTGACCTTTGCTTTTTTGGGATTGGCTTATTTCACTTAACATGATAGTCTTCAGGTCCATCAATTAACCAGCAAATGCCATAAAGTCATTCTTCTTTATGGCTAAGTACTACTCCATTGTATATATACACCACAATATCTTTATCCATACATCTGTTGGGGGACACCTAGGTTGGTCCCGTAGCTTAGCTATTGTGAATTGTGCTGCTATAAACATTAATGTGGTTGCATCACTGTAGAATGCTGATTTGAAATCATTTGGGTTTATACTAAGGATTGGGGTAACTGGGTCAAATGGTGGTTCCATTCCAAGTTTTCTAAGGAATCTCCATACTGTTTTCAAGAATGTTTGCACCAATTTGCAGTCCTACCAGCAATGTATGAGTGTACCCTTTTCTCCACATCCTTGCCGACATTTATTGTTACTTGTATTCTTGATAATTGCCATTCTGACTGGAGTGAGATGAAATCAAAGTGTAGTTTTAATTTGCATTTCTCTAATTGCTAGAGATGTTGAACATTTTTTCATATATTTGTTGAACATTTGTATTTCTTCTTTTGAGAAGTGTATGAACCTTAATGTTAGTTAGTAACAGTATATTAATATCAACTCATCAGCTGTAATAAATGTATCATACTAAGGCAAGATGTTAATAATGAGGAAACTGGGAGGATGGCTGAGGATATATGGCAACTTTCTGTACTTTTTGTTCAATTTTTTGGCAAACATAAAACTGTTCAAAAATGGCTACTAATTAAAGAATCCTAGTTGTGCTATCATAGTAAGTTTCTACAAAATGGTATCATTGGAGAAAACTAAATAAAGTATATTATTTCTTGAACTCAATTTTTTTTCTTGAGGATATCTGAACTATATATTTCAAAATAGTTAAATTGGTAAATCTTATATATATTTTACCACAATGTAAAAATATGTGAAAAAGTACAAATTGACACCTCACTATGTAGTGCTTCTAGAGGTGAAGAAAATAGGTTGCTAGGAAAATAATGAGAATAATAACATCTGATTGTTTGTTGTTGTTGTTGTTGTTTTGGTTTGGTTTTGCTTTTATTCTGATGCTGGAGATTGAACCCAGAGCCTCACACATGCTGGCAAACACTCTGCCACCAAGCTACACCTGCAGCCCTAATTTTATGATTTATAAACAGTTATCTTCAAGTTGAAAATGTATAGTTCTGACCCATTTTACATCCTACCAGGGACAAAAATCAAGATGGCCTACCAGTGATATGAGGAGAAAACACAAAGGAACATAGATTGGTAATGAGGGAGTTGATTTTTTAAAAGTGGGTTAGGACTCTCCTGAAGGATGGATTATCCTCTTCCCTCAAAGGCCACGACCACATGCTTTCTTGGAAATAGGCTGATTGTTTAAACCTAGTGGGTTAATGCCGCAGTCTGGATGGGCACAAAATCACGAGCCACTCAAGCAGGAACAAACTTTATTTCCAAAACTCCCGTGAATGCGACGCAGGTGGCCTTCTCCCGGGACACACTAGGCCAACAGGAAATCCCTCCTCCGGAATTCCCTCCTACTGCACTTCCCCAACCAATGGGAACTCTCTGGGAGTCCCAAAGTAGCAGGCCTAGGCAGACAGCAGGGGTCTAATCTCCAATTGAATGCACATCTTAACATAATCATTATCATCTCAATGGCTTGCTGGAGTCACCTTTCAACCAAAATATGGCTCTCAGCAGATTAAGAGAACATAAATTTGGAAAACATTTGCAAGAGAATGTTTACTCTCTAATCCTTACTCTTTCTTACATATGAAAACAGATCCATTAAGAAAAAAAAGGAAAAGAAAGATGGGGGTGGAATCTCATGAAAATTGAAGGGAGGTCAGTAAAGTAGAGGAAAGGAACTAGGGGGAGGGAAAAGGGAAGGGACAGGGGAATTACTGGGGACTGATATTAGCCAAATTATATTGTCATATTGTGTGCATGTATAGATATGTAACAACAAATCCCACCATTATGTACAACTATAGTGTACAATTTTTAAAATGTGGAAGAAAATGAAAAGAGCTCCATTAGCTATAATTCTCACCTATTATTTCATGTAAATAAATTTAAATGATAAATATCTTTTCTTGTTGTTTTTAGATATACATGAGCTTAGGGTGTTTTTTGACATATTATACATACATGGGGTGCAATTCATTACAATTTTGATCCCATTCTTGTGGCTGAACATGATGTGGAGTTACACTGGTCGTTTATTCATATGTGAGCATAGAAAAGTTATGTCCATTATTATCCTATGTGCGTATATAATTACACAACTGGTACATGATGTGTAACTCTACATCATGTACAATCAGAAGAATGAGAATTTATACTCCACTTACGTATGATGTGTCAAAATGCATTCTACTGTCATGTATAACTAATTAGAACAAGTTAAAAAAAAGAAAAGTTATGTCCATTTCATTCTACTTTCTTTCCCATTCCCATTCTCCCTCCCTTCCCTTCATTCCCCTTTATCTAATCCCGTGAGCTTTTCTCCTTCCCCTCCCTACCCTCCCTTGTTGTGGGTTAGCATCTTTGGTTTTTGGAGACTGGCTTATTTCACTTAGTATGATATTCTCCAGTTCCACCCATGTACCAGCAAATGCCATATTTTCATTCTTCTTTATAGATGAGTAATATTCATCATGTGTATATACCACATTTTCTTTATCTATTCATATGTTGAAGGGCATCTAGGTTGGTTCCATAGCTTGGCTATTGTGAATTGAGTGGCTATAAAGACTGATGTGGCTGCATCACTGTAGTATGCTGATTTGAAGTCCTTTGGGTTTATATCAAGGAGTGGGATAACTAGGTCAGATGGTGATTCCATTCCAAGTTTTCTAAGGAATCTGCATACTGCTTTCCAGAATGTTTGCACCAATTTGCAGACCCACTAGCAATGTGTGAGTGAACCTTTTCCCCCACATCCTCACCAATATTTATTGTTACTTTTATGCTTGATAATTGCCATTCTGACTAAAGTGAGATGAAATCTCAGTGTAGTTTTAATTTGCATTTCTCTGATTGCTAGAGATGTTGAACATTTTTTTCTTTCTTTATTTTCGTACTAGGGATTGAACGTGGTACCTGGAAGCTTAACCACTGGGGCACATCCTCAGTCCTTTTTTGTATTTTATTTAGAGATAGGATCCCGGGGCTGGGGATGTGGCTCAAGCGGTAGCGCGCTCGCCTGGCATGCGTGCAGCCCGGGTTCGATCCTCAGCACCACATACAGACAAAGATGTTGTGTCCGCCAAAAACTAAAAAATAAATATTAAAAAAAAAGAGAGAGAGAGATAGGATCCCACTGAATTGCTTAGCACCTCACTGTTGCTGAGGCTGGCTTTGAACTTGAAATCCTCCTGCCTCTTGAGCCACTGAGATTACAGGCGTGGGCCACTTTAATTATAGGTGTGTACCACCGCACATGTTGAACATTTATATTTCTTCTTCTATGAAGTGCCTGTTCAGTTCCTTTGCCCATTTATTGATTGGGTTATATGTTTTTCTGGTGTTATGGTTTTTTGAGTTCTCTATATATCCTAGAGATTAATGTTCTATCTGAGGTGCAGCTGATAAAGATTTTCTGCCATTCTGTAGACTCTCTTTTCATGTATTTGATTGTTTATTTTGCTGTGAAGAAGCTTTTTATTTTGATGCCATCCCCTTTATTGATTCTTGATTTTAGTTCTTATGTTTTAGGAATCTTTTAATCAGACATACCACGTTTTAAAAATAATATTTTCAAAAGTATTTCTTCAACTGTATTTCCTTAGGACTTTTGTGAGAATAGGGAAAAGATTGCTGGGTTTTAGAATATACAACTATTTAATTTTGCCAGTAACTGCAAATTCCTCTCTGTTTATGCTCCACCCATGGTTGTCCTCATCAGTACTTGATGGTGGAGTCAATCCCACTCAAATTGCATAGGGTGAGAAGAGTGGAATGGAGGTTGAAAATAACCACAATGTCCACTACAAAGAGGTAACTAAGAAATATGGGGTCCAAGAAAGATTGGGTTCAACCCAGAAGAGTAATGAAGGGACGTCCCAGGATGACAGCTGTGCCGCAGGCCTACAGAGCAATCAGTCCAAATTGGAGCAGGAAGATGGAGGCTCCAGGAGGAAGGTATCTGGGGAAAAAGGGGATTCAAATGATTTCATACTTTCCTTGAGAATTTGAGATGGTAAAGTCAGGCAGTGCAGGAAAAAAAGGAAGGCAATTGTAATTTATAGGAGTATAAACCACATAAGAAAGAAAATGTAATCCTAATACTTTAAATGAATCTTTTTGGAAAAATATCTATATAATGAAAATAGTATAAACTTTTAGAATGACTATTGGCAAAATATGAGTGACTTATTTATGATTATAAATAAATAATTCAACCATTATTAATTTTGTTAATGTAAACATGAAAGAACAGATGACAGAAGCTAGGAGATAGTATAAATGTAGAGACAGTATAGGTATAGTAATTAAAGGCACAAAAGTAAGGAATAGAGAATATCTAATTATTGATATGGATATATTGGTGGCATGGGAGGAGGGCCGTCTGGTGGTATAAATAGTAGAAAGTTGTTAGGGTCTGGCGGAGCGTCGGAGAAAGAGACCACACAAGAGACTGGCTCCATGCAATTGGCAAAAGGGGATTTATTGAGGATCCATTCCAGCACGCTGGGGCCCCGTGCTCACTCAAGAAGGGAGAGCAGCCTGGAGCCCAGAGCAGAGGTCAAGCAGAGCTTAAGTACACTTTCTGGAGAGGGCGGTGGGCTTTGCATACATCAGAACAAATCATCATGAGGCGCGGGAAAATTGAACAACAACTCTGAGACGTGATTGGCACATTCATTGGCGGGAACAGGTCGGGCTGGGGTGATTGGTCATTCCTAAGTGGGGTACACATTCAAACTGATTGGTTCGGGCCCTGTGACAAACTGCACAGGGCCCTAGGCTGAATGGCCTGTAGGGCGTTGTCTTAACTATCTCAGGAATCTGGGTGTAACAGAGGAACTTAATAATACCTAATCTTTTACATTTTAATTCAAGCTTTCCAGCTTAGAAACTTTACCCTTTCAAAGTCAACAGATAATGTCTAAAATTGATAAATAAACTGATAGAAAAGTCTGCATATTATTTCAGGAGAACAAAATATAGTTTATTGTTAAAAGTAGACTAGAAGATTTACAGGTCAGGATGGCAGACACAATTCTACTTTCTCCTGAAACCCTGCTACAATGATCCTAAAAGACTAAAAAAGAGGCATAAAAACAATATGAAGAGAATGAGAGCAGGCCTGTCACAGGCGGTCTGTGGAGTTCCTGAAGAGGAGGACCTTGACTCAGAACAACTGTGGTCCTTGGCATAGGTGGTAGAAAAGAATTTCAGCATGCACCATTCAGAGACACAGACAAAGGTTTATTTAGGAAAGCAGAGGCACATTCAAGGGAAAATGTGGGCTATCTTGACAGTCAAATCTTTGGGGTTAAAGCAAGGAATACTCATTCAAGGGAGAATGTGGGCCATCTCTAGAGGAAAACAGCAATCCCTTGCTGTATGGTGTTAGTATTTATAGAGAGACAGTTGCTAGGGATAGGTAGAGGTGGGAAGCCAGGATGAAATTACACAATTTCATGCCTGTTTTCCCAGTGCTTGAACATTGCCCTGATGTTACTTATTGTAGGCAAGAATGTGGATCAAGGGCACGTGCTAGGTTGCTCAGGAGTTGTAATGGTTCATATGCATTTCCTGCATTTCAATGGTTCATAGGCATTTCCTGCATTTCAATGGTTCATGGGTGTTTCCTGCATTCCAATGGCTCCTGGGAACTTCTCTTTTGAGACTAAGTCTATGTTTCCTTTTCTCTATCCCCCAATTCCTATCTCAGGTCCATCTACAAAAGAAATTTCAAAAATTCCTGAAAGATAAGAAGTAAATGGAGGAATGGTGAGTGATGAAGCATGGTGGAGAGAGCCATAGCCTGGAGTATGTATGGAGGAGATGCCTTTGAGAAAGGAATTGTTTTTTCTCTGCAGAAGCCTGGAGAGTCTTAGGCCTTGGCACTCCCAGGTATGATGAAGGGTTGTGAGTGAGATGTAGGGCTGAAAACAGGGAGTTTAATTGTAAGGCTGTATATCAAACCATCAACCCATTCCCTTGTGTACAAGTCACAGCAGCCAGGTGTCAACCTAGTAAGCAAAAGCTGAGGTTTCTTTTTATGGCTTGAATGCATACCCCAACTTAAAATATTGAAAACATGAACATCCATGCAGAGTGTTGGGAGGTAGAGCCTAACTGTAGGTATTTAGATCGTGAGGGTTTGCACTCTCGTGAATGGATTAATGCTGATTATAAAAGCGCTTGAATCTGTGAATTCTAGCTCTTACTTTGTATCATCCTCTCTCATCACTCAGGACCTGTGGGGTTCTTGGCTTACTGATGGAAAAGAATTTCAGCACATGCCAGTCAAAGACAAAATCAGGTTTATTTAGAAAGTAGATATGGGCTGGGGATGTGGCTCAAGCGGTAGCGCGCTCGCCTGGCATGCATGCGGCCCGGGTTCGATCCTCGGGTTCGATCCTCAGCACCACGTACAAACAAAGATGTGTCCGCCGAGAAATAAAAAATAAAAATATTAAAATTCTCTCTCTCACTCTCTCTCTTAAAAAAAAAGAAAGTAGATACACATTCTTCAAGGGAGAAGAGAGAAGTAGTCTCAGCATAGAGAAACTTTGAGGTAAAGCAAGGAATACGCAATCAAGGGAGAATGTTGGCTATCTCCAGAGGGAAAGAAAGCAACCCATTGGTATGGGCTGATAGTATTTATCAATGCTAGAGGCTGGACAAGAGGTGGAAGCTGGGTGGAACTACATAATTTTATGCCAGTTTTTCCTTTGCTTGCGCATTTCTCTCATTTTTACAAGGGCATGTTGCTCAAAATTTACAATCCTGCTTTCTGCATCTCAATGGCTTGTGGGAATTTCCTTTAAGATTAAGTATATCTCGCTTTATCCTAAATCCTTATCTCACCACCAGTTGCCTAGTCCTGTCCCCACACATAAAGCTTCTAGTGAGAATTTTATTTTGATACATTCTTAAATATCAATCACTGATAATCATTGATCACAAAGCACTTTAGAAAATGAAAGAAAGAGATGAAAATAAGCAAAAAGGACAATACCGAAAGACTCTAAATAGATGATATTCTGGAAAAGGCAAAACTATAGAGATATTAAGATCTGCCTTCCAGCCATTGCTCTTAAGGAATGTGATGGATGGGGCAGCCCCAAGGATCTCTGAAATTACCTTAAGGGTCCTTCTTCCTTTGCCTTGATGAATAGCACCTTGTTATCCTTGTGATGGGGAACTATCCAATACTAATCTTCTTATCAAATCACTTAGACAAGCCCTTGCTTCCTCCAATCAGGCTTCTTCTTTTTTTTTTTTTCCATGTGGATAGGCCTAGACTTTTCCAAAAAATGTTTTATTTTCTTTTTGATTAACATTTTCATTAAATGATTTCTCTCTTCTTGAATTTTACCATAACCAACCGAAAGGAACCCTACCACTTCTTTAACACTTTCCTTAGACACAGCTTTAGCTACTGATTGAAGCAGAGAGTAAAATGGTTGTTACCAGTGGTTGGGGAAAAGGCAATGTTGGTCAAAAGGCATAAGATTTCAGTTATCAAGAGGAATAAGTTCAAGAGGTCTATTGTACAACATGGTGACTTTAGTTAATAACAATAATATTGTATACTTGAAAATCACTAAAATGATAAATGTTAGGTCATTTTTTTAGTAGTTAGAAATTGAACCCAGGCCCCCTTGTGTATGCTAGGTAAGTGTGGAACAGTGGTCCACTTTATGCTTTGAACATAATCCTTGCTGTTCTGCCACTGCAACTTATTTTTAAAATGGACACATTTCTTTCCCTTCCTCTCTCCTTGCTCCTCCCTAATCTCTCCCCTTCACTAATCTCATGGGAAACCGGATTGCCTTTCTTCCCCATCCTAGACAGATTTATCTTTCCTTGAGTACACACCCACCATAGGAACGAAGTAATCTAGACTTTGGGGATGGCACCAGAAGATCTCAGAAATGACTATCTCCCAAATTAACAAGTGAATTACAACTCCAACTGAGAACACGTGGAATGTAGCTTTTGTGTCATCTCTTTAGAAGCTCCCTGTTGGGCTGGAGTTGTGGCTCAGTGGTAGAGTGCTTGCCTAGCAAGTGTGGGGCCCTGGGTTTGATCTTCAGCACCACATATAAATAAATAAAACAAAAGATACATTGACAACTAAAAAAATATATTAAAAAAACCCCTGTTCCTGCTGATGGGCAGAATCACAGCCTTTGAGACAAGAGTCCCCTGTGTTTCTCCTTTGCCAGCAAAGCAATAAACCTTCCTTTTTCCCTTTTCTCAAAACCCTGCCCTCATTATTGGATTGGCCTCAGGGACAAAGATAGAGCTTTCAGCAACAAGTGCTCTACCACTGAGCCATATCCCCAACCCAGTTAATACATAAATTAATTATCAGGATTTAGCTATTCCACAATGTATATATATTTCAAAACATGTTATATGCCACAAATGTTTCAGTTTTGTCAATTTAAAAAGATATAGCTTCAACTAAACATACAATTACACTGTTTGCAAGTTGTACCTTCCACAAAACACTAGGACATGAATATTGTGGAATGATTATGTCTAATTAACATATCCACTGCTTCACACAGTTGTTTTTTTTTTTTTTTTTTTTTTTTGTACAGGGGATTGAACTCAGGGGCACTTACACAACTTCAGGCCTCTTTTTATATTTTATTTAGAGATAGGGTCTCACTGAGTTGCTTAAGTCCTTGCTAAAATTACTGAGGTTGGTTTTGAACTCACAGACCTCCTGCCTCAGCCACCCCAGGTGCTGGGATTACAGGTTTGTGCCATTGTGCCCGGCTTACATACTTTTTATTGTGAGAGTGTAACAGTGGTCCTCTTCATGCTTTGAATATAGCCTTTGTTGCTCTGCTGCCAAGACTTATTTTGAAAACTGAAATATTTTTTTCTCTTCCTATCTCCCTCCCCCTCTTTAATCTCCTTCTCCCTAATCTGAGGGGACAGGGTTACCTTTCTTTCCTATCCTAGGCCCAAATTATCTGTCTTTGAGCACACAGTCACCACTGGAACAAAGTAATTCAGATTTGGAGATGGCGCCAGAAGATCTAAGAAATGACTGTCTCCCAAATTAACAGTGAGTTGCAATCCAAGACAGGGAACATCTAGAATGTAGCCTTTGAATTACCTCTTTAAAAACCCTCTGTTTCAGGCTGTGGCTGTGGCTCAGCAGTAGCACACTTGCCTGGCATGTGTGAGGCACTGGGTTGGATTCTCAGCACCACATATAAATTAATTAATTAAATAAAGGTCTATCAACAACTAAAAAGTATTTTTAAAAAAAACCTTTGTTCCCCTGATTGAAAGAATCACATCCTCTGGGACAGGAGCTTCCTGTGCTTCTAATTTGCTAGCAAAGCAATAAAGCTTCTTTTTATTTTTTCTCAAAAGCAAGCCCTTGTTATTGTATTAGCATTAGGGACAAGGACTGAGTTTTCAGTAAAAAGAGCACTTAAAATCTATTTTTAAATTGCATATTATGTACCACATTATATTCACCCATTCATTTGCTGATGAACACTTCAGTTGATTCCATTTTTAGCTATTGTGCATAGTGCTGCAATATACACAGGAGTGCAAATATCTCTTTGACACACAGATTTAATTTCCTTTTCTACCCAGAAGTGGGATTGCTGGGTCATAGGATAGTCTATTTTTAATTTTTTGAGGAAAATCCATATGTGTTTTCTCTGCATTTGATCCCCCAACCCTGAAATAAAAGGCTTACAAATAAATAAATAAAATCTATTTTTTCTAGCAATTTTGAAATATGTAATGCAATATTATTAACTGATCACAACCATATGTAATAGATATAAAAAACTTATTCTTCCTGTTCAAACTTTGAACACTTTGGTCAATATCTCCCCGTTCCCTACCTTTATACCTTCACCCCTTGGAAGCCACTATCATACTCCCTACTTCTATAAGTTCAACTTTTTTAGATTCCACTTACAGATTATGCCTTGTTTGTCTTTCTATGCCTGACTTACTTCACTTAGCATAATATTCTCTAGATTCACCCAAGTTTTTTCAAATCATAGAATTTCCTTGTCTTTTATAGCTGAATAGTTATGCATTATGTATGCATATCACATATTCTACATTTATTTATCTGTCATGGACACTTAATTTTTTTATTTAAAAGATAACATTGTATGCATTTATCACCCACAACTTGATGTTTTGAGTTACATAAATGTAGTGGAATAGTTAACTCTAGCTAATTAACAAATGCATTACCTCACATACTTGTCATTTTGTGGTGAAGGCATGCAACTCTTTGCATTATTCAAGACAACAATATGTCCTAATTAACTATAGTCACCTTGCTGAAATAGTTTTCTTGAATTCATTGATCCTAACTAACTGTAATTATGTATCCTTTGACAACCTCTCCCCATCCTTCCTTCCCTCCACTCTTCCCAGTCTTTGGTAACCTCAATTCTGTTCTAATTTTTCAGGAGATCAATGTTTTTAGATACTACATATGAGTGAGATCAAGAGTGCTTTTCTTTCTGTATCTGACTTCTTTCACTTAACATAATGTCTTCCAACCTCTTCTGTGTTGTCACAAACAACAGGATTTACTTCTTTTTTATAGATTAATCATGTACCATTATGTATATATATACTACATTTTCTTCATTCATTCATTCATTTGTTGGTGAATACTTTGGGTGATTCCATTTCTTAGATATTGTACATAGTGCTGCAATATACATGCAAATATCTCTTTGACATACTGATTTCATTTCCTTTTCCACCCAGAAGTATGATTGCTACATTATAGGGTAGCTGTATTTCTGAGGAAACTCAATACTGTTTTCAATAATAGCTGTACCAATTTACAATCTCACCAACAGTGTGCAAGTATTGCCTTTTCTCCACATTTGTGCCACATTTTCTCCACATTTCTCCACATTTTTTTTTTTTTTGGTAGAGAATTGAACCCAGGGGCACTTAACCACTAGGCCACATCCCCAGGCCTTTTATAATGTTTTATTTTGAGATAGAGTCTCACTAAGTTCTTAGGGACTTGCTAAATTGCTGAGGCTGGCCTAAAACTTGCAATCCCCCTGTCTCAGTGAGCTGCTGGGATTACAGGCATGCACCACCATGCCTGGTTTATCTTTTGTATTTTAATAGTAGTCATTCTAACAAGTATGATGTGATATCTCATTGTGATTTTAATTTGCATTTCTTTGATGATTATTGATGCTGAGTGTTTCTTCATGAATCTATTGGACATATTTGAAAACAATACTAAAATTCTTATTTACTTAGAAGCATTCAGAATATCAACAAAACAGCTGCAACTTTTTTTTTTTTTTTTTTTTTTTGCAATTACTGAGTGGTATTCAGTTAACAGAAAGCAACTATTTCGTGTAAGGTGTATCAGAGATAACTGAAGATGAAAAAGTTACTCTATCTATATATAACTAATTTGTGCTGTTTGTTAACCAAACAAGAACCTGCTTTAAATTTCCATGACAATTTAAAACCCACATACTGTGGTGGTTGTTGTTGCACACACCTGTAATCCCAGTGGCTTCAGAGGCTGAGGCAGTAGGATTGCAAGTATAAGGCCAGCTTCAGCAATTTAGCAAGTCCCTAAGCAACTTAGTGAGACCCTGTCTCAAAATTAAGAAAATAAATAAATAAAAAGGGTTGAGGATGTGACACAGTGGTTAAGTGTCCCTGGGTTAAATCTCCAATATAAACAAACAAACATATTGCACCAGGCCTAGGGTATTGGCTATTGAAAATACCACCAATGCTTACCATCTCTAGCAGTCAGAGAAATGCAAATCATAAACCACCCTAACCATCTCACCCCAGTAAGATTGGCAGCCATTATGAAGTCAAACAACAACAAGTGCTGGCGAGGATGTGGGGAAAAGGGTACTCTTGTACATTGCTGGTGGGACTGCAAATTGGTGCAGCCAATTTGGAAAGCAGTATGGAGATTCCTGGGAAAGCTGGGAATGGAACCACCATTTGACCCAGCTATTCCCCTTCTCGGACTATTCCCTGAAGACCTTAAAAGAGCATGCTACAGGGATACTGCCACATCGATGTTCATAGCAGCACAATTCACAATTGCTAGACTGTGGAACCAACCCAGATGCCCTTCAATAGATGAATGGATAAAAAAATGTGGCATTTATACACAATGGAGTATTACACAGCACTAAAAAATGACAAAATCATGGAATTTGCAGGGAAATGGATGGCATTAGAGCAGATTATGCTAAGTGAAGCTAGCCAATCCTTAAAAAACATAAATAAAAAAAATCAGAAAAACAGGAAAAAAAAGAAAATAGCACCAAGACAGGTCTACCTAAAGACACAGTTGAGAGCCTTTAGACCCTGCAGAGTTTAAAAGCATATTTCACACAGCCTTACATTTCAATTTTTTTTTCTTTAAAAGCAGCGAGCTGTATAGAGGGGATAAATGATGTTTTATAGACAAAGAAAAAATGCACTAGACTAACCAACTTAGTCATCATCTTCATTTTTATCTTCCTCTTCCTTGCCATCCTCTTTATCTTCCTTGTCTTCCTCCTTTTCCTTCTTTTTCTTTACTTTTTATCCTTAGTAACCCTCTTTTTGGCTGTATCAAGCTTTTCTTTACCTTGATATGCAGCAGTATCTATTTTGCATTTTTCCTTCAGCTTGGCAGCTTTCTTATCATAAGGCTGCTTGTCATCTGCAGCAATGTTATTCAACATATTTCCCAATTTCTTTGCAACATCACCAAAGGATAGGCCAGGATATTCTCATTTGATTTGGGGACAATACTGAGAACAACACAAAGCCTTTTGAGTGCATTGGGACCCTTGAACATTTTAGCTTCCCCCTTTGGAAGGGATATAGGTTTTTCTTCCCTTTCACAATGGGCCTTGTCTGCCTTTGCCATGTCTTCAAATTGCCCTCTCTCCTTAGCAGATATGGAATTTCACCTCTCTGATCACTTCTTAGAAAATTCAAGATGCTGAATAAAGCATCTGGGTGCTTCTTGAGCTCCTTCTGGCAAGTTTACACACACACACACACACAAAATGCATGTGATGAAATTTTGCTATTTGATTTCTTAAGGATCTCCTTTACCCATGTTTATTTATATTTCCTCAGCAAAGCACAGAGAAGTTGCCCAGTGTTATATTTTGGATAACAGATATACCCCCAAAAGCTCTTGTGTTAATGCAGGAATGTTCTGAGGTGAAATGATTGAATTGTGAGAGCTGTAACCTAATCAGTGCATCCTATTTTAAATGGGTTTAGAGTGGTAACTGTAGGTGGGTAGGACATGGCTAGAGAAGGTGGGTCACTGTGGATATACTCTGGAAGGGATCATCTTCCTTGAGGCCCTTTCCCCTTCTTTCTCTGCTTCCTGGCTGCCATAAAGTGAGCAGCTTCCCTCTGCCATGCCCTTCCACCATGAGGTTCTGCCTTCCCTTGGGCCCATAGGAATGGAGTAGGACAATCATAGCCTGAATCTCCAAAAACATGAGCCAAAGCAAACTTTCTGTACCCTAAATTGTACTTTAAGGTATTTTTGTCACAGCAACAAAAAGCTGACTGATACCCAGCACCCATCCAGCGCTCATTTGCTCCAGTGCCATCTTTAAGGTGTTCAATGTCACTGATGGCCATCTGTATATCTTCTTCTGAAATATCTGTTTTCCTATTTTAAAAATTGTGTTATTAGTTTTCTTATTATTGAGTTATTTGAGTTCTTTATGTATTTGGGACACTTAACCCATTTTAAGATATATGGTTTGCCAATACTTTCTACCAGTCCATTAATGGTCTCTTTATTCTATTGTTTCTTTTGCCATACTTATACTTTTTAGACTGATGCAATCCTGTTGTCTGTTTTTGCTTTTGTTGCTTGTGATTTCAGGGTCATATCCAAAAAATAATATCCCAGACCAATGTATTGGAGCTTTTCCTCTAAATTAATTTGTAGTAATAATTCCAGGTTTTACAATTAAATCTTTAGTCCATTTTAGCTGATTTTTTATAAGGTGAGAGATAAGGATTCACTTTTTTTCTTCTGCATGTGGATATACAGTTTATTGAAAAACTTGTCCTTTTCTCATTGTGTGTTCTTGGCACCTTTATAAAAAAAATCAATTGGCCATAAATGTGTGAGTGCATTTCTGGGTTCTCTGTTATGTCCCATTGTTTGATGTGTCTATTTTAATGCCAATATTATGCTGTTTTGATTATTCTAGTTTTTTTTTGCTCTAGATTACTCTGAATTCAGACAATTTCTTTCCCACATTATAATAAGATCACTTTTTCTCCAGTTTTCTATAACATGCTCTTCATTCCTGAAACTTCATCAGAATGTCCTTTACCATTCACATTTCTGTCAATATTCTGTTTATCACCACTTAGATATTCTCTAAGGTTACAGCTGTCCTCTTTTACCAGAATCTTCCTTAATGTCCTTTCATGACAATATAGGCTTTTTCTATCCTGCATCACAGCATTCTTCCATCTTCTACTCATTTTCCAGTTCCAAAGCCAGTTTCACAGTTTTAGGTATTTGTTAGATTAGAGCTGACATTTATGCCCACCTCCTTACAATGGATTGAACTCAGGACTTACGCACATCCCCAGTGAGCTCCAAGTGATTTTTTTTTTAATATTAACATTTATTTATTTTTTCTTAGTTCTCGGCGGACACAACATCTTCGTTTGTATGTGGTGCTGAGGATCGAACCCGGGCCGCACGCATGCCAGGCGAGCGCGCTACCGCTTGAGCCACATCCCCAGCCCCTCCAAGTGATTTTATGTCTTAGTATTTTTTAGTATGTTTGGACTGTTATCACAAAATACCATAACTGAGTAGTGTATAAACAACAGAAATTTCTGGGTACAGTTGCACACACCTATAATCCCAGCAACTTGGGAGCATGGGGCAGGAGTATCCCAAATTCGAGCCTGGCTTTAGCAACTTAGTGAGACCTTATATCAAAAATTAAAATGAAAATGAAAAGGAATGGAGATGTACCTCAGTGGTAAAGTGCCCCTGGGTTCAATCTGTAGTATAAAAAATACTCAGAAATTTATTTCTCACGGTTCTGGATGCTGGGATGTCCACAATCAAGGCACAGCACATTTGGTGTCTGGCAAGGGTTTTCTTTCTGGTTCATGTGTAGAAACTTACCTGTCTTCAAATAATGAAAAGGGCAACTGAGTTCCTTCAGTCTTCTTTTGTAAGGATATTAATCTCATTCATGAGGACTGTGCCTAATTACTTCCCAAAAGCCCCTCCTCTTAATAACATCACCTGGTGATTTAGGATTTCAATGTATGTATGAATTTGGGAAAGGGAACACAAGAATTCAGATCACAGGAAGTTCCAGTTTAAGTGAATAAAATATGTGTGGGTGCATGTGTGCTTATGTATGCATAATAATCAGGGAAATCATATCAAGAATGATTATTTTTGGTATGATAATGATTGTAAATATTTTAAGACTTCTTATCTATTTTAGAAACATATCTACAAATTAAATGGTATAATGTAAAAAATTTACTTTAAAATAACTTGAGAATGGGGGAAGAAGATAGAGAATATGTGGGGTGGCACACATTGTGAAACAAGTTTGGTAGTGATGGTTACATGAGGTAACATTGTATTATTTTACTTTAGCATATGAATTTTTCTAAAGTAAAAACAAAAATTGACTTGAAGTGGCTCCAGCTAGCCAAGGATGGGACAATTTGATCAACAAGGACACAAATGACTCTAATAGCCTGAAACTTAGCAAATCAATTTAAACATGTAAATTTATAATGAATAAAAATTCACTTAATTTTGTCATCTTTGAAGGTTACAATGACAACCAACTCATTATTTTGAAAGCTGGCATATAATAGAATTATGCATTTATTTTACTTTCAATTTACTAGGAAACTAAATAGTTGATGTGGAAAAGTTCTGTTTAGAATTCCAATTTATAAGCCAGGCACAGTGGTGCATGCCTGCAATCCCAGCAACTCAGGAGGCTGGGGGCTGGAGGATTGCAAGTCCAAGGCCAGCCTCAGCAATTTAGCAAGACCTTGTCTCAAAAAAAAAGAAAAAAAAAAACAGGACTGAGGATATAACTTAGAGGTAAAGCATCCCTGGGTTCAACCCCCAGTACACACACACACACACACACACACACACACACACAAATAGAATTCCAACTTATAAATGGAGGAGGAATGAAAGAATTAGACAATTACATTTTTTACAGAGAGAGAGAGAATTTTTTAATATTTATCTTTTTGTTTTGGGTGGACACAACATCGTTATTTTATTTTTATGTGGTGCTTAGGATCAAACCCAGTGCCCCGTGCATGCCAGGCAAGCATGTTACTGCTTGAGCCACATCCCCAGCCCCCAGACAATTACATTTTTTAAATCCTTAACAGAACTAGGTAATGATCATCCACAGCTGCTGAAACCAATTCATGAAAAGCTAATAGGGAACCTCACAAAATAGACTGAGGTAACAATAACTGAGCCTAGTGATAATGATTTTGAAAAAAAAAATCTTTGTATTATGTACATTTTCAAACACACACACTCACAAATACAAATAATAATAAAATCAACTCAAATGTATCCATCACCAAATTCCAATCATTCAATTCATGGCCTAAATTCTGCCATCTATACTCCCCAACTACCTTCCTATATTCAGTTATTCTAAAGACATATCTTTTCCTTGCAATGAATTCACATGAAGTACACACATTTTAACAGATTATTTGGGCTCTTTTAGTCTATAATAGATCCTCCTCCCTCATTTCTTTTTCTTTTTTATTTCTTTTTTTAAATTTTTTGTAGTTACATATGGACAGAATGTCTTTATTTTATTTGTTTATTTTTATGTGGTGCTAAGGATTGAACCCAATGCCTCACACATGCTAGGAAAGAGGTCTTCCTCTGAGCCACAACACCAGTCCTTATTTTCATTTCTTAATGGAAGAAACTATGTTTTTTTTCCTTTAGAATTTCCTAGTCTGGATTTGGCCAACTATATCACTGTGCTTTTATTTTACCTGTTCCTCTTGATCTTTTTTTTTTTCTTTCTTTCTTGTTTTTTGGTGCTGGGGATTGAACTCAGGGCCTCCTACATACTAGGAAAGCACTCTATCACTGAGCTATATCCCCAGATCTTTTTATCTTTTTTATTTTGTGACAGGTTCTCACTAAATTGTCCAGGTTGGCCTCAAATTTCTGATCCTCTTGCCTCATCCTCCTGAGACAGAGGGGTTACAGGCATGTGCCATTACACATGACTTCCTGTGTATCTTACAGTTGGTGGATATAGAAGCTTGATAAGATTCATTGAATTTTTGACAATAATAATCATTATTAATATTGAATACAGGTCAATTTTAATGGGAGAGAACGAGAAAGAGGGAAAATTGACAAAAGAGTTCTACTGGTGCAAAAGGAAGTTCAAAGTACACATACAGTATCACCTCTAATATATTCCTGCCAAAAAATAAAAATAAACCTAAATCAGTCAAACCCTACATTCACCTATCAGTTAATAGGAAACCTATGGGATGAATAACATAAATACCATTATGGGGACATAATCATGCAAATCCAAATGTAGAAAATTCTGGAAGATCAGTGATCTGGCTTCTTATATAAATTAGTGGAAAAAAATAATAAAGAAAATATTATAGAACACAATAAATATATCAACTAATTGTAATATATGAACCTGAGTTGAATCTTGATTTAAACACAGAAACTATAAAAAATATATTTTTGAGATATTTATGTAATACAAAGTTTATTAGATTATATTAGTTATTAGGTTTTTTTAGTATGATTCTGTTTTTGTATTTTATGAGTGCTCATATTCTAGAGATACATGCTGAGGTAATTATGGATGTAATAATATCTGGAATTTGGTTTAAAATAGTCTACTGGGGAGTATAAAAAATGAGATTGATCATATGTTGCTAATTGTTGAGGCTGGGCAATGGGTGCCTGGCATTCATTATATCATTCTCCTTGCTTCTATATATGTTTGAAAATTTCCATAATAAAGAATTATTTTAAAATCAAGTTCCCCTGGAAAATGATGAAGTATGGATGAGAAAGAATCTATTTATTTAAATCTATTTAGGAGGCTCCTGCAAAAGTTTTTATGTGATGAAAATGACCTGCCCTAGAAACATGGTGCTTAAAGAAAAAAAGAAGAATTCCGTAGATATATATGAGGTAGAATCTGGAGGGCTTGGTAAATAATTGACAATGTGTATCAGTCAGGATTCTACAAGGGAACGGAACCAACAGAATGGATATATAATTGTAAGAGGGGATTTATTAAACTGGCTTACACAAACCAAGGATGTACAATTAGATAATGGCTGTCTACAGTGTAGAGAACTGGAGATACCATTAGCTGCTGTTATGCT
Organism: Urocitellus parryii; assembly: GCF_045843805.1. Classification (NCBI taxonomy): domain Eukaryota; kingdom Metazoa; phylum Chordata; class Mammalia; order Rodentia; family Sciuridae; genus Urocitellus; species Urocitellus parryii. Next base: position 87,187,528 of record NC_135547.1, on the reverse strand, counting down.
CCAATCCGGGACCCCCAAAAGACCACCAGAGACCCAAGATCGATGTAAGCAGCAAAGAGGTGTTTATTGAAAGCTAGCTCGGTCCTCCGCGTGCACACACAACAACTGGTGATGCTGAGAGGCCCTGAGCCCAGGGTTTGCAGCAGTTTTATACATTCTTTGGAGAAGGCAGGGACTTCACATACATCATAGCATCTCTTAGCAAATCATCACACACCGCAGAAAAATCAAATAACAACTCTAAAACATGATTAGCACATTCACTGGTGGGAACAAGTTGGGTAGGGGTGATTGGTCAATACAAAAGGGGTATTCATTTGAACTGATTGGTTTAAGCCAAGAGGGGTGTTCATGCTGAACTACATGGTTTCCCAACATGTTATCAACCATCATAAACTACTGGGAGGGTCATGGCATCCCAGGTATTTCCCTGTCTCATGCTGATTGGTGGCTGCTAGGGTGTTGCTATGGATCCCCACCTAGCCTGAGTCAGATATCTCCTGTTATTTGTAGATAAACAACTTAGCAGGGTGGGAATGTGCCTAGGAGTGCTCTGTGGGTCTTTCCAAGGACAAAGGTCATGTCCCTTCCTTGGACAGGCTTTGCTCTGAGGTAGAGGCTGGTTTTTCACTGCCAAGTCTAAGAAAGTGGAAGTCTCAAAAAGAGGAACCATGGATATAGTCCTCATTTAAGGCTGAAAGAAAGCATGGAAGCCCATTGGAGTCCCAGGTGAAAGTCCACATTCAGCAGCTAAAGAACTTGGAATCTGATGTCCATGGATAATGGCAGGAGCAAAATCTGTACCCATAAAAGAAAAGTCAGGCATGAGCACATTTGTGAACTTTCTTTTTAAATTTTTTTAATTTATTTTTTTAGTTGTAGATGGACACAATATCTTTATTTTTATGTGGTGGTGAGGATTGAGCCCAAGGCCTCACATGTGCAAGGCAAGTGCTCTTCACTGAGCTATAACCCCAGACCTATGAGCTTCCATCTGGGATCCAGCCTATTGGATGATGCCACCCCCATTCAGGGCATGTCTTATCCACTCAATTCACTGTCTCACATACCAGTTGTGTCTAGAAACACCCTCATAGACACACCAGGAAGTATGCTTTATCAATTTTCTTGGTGTCTCTTAATGCAGTCAACAACCAAGATTAATCATCACACCTGGGCTCTGTGACGCACATCTGTAATTCCAGCTACTTGGAAGGCTGAGGCAGAAGGATCCCAAGTCCAAAGCCAACCTCAGCAATTTAGTGAGATCCTGTCTCAAAATAAAGCATAAAAAGAACTGGGGAAGAGCTGGGATTGTGGCTCAGGGGCAGGACGTTTGCCTAGCACATGTGAGGCACTGGGTTCGATTCTCAGCAACACACATAAATAAATAAAGGCCTGCTGACAACTAAAAAATATTTTTTAAAAAAAGAACTGGTGAAAAGGCTCAGTGGGTAAGCCCCCCTGGGTTCAATTCCCAGTACCTAAATAAATAATAAAAGATTAACCATCACACGATGTAAAGTGAGAGAGGGAGGAGTCAAGCATGGGGCTTGGATTTCTGGAACAGCATGTATTTGGCACTAAGGATAAGGGTAGATCTGGGAGGAAGGCTGGGGTTTGAGATAACCTGTGGGACCTGGCATAGACATGGCAGCTGAAGCATGGGGAAGGAAAGGAACACCCAGGATGAGAGAATGTTGTGTGAGAAGGAGAGTACCTGGGACATAACAGTGTGGAACATGTGAGGCTAGTCTGTTACTGTACAGAAGCTTTCTATCTGTATCTGAGCTCTGATATGTACATATGTGAAAAGGGGTGACCTGTAGCGAACATGGACAGAAGCAACTGGGGCTTAAGTGTAGGAGATGCACATGTGTCTATTTGTACATATAAGGGAGAGACCTTGGCTCACAGCTCAATCCTCCTCCCTTGCCAGTTCTCTCCTTTCTAGCCATGGTCTCAACAGGCTCCAAAGATGGACTGTCCCATCTAGACAGCTCTCTAGACAGCTGGAGAGATGCTCTCCAGCCCATGTTTGATCCTCACCTTCAGATCCTCACACAGGTTACCATAGACAATCTTGATGAGGGCTTCTTGTGCATAGATACTGGAAGTTCTCTGGGAACCACTCACTGACTCCTCCTTTGGGAGCTACCCTGTGATGTCAGAGAGTCAAATGGGGTAGATTGACCATGAAGGTGCCCTTTTAGTGGGAGGCTCAGGAATCTTTGTGACCTTCAATGTATATGAAGAAGCACCTCCCAGAAAGGCACTGGAGCAGAAGGAACAGAGTCTCTGTATGCAGAAAGACCGCAGTTCAAAATTGGGCTCTAACTGGGCATAGGTGTACACACATGCAACCCCAGCACTGGGGAGGCTGAGACAGGAGGATCACAAATTCAAAATCAGCTTGAACAACTTAGCAAGACTGTCTCAAAATAAAAAGGGCTGGGGATGTGACTCAGTGGTAGAGCACTTGCCTAGCATGCTTAAAGACCTAGGTTCAATCCCCAGTATTGCAACACACACACACACACACACACACACACACACACACTAGAAGTTTTCTGGGAACCACTCACGGACTCCTCCCCTGGGAGCTACCCTGTGACACAAGCAAGTCAAATGGAGCAGATTGGTGTGTATGGGTGTGTGTGTGGGGGTGTATTTTTACTGAATTAAACTGAAATGCTGCTTGGGAAGAGGGAGGGGGAAAGACTTGGGATTGAGATAATTGACCAGATTTAAGACAAGATATACACAAACCTCCTCTCAGTTAACATTCTTCACACACTAGCTACCAATCTTCCAATGGATAAAAATACTTTGGCTCCCCTCCATTGGCTAACGTCACTCCTATTCCTTTAAGCTTCCTCACTACCGCATTGCTGATGTCCCTTAGCCAACCCTCCCCAGGCCAACTGTTCTCACCGCAGCTAAGCTATTATGCCCCAAAAGCTATTATAACTCAGGTTCCCCAGTTTCCCATCTTCTTTTGCTCTTGGCTAATGTCCCTCACTTCCTACTCCTACCAATATCCATCACCTGATGGAGCTAAACTAAGTTATGTTCCTAAGATTAATGAATTACTTTGTCCTTTCCTGGACACCACTCATTGGCCTGCAGCTCCACTCTTAATTCAGTTTCTCTCCCACATCAAGGCCATTTTGATGTCCTGCATTGTGAGGCCTGTAGCAAGTTGTGCCAATCACTGCACTTCTGTTCAAGTTTGGTCTCAATGGCTGTCACCTCCTTCTGTAAATGGGTCATTTCCTTAAAAAGGTCCAGGAAAGTAAGAAAGACTCAGATCTGGCAGGTTTCCTCTTCTAACTATTCCTAACTAACTATTCCTTGTATTCTTCAAGATCTTTTAGGGATTTACTTAAATACATGCACACATGTAACTCCAGCACTGGGGAGGCTGAGACAGGAGGATCACAAGTTCATATATACATACTCTTAGGAATACATAGTAGTGTTTGTGTAGAGTTTCCCAACTATTGGTATTCCTAACTATACCTCTTGTAACTATCCCTGAGCCCACTCAGTTTTTGGCGCCCCCAAGTTTCTTCCGAATTTCCTCCATCTCATGATTCTTGTCATTCACTTCTGACTTCTTGGCCAGGTGCTGATTCTTCAGGTCTTGTAGCTGGGCCATGGTCTCATCTATGATCTTCATATGTCTTTGCTCTTCCTGGTCCCAGCAGGGAACAGGATAAGACATGAAGGTATTCCCATCTCACTGTGGGATCTTCTCTTGCCCCACCCTTCCCAACAGGCAGTTTGTTGGAGCCACTCATCAATGAGCTTTGCTTTCACACCCCTGAAACCTCTTAGCATTCTTTATCTTATTTGGTTGTCCTTCCACAAAACCACAATTACCTAAGTTACCCTATAGACAAGTTCAAAGTATGGAAAAAGAATAAAGGAGAAGGAGAGTACTCCTTATCCCACCAGCCAGAGATAACCAATTAACATTTTAGTATATTTCCTCCCAGCATTATTTATAAATAGCTTGACATAGTTGAGACTAGATTGTAATTAACAGTTTGTATTATGACTTAATGTTATATTTGAACATTTTTAAATTAAAAATTTGTCAAGTATAACATAACATGTTTTATGAAACTCTACTCAAACACTACTTTGTATTTCTAAGAGTATGTATATAGGAATGGACGTGTATTTAAGTAAATCCCTAAAAGGTCTTGAAGAATACAAACTATCCCGAGTTTATCTCTGCAAAGAACAAGGGGACTAGTATTGAGAGTAGTCAGCCAAAGAGAATTGTAACATTATTTATAATGTTTTGATTTTGTATTGGAAGAATTTTTTTTTTCATTTTGATTTTAAGAAGTCATATAGCCAGGTATGTTGGCACATGCCTATAATTCTGGCAGCTCAGGAGGCTGAGGCAGGAAGATCATAAATTTAAAGCCAGCTTCAGCAACTTACCAAAGCCCTAAGCAACCCAGTGAGATCCTGTCTCTAAATAAAATATGTATTTAAAAAATGGGCGGGGATGTGGCTCAGTGGTTAAATGCCCCTGAGTTTAATCCCTGGTGCCAAAAAAAAAATTTAAAAAGTCATATAAAGGGGACATATCTGCAACTTACTCTCAAATGGCTCATAAGAAGTAATAAGCAGAGGCTGGTGATATAGCTCAATTGGTAGAGTGCTTGCCTCACATGCAATCCCCAGACCACAAAAATAATAATAATAATAAGCATACATACAGGGAATGCAAAAGCAAATGTGGTAACATGTTCATGACTGATGAATCTTGATGGGCAGAAGGAAGTTCTTATACAAATGACTTGGGCATATTCACATTTTGGTGTCCATGAGAGAGGGTCCTAGAACCAATCTCCCATGAATACTGAGGGATCACTGTACTATTCCTGCAACTTTCTGGTAACCTGAAAATCATTTCAAATTAAAAGTCAAAAATTCATATAAATACATTATCATGGATCATCTAGATGTAAATCTAGTCCTGCCCTAGAATTTTATTGCCCTATCAGCAATTTCATTCAATATTCAAATGACACAAAAGAGGACTGCTTTAATCACTAGGGATTAATGAAGAAAAACACAAACAAGCAACAAATATAGGCAGACATAAAAGTCAAACCAAGAGAAGACCAAACCACATTGGAAGGGAATGCTATAAGCAACAAAGATTTTATGGTTAACTTAAAGAGAAAGGATGTAGGAAAATGAGAGTCATAACAAGAATATACATTGACACAGGCATGTTAAAGGAACTGATCTATAGTAGAATAATCACATTATGAAGTGACAGAGTTTCCACAAAACATCATTGTTGCAATGAATGAATATAGTTCATCTAAATTTGGGGCTGGGACTCTTTGGGGATGTACCTCTAAAGGTACTTGTCAGTTCACTCTTAGACTATTAGTTCCTCCCTCTTACCTTCTTGTGACTGGACCAGCGGGTCTTAAGACCAAACCTAGCAGACAATGAGTGGCTACCTCTTATAGCCACTATGAACAAGTGACTGTAGGTAACATAAACACAGAACAGCTCAGGATGCTGGAACTCAAAGGTAAGGATGCATGAGAAAGGGACTACTAAGGGAAATGCCATGAAAGCTTATGTTGACAAAGTAGAAGATCTAATGACTAAATATGAAATGTGAAGGGACTGTATTCAGTTGCTAGACATGGATTTAACTTAAACTGATACAATGTCTTATTGCTCACTATATAATAGTTCAAAGTATACAATAAGTAAAATGTGAGAAAGGGAATAACTTGTAGTTCCCACAGCTAGAGATAGCCAATTAACATTTTAACAAATTCCCTTTGAACATGGTTCATAGATAGCTTTACATAGTGGAGACAAATTATATTCTCACTTAATGTTTTATTTTAGCATTTTTCCACATCAGCATTCTCTGTCAATTTATGTTTTTTTTTTTTTTAAACAAGTCTACATGAGGGGCTGGGGATGTGGCTCAAGCGGTAGCATGCTCGCCTGGCATGCATGCGGCCCGGGTTCGATCCTCTGCACCACATACAAACAAAGATGTTGTGTCGGCCAATAACTAAAAAAATAAATATAAAAATTCTCTCTCTCTCTCTTTCTAAAAAAGTCTACATGAACAATACTGTGTATTTTCTGAGTCCATATATATGAATATAAAACCATCTAGGAAGTAATTGGTAAAAGAGGATTTTAGCCTTTCTTATAATGTGCATATTTTATGAAAGGAGACTGTTTTGTTTTCATTTTAATATTCAAAAGTCACATAAAAGGTAGGGATTTGGGATGACTGAGTAAAGATGCCCAACACTCATCTTTTCCTCCATAAGGAAAAAGTAAGAAGCAGATAGCTGCATTTTGAGGTGAGCAACCATGGGGGAACACTGGAAATCAACAGGAGAGAGATTGGAATTTTGTAAGTTTCAGAGTTCTGGGACTATAGCATAGGATAAATAAATCACCAGGCATCTGCCACCCAGGCTTCACAGCCAAGGAAAAGGTAGTCTCTTCTTTGCAGGGGTGAGGGTGAAACAAAATCCTAGCAAACTCTCAGTGTGAATGCTGGCAATTCTAACTACTGGAAAACCACAATCCTCACAGGCTTGCAGCCCACTTAGATATGTAACCCAAAATTTACACAGCAACCCTGCTTTGGAAAAGAATGTCACATCATTCCCAGTGAATACCCTGCTTGCTGTAGCCAGGAGCTATCTTGAGAAGTGAGATATTGTCTCAATTTGGGCTACTCTAGATATAAGAAACCCCTGCATATTCCCATCTCTCCACAGATATTCCATTGCACTGGCTCTGGGGTATCTGCCTCACAAACTCAATTTAACCATGCAAAATGATTATAACACAGATCCACTTGGTGGCCTGCACTGTAGGGTATACACATTGCAATATGGAGGGGAACAGAGAATACTTCACTTGAGAACCAAGAAATCAGTATGTTTGCCCTCTGAGATCAAGGGTGTGGCCAACCATATGTGAACTTGTGCCAGGGCCAGCACTAAAGGCAGGCACCCATGTGTTCCTGCTTCCCTTCCCCTAATACCACACTCAGATACCTGCAGTTGATGGGGCATGGAGGGAATATCAATTTTATAAAACAAACATCATTAGGCAATCTGAAAATGTACCTTTGCTATATGCTGGGAAGTGTTACATTAAGAGCAGCATAAACAAAATTACTAATTTGACCTAAATTTCAAAGAAATTTTTTATTTGTTGTTTTTAGACATACAAGACTGTAGAATGTATCTTCATATATTATACATAGATGGAATGCAACCTAATCTCAATAGAGTGTATTTTGACATATATACATGGAGTAAAATTAATTCTAATTATATACTAGTCTTATAGTTTTACATGATGTAGAGTTTCACTGGTGGTGTATTCATATGTGAATGTAGGAAAGTTATGTGCAATTCATTCCACTGTCTTTCCTATTCCTATCCCTCTTCCCTTCATTCCCTTTTGTCTAATCCAATGAAATGCTATTCTTCCCCCCCCCCACTTGTTGTGTGTTAGCATCCACATATCAGAGAAAACATTCAGCCATTGGTTTTTTTGGGGACTGGCTTATTTCACTTAGTATGATAGTTTCCAGTTCACTCATTTACTGGCAAATGCCATAGTTTCATTCTTCTTTAAGGCTGAGTGATATTCCATTATGTATCACATTTTCCATATATACATCTCCACAATATATGTATCCACAATTTCCATATATGTATCACATTTTCCTTATTTATTTATCTGTTGAAAGGTACCTAGGTTGGTTTCATAGCTTAGCTATTGTGAATTGAGCTGCTATAAACATTGATGTGGCTATATTGGTATAGTATGCTGATTTAAAATCCTTTGGATATATACTGAGGAATGGGATACTCGGGTCAAATGGTGATTCCATTCCAAGTTTTCTGAGGAATTTCCATACTGCTTCCCAGAGTGGTTGTACCAATATGCAGTCCCCCCACATCCTTAACAACATTTACTATTCCTTGAATTCTTGATAATTGCCATTCTGACTGGAGTGAGATGAAATTTCAGTGTAGTTTTAATTTGTATTTCTCTAATTACTAGAGAGGTTGAACGTTTTCTCATGTATTTTTTGACCATTCATATTTCTTCTGTAAAGTGTCCGTTCAGTTCTTTTGCCCACTTATTGACTGGGTTATTTGGGGGGAGTGTTAATTTTTTTTAATTATTTATATATATTGGAGATTAGTGCTCTAACGGAGGCAACTGGCAAAGATTTTTTACATTCTGTAGGCTCTCTGTTCACGTTCTTGATTGTTTCCTTTGCTGTGAAGAAGCTTTTTTAGCTTGATACCGTCCTATTTATTGATTTTGTTTTACTTAAATCTAGCTTTTTTTTCATTTTTTTTAGAGAGGGTGAGAGAGGGGAGAGACAGAGAGAGAGAGAGAGAGAGAGAGAGAGAGAATTTTTAATATTTATCTTTTAGTTTTCGGCAGACACAACATCTTTGTTGGTATGTGGTGCTGAGGATCGAACCCGGGCCGCACGCATGCCAGGAGAGTGCGCTACCGCTTGAGCCACATCCCCAGCCCTTAATTCTAGCTTTATCAGGAGCTGGGCAACTTAGCAAGACCCTTTCTCAAAATAAAAATACCAAAGGTCTTGGGATGTAGCTCAATGGTAGAGCATCCCTGGATTCAATCCTCAGTAAAAAAAAAAAAAAAAAAAAAAAAAAAAAAAAAAAAAAAACCAAACCAAAAAAAAAAAAAAACACTATTATAACTAAAGGGAGAGATAGGCTCCAATATAATAATAGTGTGGCACTTAAAGATACCACATTCATAAATGAACATATCATCTAGACAAAAAATCAACAAAGAAACATCAGAATTAAAGTATACTATAGAACAAAAGGACTTAAGATATATCTACAGAACATTCCATCCAACAACGGCAAACTGCACATTCTTTTCATCAGTTCATGGAACTTTCCCTAGAATAGATCATATATTAGTACACAAATTAAGTATTAACAAATTTAAAAATTGAAAACATCTTGTATCTTTTTTGTTTTCTAGCACTGGGGATTGAACCCAGGGGTACTTTACCAAGGAGCTACATCCCCAGTCTTTTTCATGTTTTTAAATTTTGAGATAGGGTCTCCTTAAGTTTTATAGGGCTAAACTAATTGCTGAGGCTGGCCTTGAACTTGCATTCCTCCTGCCTCAGTCTCCAGAGTCCCTGGGATTACAAGTGTGTGCCACCATGTTCAGCTAACATCCTGTATCTTTTAATATCACAACAGAATAAAACTAGAAGGCAAGAACAAAAGAAATTTTAGAAATGATACCAATGCAAGGAGACTGAAGAAAATACTTTTGAACAAATCATGAGTCACTGAGGAAGTCAAAAGGAATATTAAAATTTTCTCAAAGCAAATGAAAATGGAAAAATGACATAAAAGCAGTACTAAGACAGAGGTTTCATTTCATTAAAAAAAAAGAAAATTTCAAATAAACAACCAAATGATGCATCTCAAGGGTTTAGAAAAGAATGAACCAAACACAAATTTAGTAGAAGGAAATAAATAACAAATATCAGAGAGGAAGTAAATAAATTAGAAGCTAAAAAATACGAAACAACAATGAAATAAAGGGTTGGTCTTTTGAAAAGATAAACAAGATCAACAAACCTTTACCCAGACTAAGTAAAAATAAAAGAGAGAATACTCAGATAAATTAAACAGAGTTGGAAAAGGAATACATTGCAACTGATATCACGGAATTCAGGTGATCTTTATGAATAATTTGAAATAAATATATGCTGACAAATTAGAAAACTTAGAAGAAATGGAAAAATTGGTGGGAACATCTTACTAATACTGAACCACAGAGACATAAAAAACCTGAATAGATAAATATAAGTAATGCTATCAAATCAGTAATAAAAGTCTCCCAACAAAGAAAAGCCAGGTTCATGTGACTTTACTGCTGAATTTTACCAGACTTTTAAAGAACTAATGTCGATTCATTTCAAACTATTTAATAGAATTAAAAGGGAGGAACCCTTCCAAACTCATCCTACAAGGCCAGCATTCCTGTTACCAAAACCAGAAAAGGGCACAATAAAAATGAAAACTATAGACTCATATCCCTGATAAATGTAGATATAAAATTTCTCAAAAAATACCAGTATATTGAATTCAACAGAGCAACAAAAAGATCATTCACTATGATCCATTTGGTTTCATCCAAGTGATATACAAATGGTTCAACATAAACAAACCAACAAATAAAACTATCACATCAACAGAATAAATGATAAAAATCACATGATCATCTCAATAGATGCAGAAAAGACATTTGATAAAATTCAAAATCCCTTCATGATAAAAGCTTTGAACAAACTAGATATAGAAGGATAAGACCTAAATACAAAAAAGCCTGGCGAACCTGCAACCCACGGGCGGGCGGGTCAGGCCCAGCAACCAGCCAAGTGACAGAGCAGCTACACGCGCCTGCGGGGAACGCGGACCGGACCCACTAGGACAGGTCCGGCGGCCGGCTGAGGGGCAGGCCCGTCCCCTCCCCCAGTGTCTGCAAGGTAGGCGGGACTGTGAACACCGGCAGATTGGGCCCAGCAGCCTGCTAAGGGACAAAACCGGCCCCTCCCTCAGTGCCTGCAAGCTAGGCAAACCTGCGACCCATCGGGAGGTTAGGCCCAGCAACCTACGGAGTGACACAGGTGCCCCTGACGCCTGCTGGGTAGGTGGACCTTTGACCGACCAGCAGAGCAGACCTAGGGCCTGCCAGCGTGGTAGACGGATCACACTAATTGGAGGAGGATCACAGCCACTACCTGCCCTGCAAGGGTGATTTTTCAACTATACAAGAGCAATATAAATAAATAGAGGGAAAATATCAAAGACACAACAATTTCACCAAGCAGAAAGAAATGCCAGCAATATGAAACGACAAGGAAAGAAAGGACCACAGGCAATGCAGGTCAACTCAACTTTAGAAGAGGTAATAGCTGCAACAGATGGAATGTCAGATAGAGAGCTCAGGACATACATGCTTCAGATGATCTGGAGTCTCAAGGAAGACATGAGACAGCAAAATCAGACAATGAAAGATCACATTGACAAACAAATCCAGGAAGTAAAAGATCAATTTCACAGGGAGATAGAGGTAATAAAAAACAAACAAATAGAAATCCTAGAAATGCAGGAAACAATAAACCAACATAAAAACTCAATTGAGAATACTACCAGCAGAGTGGATCACTTAGAAGATAGAACATCAGACAATGAAGACAGAGTATTTCAACTTGAAAAGAACATAGACAGCTCAGCAAGTCTACTAAGAAACCATGAGCAGAACATTCAAGAACTATGGAATAATATCAAAAGACCAAACTTAAGAGTCATTGGGATACAGGAAGGCACAGAGCTCCAAACCAAAGGAATAAACAATCTATTCAGTGAAATAATACGAGAAAACTTCCCAGACTTGAAGAATGAGACAGAATCCCAAATCCTAGAAGCCTACAGGACGCCGAATGTGCAAAATCATAAGAGATCCACACCTAGACACATTATAATGAAGATGTCCAACATATAGAATAAGGAGAGAATTTTAAAAGCTACAAGAGAAAGGAAGCAGATTACATTTAGGGGTAAACCAATCAGGATAACAGCTGATCTCTCAACACAGACTCTAAAAGCTAGAAGATCCTGGAATAACATATTTCAAACGCTAAAAGAAAATGGGTTCCAACCAAGAATCGTGTATCCCGCGAAATTAAGCTTCAGTATGGAAGATGAAATTAAAACATTCCACGGCAAACAAAAGTTAAAAGAATTTGCAGCTAGAAAACCATCTTTTCAAAAAATCCTTGGCAAAACACTACAGGAAGAGGAAATGGAAAACAACAATGAAAACCAACAGTGGGAGGTAGGACAGTAAAGGGGGGAAAATAATCAAAGAGGAAAACAAATCAGGTTTAATAGCATTAATAAACAAACTATGGCTGGAAGAACAAACCATATCTCAATAATAACCCTAAATGTTAATGGCTTAAACTCACCAATTAAGAGACACAGGCTAGTTGAATGGATCACAAAACAAGACCCAACAATATGCTGCCTGCAGGAGACGCATTTGATAGGAAAAGATATACATAGACTGAAGGTGAAAGGTTGGGAAAAATCATATCACTCATATGGACTGCGGAAACAAGCAGGAGTGTCCATACTCATATCAAATAAAATAGATTTCAAGCCAAAGTTAATCAAAAGGGATAAAGAGGGACACTACATACTGCTCAAGGGAACCATACACCAACAAGACATAACAATCATAAATATATATGCCCCAAACAACGGGGCTGCTATGTTCATCAAGCAAACTCTTCTCAAGTTCAAGAGTCTAATAGACCACCATACAATAATCATGGGAGACTTTAACACACCTCTCTCACCAATGGACAGATCTTCCAAACAAAAGTTGAATAAAGAAACTATAGAATTCAATAATACAATTAACAACCTAGACTTAATTGACATATATAGAATATACCACCCAACATCAAGCAGCTACACTTTTTTCTCAGCAGCACATGGATCATTTTCAAAAATAGATCATATATTATGTCACAGGGAAACTCTTAGTCAATATAAAGGAGTAGAGATAATACCATGCATCTTATCTGATCACAATGGAATGAAACTGAAAATCAACGATAAAAGAAGGAAGGAAAAATCATGCATCACATGGAGAATGAACAATAGGTTACTGAATGATCAATGGGTTTTAGAAGACATCAAGGAGGAAATTAAAAAATTCTTAGAGTTAAATGAAAACACAGACACAACATATCAGAATCTATGGGACACATTGAAAGCAGTTCTAAGAGGAAAATTCATTGCTTGGAGTGCATTCCTTAAAAAAAGAAAAAAACCAACAAATAAATGATCTCATACTTCATCTCAAAATCCTAGAAAAAGAAGAGCAAAACAACAGCAAAAGAAGTAGAAGGCAAGAAATAATTAAAATCAGAGCTGAAATTAATGAAATCGAAACAAAAGAAACAATTGAAAAAATTGACAAAACTAAAAGTTGGTTCTTTGAAAAAATAAATAAAATTGACAGACCCTTAGCCATGCTAACGAAGAGAAGAAGAGAGAGAACTCAAATTACCAGCATACGGGATGAAAGAGGCAATATCACAACAGACACTTCAGAAATACAGAAGATAATCAGAAATTATTTTGAATCCTTATACTCCAATAAAATAGAAGATAGTGAAGGCATCGATAAATTTCTTAAGTCATATAATCTGCCCAGATTGAGTCAGGAGGATATAGACAACCTAAACAGACCAATATCAATTGAGGAAATAGAAGAAACCATCAAAAGATTACCATCTAAGAAAAGCCCCAGGACCGGACGGGTATACAGCAGAGTTTTACAAAACCTTTAAAGAGGAACTAATACCAATACTTTTCAAGCTATTTCAGGAAATAGAAAAAGAGGGAGAACTACCAAATTCATTCTACGAGGCTAACATCACCCTGATTCCGAAACCAGACAAAGACACTTCAAAGAAAGAAAACTACAGACCAGTATCTCTAATGAACCTAGATGCAAAAATCCTCAATAAAATTCTGGCGAATCGGATACAAAAACATATCAAAAAAATTGTGCACCATGATCAAGTAGGATTCATCCCTGGTATGCAAGGTTGGTTCAATATACGGAAATCAATAAATGTTATTCACCACATCAATAGACTTAAAAATAAGAACCATATGATCATCTCGTTAGATGCGGAAAAAGCATTCGACAAAGTACAGCATCCCTTTATGTTCAAAACTCTCGAAAAACTAGGGATAACAGGAACATACCTCAACATTGTAAAAGCAATTTATGCTAAGCCTCAGGCTAGCATCATTCTGAATGGAGAAAAATTGAAGGCATTCCCTCTAAGATCTGGAACAAGACAGGGATGTCCTCTTTCACCACTTCTGTTCAACATAGTTCTCGAAACACTGGCCAGAGCAATTAGACAGACGAAAAAAATTAAAGGCATAAAAATAGGAAAAGAAGAACTTAAATTATCACTATTTGCAGATGCCATGATTCTATACCTAGCAGACCCAAAATGGTCTACAAAGAAACTATTAGAGATAATAAATGAATTCAGCAAAGTGGCAGGTTATAAAATCAACACGCATAAATCAAAGGCATTCCTGTATAGCAGCGACAAATCCTCTGAAATGGAAACGAGGACAACCACTCCGTTCACAATATCCTCAAAAAGAATAAAATACTTGGGAATCAACCTAACAAAAGAGGTGAAAGACTTATACAATGAAAACTACAGAACCCTAAAAAGAGAAATTGAAGAAGACCTTATTTTTTTTTTTTTTTTAAAGAGAGAGTGAGAGAGAGAGGGGGACAGAGAGAGAGAGAATTTTAACATTTATTTATTTTTTCCTTAGTTCTCGGCGGACACAACATCCTTGCCTGTATGTGGCGCTGAGGATCGAACCCGGGCCGCACGCATGCCAGGCGAGCGCGCTACCGCTTGAGCCACATCCCCAGCCCTGAAGAAGACCTTAGAAGATGGAAAAACATACCCTGTTCATGGATAGGCAGAACCAACATCATCAAAATGGCGATATTACCAAAAGTTCTCTATAGGTTTAATGCAATGCCAATCAAAATCCCAAAGGCATTTCTTGTAGAAATAGAGAAAGCAATCATGAAATTCATATGGAAGAATAAAAGACCCAGAATAGCAAAAACAATACTAAGCAGGAAGTGTGAATCAGGTGGTATAGCGATTCCAGATCTCAAACTATACTACAGAGCAATAGTAACAAAAACAGCATGGTACTGGTACCAAAACAGGCGGGTGGACCAATGGTACAGAATAGAGGATACAGAAACCAACCCACAAAACTACAACTTACTTATATTTGATAAAGGGGCTAAAAGCATGCAATGGAGGAAAGATAGCATCTTCAACAAATGGTGCTGGGAAAACTGGAAATCCATATGCAACAAAATGAATCTGAATCCCTTTCTCTCGCCAAGCACAAAAGTTAACTCAAAATGGATCAAGGAGCTTGATATCAAATCAGAGACACGGCATCTGATAGAAGAAAAAGTTGGCTACGACCTACATGCTGTGGGGTCGGGCTCCAAATTCCTCAGTAGGACACCCATAGCACAAGAGTTAACATCTAGAATCAACAAATGGGACTTACTCAAACTAAAAAGTTTTTTCTCAGCAAAAGAAACAATAAGAGAGGTAAATAGGGAGCCTACATCATGGGAACAAATCTTTACTCCTCACACTTCAGATAGAGCCCTAATATCCAGAGTATACAAAGAACTCAAAACATTAGACAATAAGATAACAAATCACCCAATCAATAAATGGGCCAAGGACCTGAACAGACACTTCACAGAGGAGGACATACAATCAATCAACAAGTACATGAAAATGCTCACCATCGCTAGCAGTCAGAGAAATGCAAATCAAAACCACCCTAAGATACCATCTCACTCCAGTAAGATTGGCAGCCATTATGAAGTCAAACAACAATAAGTGCTGGCGAGATTGTGGGGAAAAGGGTACACTTGTACATTGTTGGTGGGACTACAAATTGGTGCAGCCAATTTGGAAAGTGGTATGGAGATTTCTTGGAAAGCTGGGAATGGAACCACCATTTGACCCAGCTATTCCCCTTCTCGGTCTATTCCCTAAAGACCTAAAAAGAGCATGCTACAGGGACACTGCTACATCGATGTTCATAGCAGCACAATTCACAATAGCAAGACTGTGGAATCAACCTAGATGCCCTTCAATAGACGAATGGATAAAAAAAATGTGGCATTTATACACAATGGAGTATTACTCTGCAGTAAAAAATGACAAAATCATAGAATTTGGTGGGAAATGGATGGCATTAGAGCAGATTATGCTAAGCGAAGCTAGCCAAGCCCTAAAAAACAAATGCCAAATGTCTTCTTTGATATAAGGAGAGTAACTAAGAACAGACTAGGGAAGAAGAGCACAAGAAGAAGACCAACATTAAACAAGGAAGAGAGGTGGGAGGGAAAGGGAGAGAGAAGGGAAATTGCATGGAAATGGAAGGAGACCCTCAGGGTTATACAAAATTACATACAAGAGGAAGTGAGGGGAAAGGGAAAAACAGTACAAGGGGGAGGAATGAATTACAGTAGTGGGGGTAGAGAGAGAAGAGGGGAGGGGAGGGGAGGGGAGGGGGGATAGTAGAGGATAGGAAAGGCAGCAGAATACAACAGACATGAGTATATCAATATGTAAAGCAATGAAGTGTAACTGATGTGATTCTGCAAGCTGTATACGGGGTAAAATGGGAGTTCATAACCCGCTTGAATCAAAATGTGAAATATGATATGTCAAGAACTATGTAACGTTTTGAACAACCAACATTAAAAAAAAAAAAAGCCTAATTGGGCTGTGGCTGTGGCTCAGTGGTGGAGTGCGTGCCTAGCACGTGTGAAGCACTGGGTTTGATCCCCAGCACTGCATAAAAATAAATAAATAAATAAATGTATTGTGTCCATCTACGACTAAAAATATTTTATAAAAAATAAAGCCTAAATATGAAAACCCACGGGCACCATCATACAGAATGTGAGAAAACTGACAGCTTTTTCTCTAAGATCAGGAACAAGACAAAGAAGGGTATTCACTCACTGTTTATTCACTCAAATACTGTTTATTCACTCAAGTTTTAGCCAGACTAATTAGGCAAGAGAAAAATATAAAAGACATGCAAATATGAAGTAAGAAAGGCAAATATCCCAGTTTGCAGATGATCTAATTCTCTATATAGAAAAAATTAAAGACTCTATTAAGATTATTATTATTTATTTTATTTTTTAGTTGTACATAATACCTTTATTTTGTTTATTTATTTTTATGTGGTGCTGAGGATCGAACCCAGGGCCCCACCCGTGCGAGGCAAGCACACTACCGCTGAGCCACAACCTCAGCCCTATTGAGATTATTAAAAGTAATAAATTCAGTAAGTAGCAAATACAAAATTAATATATAAAAATCAATAGCTTTCTATACACCAATAACAAGTTTGCTGAGACTGAATTCATCCTATTTACAAATTTACAAATTTGATCCCATTTATAAATAGCTACAAAAAGTAAAAAAGCTGGGAATAAACTTAATAAAGGAAGTATATACCTCTACACTAAAAATTACAGAACACTAATGAGAAAAAATTGAAGATATGAAAACAATAGAAAGACTTCCCATGATCATGGCTTGGAAAAATTAATATGTCCATACAACTCAATGCAGTCTACAATTTCAATGCAATCCTCATCAAAATACCAATGGCATTCTTCACAGAAGTAATAAAAAAACTCTTAAAATTCATACCGAAGCACAAAAGACCCTGCATAGCTATAGCCATTTTGAGTTAAAAATAAATAAACAAAGCTGGAGGTATCACAATACCTAATTTCAAGACATGCTGCAGAGCCTTAGAAACAAAAACATTGTGATATTGGAATAAAAACAGACACCTAAACCAATGGGATGAAAAAAAAAGATCCTAGAAATAAACCCAAGCATCTTCAGTGAACTAACTCTCAACCAAGGTGCCAAAAACACACGTTGGAGAAAGGACAGCCTCTTCAACAAATGATGCTGGAGAAACTGTATGTCTACATACAGAAAATTGAAGCTTGACTCAATTCTCTCACCCTGAACAAAAATTAGCTCAGAATAGATCAAAGACCTAAATGTAAGACCAGAAATTCTGAAAGTTCTAAAAGAAAACCCAGGAGAAACAACACTTCAAGACATTTGTATAGGCAACAAATTTCAGATAGGACCCTAAATGCATAGAAAACTAAAGCAAAAATTAACAAGTGGGATTATATCAAATTTAAATAACTGAGGCACAAAGATAACAATCAACAGAGTAAAGAGACAGCCTAGAGAATGGGAGAAAATATTTGCCAACTATTAATCTGACAAAGTGTTAATATTCAGGATTTATAAGGAACTAAATGAACCTAACCAAAAAAAACAAGCAATCCAATTAAAAGTGGACAAAAGACTCAAATACACACTTCTAAAAAGAATAAATAAAAATGGCCAACAGATATATGAAAAAAAAAAACCTTCAGCATCATTAGCTATCAGGGAAATGCAAACCTAAAATACTAAAATATAATGAGATTTCATCTCACTCCATTTAGGAAGGCTATTATTAAAAAAAAAATACAATAACAACAAATGCAGGTAGCTCAGTGCTAAAATGCTTGCCTAGCATACAGGAGGACCTGGGTTCAATCACTAGTAACTGCAAAAAAGAAAAGAAAAGAAAAGAAAAAAATACCATGAAGGATGTGGAGAAAAAAAAAGGAATTTTTAAAATAAAGCATTATTTTCTTTAAACCTTCATTTTATTTATTTATTTTTGTGTGGTGTTGAGGATTGAACATAGTGCCTCACATGTGCTAGGTAAGCACTCTACCACTGAGCCACAACCCCAACCCTGAGAAAGAAATTCTTATACACTGTTGGTGGAAATGTAAATCAGTATAGCCACTATGGAGAACAGTCTGAAGTTTACACACACACACACACACACACACAAAGAAAAACTAAAAATATATCTTTAATTAAAATGCAGTTATCTCAGGTCCTTGGCCCATTTATTGATTGGGTTATTTTTTATTTTTATTTTTTTGTGCTTAGCTTTTTGAGTTTTTTATATATCCTAGAGATTAGTGCTCGATCTGATGTGTGCCAAGGACCTGAACAGACACTTCTCAGAAGATTATATACAATTAATCAACAAATGTATGAAAAAATGTTCATCATTGCTAGCAATTAGAGAAATGCAAATCAAAACTACTCTAAGATTTCATCTCATTCCAGTCAGAAAGGCAGCTATTATGAAGACAAACAACAATAAGTGTTGTCGAGGATGTGGGAAAAACGTACACTCATACACTGCTGGTGGGGCTGCAAATTGGTGCAGCCAATATGGAAAGCAGAATGGAGATTTCTTGGAAATCTGGGAATGGAGCCACCATTTGACCCAGCTATCCCTCTCCTCAGTCTATACCCAAAGGACTTAAAAACAGCATACTACAGGGACACAGCCACATCAATGTTTATAGCAGCACAATTCACAATAGCTAAACTGTGGAACCAATAGATGCCCTTCAGTAGATGAATGGAAAAAAATGTGGCATATATACACAATGGAATATCACTCAGCAATAAAAGAGAATAAAATCATGGCATTTGCAGGTAAATGGATGGAGTTAGAAGAGATAATGCTAAGTGAAGTTAGCCAATCTCAAAAAACCAAATGCTGAATGTTTTCTCTGATATAAGGAGGCTGATTCATTGTGGGGTAGGGAGGGGGAGCTTAGGAGGAATAGACGAATTATAGATAGAGCAGAGGAGTGAGAGGGGAAGGGAGGGGGCATGGGGTTAGAAATGATGGTGGAATGTGATGGTCTTCATTATCCAAAGTACATGTATAAAGACACAAATTGTTGTGAATATACTTTGTATACAACCAGAGATATGGAAAATTGTGCTCTATATGTGTGACATGAATTGTAATGCATTCTGCTGTCATGTATAAATAAAAAAATTAATAAAAAATGCAGTTATCTCACTGGGTATGGTGACAGAGACAGAAGTCTTTCAAGTTTAAAGCCAGGCTCAGCAACTATTGAGGCTCTCAACAAATTATTGAGATCCTGTATCAAAATAAAAAACAAAAGGGGGTTGAGATGTGGTTCAGTGGTGAAGCATCTCTGGGTTTAATCCCTGGTCCCCCCCCCCCAAAAAAAAAGAAAAAATTCAGCCTATATATATATATATATATATATATATATATATATATATATATATATATCTCCAAAAGGAATGAAATCCACATACTAAAGAGTGCCCTCCCTGCATGCTCAAGTTCATTACAGCACTATTCACAGTAACTAAGATATAAATCAGCTTAAGTATCCATCAATATATGTTTGGTTAAAGAATATCTGGTATATACACACAATTGAATATTATTCAGTTGTAAATAATCCTGGCATTTGGAATGCACCCCCCCCATGGAACTGTGTGACACTATTATAAATTAAATAAGCCAGACATACAAAGACAAGCTGACCTGAAAGTGGGCTAGTGATTACTGGAGACTGGGAAGGGTGGGGTGGGGAATGGAGGTTGGATTTGATTGGTGCATACTATTTGCATGTATTTTTAATAAGGTTTAAAAATAAAAGTAATGTGAAAGGGATATATATATATATATATATATATATATATATATATATATATAACTTATTCTCAAATGGTTCATAAAGATATTATACACCTATGTAGAGAAAGTTAAAAAACACATGTGATAAAATGTTAATGATTGATTCATCTTGGTAAATGGTGAATGAGAATTCTTTGTACTGGTCTTGCATCTTACTTTTACTCTATCCTTTTATTCTATTAATATCATTTCAAAATAAAGAGTTTTTAAAAAATCACCTAAATACATTATCCTGGATCATCCAAATTTCCATTCAGTCCTGCTCCAGAATTTTACAACACAAGTTCTATTTGTATTTAACATTCCAGTGGCACCAAAGAAGACTACTTTAATAATCAAGGGTTAATAAAAGGAACATAAAAACAAAAAGCAAATGCAAACATCAAAGTCAAACAATATGTTCATACTAAGTGAAAACAAAATCACTTTGGGGTGTGCTATAATCACCACAGTATAATTTTTAGAAAATCTATTCACCCAAAAATGTCCCTGGTTACTATTTTAAATCAACCCTCATTATTACTCCAAAACCAGATGACAATTAGTACATTTTGAAATCAAATGTAATCCTCTAAATTTGTTTTTCTTTTTCATGATGGTCTGGGTTATTGTTTGTGTTCCCAAAGAACTTTTAGAATCAACTTGTCAATTTCTGCAAAAAGAGCCTGCAAAGGTTTTGAAAAAGATTGCAATGAATCAATAAATCAATTTAAAGAGAATTTCCATCTCAACAATATTGTTATCTTCTGACTCATGAAAACAGAATGTCTCTTCATTTATTTAGGTTATGTTTTTTCTCTAAGTGATATGTTGCAATTTTTGGTGAACAAGCTTGTACTTTTCTTTATGAATTTATTTATGTGTATTTTATTTTGTGCCATTGTAAAGGAAATTGTTTTCCTTTACTTCAAATTATTCATCATTAGTATATGGAAATAGGTTGGTTTTTATATTTGCATCATGTATCCTTGGACTTTCTTACAATTATTTTTTTAGTTCTAATAATTTTCTGTGGCTGTTAGGATTGTCTACATGCAAGTCATGTGATCTGTGCAATAAAGGTGGTTTTTACTTCTTCCTTTTCATTCTGATTTTTTTTTTAGTACTGTGGATTGAACCAAGGGGGCACTTAACCACTGAGCCACATCCCCAATCCTATTATTTTTTTTAATTTTATTTAAAGACAGGGTCTCACTAAGTTGCTTAGCAACTTGCTTTGCTGAGATTGGCTTTGAACTTGCGATCTGCCTGACTCAGCCTCCAGAGCCGCTGGGATTACAGTCATGCCCCACTGTGCCATCCTCCTTTTCATTCTGGATGCTTTTATTTCCTTTACTTGCCTGGTTGCATAGTCTAGAGCTTCCATTACAATGCTGAATGTCACTGGTGAAAGTTGACAACCTTACCTTGCTCCCTATTGAACCGAGAAAAACATTTGCTTATCAAGTATGTCCTTAGTTGATATTTTGCAGATGCCCATAATCAGGTTCTTGTAGTTTCTTTCTATTCTTAATTGGTTGAGAGTTTTTAATATAAATGTGTGTTAGATTGTGTCAAATGCCTTTTTCCATGTCAATTAAGATGATCATGTGATTTTTGCCTTTTATTTATATTTATTTATTTAGTTAGTTAGTTACTGGGAATTGAATCCAGAGGTACTTGACCACTGAGCTATATTTTCAACCATTTTTTCTTTTTTATTTTGAGATAAAGTTCTTCTAAGTTTCTGAGTCTGGCTTTGAACTTGCTATCCTCCTGCCTCAGTCTCCCAAGTGTCTGGGATTACAGATGTGTGCCACCGTGCCCAGTTCCTTTTATTCTATTAATATGGTATATTACATTAGTTGATTTTCATGTATTAAACTAATCTTGCATCTGTAGACTAAATTTCAATTGGTAAATTGGTAATGGTATATAGTACTTTTTATGTTTATATATTTTTTCCTAATATTCCACTGAGAATTTATCACCTAAACCCATGGGAGGATATAGTTATGTTTTCTTTTTTGTGATATTTTTGTATCAAAATATCAAGGTAAATACTGGCTTCTATTAGTGGGTAAATGTTTTCTTATTCTCTATATTATGAAAAAGTTTGTGAACAATCAATATCACTTTTATGTGCTGGGTGTGAGGTGATTCAGGAGGCTGAGGCAGGAAGATTGTACAAGTTCGAGGCTAGCCTCAGCAACATAGCAAGGACCTAAGCAACATAGGAGATTCTGTCTCAAAAATTTTGTTTAAATAGCTGTGGACGTGGCTCAGTGGTACAGTCCTCCTGGATTCAATCCCCAGGATAAAAAACAAACAAATGAATATATTTCATGGAATTTGCCATATTTCTTCTAGATTATGTTTCAGTAATTTCATTCTAAGAATTTGTTAATTTAATACATAGTGTCTAATTCACTGGCACAAAGTTGCCCACAGAATTCCTTTCCAATCTTTGTGTGTATGTGTGTGTGTGTGTGGTGCTGGGGATTGAACCCAGGGCCTTGTGCATGCAAGGAAAGCACTCTTCCAACTGAGCTATATGCCAGCCCCCAATCTTTTTAAAATAATTATTTTAGATGGACATAAAACCTTTATTTATTTATTTATTTATTTATTTATTTATTTATTTATTTATTTATTGTGCTGAGGATCAAACCCAGTGCCTCATACATACAAGGCAAGTGCTCTACCACTGACCTACAACCATAGCCACTTTCTATTCTTTTCAATTTGTGGAAAGTCTGTAGTAATGCTTTTGTTCCTAATTTGTTTCTTTCTCCTCCTTTACTTCCTCTTCTTCTCCTTTTCCTTCTCCTTCTTCTTCTTCTTCACTCTGCCTCTGGTCAGTAGTCAATTTTATTGCTGTTTGAAAGAAGTGCCTTTTATTAGACCAGAGACTTTTGCACCTACTAGAAGAAAAGGTAGGCCCAACTCTCCATTATGTGAGCTCAGGAATTGACTTCTTCAATAAGATTCCTAAAGTGAAAGAAGTAAAATCAAAGAATCAATAAATGGGATGGTATCAAACTGAAAAGCTTCTTCACAGTAAAGGAAACAATCAAGAACATGAAGAGAGAGCTTACAGAATGGGAGAAAATCTTTGCCACCTGCACCTCAGCATTAATCTTCAGGATATACAAAGAAATCAAAAAACTTAATACCAAAAAAAAAACAAATAACCCAATAAATAAATGGGCAAAGGAACTGAACATGTATTTCACAGAAGAAGAAATATGAATGGTCAAAAATATATAAAAAAATGTTCAACATCTCTAGCAATTAGAGAAAGGCAAATCAAAACTACACTGAGATTTTATCTTACTCCAGTCAGAATGGCAATTATCAAGAATTCAAGGAACAGTAAATGTTGTTAAGGATGTCGGGGGAAAAGGTTCACTCATACATCATTGGTGGGACTGCAAATTGGTGTGACCACTCTGGAAAGCAGTATAAAAATTCCTCAGAAAACTTAGAATGGAACCACCATTTGACCTAGTTATCCCACTTCACAGTTTATACCCAAAGGACTTAAAATCAGCATACTATAGTGATACAGCCACATCAATGTTTATGGCAGCACAATTCACAATAGCCAAGCTATGGAACCAAACTAGGTGCCTCTCAACAGATGAATGGATAAAGAAAATGTGGTATATATACACAATGGAATAATACTCAGCCATAAACAAGGATGAAATTATGGCATTTGTTGGTAAATGAATAAAAATTGAGAGTATCATGCTAAGTGAAATAAGTCAGTCCCCAAAAACCAAAGGCCAAATGTTCTCTCTGATATGTGGATCCTAACCCACAACAAGGGAGGGTGGGGAGTGGAAGAACAAAAGTTCATTGGATTAGACAAAAGGGAATGAAGGGAAGCGAGGGGCAATGAGAAAAGGAAAGACAGTGGAATGAATCAGACATAACTTTTCCTTTACTCATATATGAATACATGACCACTGTTACTCCATATCATGTACAAACACAAGAATGGAATCCTAATTGAAATTGGTGGCACTCTATGTATATATAATATGTCAAAATTCACTCTACTGTCACGTGCTTCTAAGAACAACAAATAAAAAAATTCCTTTTGGTCTTATTGATTTTCTCTGTTGTTTTTCTATTTAATTGGTTTTTGTTCTAATCTTGGGCATTTCCTCCTTCTTTGGGCTTTGGTTAGTTTGTTCATCTTTCTCTTGCTTCTTTTCTTTCTTTCTTTTTTATGGTACTGAGGATCCAACCCATGGCTGTGCATGCTAGGCAAGTGCTCTACTACTGACCTACATCTCCTATCTTTTTTGTTATTTTTGTTATATTTTTTGATACAGGGTCTTGCTAAGTAGTTAAGACTGGCTTCAAACTTGTGATCCTTCTGTCTCAGCCTCTTAAGTAGCTGAGATTACAGGTATGTGCTACCATGCTCAATTCTTGATTCTTTTTGTTAATTAATTTTTATTTTATTTACTTATTTAAATTGCAGTAAAATGAATATAAAATTTACCATTTTAACCATTTTAATGTGTACAGTCAAGGCGCTGGGGTTGTGGTTCAGTGGTAGAGTGCTTGCCTAGCATGTGTGAGGCACTAAGTTTGATCCCCGGAACCACATAAAAATAAAAACAAAATAAAGGTGTTGTGTTCATCTACAACTAAAAAAATATGTAAAAATGTGTATAGCCAAGTATTTTAAATATTTTTATATTGCTATGCAGCCAGTCTCCAAAACCCTTTTTTTTGGTAGTCCTGGGATTGAACCCAGGGCCTTGTACATTTGAGGCAAACACTCTACCAACTGAGTTATATCCCCAGCTCCTCCAAAATTTTTAAAAATTGGCACATAATTAAATATATTTATGGGGTACAATGTGATAATTTGATACCAGTATATAGTTTGCAATGATCAAATCAACGTAATTATGTATCCTTAAACATTTAGCATTTCTTTGTATTTGGAAGCTTTGGACTCCTTGTTCTTTATAAACCATATAATAAGTTATTGTAAAGCATAGTTACTCTAAAGCTATAGAACACTAGAATTTCTTTTTCATATGTGTGTTTTGGTACCCATTATCTAACTCCCTCTATCCTCTCTCCCTCTACCCTTCTTAGCATTTAGTAATCACCATTCTATTCTCTTCCTCCACAACTTTGTCATCTGTAAAACTGGAAGTCTATATCTATTAAATAGCAACCCTTCATTTTCCCTTCCCCACAGTCCCTGGAAACCATCATTTTACTTTCTGTATCTATGAATTTGACTACTCTAGATACCTCATATGTGTATAATCATGCAGTATTTGTCATTTTATGACTGACCCATTTTCTTATGTTCTTTTCTAGTTTCTTTTTTTTTTTTTTTTTTTTTTAAAGAGAGAGTGAGAGAGGAGAGAGAGAGAGAGAGAGAGAGAGAGAATTTTTTTTTTTTAATATTTATTTCTTAGTTTTCGGCGGACACAACATCTTTGTTGGTATGTGGTGCTGAGGATCGAACCCGGGCCGCACGCATGCCAGGCGAGCGCGCTACCGCTGAGCCACATCCCCAGCCCTTTTTCTAGTTTCTTAAGGTGGCAACTTAGTTATGATTTAAGGTCTTTCTTTCCTCTTTTTAAACACAGCTTTATTGAAGTACTTTATAGTTGATAAAATCTGCACATATTTAAAGTACACAATTTGGTGAATTTGGACATATGCATCACTCTAGTCAAAATAATAAACATATTCCCACCTACAAAATAATTCTCATGCCCTTTGTGTAGGTATGTGCATGCACTAAGACTGAATAGCATTAGATCTACCCTCTTAAGAAATCTTTGAGGTGTATAATGTATACCAAACATTTAGTCAGCTTTTTCACCACTGTGACGAATAGACCTGACAAGAACAATTTTAAGAAGAAAAAGTTTACTTGGGAGCTCATGGCTGACTCCATTGCTCTGGGCCAGTTGTGAGGCAGAACATCATCGTGGGAGCATATGAGGAAAACAGCTCAGGACATTGCACCAGGAAGCAGAGAGAGAGAGAGCACTGCTCACAAAAACAAAATATATACCCCAAAGGCATGCCTCTCAATGACGTCCCTCCTCTAGCCACAACTGCTGGGATTACAGGAGTGTGCCACCACTCCTGTCCACAGTTACTACCCAGTTAATCTCTAACAGGAGATTAATGCACTGATTAGGTTAAGGCTTTTATAAGTGGGTCAGTCACAATCCTTTCACATATAAGCTTTCTTGCATTGTTTTTCACATGAGATTTTGGGAGACATCTCATATCAAAACCATAACACCAAACAACTAAGCAAATCAGGGGAGAGACCATAGTGCCTGATTTTAGTATTAATAAATGAAGAGGCAGGAAAAGAGTTGCCAAGGGAACATTTGCACACTGTTAGTGGGAATGTAAATTAGTATAGTCAGTATAGAAAGCACTATAAAGGCTCCTAGTTTGGCTTTGTAGTAGTATTGAGGTCAGGTATTGTGAAACCTCCAGCTTTTCTCTTTTTGTTCAAGACTACTTTGGCTATTTGGGGTCTTTTGTAATTCCACACAAATTTTAAGAATTTTTTCTATTTCTGTGAAGAATGTCATTGGCATTTTGATAAGGATTATATTGAATCTGTAGAAGATTTTGGATAGTATAAATATTTTAATAATATTAATTCTTCCACTCCATGAATATGGGATGTCTTCCAATGTTTTTGTGTCCTCTTTATTTTTTTTAAGTATTGAGGATTGAACCCAGGGGTGCTTTACCACTGAGCTATATCCCCTGTCCTTTGTACTTTTCATTTTGAGACAGGGTCCTGCTAAGTTGCCAAGGCTGGCCTTGAACTTGCAATCCTCCTGCCTTTGCTTCCTGAGCTGCTGGGATTACAGGAGTGTGCCACCACTCCTGGCTACCTCTTTAATTTCTTTCATCATTGGTTTGTAGCTGCCATCATAGAGATTCTTCACCTTCCTGGTTAAATTTATTTCCAGATATTTCATATTTTTGTAGCTGCTCTATAAATGAGATTGCTTTCTTGATTTCTCTTTCATTAGTTTATTATTGGTGCATAGAATTGCTACTGATTTTTGTATGTTGGTTTTGCATCCTGCAATCTTATTAAATGTATCAGTTCTCAGCTTTTTGGTATAGTTTTTAGGTTTTTTTTACATATAGGATATGTTATCTGTTAACACGGACAAACTGAATTCTTCATGCTTCCAATGGATGTCCTTTATTTCTTTCTCTTGTCTGATTGTTCTGACTAGGACTTCCAGTACTATGTTGAATAAAAGTGGTGAATGTGTATATCCTTGTCTTGCTCCACATCTTAGAGGAATATTGTTCAACTTTTTCCTGTTCAGTATGATGTTAGCTGTGGGTTTTGTCATATAGGGCCTTTATTGTGTCAAGTACATTCTTTTAATATCTAAGTTGTTGAGAATTTTTACCATGAGGTGATGTTGAATTTTATCAAATGCTTTTTCCTCATCTATTGAGATGATCATATGGGTTTTGCCCCTCATTCTGTTGACATTTATTGATTTGTATATGTTGAATCATTCTTGTATTTCTCAGAGCATATCATAAACATTTTTATAGGGGTATATGCTATATACCTCTCATTTTTCCTTTCTAAGGAAGTAGTCTCAGGGTGGTGTACTTTCTCACGATGACACAAAGTAATGTTGGCTACAGTAAGCTGCCCACTTCTTTTTGTTCTCCTTGGCTGCCCCCAGGTGTACAAAATATGCTGTTTTCTTTAGCACTTCATTTGAAGCAGAACAGAAACAGGTCCCTCATGTGGTCCCTCAAAAGTCTGAGAATATTTGATCCATGTTTCACTATCTCTTTCTTCTAAAGAAATCATGGACTGTGCCAGGTTAGGGGACAAGCTTATATAGATAAAGTGACATTTCTCTTCTCACCCATTTCAGTATGACTGGTCTTGATTTTGTGATTGTTTGGGGAACTATGACTTCTTAACTATATTCTAAATTAATAACAAAGGTATTTTTTCCATGTAGTATTGTTAAATTCATGCTTCTGTGGTGGTCTGAGTGCTGGTACTTCCTATTTTCCCATATTTCTGACATCACCCTCAGGTCTCTTTTTTCTTATATTAGTATTTAGAACTATATATTACCCACTAAGGACTATTGTATATCCCATAATTTATATTGTGTGTTTCATTTTCATTTAGTTCAAAATATTTTAAGATTTAATTTCCCCTAAAATTTATTTTTTGATCTATGGGTTATTTGGAGTAATTTTTATATTTTTTATATTCAAAATTTATTTTATTAATATTTTTAAGTTCTGTGGATGGAACCTAGGGCTTCGTCTATGTTAGGCAAGTTTTCTATGACTTATCCACATGCACGGCTCTATTTTATTGATTTCTAATTTAATTTCATTGTGATCAGATAACACATTTTTTATAACTTAATATCTTTCAATTTAAATATATTCGATATTTTATGCTCCAACAGGTGGTCTATTCAATGGATATTGAAAAAGTGGATTAGACCAAGGGAAATGAAGGGAAGGGAGGGGGATGGGAAAAGGAAAGGCAGTGGAATGAATCTGACATAATTTTCCTTTGTACATATATGAGTATACCACAGTAAATAAATCCACAAGACTAGGGTTCTAATTAGAATAAGATATATTTCATGCTTGTATAATTATCTCAAAATGGATTCTACTGTCACGTATAACTAAAAATAACCAATAAAATAAAAAAGAAAAAGAAGGTACATTCTTCTATTACTGGAAGAAGTATTCAATAAGAGTTGGGTTGAGTTGGTTGATAGTATTATTCAATTTTTCTATATCAGCAAAGGCTGATTTTCTAATTGTATCTATTATTGAGAAAAGGCTTTTGAAGTCTCCAATAATTATTTTTCCTTAAATTTTGTGCAGGTTTTGCTTCATGTATTTTGGACTCTGTTATTAGGTGTGCATGCTTTTAAATGCTGTCTTCCAGATGAACCTTTCATCATTATAAAAGTATCCCTCTTTGTCTCTAGTAATATTTTTTGGTCTTAAAGTATAGACATTCTAAATTTCTTAGGTTTACTATTTGAATGATATACCATTTTGAATTATTTTATATTTTTCTCTGTAATGTATTTTCTATTTTCATTTTGAGATAACTGTACATTAACATGCAATTAGAAGAGGTACTAAGGAAACATCCTGTGTGCCCTTCACCCAGTTTCCCCCCATGGCATCATTTCCCACAACTAGAGTACAATGTTACATTCTGGGAACTCACATTGATAAAATTCCTCAACCTTATTCCAATTTAACAATTTTTCATATGCATTTATTTGTATGTGTGTGATGACTGTATGCATTTTTATCATGTATATAGTTTCTTGTGTCCACCCCAGTCAAGATAGTGAGAAAGTTCATCACCACAGGAATCATTCATGTTACTCTTATTCACCTCCCTCTCCCACTCCCATCTCTCAGTTCTTAACTCCTAGCAACCACTAATCTGCTATTTCTAAAATTTGTCACTTCAAAAGTGTTGCATAAATGGAATCATACAGTGTATAATCTTTTCAGAATGCCTTTTTCATTTAGCATAATTTCCTGGTGATTAATTCGTGTTGCTGCATGTTTCAATAGTTTGTTTCTTTTTATTCTTGAGTAGTATTCCATAGTATGAATGTATCAGTTTGTTTAACTATTCAACTGTTGGAGGACATCTGGTTTGTTTTCAATTTGGGGCTATTATGAAGAAAGCTGGTATGAATATTCATGTACAGGTTTTTGTGTGAACATAAATTTTCATTTCTCTAGAATAAGTGCTCAAGATTGCAGTTGCTGGATTGTATGGTATGCAAGTGTTTAGTTTTTAAAGAAACTGCCATACACTTTTTGTAGCTCTACCATTTTACATTCCCACAGCTATTGTATGAGTAATCCACATTATTTTTTGGCATTTGGCATTATCACTATGTTTTAAAATTTTTAACCCTTCTTATAGGTATGTGATGATATTTCATTGTAACTTTATTTTGTACTTCCCTGGTAGCTAATGATATTGAAGGTCTTTTCATGAGTTTATTTTTTGTTTTTATATCTTCTTCAGTGAAAATATCTACATCTTTTACCTTTTTACTAATTGGATTGTTTGTCTTTAACTGTAGAGTTTGTTTGTTTTGAAGTTCTGGGTAACTAGAGTTTTAAGAGTTCTCTATATTTTAAATATATGTTCACAGTTAGATGAGTGGTTTGCAAATGTTTTCTTGTAGTCTTTCATTTGATTTTTCATCCTCTTTTTTCTTATTGTTGTACTGAGGATTGAACTAATGGTCTTGCATATGCTTGGCAAATGCTATACAGCTGACCTACATACCTAGCCCTTTTATAAACTTTTTTCTTTTGAGATAGAGTATCACTAAATTTCCCAGGTTGTCCTCAAACTTGCAGCCCTCCTGCCTAATCCTCTCAAGTAGTTGTAATTATAGACATACACTGCCATGCTGGGCTCACATTCTTCTTTACATCTTTAGTAGAGCAATTTTCAAAATTTGGGTAAAGTCAAATTTATTTTTTCTTCTTTTATAGATCATAGTATTGGTATCATGTCAAAAAACACTTTATTTAGCCTAAGTCTTAAAGAAATTATTTTTCTTGTTTTTCCCTAAAACTTCTATGGTTTTTTATTTACATTTATGTTTATCTGCCTCCCACTGGAACAATCATAAGGTAGTAGTATAAACAATTTTACACTCATAAAATTTTGTCAACTTTTAAACTACAAATTGTCCAAACAACTGAGATGAAGTAGATAATTTGAGTAGTCTTATAACATTAAAGAAAACTAATTCATAATTTAACAACCCCCTAAAAATGAAATCTCTAGTCCTAGATAGGTTTACAGGAGAATGGCATGATCATTGTAATCTATAAATTAAAAGTATATATACTGTAAACAACATGAAGTTGAATTTATGCCTTTTAATTGGCATGCTTAATGCATTCCCATTTAATGTTTTTTTTTTTAATATTTATTTTTTAGTTCTCGGCGGACACAACATCTTTGTTGGTATGTGGTGCTGAGGATCGAACCCGGGCCGCACGCATGCCAGGCGAGCGCGCTACCGCTTGAGCCACATCCCCAGCCCCACACTCTCTCTTTAAAAAAAAATTAGTTATACATGACAGTACAATGCACTTTGACTCATCATACATAAATGAATATAACTTCTCATTCTTCTGGTTGTACATGATGTAGAAACACGCCGGTCATGTAGTCTTATATGCACATAGGGTAATAATGTCCAATTCATTCTATACAACAAGGGTAGGGGAAGAATAGAAGTTCAGTAGATTAGACAAAGGAGGACTAAGGGAAGGGTGGGGAGATAGGAATAGGAAAGACAGTGGAATTAATCTGACTTAACTTTTCTATGTACATATATAAATAAACAACAGTGAATCTACACATCATGTACAACCTCAAGAGTGGGATTCTAATTAGAATAATATGTACTCCCTATTTGTATAAACACGTGAAAGTATACTCTACTGTCATGTATAACTAAAAAGAACAAATAAATTTTTAAAAAAAATTTTTAAAAATCTTCATTTATTATAATCTACTTCAAATCATTGCAAATTCAATTTTAGTAAAATGTAGAATTTTGTTCCATTATATCTACATTTCATTCCTTCTCTTCACTATTTTCATTTATATATATATATATATATAATATTTATATTATATTATATATATTTATGCTTTAAGCCCAAATATAAATTTCATAATTATTGTTTTGTGCAATTTATTTTTAAACCAGATAGGAGAAAAATGTGCCATATTTTCCCACATAAATATAAAAACTATTTAATAGTTCTTTTTTTTTTTTTAAGAAAGAGTGAGAGAGAGGGAGAGAGAGAGAGAATTTTAATATTTATTTTTTAGTATTTGGCGGACACAGCATCTTTGTCTGTATGTGGTGCTGAGGATCGAACCCGGGCCGCACGCATGCCAGGCGAGCGTGCTACTGCTTGAGCCACATCCCCAGCCCTATTTAATAGTTCTTAATTTTCTCTTACTTTCTATTATCAATATGGACTCATGACAATTTTGGCAGATGAGTTAGGCCAATTGACTATAAAAATAATTATACTCATTTCTTGTATTAGAATTGCCATATATTGTAGGTATCATAAAACTATGTATCTATGATTTTTTTAATGCTCTCTCCTTGCCAGTGAGTATATTCTCTAGCTATGTTGGTCTCTTCTTTTTCCCAAAATTCTTCCAGCCATCTATGAAAGCATTCTTGTTTTCTGATAGTAGTAAGATATTCTCTTTTACTTTCTTCCTGCCTCAAGATCTTTCAATAGATACCTTCAAAGGAGCTTGGCTTCTTTAAGCAAAGAAGATTTTGGTGATTCGAATTTATACAATATAGTACACACTACACATGACTGTATAACCATATCAGAGATATAGAATGAGGAAGCCTAAAAATTATTGGCTCAAATGGTCTCTTCTAATATACCTATACTGAGTTTCTTTTTTAAAAATCATGTTTTGAGGACTGGGGTTGTGGCTTAGTGGTAGAGCACTTGTCTAGCATCTGTGAGCCACTGGGTTTGATCCTAAGCACCACAAATAAATAAATAAAATAAAGGTATTGTATCAATCTACAATCATGTTTTGATATGTAAGAAAAAGATAGAGATAGAGATAGAGAGAGAGAGAGAGAGAGAGAGAAGGATACTCCCACCAAATTTGACATTTTATCCTATAAAATGTCACATCATACCAAGTGCTTAAATGTTGTTCAGAGCTTTTGATGTACTCCACACATGACATAAGAAAAAAATTAATAGGATATTAATGATTTCATTGTTATTCTGAGAAGACTACTGTGATTTATAAGTAGAACAAACCCAGATATGTAAGTAGAATATTCATGTATACATGGCCAGCTCCATATAACCAGTTACTTGGCTTTAACTAGACATAAAGGCTGGTTGAAGCATTAAATATATAAGTAGAACTTAAATTCAACATAGATTAAGAGGAAAAAAGCATATTATGTGTGCTTTGTGCTATGATAATATGAATATCACATGACTATTTTAAAAATTAGTAGTAGATCTGGGTGCAATGGAGCATTCCTAGAATCAGGAGGCTGAAGTAGGAGGATCAGGATTGAAAATTCCAGGCCAACCTGAGCAAGTTAGTGAGACTTTCTCAAAATAAAATAAAAAGGACTAAGGATGCAGTGGTAGAATGTTTATCTAGCATGAGTGAGGGTCTGGGTGAAACCCTAATGCCACTAAAAAGAAGAAGAAGAAGAAGGAGAAGGAGAAGGAGAAGGAGAAGGAGAAGAGGAGGAGGAGTAGGAGGAAAATCTGGTAGCAGAGAAAGAAGGGTACTCCATATGCGAAAAAAAAAAAAACGTGTTTCAGTGTCTTTAGTATTTGTATTGGTAAGATTATTAGTATAAATATGAATAACAAGGAAATTTTAAATAGGATAAAGGAAGGTTTTCATAGATTTGTGGACAACATACAAATATAATATCTAGGGATTCACACTGCTGTGACAAAATTACAAGGAATTCATTAGTATCAAAGTCAGGATAGTAGTTCTTTAGGTTGGTGATTGGGATATGGCACACAGAAGGGGTTTCCTGGGTGACTGGCAAAGTTCTGTTTTATATCTGGATATTTTCACCTTTTAATGATTCATTAAGCCATATATTTGATCCTTGTGGTTTTGTGTATCTTTGTTTTATTTTACAATAAAAGATTATTTTTAAAAATGTCTCAGAAATAGGTGAAGCATTTGTCCCCTTCCTTTTGTAGCCACAGTTACCACTCTTCATTCTAAGGTACTTCAAAGAATATAATTTGATAAAGCATTAGGTTGAAAACATTCACAAAACTCTAATTTTTCCCTCTGTGTAGAAACTTCTGTGTATTGTCATTATCAATTGCTATAGTCTCTTTTCATATAAATCTGGCATTGGAAATATTATTTGCATAATAGACCTTGTACAATTCCAAAAACTTGAGAAATTATTGTGAAGCCCTGTGAAAATAACCTCCAAAAGAAAACTGCAATTCTAATTGGTTGTCTGATGTGTTAAAATTTCCCCAGTAATAATGCTGCAATTGACATCTCTGTGTTACTAAAGGATCTAAATAGTTAGTTGTAAGATTCCTCTTTCAAATCAGAAATTGGGGCTGATTTCATGCCCTCCTATATCTGTGACTTTTTTTTTTTTTTTTGTAGTGTTGGGAATGGAATCCAGGACCTCTAGCATTCTCGGCAAGCACTCTACCACTGAGCTACATATTCAATCCTCAATAACTTTTTAAAAGCCCTATTACTTTGAAAATGTTTTATTTTAACAATAAAAAATTCTTTATCACAGGATGGAAAAATATAACAATGACAATAAACATACTACTCTAGACACACTGAGATGAACCTCACAAACATAAATTTTAAAATAGGTGAAATTAAAATGTTAAAAGGTTAGGTACTGGAAAATATTTGGGGAATCTTAGTGACCAAGAGGGAGCCTAATACATAGTTTTAGTCTTTTATTTTTGTAGCACTGAGGATGAAACTCAGGCCCTTGAGCACGCTAGTCATGTTCTTTACCACCAAGACCCAGTCCATGAGTGGTGGCTTTAATATAAGAAATAATTATGGAATACTTTGAAGTCAAATTGAGATTCTGCCATTACAGGTGTAGATGTTATCAAGCCAGCAGATATTTGTAGTTGCCATTTGTCATTTCCTCTGTATATATACTTCTAAAAGACTCCTTACCTTAAGGAGAGTCAGGCATGGCTCAGGAGGTTGATACAGAAAGATCCAAAGTTTGAGACTAGCCTGGGCAACTTAGTGAGACCCTGCCTCAAAAATTTTTTCAAAGTTAATTTAATTTTTAATTTTATCATCAGGACCTTTAAGAATTATTTGTTCTTATTAGTTATACATGATAGTAGAATGTATTTTGATATATTATACATGTATGGAGTATAACTTCTCATTCTTCTGGTTGTACATGATGTAGAATTACATCGATTATGTAATCATATATGCACATAGGATAGTTATGTCTGATTCATTCTACTATCTTTCATATTCCCATTCCCACTCCTTTCCCTTCATTCACCTTTGTCTAATCCAAATTACTTCTATTCTTCCCTTACCCCCACCTTATGGTAAATTAGCATCTGCATATCAGAGAAAACATTCAGCCTTTGATTTATTTGTACTGGCTTATTTCACTTAGCATGATATTCTCCAGTTCCATCCATGTACCAAAAAATGCCATGTTTTCATCCCTTGTTATGGCTGAGTATTATTCCATGGTGTACATATACCACATTTTCTTTATCCATTCATCTGTTTAAGGGCACCTAGGTTGGTTCTATAGTTTAACTATTATGCATGGAGCCACTATAAACACTGATGTGACTGCATTACTGTAGAATGCTGATTTTAAGTCCTTTGGGTATAAACTATGGAGTGGAATAACTGAGTCAAATGGTGGTTCTAGTGTTTTGAACATGAAGGGGTGCTTTATTTTGTCAAGTGCTTTTTCTGCATCTCTATTGAGATAATCATATGATTCTTGTCTTTAAGTCTATAGATGTGATGAATGAGGATTATTGATTTCCATATTTTGAACAAACCTTGAATCCCTGGGATGAACCCCACTTGATTATGGTGCACTATCTTTTAAATATGTTTTTCTATGTGATTTGCCAGAACTTCATTGAGAATTTTAGCACTTATGTTCATCAGGGATATTGGTCTGAAGTTTTCTTTCCTTGATGTGGTTTTGTCTGGTTTTATTATTTGGGTGATACTATTTTCATAGAATGAGTTTGGAAGTATTCCCTCTTTTTGTATTTCATGGAATAATTTGAAGAGTATTGGTGTTAATTCTTTATTGAAGGTCTTGTAGAACTTGGTTGAAAATCTTTCTGGTCCTGGGCTTTTCTTAGTTGGTAGGTTTTTTTATTTTTTTTTATTTTTTTTATTGGTTGTTCACAACATTACAAAGCTCTTGACATATCATATTTCATACATTAGATTGAAGTGGGTTATGAACTCCCAATTTTACCCCAAATGCAGATTGCAGAATCACGTTGGTTACACATCCGGTAGGTTTTTTTAAAGTTTTTAAAATATATATTTTGTTGTTGAGAGCCACAGCCAAAGGGGCCCCAGCAAACTTCCAGCTGCCAGCAAACTTCCAGCTGCCGGCTGATGATTGGCTCACAGCGGCCCCAGCAACATCTAGCTGATTGGCTCCTCTGCGGTGATGTTCATTGGGCTGTTTCCCTGCCCTTCAGACTGCCAGCTGATGATTGGCTCACAACGGCCCCAGGAACATCTAGCTGATTGGCTCCTCCACGGAGCTGCTCATTGGGCTGTTTCCCTGCCCTTTCAGACCACGGAGCTGCTCATTGGTGGACTTCTTTGGCTCCGCCCACGCGACCCAGCCAATCGGCCTCAAGAGCAGGAGGATGGGGGGAGGTGGTGAGGTTTGTGTGGGTGAGAGGCTTGTGGAAGCCGGTGGTGGCAGTTGGGCTCTGAGGGTTTTTCCTGAGGAGCTGTTTTGTTTGGCGTGTGTAGTTCTAAAAATAAAGTTAGTTTCTTTTCACAAGTGACTCCTGAATTGTGCCCAGACAGACTGCGGCATTTTGTAGTTGTACATGAACACAATACCTTCATTCATTTATTTTTTATGTGGTGCTGAGGACCAAAACCAGTGCCTCACATATGCTAAGCAAGCACTCTATTACTGAGCTACAACCGCAGCCCCTAGTTGGAAGGCTTTTGATGGCATCTTTTATTTCATTACTTGAAATTGATCTATTTTAATTGTGTATTTCCTCTTGATTCAGTTTGGGTAGGTCATATGTCTCTAGAAATTTGTCAATATCTTCAAGATTTTCTATTTTATTGGAGTATAACTTTTCAAAATAGTTTCTGATTATCATCTTTATTTCAGTAGTGTCTGTTGTGATATTTTCTTTTTCATCATGAATTTTAGTAATTTGAGTTTTCTATTTTGCTTTATTAGCATGGGTAGGAGTTTATCAGTTTTATTTATTTTCTCAATGAACCAACTTTTTGTTTTGCCTATGTTTTGATTTTTTTCCAATTTCATTGATTTCAGTTCTGATTTTAATTACTTCCTGTATTCTACAGCTTTTGGTGTTGATTTGTTCTTTTTCTAGGGCTTTGAGATGTAATGTTAGGTTATTTATTTGGCTATTTTCTATTCTTTTAATAAATGAGGTCAATGCAATGAACTTTCCTCTCACAGCTGCCTTTACAGTGCCCTAGAGATTTTGATATGTTGTGTCAATATTCTCATTTACTTCTAAGTTTCTTTTTTATTTCATCCCTGAATTCTTTTGCTATCCATTGGTCATTTAATAGTGTATTATTTATTCTCCAGGTGTTACAGTAGCTTCTTTTTATTTTATCATTGATTTCAAATTTCATTCCATTATGATCTCATACAATGTATTATCTCTATTTTTTTGTATTTGCTAAGACTTGCTTTGTGGCATAATATATGGTCTATTTTAGGAGCTGTGGCTGTGGCTCAGCAGTAGCACACTTGCCTGGCATGTGTGAGGCACTGGGTTGAATTCTCAGCACCACATATAAATAAATAAAATAAATGTCTATCAACAACTAAACAAACAGAAAGGTATGGTCTATTTTAGAGAAGGATCTGTGTGCTGCTGAGAAAAAAATTATATTTGATCATCAATGGATGAAATACTCTATATAGTCTGTTAAGTCTAAAGTATCAATTCTATTATTTAGTTCTATAGTTTCTTTGTTCAGTTTTTGTTTGGAAGATATATCTGATAGTGAGAGAGGTGTGCTAAAGTCATCCAGTATTATTGTGTTGTGGTCTATTTGACTTTTGAAATTGAGAAGGGTTTGTTTGATGTACATAGATCCTCCATTGTTTGGGACATGAATTTTTACAATTGTTATGTCTTGTTGATGTATAATTCCTTTCAGCAGTATGAAATGCCCTAATTTATCCCTTCTGATTAATGTTGTCTTGAAGTCCACTTTATGTGATATGAGGATAGAAACCCCTGCTTGTTTACACAATCCATGTGAGTGATGTTTTCTTCTTATCCTTTCACCTTCAGCCTGTGGATGTCTTTTCCAATGAGGTGAATCTCTTGGAGACAGCATATTGTTGGGTCTTATTTTTTAATCCAATTTGCCAGTCTGTCTTTTGATTGATGAGTTTAGGCCATTTATAGTCAAGGTTATTATTAAGAAATGATTTGTATTCCCAGTCATTTTGGTTTATTTCTGGGTTTTAATTTTAATTGGTTTCTACTTTGATTGACTGTTCCTTTAGTGTAATTCCTCCCTTTGCTAGTTTTCTCTTTCTTTTTTTTCATATTGTCTTCATGGAATATTTTGCTGAGAAAGTTCTGTAGTGCAACTTTTCTGGTTGTGAATTCTTTTAACTTTTGTTTATCATGGAAGTTTTTATTTCATCTTCAAATCTGAAACTTAATTTTGCTGGGTATTGTATTCTTGGTTGGCATCCATTTTCTTTCAGAGGTTGCTATATATTATTCCAAGACTTCTTGGCTTTGAGGGTCTGGGTTGGGAAATCAGCTAAAATCGTAATTGGTTTCCCTCTAAATGTAATTTCACAATTTTCTCTGGCTGCCTTGAAAATTCTATCCTTATTCTGTATGTTAGGCATTTTCCTAATAATGTATGATTATTTATTGGTTATTATTTATTGGTTGATTAAACACAGGGACACTTAACCATTAAGTCACATTGAGCCATGTCCACAGCACTTTTTAGTTATTATTTTGAGATAGGGTCTTGCTAAACTGCTTTAGGCCTTGCTGCATTGTTGAGGCTGGCCTTGAATATGTGATCCTTCT
Organism: Urocitellus parryii; assembly: GCF_045843805.1. Lineage (NCBI taxonomy): Eukaryota > Metazoa > Chordata > Mammalia > Rodentia > Sciuridae > Urocitellus > Urocitellus parryii. The sequence continues at coordinate 87,148,205 of NC_135547.1, read as the reverse complement.
GCCTCAGCCTCCTGATTTCATGGGATTACAGATATACACCACTGTGACCTCAAAAGAAAAAAAATTTAAAGTGCTCAGGATGTAGCTCAGTGGTAGAGAGCCCCTGGGTTCAATCTCCAGTACTAGAAAAAATAAAAGAAGAAAGAAGAAGATGAAGGGGAAGAAAGAAAGAGAAGGAGGAGGAGGAGGAGAAGAAGAAAAGAAGAATCTTATGGAGATTCATGACAATGGTCTTGGAAAATATTCTAGTGTCCTTGGGTACTCTGATAATCAGACTATCTTAATACAACCAAATTTATACCAAAATAAACCAAACACCTAGGGCAGAAACTCAAAAGATTGACTCAAAATGTTGGAACAATAACAGTACAACTACAACAAAACTCAGAAGGAAAGAAGGGAGGAGGAGAAGAAACTTTTAATTCAGCAGCACCTAATCAATGTGTGTACTGTATCCTTCAGGGCATATAAGTGACAGAACAATGAATCCCATGGTCTTAAATCATTAGATTACATTCTTAGAAGAAAAACAAATCTCATTAGAAAATCTGGCTTGTTTAGGTTCTACCTCCTGGCAATATTTTCCTTGTCCTTGTTCTCCAAAGGTAGCACTGGGAGGAACACTGGAGATTATTGACCCCAGGTCTCTGGCTGGGGCTGTCATCTTTCTCCTGGAGACTGGGATTTGCAGAGAGGGTGTAACTCTCTGTCATGTTGCTTCAATTCATACACAGCCTCTGTTCTCAAGGTTTGGGTTTTTTCTGGTAACACAACTCCCTGTCTGAATCATGTCAATTTTAATTTTGTCTTGGAAGACTCTACTGTCTCTACTCCAATAACAGCAAAATGCCCCAATATTTTTTAAGCATTTTGATTTGTGCATGAAACCACTGAAGGCATTTTGATACTCTTTATTTTACAGACAATTCTTTTTTGTCTCAAAAGTCAGCACAGTCGGGCTGGGGATGTGGCTTAAGCGGTAGCATGCTCGCCTGGCATGCGTGCGGCCCGGGTTCGATCCTCAGCACCACATACAAACAAAGATGTTGTGTCCGCCTAAAACTAAAAAATAAATGTTAAAATTGTCTCTCTCTCTCTCTCTCTCTCTCTTTTTTTTTTTTGTGGGGCTGAGGATTGAACCCAGGGCCTTGTGCATGCAGGGCAAGCACACTACCAACTGAGCTATATCCCCAGCCCCCTCTCTCTCTCTCTCTTTTAAAAAAAAGTCAGCACCATGATTCAGAACTACTATATCTGATTTTTCAATCATTTAAAAAAACTTTATTTTGAGGGCTGGGATTGTGGCTTAGTGGGTTCAGTTCTCAGCACCACATAAAATAAATAAATAAATAAAAGTATTGTGTCCATCTACAACTAAAAAATATTTTTAAAAACTTTATTTTGTAATAATTATAGATTCACAGGCACAGATATGATTTTGAGTTTCAGCACTGCAACTTGCCAGCTGTGTCATTAGCAAGTAATTTCAACTCTTGGAAGCTAAAATTTTCCTTGTAACTTCTTCATTGCTTAACCTATACCCAACTACCAGGACAATGCTCTTGCCAATAATGATCCACATCCATTGCAGCATTCCCTTCTGTTGTACCTAAGTGTACAACATCCTTTTCATTACCCCCAATGACATGATTACTGAGCTCTAGATAACACCACTTCATCTACCCCCACAACATTAGAATTCTTCAAGTCTCAAGGGCAAAAAATACATAGCCCATTATGCTGACTTTGAAGTCTATCTACTCACTAGTCTGCAACATAATTCTGAGAGTCTTAATGTCCATTTTTCTTTGGCCAAAACTTACTATCTTGACAACCTTGTGAACCAGGTCTTTTCATCCTGTCTGTAATCCCTATTTTCCCTGGCTGCTACCAAGATCGATCCATTTTATTTCTTTTCCTTTTTTCTGAATGCCCTAGTTTCCTTTCATATACTGCACTCCACCCATTCTCCTTGCTCGCCATATCCTAAAAACATACTCCCTGGAATTTCTGCTCATGGATATACAAACTTTTCTACATTCTAAATTTCTATGAATATTCTTTTCTCTTCAAGCTTTAGCATGACCCTTGCTATCCCATTCTGTTTCTGCTGTGGTCCTCTCTATTAGGCTACTCATTCACATATTCCCCACATAGATTAGAGTGGAAATGTAAATATAGTGCCATTATGAATCCACAGTGGTACTGTCAACCAGTATACCCTCTCTATTATGAAAAGGGTCAACTAGGCAAAGTGGCATATGCCTGTAATCCAGGTGGCCTGGCAGGTTGAGGGAAAAGGATCACAATTTGGAGATCAGCCTCAGTGACGTAGTGAGACCTGGACCCAACAATAACAACAAGGAGAATGGTACTGGGGATGTCACACAGTGATAAACACCCTTGGATTCATTCCCCAATTCCTAAATAAATAAATAAATATTCTGCTCACACCAAAGTCTTCTCACCTTACAACTTCGGCTTTCATTCCATCTCTTCTCACACTTCATTAGGATTGTTAGGTGGAATGCTGTATCTTCTTTTTGCCTTTATTTAGCCCTCTGCTGTGCACATTTTTTCTCTATCCAAATTAGAGTCCATGGTCCAAGATTTCAATGACCCTAATATCCCTAATTTCCATTGCTTGATGATGTTTCTTTGGGACCACCAGAACAAATCCCAATCATGGATTTGTATGCTCTCCCTGCTTGTATGTGAACTTGTAAGTGAACATAGAGAAAAATCACATATTAAGCATGCCAAATGGACCTTCTACACCACCCAGAGATGTTATCATTTTTCTTTAATCAATTTGTTCATAAATTATCATCAAGTTGCTTTCTCCATTTTCACTCTCATCACACTCAGAAAAAGACCTAGCCTCTTCCTTCATGGACAAAGCAATAACTCAGCTGGAAAAACTTCAACTTCTACCACTGAATCTACAAACCTAACTCCAGTTCCATGGAAAATCTCCTCCTTATCTGATATCCACCACCTCTATCTTCTTTGACATACAGCATTCTTCCTATTTTAAATTATTGATTATCCAAGTGTGGCTGCTGTATTTTCAATATTTCCCTATCTACAGGATCCATTTCATAAGTACAGAAATAAAGGTACTGCAAGACAATCTAGGTGGCACATTCATCATTCCTTCACTATTCATACACTGCATGACTCACTTTACTGTGGTTTAGCAACCACTATTGCGAAAGTTGCTTTAAAATCACCAGTAAACAATAAGATTTCAAACTAAATGACAATATTTTAGCCCTCACTCATTAATTACTCATCAGCAACTGTTACCTATTTTCAAAATATCCTTTACATTTCTTTATGAAATATTCCTACAAGATTTCATAGAAGGCTTTTACTACAGCCAAATTAACTGGGAAAAATTCTTCAGAGATTTCTTCGAATCCCCTTGTTTTTTTTTTTTTAATCTTAAATTTTTGCTAATCATTCTTCCTAAACAACCTCACATGTATCTATGAATCTAGGAACCATTTGTGTGCTGATGGAAGATGCTCATTATAAGACATTAAAGTAATGCAGAAAAGCACAAAGAAGACAGTAAAAAATCACCTTAAAATGCCACACGCCAAGACAGGCATCGTTAACATTAGCTAAACATTTCAGACACCTCCCGATGCATAAGAAAACATTGTTATTAAGTTCTTCTATAGGATGATGCACTTGTGGGCAATTTTCTCCTGTCCCTTGGGTTGTGTTTTCCTTCAAATTTGGTTTTCAACCTATCTGCATATTATGTTCTTGTTTTCTTTTTCCCTCTGCTACATTTCCTTAATAGCCTGTTCCTTTTCAACTTGCTCCTGCTTACATGGAAAAAACTGTTCAATCTGTGATTTTCCAAGATATATGGTGGGTGGATTGCCTCACATTCACCTGAACTGAAACCTTCTTGCCCCCTTCTCAGCATTGCATTTAAGCCCTGTGTGTGGCCATCCATCTCTCTGCAGCTTAAGGGTTCACCAAGTGGGAGCAAGAGCGGCAGTGATGAACACTTCCACACAGGGTCCTAATGCATTTCAAATTACGGCAGGAGGTCTTCCTACCTTGTTTTGTTGTGGCTCAAGGGGCTTTCTGCTGGCCCTTACCACTTTCCTTTAATTCAGCATTGCAGGAAGGGAATTCTGACTCGATGCCATCTTGTCTTTGCCTGGCAGCTGACAGAGCAACATATATGTACAGTCTGTACTCCTCTATTGTTCTCAAATCCATATAATGAGCAGGGGCATTGACATCTCCTCTTATGCCTGGTGCAGTGGCATAGGGCTGCATTCCCAGCAACTCAGGAGGATGGCGACTTCTAAGCCAGCCTGGGCAACTTAGTGAGTCCTGTCTTAGAAGAAAAAGTAGAAAGGGCTGGGATGTTGCTCAGTGATGAAGCACCCCAGGGTTCACTACCCTGTACCAAAAAGCAAAAGCAACAAAAAATAACAGCAAAAAAAATCTTCTCTTATATGTTGTGGCAAGTGGGGTTCTTGACTCTTGGCCTACCTAGCAAGCGTTTCCTGCCTCACCCTTCTTATTCAGATGTTTTACAGGCATCCCTTGACTTCAGGCAGGAAATCAGAGCTGATCTAAATCAGTGATAGTGTTCTCAATGCTCTTATTTAATGATCAGCCTAAGGGTGGCATGCAAGGGAGGCTAATGTGGTACAGGAGCATTTCTACTGGGGAGAGGCTTCCCTCCCTGAATGCAATGGTTAATTTGGTTTGTCAACTTGACTGGGCCATGGGTGGCCAGATATCTGATGAAACATTTTTGTTGGAGTCTCCGTGAGAGTGTTTCCAAGAAGAGATGAAAGTCTGGGTTGGTGGACTGAGTAAAGTAGATGGGCCTCCCCACTGTGGGCAGGCACCATCTAGTCCTCTGAGGGCCTGGGTAGAACCCCAATCTCCAGTCCCAGCGGTGTCAGCCTTTCCATCCCCGTCTGAGGAGATGAGTTCTGCATTGCTCCCCTCCCCACCCCCTCCTGGCGGTTGCCTTGCCACACAATGCTGGTTCTCCTCAGGATCCACATTCATAACCCATACTTGTTTCTAGACTATAATTACACTCAAGTCCCAGCAGGCCCCTAAAAGGGAACTGCAAGGGATGATCCATGAGGAGGTGCACTACACTGCTGAAGAATGACTTGAGTTTTCTGATTTATACAGATACGAATCTGGGGAGCGTGTGTGGGAATAGATTCTAGGGCTATGGGATAAAGGTGGGTGCCACAGTCTGGCTGGGCACAAAATAACCGAGCCGCCACAAAGCCTTGTAGGTTCAACCAAAAACTCTTTATTCCCGAACTCTCACTGGTACTCTCCACACACTTCCCAGGAACACACTCCCTCCACCGGCTCGGCACGCCCATTCTCCCGGAACCCCCACGAAAACTCCAAAGTAGCGGGCGCCTGAGGCAGCAGGATCCGCCCTAATCCTGAAGCCACCCTATTCCCAGCAGGATCCGCCCTAATCCCCAAGCTGCCCTATTCCCAGAGCAGGGTCACCTTACAACCATTCCCTCTAGCAAAATGCCAGGCCTCATTGCGACTAAACTGTGGCTCTCAACAGGTGGGAGGAATTATAAAGTTGGATCCAGCTGAATTTATTGATTGGGGCTCACTAGGGAGAGATACTGCATTTTGTGAAGCATGCTGGGCAGTTGGAAAGGGCTCTAATGGTTTCTTTGCTTGCTCTTTGTTTGGCTCAGACACGGACAAAAAGATGGCCCACCGTGTGTGAATTGAAAATGCCTGACCTTCCTTGATTTCATGTAGAGGAAGGAATTCAAAGGCTTAGGGAGATTGGAAGGTTAGAGTGAGTTTGTCATGTAGGACCTACTCACCCACACCAGTAGAGTCCAGAAAACACAGACTTCGTGACTACTGTGAGAAACATATTTGGGAAGGGAGCCCCACGCCATTCAAGAGCTCTGTGATAACTCTTCTCCATAGGCCAGACTTTACAATGAGAACCACAACCGTTCATTGGGAAATCCAAAGGCAAGAATAGTAGTTGAATCCCTGGGTATAGGGGGCCAAGTGGCAGTACCCAGAAGGGTGTGGTTGCCAAAATGTACAGCAGCGTCAGAGCAGTGATCAGGATGATCCATCTCACCCAGACCTACGGATCAGCTAGTTCGCCATGGTGTTCCTACAAGTGACCTGGAAAGGAAGCCAACTGAGTTCTTACTTGCTCTCTTTGATTAGAAAAACCCTAAGCCAAGAGAGAAAAGTCCATCTTGATTTATAAAAACAGAGAGTCTTGGTTCTTCAATTTCCAGACTCGTGCCAGTTTACAAAGAACCCCTCAGCTGAGGGGAAGGTTAGGTCCTCTTGAGGAAAGTTCCCAGTACACTGCTAAAAATCAAGTCTGTAATCTTTATCCAAGCCTTTCCCGAAGACCTACAGCCTTTTACCAGGGTTAATGGGACACCGGGGGAAGGGAAAGAATTGGGTCCTTCAGGGACTACTGGACACTGGCTCTGCACTGACATTAATCCCAGAAAGTACAAAAACATCACTTTGGCCTTCCAGCCAGAGTAGGGGGCTTAGAGAGATCAGGCAAATCATGGAGTATGAGCTCAGGGCCATCTCACAGCATACCCAGAGGGTCGTGAACTAATCCCGTGGTTATTTGCCCAGTTCTAAAGTGCATAATCGGAATAGACATACTCAGAAGCTGACAGTATTCCTATGTTGGTTCCCTGGCTTCTGGAGCGATGGCTATTGTGACGAGTGAAACCAACCGGAAAACACTAGAACTACCTCCACCAAACAACAGTGAAAACAACAACAAAACCAGTAAGATCTATCTTGCCTTCTTGAACAGAAAATTCACCAAGACTCAAAAGAAGACAAACTTTTTCCCTTCTTTTTCCCATCTTCCTGTCTTGGGCTTGGATGTGTTAAACAGCACTCGTGATCATGAGGGAAAGGTCGAGAAATTATGAGGATGTCATTGTTGATGTATTAAATCTCTGAACCAGTCCAACAACCACCTTCATCTAGCGAATTGTTGTATAATTTAAGTCCAATTTGTTTAAACCACTCCTATTTGGGTATCCCGTTGGTATCTGCATTGTTTCCTGTTGCCAAAAGAATGAATGAGACACATTTACTGCACACACCTCAAAATGAACGTAAATGAACTCATGATCATCTTCACTAAACCTCAAACTCTTCCAGTCTCTGCATTCTCTGTCATTCATACACAACCCACTGAGGTGCCTTTGGAAAAACTGCATGGTTTTCACTGGATTTTTCTCCTCTATATCCCATCACTCTATCACCAAACATTGTCAATTCTGTCTTCTAAATATCTCTCAATTCTGTCCATGTGTGCTGCCACTAATTCAATCTGGTTCACCAGTGATCACCCAGAGTATTGATAGTTGGTCTTACCACTCAAACATTTCTGGGAATGAATTTTGTTAGTATCTGACCATGTATGGGAACATGATTTTAGTTTGAGCTATGTTGTAAATATGGATGCCCTTCATAGAATTTGAACATTGTGGACTAGCTTCAGCAGCTTGGTGTGGCTCTACAAATTTCCAGGGATGGTTATCATGTACTAGATCTTTTCCTGGATTCTTCTCTAAAACAATCTGAATTAACAAAAATTACTTGGCATGTTTTAGAGAAAATATTTTAAAACATTGAGAAACCTGGAGGGCAACTATCATGTATGTCACTTTACCTCCTGACTATGTCACCTTATTATAAAAACAGAGTCTCCCTCTGTAATTTGAGAATATACTTTGAAGAAAATGTCTATATATTTTTAAAATGCTTTATCACCTGTTTTCAACATCCAAGGAATGCTGGTGGAAGACATGGAAGCTAACCCGGAATCCCTGGTTTCAATTAGTATGTGGAAAACCCTGAGTGTCAGGGTCAGGTAATGATACTTAAGTATCATAGGGATATGGTGACCATAATGTGTAGTAGAGTCAGAGTGACAATCATAGTGGCCTGATATTAGAGATCACTGGCTTTAGTCCACTATTTTTTGACAAAAAACTCATTAGGGTCCCAGAAGGTTTGGGAAATTCTTTGAAAGGATTACACCTTGCAAAATTATGAGGTTAATGTGTTGAAGCAAATAGCTTGGAGCACTGACTCTGGGTTCATTCCTATGTTCCCAAAGCTGGAGTGGCTGAGAGAAAGTTCATTCATTCAAAAATGACTGCACATATGGTATGACTCTACATCATGTACAACCAGAGAAATGAAGAATTGTGCTCCATTTGTATACAACGAATCAAAATGCATTCTGCTGTCACATATAACTAATTAGAACAAATAAAAAAAGAAAAAGACTATTTACTGATCAACAGGTTGTGCTAGGCACTGTGAAGACACTGGGGAAAATAATCACAAGTCAAGATACCTGCTACCATAGGCTAGAAGGGAAATTAATACATGTGGATAAGAAATAGTGTAAGAGCAGCATAGGAGGAGAAATACAGGGGATACAGGAGCACAGACATGGCAAGAATGATCAAAAACTCTTCTTGGAAGGCCAGTAGCACATCTGATGGTTCACATCTGTAATCCCAACTATTAAGGAGCTGAGGCAGGAGTATGGAAAGTTCAAGTTCAGCCTAGGCAGCTTAGCAAGATCTTGTCTCAAAATAAAAATAAAAATTGAGTAAAATCAAAACTGCCTGCAATTAACAATCCAGTAATCCACTGTTTATTTATTTATTTATTTATTTGGTACCAGGGTTTGAACCTAGTTGCACTTAACCACTGAGACACATCCCCAGCACTTTTTTGATGCAGGATCTGCTACATTGCCTAGGACTTTGTTAAGTTTCTGAGGTTGACTTTGAATTTGCGATCCTTTTGCCTCAGCCTCTCAAGTCACTGGGATTACAGGCATGTGCCACCCCCAGTCAGCAAATCCATTTTTAAGTGTACATCATAGATCAACATTTTTCTTCTTACTTGGTAGGACACTGTAGTGAATTATTGTTGTGAAATTTTTTTTTTTTGGTAACAGGTATTAACTGAGGAGCATTTAACCACTGAACCACATCCCTAGCCCTTTTTTTTTTGTATTTTATTTAGAGACAGCATCTCACTGATTTGCTACCTCACAGTTGCTGAGGCTGTCTTTTGAACTCGAGATCCTCCTTTCTTAGCCCCCCAAGGTGCAGAGATTACAGGTGTGGGCCACTGCACCTGCCTGCGAAATTATTTTTGTAGATTTGATGGCATTAAATAAGAGACCTAGAAGAAAACACAATAGAAAATATTAGATTGCATCATATGTATTTAGGGAAAGTGTTGGTTTGTGAAATTTTAATTTCAGTCCATGCATATGCATGCATGTTTGCATTCTCTAGGGCACAAAAGAAAATGTATTTCTTTCTGAGATTTCTGTCAGTAAATGTTGCAAAATACTTTCTTAGGAAATCTCTTGAACATGTACCCAAAAGACATGTACAAAATGTTCACTGAGGCATGGATCAAACACTAGGAAAGGACTGACCAGCTTTCAGTGAAATTCCTGTCTAATTTACCAAATGATTAAAAGATGTCTTCCCAATGGTGACATTTTGATGAGCATTCAAATGGTTCACAAATGTTCTCAAATTTTGGGTCCATCTAGGAAGATTCATGCACATACCTCCTCTTCACACTTTGAGCCCACCTTCCAATTCTATTTCTTCTAAATTCCTGTCATCCCATTCTTCATAGGAATAGAAAAAGCAGTCATGAAATTTATTTTAAGAAATCAAAAATAGTTAAAGAATCCTTAGAGAAAAAAACAAAGTAAGAGGCATCACAATACCAGATCTTATATTATATTACAGAGCTATAGTAACAAAAACAGCATAATATTGGCACCAAAACAGACAAGAAGACCAATGAAACAGAATAGAAGACACAGAGACAAACCCACATAAATACAATTAACTCATATTAGACAAAGGTGCCAAAAACATACATTGAAGACAATATAACCTCTTCAACAAATGGTGCTGGGAAAGCTGGAAATTTATATGTAGTAGAATGAAATTTAACCACTATCTCTCACCCTGCACAAAAACCCAACTCAATGTGGATCAGAGACCTAGAAATTAGACCACAAACCCTGCACCTACTAGAAGAAAATGTAGGCCCAACACTCAAGAACTGATTTCTTTAACAAGACTACTAATGTGCAAGAAGTAAAATCAATAATTAATAAAGGGAATGGCATCAAACTAAAAAACTTTTTCAAAGCAAAGAAAACAGGAGCATGAAAAGAGCCAAAAAATGGGAGAAAATCTTTGCCACCTGCACCTCAGATAAGGTGTTAATTTCCAAAATATACAAAGACTTCAAAAAGCTTAGCACCAAAAAATCAAATAACCCAATCAACAAATAGGCAAAGGAACTAAACAGACACTTATGAAAAGAAGAAATATGAAGAGAAGAAATATGAATGGTCCACAAATACATGAAATAATGTTCAACATTGCTAGCAATTAGAAAATTGCAAATTAAAACTACACTGATATTTCATCTAACTCCAGTCAGAGTAGCAATTATGAAGAATACAAGTAACAATAAATCTTGGTATGGATGTGGAGGAAAAGGTACACTCATACATTGATGGTTGGACTGCAAATTGGTACAACTACTCTGGAAAGCAGTATGGAGATTCCTCAAAAAAATTGGAAAGGAAATTAATGCTCTATTTGAGGTGAAGGTGGCAAAGATTTTCTCCTATTCTGTAGGTTCTCTCTACATATTCTTGAACCACCATTTGACATAGTTGTCCAACTCCTCAGTATGTATCCAAGGCATTTAAAATTGGCATACTACAAGTGATGCAGTCACATCAATGTTTATAGCAGCTCAATTCACAATAGCTCAGCTACAGAACCAACCTAGGTGCCTTTCAACAGATGAATGGATAAAGAAAATGTGGTACATATACACAATGAAATACTACTCAGCCATAAAGAAGAATGACTTTATGACATTTGCTAGTAAGTGGAAGGATTTGGAGACTATCATGCTAAGTGAAATAAGCCAGTCCCCAAACCGAAAGGGACTTCTGATATGTAGAAGCTAACCCACAATAAGGGGAGGACTGGGAAGAACAGAAGTTCAGTAGACAAGACAACAGAGGTTGGAGGGGAGGGAAGTAGGATAGGAAAAGGGAAAACAGTGAAATAAATCAGATATAATTTTCCTATGTACATGAAAATTATGAAAACATCACAGTGAATCCCAACATCATGTACAGCCACAAGAATGGGGTCCTATCTAGAATAAGATATATTCCATGCTTCTATAATTGTATCAAAATGGGTTCCATTGTCATGTATATCTAAAAAGTACCAATAATTTTTTAAAGTTAAAAAATAAATTCCTGTCATCCAATCCAACCATATGTTAGTGTAGATATTGATTTTAGGCCTCTGTACATCTTGGTAAAATGGACAGTAACTGTATTTATCAACATTCTGCTCACTATGAAGATTTCCTTTTGCTCACAGTATTTGGGGTCACAACTGATTTGGACTATAATATCACAGCACTCCTTTTCTACATGGTTTCAGCACATCCTCTACAGCTCATCAGAGTTTTCTGTCCCAGTCACAGGAAATTCCTGATACATTTATACGTCTGGGTTGAAGAACAGGTGACAGTATAGGGAGGAATAAAAGCCTAATCTTATATATATTATTTCCCTGTAGTTATAGAGTTCTGCTGGTTACTCTATCCTTTATGGTTTATTGGATTAGTCAACATCTGATTCCTGATGAACAGTTCAGGTCGGATGATCATCTTCTATCTTTTTAAAATATCATTTTATTGTATTCCTTCTATCAACAAGCAACTTTTTAAATACTTTTTAAAATTGTATATGGACACAATATCTTATTTTATTTATTTATTTATTTGCGGTGCTGAGGATGGAATCCAGTGCCTCACAGCACCATTTGTTGAAGAGGTTATATTGTCTTCAATGTATGTTTTTGGCACCTTTGTCTAATATGAGTTAATTGTATTTATGTGGGTTTGTCTCTGTGTCTTCTATTCTGTTTCATTGGTCTTCTTGTCTGTTTTGGTGCCAATATTATGCTGTTTTTGTTACTATAGCTCTGTAATATAATATAAGATCTGGTATTGTGATGCCTCTTACTTTGTTTTTTTCTCTAAGGATTCTTTAACTATTTTTGATTTCTTAAAATAAATTTCATGACTGCTTTTTCTATTCCTATGAAGAATGGGATGACAGGAATTTAGAAGAAATAGAATTGGAAGGTGGGCTCAAAGTGTGAAGAGGAGGTATGTGCATGAATCTTCCTAGATGGACCCAAAATTTGAGAACATTTGTGAACCATTTGAATGCTCATCAAAATGTCACCATTGGGAAGACATCTTTTAATCATTTGGTAAATTAGACAGGAATTTCACTGAAAGCTGGTCAGTCCTTTCCTAGTGTTTGATCCATGCCTCAGTGAACATTTTGTACATGTCTTTTGGGTACATGTTCAAGAGATTTCCTAAGAAAGTATTTTGCAACATTTACTGACAGAAATCTCAGAAAGAAATACATTTTCTTTTGTGCCCTAGAGAATGCAAACATGCATGCATATGCATGGACTGAAATTAAAATTTCACAAACCAACACTTTCCCTAAATACATATGATGCAATCTAATATTTTCTATTGTGTTTTCTTCTAGGTCTCTTATTTAATGCCATCAAATCTACAAAAATAATTTCGCAGGCAGGTGCAGTGGCCCACACCTGTAATCTCTGCACCTTGGGGGGCTAAGAAAGGAGGATCTCGAGTTCAAAAGACAGCCTCAGCAACTGTGAGGTAGCAAATCAGTGAGATGCTGTCTCTAAATAAAATACAAAAAAAAAAGGGCTAGGGATGTGGTTCAGTGGTTAAATGCTCCTCAGTTAATACCTGTTACCAAAAAAAAAAAATTTCACAACAATAATTCACTACAGTGTCCTACCAAGTAAGAAGAAAAATGTTGATCTATGATGTACACTTAAAAATGGATTTGCTGACTGGGGGTGGCACATGCCTGTAATCCCAGTGACTTGAGAGGCTGAGGCAAAAGGATCGCAAATTCAAAGTCAACCTCAGAAACTTAACAAAGTCCTAGGCAATGTAGCAGATCCTGCATCAAAAAAGTGCTGGGGATGTGTCTCAGTGGTTAAGTGCAACTAGGTTCAAACCCTGGTACCAAATAAATAAATAAATAAATAAACAGTGGATTACTGGATTGTTAATTGCAGGCAGTTTTGATTTTACTCAATTTTTATTTTTATTTTGAGACAAGATCTTGCTAAGCTGCCTAGGCTGAACTTGAACTTTCCATACTCCTGCCTCAGCTCCTTAATAGTTGGGATTACAGATGTGAACCATCAGATGTGCTACTGGCCTTCCAAGAAGAGTTTTTGATCATTCTTGCCATGTCTGTGCTCCTGTATCCCCTGTATTTCTCCTCCTATGCTGCTCTTACACTATTTCTTATCCACATGTATTAATTTCCCTTCTAGCCTATGGTAGCAGGTATCTTGACTTGTGATTATTTTCCCCAGTGTCTTCACAGTGCCTAGCACAACCTGTTGATCAGTAAATAGTCTTTTTCTTTTTTTATTTGTTCTAATTAGTTATATGTGACAGCAGAATGCATTTTGATTCGTTGTATACAAATGGAGCACAATTCTTCATTTCTCTGGTTGTACATGATGTAGAGTCATACCATATGTGCAGTCATTTTTGAATGAATGAACTTTCTCTCAGCCACTCCAGCTTTGGGAACATAGGAATGAACCCAGAGTCAGTGCTCCAAGCTATTTGCTTCAACACATTAACCTCATAATTTTGCAAGGTGTAATCCTTTCAAAGAATTTCCCAAACCTTCTGGGACCCTAATGAGTTTTTTGTCAAAAAATAGTGGACTAAAGCCAGTGATCTCTAATATCAGGCCACTATGATTGTCACTCTGACTCTACTACACATTATGGTCACCATATCCCTATGATACTTAAGTATCATTACCTGACCCTGACACTCAGGGTTTTCCACATACTAATTGAAACCAGGGATTCCGGGTTAGCTTCCATGTCTTCCACCAGCATTCCTTGGATGTTGAAAACAGGTGATAAAGCATTTTAAAAATATATAGACATTTTCTTCAAAGTATATTCTCAAATTACAGAGGGAGACTCTGTTTTTATAATAAGGTGACATAGTCAGGAGGTAAAGTGACATACATGATAGTTGCCCTCCAGGTTTCTCAATGTTTTAAAATATTTTCTCTAAAACATGCCAAGTAATTTTTGTTAATTCAGATTGTTTTAGAGAAGAATCCAGGAAAAGATCTAGTACATGATAACCATCCCTGGAAATTTGTAGAGCCACACCAAGCTGCTGAAGCTAGTCCACAATGTTCAAATTCTATGAAGGGCATCCATATTTACAACATAGCTCAAACTAAAATCATGTTCCCATACATGGTCAGATACTAACAAAATTCATTCCCAGAAATGTTTGAGTGGTAAGACCAACTATCAATACTCTGGGTGATCACTGGTGAACCAGATTGAATTAGTGGCAGCACACATGGACAGAATTGAGAGATATTTAGAAGACAGAATTGACAATGTTTGGTGATAGAGTGATGGGATATAGAGGAGAAAAATCCAGTGAAAACCATGCAGTTTTTCCAAAGGCACCTCAGTGGGTTGTGTATGAATGACAGAGAATGCAGAGACTGGAAGAGTTTGAGGTTTAGTGAAGATGATCATGAGTTCATTTACGTTCATTTTGAGGTGTGTGCAGTAAATGTGTCTCATTCATTCTTTTGGCAACAGGAAACAATGCAGATACCAACGGGATACCCAAATAGGAGTGGTTTAAACAAATTGGACTTAAATTATACAACAATTCGCTAGATGAAGGTGGTTGTTGGACTGGTTCAGAGATTTAATACATCAACAATGACATCCTCATAATTTCTCGACCTTTCCCTCATGATCACGAGTGCTGTTTAACACATCCAAGCCCAAGACAGGAAGATGGGAAAAAGAAGGGAAAAAGTTTGTCTTCTTTTGAGTCTTGGTGAATTTTCTGTTCAAGAAGGCAAGATAGATCTTACTGGTTTTGTTGTTGTTTTCACTGTTGTTTGGTGGAGGTAGTTCTAGTGTTTTCCGGTTGGTTTCACTCGTCACAATAGCCATCGCTCCAGAAGCCAGGGAACCAACATAGGAATACTGTCAGCTTCTGAGTATGTCTATTCCGATTATGCACTTTAGAACTGGGCAAATAACCACGGGATTAGTTCACGACCCTCTGGGTATGCTGTGAGATGGCCCTGAGCTCATACTCCATGATTTGCCTGATCTCTCTAAGCCCCCTACTCTGGCTGGAAGGCCAAAGTGATGTTTTTGTACCTTCTGGGATTAATGTCAGTGCAGAGCCAGTGTCCAGTAGTCCCTGAAGGACCCAATTCTTTCCCTTCCCCCGGTGTCCCATTAACCCTGGTAAAAGGCTGTAGGTCTTCGGGAAAGGCTTGGATAAAGATTACAGACTTGATTTTTAGCAGTGTACTGGGAACTTTCCTCAAGAGGACCTAACCTTCCCCTCAGCTGAGGGGTTCTTTGTAAACTGGCACGAGTCTGGAAATTGAAGAACCAAGACTCTCTGTTTTTATAAATCAAGATGGACTTTTCTCTCTTGGCTTAGGGTTTTTCTAATCAAAGAGAGCAAGTAAGAACTCAGTTGGCTTCCTTTCCAGGTCACTTGTAGGAACACCATGGCGAACTAGCTGATCCGTAGGTCTGGGTGAGATGGATCATCCTGATCACTGCTCTGACGCTGCTGTACATTTTGGCAACCACACCCTTCTGGGTACTGCCACTTGGCCCCCTATACCCAGGGATTCAACTACTATTCTTGCCTTTGGATTTCCCAATGAACGGTTGTGGTTCTCATTGTAAAGTCTGGCCTATGGAGAAGAGTTATCACAGAGCTCTTGAATGGCGTGGGGCTCCCTTCCCAAATATGTTTCTCACAGTAGTCACGAAGTCTGTGTTTTCTGGACTCTACTGGTGTGGGTGAGTAGGTCCTACATGACAAACTCACTCTAACCTTCCAATCTCCCTAAGCCTTTGAATTCCTTCCTCTACATGAAATCAAGGAAGGTCAGGCATTTTCAATTCACACACGGTGGGCCATCTTTTTGTCCGTGTCTGAGCCAAACAAAGAGCAAGCAAAGAAACCATTAGAGCCCTTTCCAACTGCCCAGCATGCTTCACAAAATGCAGTATCTCTCCCTAGTGAGCCCCAATCAATAAATTCAGCTGGATCCAACTTTATAATTCCTCCCACCTGTTGAGAGCCACAGTTTAGTCGCAATGAGGCCTGGCATTTTGCTAGAGGGAATGGTTGTAAGGTGACCCTGCTCTGGGAATAGGGCAGCTTGGGGATTAGGGCGGATCCTGCTGGGAATAGGGTGGCTTCAGGATTAGGGCGGATCCTGCTGCCTCAGGCGCCCGCTACTTTGGAGTTTTCGTGGGGGTTCCGGGAGAATGGGCGTGCCGAGCCGGTGGAGGGAGTGTGTTCCTGGGAAGTGTGTGGAGAGTACCAGTGAGAGTTCGGGAATAAAGAGTTTTTGGTTGAACCTACAAGGCTTTGTGGCGGCTCGGTTATTTTGTGCCCAGCCAGACTGTGGCACCCACCTTTATCCCATAGCCCTAGAATCTATTCCCACACACGCTCCCCAGATTCGTATCTGTATAAATCAGAAAACTCAAGTCATTCTTCAGCAGTGTAGTGCACCTCCTCATGGATCATCCCTTGCAGTTCCCTTTTAGGGGCCTGCTGGGACTTGAGTGTAATTATAGTCTAGAAACAAGTATGGGTTATGAATGTGGATCCTGAGGAGAACCAGCATTGTGTGGCAAGGCAACCGCCAGGAGGGGGTGGGGAGGGGAGCAATGCAGAACTCATCTCCTCAGACGGGGATGGAAAGGCTGACACCGCTGGGACTGGAGATTGGGGTTCTACCCAGGCCCTCAGAGGACTAGATGGTGCCTGCCCACAGTGGGGAGGCCCATCTACTTTACTCAGTCCACCAACCCAGACTTTCATCTCTTCTTGGAAACACTCTCACGGAGACTCCAACAAAAATGTTTCATCAGATATCTGGCCACCCATGGCCCAGTCAAGTTGACAAACCAAATTAACCATTGCATTCAGGGAGGGAAGCCTCTCCCCAGTAGAAATGCTCCTGTACCACATTAGCCTCCCTTGCATGCCACCCTTAGGCTGATCATTAAATAAGAGCATTGAGAACACTATCACTGATTTAGATCAGCTCTGATTTCCTGCCTGAAGTCAAGGGATGCCTGTAAAACATCTGAATAAGAAGGGTGAGGCAGGAAACGCTTGCTAGGTAGGCCAAGAGTCAAGAACCCCACTTGCCACAACATATAAGAGAAGATTTTTTTTGCTGTTATTTTTTGTTGCTTTTGCTTTTTGGTACAGGGTAGTGAACCCTGGGGTGCTTCATCACTGAGCAACATCCCAGCCCTTTCTACTTTTTCTTCTAAGACAGGACTCACTAAGTTGCCCAGGCTGGCTTAGAAGTCGCCATCCTCCTGAGTTGCTGGGAATGCAGCCCTATGCCACTGCACCAGGCATAAGAGGAGATGTCAATGCCCCTGCTCATTATATGGATTTGAGAACAATAGAGGAGTACAGACTGTACATATATGTTGCTCTGTCAGCTGCCAGGCAAAGACAAGATGGCATCGAGTCAGAATTCCCTTCCTGCAATGCTGAATTAAAGGAAAGTGGTAAGGGCCAGCAGAAAGCCCCTTGAGCCACAACAAAACAAGGTAGGAAGACCTCCTGCCGTAATTTGAAATGCATTAGGACCCTGTGTGGAAGTGTTCATCACTGCCGCTCTTGCTCCCACTTGGTGAACCCTTAAGCTGCAGAGAGATGGATGGCCACACACAGGGCTTAAATGCAATGCTGAGAAGGGGGCAAGAAGGTTTCAGTTCAGGTGAATGTGAGGCAATCCACCCACCATATATCTTGGAAAATCACAGATTGAACAGTTTTTTCCATGTAAGCAGGAGCAAGTTGAAAAGGAACAGGCTATTAAGGAAATGTAGCAGAGGGAAAAAGAAAACAAGAACATAATATGCAGATAGGTTGAAAACCAAATTTGAAGGAAAACACAACCCAAGGGACAGGAGAAAATTGCCCACAAGTGCATCATCCTATAGAAGAACTTAATAACAATGTTTTCTTATGCATCGGGAGGTGTCTGAAATGTTTAGCTAATGTTAACGATGCCTGTCTTGGCGTGTGGCATTTTAAGGTGATTTTTTACTGTCTTCTTTGTGCTTTTCTGCATTACTTTAATGTCTTATAATGAGCATCTTCCATCAGCACACAAATGGTTCCTAGATTCATAGATACATGTGAGGTTGTTTAGGAAGAATGATTAGCAAAAATTTAAGATTAAAAAAAAAAAAACAAGGGGATTCGAAGAAATCTCTGAAGAATTTTTCCCAGTTAATGATTGCCTTCACAAAAGTTCCTCCCAATATTCTAGGAACATGTTTTCAATGTAGTTGATATTAAGTGTTCAAATTGAGAGTCATCTACTGTGTTTCAATTGGTCATGTGGATTCACTGAGATGAATACTATATGGCAGTTTAGTAACCTGTTGGTCATTGGTAACCTTAGCCATACCGGATGTCCAAAGAAGAATGAAGTGAGTTGAGAAGTACGTGAATAATCAGGAAATTCCCAAATTTTCACATATTCTTTTAACATATATAAGAACATTTTACTGCTCCTGAGGTGGAGTCAGTAAATAAGTCAAGGTTGTAAATACACCCTCACTGGTGTGTAGTCAATAAACAAGATGCTGTGAATGCATAATCTAAATTAGTGGATGTAGTGGTTGAGGTTTAGATAACAGGAAGGAAAGCGGAAGTTGGAATAAACAGATAGGTTTATAGATTTACTAATAGAAGTTGAGGTTTATCTATGTTATTGTATGTATCAACACTTCAGTTTTTGTGACTAAATAATCCATTGTATGGATATGTCACATTGTCCTCATTTATTCATTAATGGCCATTTGGCCATTTTTAATAGTGCTTTATACATTCACGTATCAGTGTTTGAACATTTCTTTTCTCTTTATTTTGGTGTGGGGCGTGGTACTGTGGATTGAACCCAGAGATGCTTTGCCATTGAGTTACATACCCAAACTGTTTTTACTCATTAAGGGTTTCACTAAAGTTTCTGAGGCTGGACTCAAACTTGCGATCCTCTGGCCCTGGTCTCCTGATTTGCTGGGATTACAGTTACGTTCTACCATGCCCGGTTGAGTATCAGTTTTCAATATGGTGGTGGGGTGGGGTGAGGTGTGGTATATTGCTAGGAGTGGAATTGCTTCACCATATGATTATTTTGTTTAACTTTGTGAGGAACTGCCAAACTCTTCCACAGTGGCTGAGCATTTTCCTTTCACACCAGGAAAGCATGGGTTTCCACAAATTTGTCAACAATAGTTGAACAATAATTTTGTTTCTGTTATTAATTGTATTCACCCCAGTAAATGTAAAGTAGCAAATCATTGTAGTCTTCCCCCCTCCTACCCCCCAGTATTGGGGATTGAACTCAGGGATCATTGTGATCTTGACTTACATTTCCCTATTAACTAATGATGTTGAGCATCCTTTCATGTCTTTGTTGTTTACATATCTGCTTTGGAGAAATGTCTACTTGAATCCTTTCCCCATGTTTTTAAAAAATTTGTTCTAATTAATCTATTGTTAAATATTTTTTAGTTGTAGATGGAAATAATACCTTTATTTATTTTTTAATGTGATGCTAAGGATCAAACCTAGTGCCTCACGCATGCTACGCAACCGCTCTACCACTGAGCCACAACCCCAGCCCCTAGTTAACTTTTGACAATGTTTTAATTGAACTGTCTTTTAAAAATATATTTATGTATTTATGAATTTTATGTGGTGCTGAGGATTGAACCCAGTGCCTCATATATGCCAGGCAAATGCTCTACCACTGAGCCACAACTCCAGCTCCTTAATTGGACTATCTTTTGTCACATTATAAAAGGTCTTTACATATCTTGGATATTAGACTATAATCACATATGATTTGCTAATATTTTCTCTGTAGGTTGTCTTTTCATTTTCATCATAGTGTCTTTTGATACACGTTTCTTTTAATGAAGTCCAATTTGTCATTGTGTCTTCTTTTGATGTTTTTGCTTTTGGTGTCATATCTAAGAATCCATTGCAAAATACAAAGTAAAAATATTTATTCCTGTATTTTCATCTCAAAGTTTAATACTTTTAACTTTTATATTAATTTATGTGGTTCATGGTGTGAGGTTTTAGCTTCATCCTTTTGCATGCACATATCTAGTTTTTAAAACACTATTTGTTGAAGAGAGTATTATTTTCTGTCTTGGCATCTATGTTGAAAATTAATTGGCCATAGATGTATGGGTTCTTTCTGAACTTTCAATTCTATTCCACTTGTCTATGTCTTTTTATGTCAGTACCAAACTATATTGATTGATGTAGATGTGAATTGCATTTTAAAATAGGAAAACACAAGTTCCCCAATTTTGCTCTTTTCAAATAAGACTATTTGACTATTTGGGATGCTTTGAAATGTTGTATAAATTTTAAGATAAGTTTTCCTATTTCTAGAAAAAAAGGCTACTTGAAGTACATCTGGAAAGGGCAATGAAAATGGGACTAAGCTAAGAAGGGTTACAAAAAGTCGAAAAGTTCCAGATCCCCTCCTCACTCTTTGAAATAGGTGATTTATCCACTGTGCCCTGGAAAAAGACTCAAGTATTATTAGGAGAGTTTACAGTTGAGAGTCTCTGGAATGGGAGGCTTCAAGCATAATTGAGGTTAGAAATCCCATATTGCAACCAGGAGTTAAGTGAACATATTCAAAACAATTAATGGACATCTGAGAAAAGTCTCTAATGTGAAAGACAGAGAGGGTTGAGAAGAAACTTGAAGGAAGCTATGCAATAATAGGAATTCTTTTTAAAAAGAGATCAACATTTCCTTAGAGGTAAGAGGTAATAATATAGCTATGAAACAAATACAGGATACTTCAAAAAAATTTTTACTTAATACTGGGAATTTAACTTAGTGGCACTGTACCACAGAGCTACGTTCCCAGACCTTTTTTTTGAGACAGGTTCTCATTAAGTAACTGAGGGAATTAATAAATTGATGAGGGCTGGGGATGTGGTTCAAGCGGTAGCGCACTCGCCTGGCATGCGTGCGGCCCAGGTTCGATCCTCAGCACCACATACAAAGATGTTGTGCCCGCCATATACTAAAAAATAAATATTAAAAAATCCTCTCTCTCGCCCTCTCTCTTAAAAAAATTAAATAAATTGATGAGGCTGGCCTTGAACTTACAATCCTCCTGCCTCAGCCTCCCAAGTTGCTGGGCTTTCAGATGTGTGCCATTGAGCTCAGATGATACTATTTTTAAATCAGAAGATGTGCTCTTGGGGATTAAAAATACATTATCAGAAATTAAAAGCTCATTAGATGGGTTGAAATCTTCCAGGAATTAAAGCCAAATAAGTAGAGATAGATAAATGATAGCTTTTTAAAAATGAGGAAAAAAACCAGAAGAAATAAGAGCTTCAGACCAGAACATGTGACTTTTCAAAAATATGAATTTCAAAAATAGAAAAAATACATGGAAGGAAATGATCGACAATTCAAGAAAAATCCCAAAACTAAAGTTCATAAATTTCCAACTAGATCAAGGGTCTAAAACTAGAGTATGTCTGGCACTTAATACTCATGAGATGGAGCCAGTAGAGAAGTTAAGGTTGTAAATACACCAACAGAAGTATATAGTCAATATAGCAAAATGCTGTGAATTCAGGAAGGAATCTAAGTGGATGTAGTGATTGAGATAGAGAACAGTGTGGCTACAGTAGAGTGGGTGAAAGGGATACGGGAAGAAGAGGTCAGGGAGTTTACAGGAGTGACTGATAAGTCTTAGCAAAGAAAGGATTTGGGACTTTTACTCTGAGTAAAATAAGGAATTATTACAAGATTTTGGGCTGAGGCAGGCTATTATTTGACTCAATTTTTTTACTTTCTATTTTAAAATTAGAGACTCACAGAAAGCTGCAAAGACAGTGCAGAGGGCCCATGTTTGCTCTGTTGGATAGATCTTGCATAATTATAGTATAAAACCAGGAATTTGACATTTTTGCATTGTGTTGTGTATTGTCATATGTAAATTAGTGTAAACACTAAAATCAAAACACAGCATTAT
Source organism: Urocitellus parryii (assembly GCF_045843805.1). NCBI lineage: Eukaryota > Metazoa > Chordata > Mammalia > Rodentia > Sciuridae > Urocitellus > Urocitellus parryii. The sequence continues at coordinate 87,125,821 of NC_135547.1, read as the reverse complement.
TCCATCACTACAAATATCTCCTTTGTGCTTCCCCCTTAGTTACAAACCCAGCTTCTACCACCACTATCCATAACACTTGCCAAACAATAAACATTTTTCCATTCCTAAACTTTTATTTCTGGAATAGCGTATAAGTGGAATCATACAGTACATCATATTTTGTGGTTGGTTTTTTTATTCAGCATTATTACCTTGAGACCCATCCAAGTTGTTGCATGTATGAGAAGTTTTCTTTTTGGTTGCTGAGTAGTATTTATGCTTTGGGCAAACCAGTTTGTTACCTATTGACATATAGTATGTGACCTTTGGGGCTCACTTTGTCACTCAGCACAATGTCTTTGAGGCCCATGCATATTGTGTGTTTCAAAAGTTCATTCCCTTTATTGCTGAGTAGCATTCCATGGTATGGATGTACCATGAGAAACTTCTCCATATGTTCGTGGACATTTTTGCCATTTTCAGTTTTTAGTTATTACATATAAAACTGCTATGAACATTTGTATACAAGTTTTGTACAGACATTTTAATTTAATGTGTAAATGCCTGGAGGGCATTGTGTGGTCATAAGGTAAATGTATAGTTTTGATTGTTTTTTAACCCTGCTTTCTAGGGTGCCTGTACCATTTTACATTCCTTCCAGAAATATATGACAGATTGTTTCCCTTTATTTTTCACAGCATTTGGTATTATCACTATTTTTAAAAATTTTAGCTATTCTAGTAGGTGTGTAGAAATATATCATCATATTCACAATTCTCATTTCTTTTATGGCTAATGACTTTAGACATCTTTTCATGCACTTGTTTGCCATCTGTATGTCCTCTTCAGTGAAATGTCTCTTCAGGTTTTTGACTGTTTTCTAATTGGATGTTTTTAAAGTTGAATTTGGAGAGTTCTTTTTTATATTCTCTATATTAATCCTTTGTCATATATATGCTTTGCAAATATTTTGTCCCAGACTGTAGCTTGTCTTTTTATCTTCATAATAAATTTCAAAGATCAAAAATTTTGATGAAATTGAATTTTATCTTTTTTTTGTTTTATGCATGTACTTTTGACATCATGTCTAAAAACTCTTCATGGAACTTTAGATCCTAAAGACTGCTAATTTTTGAAACATTTGTTAGAATGATCCAGTGAAACCATATGACATTTTTGCCATTTAATGTTGCAAATACTAAAGAAGAATTGGGGGATTTAAATTAAAATTCAATTTCCTTAATAGTTGTAGGGCTATTCAAATATCTATTTCATGTTGGATTAATGGTGGTAGTTTGTGCTTTTTGAGGAATTGGTCCATTGTTCCAATGGATTTAATGAGTGTAAACTTGTTTGGAATGTTCTTTTATTCTTTTTTTGATGTCTGCAGGGTCTGTAGTAATATTCCACTTCTATTCTGAAGTATACCATTGTTGTTCTGTTTTTCATTTCTTTTTTCTGATGGTAATTTTAGCATTTTTCAGAAATCAATTTTGATGGGAGTTCATAATCTGCTTGAATCAAATGTATGAAATATGATGTCAAGAGCTTTGTAATGTTTTGAACAATAATAAAAAATGTTTAAAAAATCAATTTTGATTTTATAGTAATTTTATGCAAAAATCAAAAATATTTATGGATAATACAGCAACGTACACTTAAGAAAACTGCTCATTTTTTAAATTTGAAAAATAAAATGAACTTTTTTCAGAAAAAAAGATTTAAGCTGGGTGCAGTGGTGCACGCCTATAATCCCAGTGGCTCAGGAGGCTGAGGCAGGAGGATAGAGTTTTCAAAGCCAGCCTCAGCAAAAGTGAGGTGTTAAGAAACTCAGTGAGACCCAGTCTTTAAATAAAATACAAAATAGGGCTGGGGATTTGGCTCAGGGGTCAAGTGCTCCCAAGTTCACCACCTAGTACCCCCACCAAAAAGAAAAAAAGATTTATGTCAAATGTTCATATTTACTGTTTTGAGAATTTAGTTCCTTTGCTCATTTGTTGATTGGGTTATTTGGGTTTTTTTGGTGTTAAGCTTTATTGTTTGTATATTCTGGAAACTAATGCCTTATCTGTGGTGCAGGTGGCAAAGATGTTCTCTCATTCTGTAGGCTCTCACTTCATGCTCTTGACTGTTTCATTGATTTTTAAATTTTACTTATTATACCTTAGGACTCTTGTTGAGGAAGCCAGATCCTGAGCTGATATGTTGGAGTGTTGGGCCTACATTTTCTTCTACTAGGTACAAGGTTTCTGGTCTAATTTATAGGTCTTTGATGCACATTGAGTTGAATTTTGTGCAGGATAATAGACAGGTTAAATTTCATTCTACTAAATGTGGATTTCAAGTTTTCCCAGTACCATTTGTTGAAGAGTCTATTTTTTCTCCAGTGTATGTTTTTGGCACCTTTGTCTAGTGAGAGATAACTTTATTTATGTGTGTTTGTCTCTGTCTTCTATTCTGCTCCATTGGGCTTCATGTCTGCTTTATTGAGAATACATGCTATTTTTGTTACTATAACTGTAGTATAACATCTGTAACAATTGGAGAAATGCAAATTAAAACTACACTGAGATTTCACCTCATTCCAGTAATAATAGCAATCAACAAGAATACAAGTAAGAAGAAATGTTTGCTAGGAGGTAGGAAAAAGGGTACACTCATACATTGCTGGTGGGACTGCAAATTGGTGTAACCACTCTGGAAATTAGTATGGAGATTTCTCAAAAAACTAGGAATGGAACCACCATTTGACCAGTTATATCACTCCTTGTACATATCCAAAGGACTTAAAATCTGCATGCTACATTAACACATCAACATCAATGTTTATAGCAGCTCAATTCACAATAACTAAGTTATGGAACCAATCTAGGTGCCCCCCTCAACAGGTGAATGGATAAAGAAAATGTGGTATATGTACTCAGCCATAAAGAAGAATGGCTTTCTAACATTTGCCAGTAAATAAAAGGATCTGGAGACTATCTGCTAAGTGAAACAAACCAATCCCTAAAAACAAAGGGTGAATGATCTCTCTGATATGTGAATGTCAATACACAATAAGGGGAGGAAGGGAAGAATAGAAATTCAGTGGTTTCAAGAAAGGGGAATGGGGGGAATGGAGTGGGACAAGGGTAGGAGAGACAATGAAATGAATTGGGACATAACTTTCCTATGTACATATATGAATACAGCATGGTGAATCTCAACATTGTGTACATCCACAAGACTGGGATCTAATAAGAATAAAATATACTCCATGTGTGTATAAATATGTCAAAATCATATAAAAATAAATTTAAAAATTTTAAAAAAGATTTATGTAAAATACACCTTTATTGTTTATGCTGTCAGAGTAAACTTCATAAATAATCAGAAAAGTCTTCTTATAAGTTTAAATTGAAATGAACGTGGTAAATATAAACGTGGTAAATATAAATGAATAACTTTCATTTATGTACTAATAAAGATAATCCTTTTTTGGGGGGCAGTACTGAGGATTGAACTCAGGCATACTCCCCAATGAGCTGTATTCCCAACCCTTTTATTGAGATAGGGTATTGCTATGTTGCCGAGTCTAGCCTCAAACTTGTGATCATCCTGCCTTAGCCTCGAGTCACTGGGATTATAGTGTGTGCTACCGCACTCTACAGTTAATAATCCCTTTAAGAAAGAAACTACTTGCTGGGCATAATGGCACATGCCTGTAATCCCAGCAGCTCTGAGTTCAAAGCCAGCCTCAGCAAAAAGCGAGGCCATTAAGCAACTCAGTGAGACCCTCTCTCTAAATAAAATACAAAATATGGCTGGGGATGTTGCACAGTGGTTGAGTGCCCCTGAGTTCAATTCCCAGTATTAAACAACAACAACAACAACGAACGAACGCGAAACTATTTGATTTCCACCCAGCTTGGATTCATTATAAATGCAATCAATAAATTATATTGGATTCTCTGTAAAAATATAAATTTGTCACACTTGGGGAAATTTCAGCCAGTGTTTCTTTGAATACTTTTTCTTATCCCTATGATCTAATTCCTTTCTTTTAAGGACTCTAATGATATGCATGCATGTTATAATTTTTGCTATAGCCTCCCAGGTCTTGAGTTTCTATTCATCTTTCTTTCACTTTGTTTTCTGTTACTCATACTAAGTAACTTCTATTGTTTTACCTTCAAGTACTATGTTTTCATTTTGCTGTTGACCCCATTTTCTTCGTCATTTTAGATATAATTTAGCTCTAATTTTTCCATTTGGTTCTTCTATCTTGTTGCTTTGGTGACTTTCAATTTCTTCATTTATTTCAAGTGTGTTTGCAATTGCTTGCTGAGGCAATTTTATGGCTCCTTTACACTTCTTAGATGATTCTACTTATGTATCTTGGTGTTCACATCCTTTGTCTTTACTCATTCAGTTTAAAATATTCCTTGTTCATGGTATAATGACTAATTTTTTATGTAAACTGGATACGGCAGGTATTGTTATGATACTCTATAGAGCTCAGGTAAACTTTGTGAGGGGGCCTCCTCTGAGAAGACTCTTAAGGGGAAGATGGGGTGCTACCTCATTAGTGCTCGATGGAGGTAAAAGTCTAAGTTCTACTTTTAGTTTTCTGATACCACCTCAGTAGTGAATGGAGGGAAGTTAGAGCATCTCATCACAATCTGAATATAGAGGCTAGGCTCATCACTCAGTCTTTGCATGTGAGAGTAGGACGGGAGTCAGAGTTTTTCTATAGTATTTAGACGAAGTAGAAAATTAATTGTTTTAAAAATTAAAAGTTTTCTGTGTTGCTAGGCTATCTCTTTCTTGGTCCTTTGGCTAGAGAAAACAGGCTTTTCTTAGGAATTTTTTTTGTCTGCTTCTGCTGGTGTTTGTGGGTTGTCAGCCTTCCCAGTATCTAGTATAGGGCATATGGGGCAAAAAACAAAAACAACAACAACAACAACAACAACAACAACAAAACCAAGGAATTCACCACTGTGTTCTTAGGTCTCAAAATCTGGCTGATTCATCTTCAACTTTCAAATTACTGTATATATATTTTATTATAGTTAGTGGGGAAAATAGGGAAAAGTATATTACTCCATATTCTCAGAAATGAAAGTTTCTTGGTCCAGTGGCACATACTTGTAATCCCAGTGGCTCAAGAGGATGAGGCAGTAGGATTGCAAGTTCAAAGCCAGTCTCAGAAACTTAGTGAGATCTGTCTCAAAATAAAAATAGCTGGGGATGTGGCTCAGTAGTTAAGTACTCCTGGGTTCAATCCCTGGTGCCAAAAAAAAAGTGTGTTTCTAACACATTTTTAAAAGATCACTTTAGATGCTGTTTTGAGACTGTGGAGAAACATTGGAAGAAACAGCAAAGCAGGTGAGGATGCTATTGTAATGTTATGGGTTGGTGATAATGGTTCTGGTCAAGATGATAGGAGTGGAGACAGTGAAAAGTGGCCAGATGGTACATTTTTTTTTTAATTTTTACTTGTAGTTGGACACACTACCATTATTTTATTTTTCTTTTAATGTGGTGCTGAGGATCAAACCCAGGGCCTCACACATATATGTGATAGGCGAGTGTTCTGCTGCTGAGCCACTACCCAAGCCCTGCAAATATTTTTAAATAAAATCCAACTGTTATTTGCTTCGTTTGATGTGAGAGAAAGACATGAATCAAGGATCACCCAGGATTTCGGGTTTGAGCAACTGAAAGGATGAAATTGTCATCTACTAATAGAAACAGAGTTGAGGGAAAGGCAGGTTTGGGGATGGATTATCAGAAGTTAAGCTTTGGATATGTTTCTAAGTAAAAATGTTGAGTAGGCAGTTGTATATTACTCCCCCACTTTTTTTTTTTTTTTTTGTACGAGAGATGGGACCCAGCAGCACCCAACTGTATCCCCAGACCATTTTTTTTTTTTTTTTTAGAAAGGGTCTTGCTAAGTTACTCAGGGCATAACTAAGTTGCTGAGGCTGGCTTTGAACTTGTGATCATCCTGCCTCAGCCTCTTGAGCCACTGAGATTACAAGTGTGTGCCTCCACATCTGGCTACTTCTCTCCTACTTATTCTGCAACTCCCATTACTTATTTGTGAGACATTCTCAATCTGTCCTCTATATATCCTAGCCTCTTATCTTTCCCCTCTCTTTAACTCCCTCTGTCCTATTTGTTTAGTAATTTCCTAAGACCTAACATCCAATTAAATTTTCTCTTCAACAGTGTATTATCTCCAATTTAATTCATTCACTGAATTTTTTAATTTTCAAGTGCCTCCCTCAGTATCTGAAGGGGATTGCTTTCCAGGATCCCCAAAAGACATAAGAATCCTTGAATGTTCGAGTTCCTTATATAAAATGGATAGTATTTGCATACAATCTACACATATCCTCCAGTATGCTTTATATAATCTTTACTTATAATACTTAATACAAAGTAAATGCTATATAAATAGTTGTTATATGATATTGTTTAGGAGATAATGAGAAGAAAAAATTTTGTATGCGTTCAATATAAATGCATTTTCTCTGAATGTATCTGATTCACAGTTGATTGAATCTGTGGATGCAGAAATGCAGATTTGGCGAGCCAACTGTACTGCTTATTATTTGCAGATGTCTGCTTTGATCCTTTTTTAAATCTGCCTGCTCTTTTTTAGTATAATGTTGTACACTTTTACTTTTTATTTCTTTAAGTTCTTAATCATTTTACCATGTTTTTAATTTCTGTTAGTTTCTTCTTTTATTGGAAGTTCATGGAAGCTTAATTCTGCTATTTGTTGTATTTGGTGATTCTTGATTATTGTGGATTATTTCATTCATGTTTAAGTGGGGTTCATCAATGAAAATCCTGGTTAGTCTGGATGGCACTCGTGTTCATACTGAAAGGTTTGGTATTTGCTTTTGTCAAATGCTCCAGAGAGATTAATTTTCTCTTAATTTCACAAGTCTTAACTTCTGAGGGGTTAAATAGATAGTTGAGATTTGAATCACAAACCCATGTAAAACTCAATTACATGGTTAGGAATTCATAGAGAAGGAAAAATTTTCCTCTATCCAAATGCCAGTCCAAAACAGACAAGATTCTTTGTTGTGTCCCTATATAAGTAGGAAGGTTATTTTCCAGTCCTTTCCCTGAGAGTATAGCTGTCCTTAATGACTTCCTCATCTCAAATGGGCCGAAGAGCTCTCTATCCCTTTTGTATTAAGATTTACTCCTCTAGGTACAACTCATATGTCTTGATCTGGGTAATTACTACACAAATATGTTCATTTTGTGACAATCTGACTATGTGTATATTTAAAAGTTTTTGTTCCTCCTTATATGTAGATTATATTTCAACTTAAACATATATGAAATAAGAAATATGTTTAAATCATTAACATTTCAATGCTACCAAAAATGATCTATACATTTAAGACAAATCCTTTCAAAATACCAGCAAGTCATGGATAGGCACAGAGAAAGTTGTTCTGAATGTATATGAAAAGTCCCAGGAATAGCTAAATAATCCTGAAAAAGAACAATAAATAGGAAGAATCACACTATGTGATACTAAAATAAGTATAAAGGTACAATAATAAATGTAGTGTGGTATTGGTGAAAGGACAGATACATAAGAATGATTGAAAAAACTAGAGATTCTAGAAATAGACCTACAGCTGCCTACTTGGGCACAGCGGCTCATGGCTCTCTGTTCCCAGCTACTCATTAGACTGAGGCAGGAGGATCACAAGTTTGAGGTTGGCCTGGGCAACACAGGAAAATCTGTTATAAAGCTAAGCAAAATACAACTGCCTGGTTTTTGTAAAAGGCACTTCAAAAACATTTCCAATAAATTATGTTGGCGGATTTGGACATTTTATAGGCAAAAGACAAAAGAACTTTGACCTAAACTTGTTACAATATATTAAAATCATTTCAAAATGGATCATAGGCCTAAAGTAAAGCATACATTTTTTAAACTTTCAGAAGATAACATAAGGAAAAATTTAGACTTAGGGTTCTATAAAGAGAGTAGAGTTCTTTTTGTATTTCTAAAAATGGTACTGGGGATTGAATCCAGGGATACATTACCACTGAGCTACGTCCCTAGTCCTTTTCATTTTTTAACTTTTAGATAGGGTTTAGTTAAGATACTGAGACTGACCTCAAACTTGTGATCATCTTGCACCAGCCTCAATAGTCACTGGAATTATTGACTGGCATATACCAGTGGGCACAGTTAGGCAAAGTTGTTTTTTTTTTTTGTACTGGAAACTGAACCCAGGGGCATTTAAACACAGAACCATATCCCCAGCTCGCTCTATCTATCTATCTATCTATCTATCTATCTATCTATCTATCTATCTATCTATTTAGAGATAGGTATCACTAAGTTGCTGAGGCTGACCTTGAATTTGTGATCCTCCTCTATTTTGTTTTTTATTTAGAGACAGGGTCTCACTGGGTTGCTTAGCACCTCACTTTGCTGAGTCTGGCTTTGAATTCATGATCCTCCTGTCTCAGTCTCCTGAGCCACTGGGATTACAGGCGTGCATCACCACACCCAGGCAAAGATGCTTTAAATAGGAAAATCCATAAAATAAAGTTGATAAGTTAGAATTTATCAAAATTAAACATTTTGCTCTGAAAAAGACACTAGTAAAAAATAAAAATACAAGTTATGAACTGGGAGAAAATATTTGCAAATCACATACCTAACAGACGATTTATATCCTGATATATAAAAAACTCTTGAAATTCAAACATATAAAAACCACCCAGTTGAGGATCCAGGATGGCGGGATAGGGGGAGGCTGAATTCCTTGTTGCTGCGTAACCTGGGATTTCAGCAATGGGAATACTGTTTCTCTGCGAGTTATTAGAGGACCCCTGACAGCTGCTCTCCTGCATGAATCCTGGCTGCTGTCTCCGCACAGGACCCTAGGCCTTAGCACCTATGCAAGACCCCCGACTGACCACCCATGCATGATCCCCAGCCACCATTCCCATGTGGACCCCCATCTACCAGCATGGGGCTCCCCCTGGTTGCCTCCACCTTGGGACACTGCAACCACTGCTATAGTTTCCTGTACTTGGGGACACTTAACAGGGTCAGGAGGTACCTGCCAGCCACAACACTGCAAGCCACGGGGCTGCATCTCTGAACACTACGCCCAATGCCCCACCCAGCGCAGCCCGACAACCGATCTCTGAAAGCAGTTGCCTCCATCTTGGTATACCTTTGTCATCATCTTTAGTTGGGTCAACTCCCAGCCTAGGACATCAGCTGGGACCTAAAGGTAATATCAAGGTACATATAGTCCCCCAACCCCCCCTCCTCTGCATCCACTAACCAAGCAGCTTGCAGCTACATGGCCAGTGAGTAGCTCACAAAGACTGGTCCTGAGCTGCCCAATATAAAACACTCTCTGAGACAGGTGTACCGGCCCCAGAGCACAGTCCACAAGACCTCAGGTTCCTGGTTAGGAAGTAGAAAGGGAAGGGGTGAGTGAGATACAGTTTAGAGGCTAAAGTAGAGACCAGGAATTGTGAGGTATACGGGAGATATAAGGAGATAAGACCAGGTGCCCACATCACACGAGTGGGCCCCAAAGGAGATACTTGGGGTACGGTTTCCCAATGGGGACCAGCAAGTGCTATATCCCACATCCAGGAGTTCCGTCCCCAAAACCAACCCTCCCACCCTAATAACCTTCACCATCCTGAGGGTGGAGATACCAGCAAACAACAGACAACCCCACCTATTGAATGGGAAGGGAAATAGGAAATATATTGCACTCTAATAGAACCAATCCTTTTTAATTTTCCTTTGGGATTTTTTTTTCCTTTTCTTTTTTCTCTCTCTCTCTCTCCTCCCTCCCTCACATCCCCAACATTTGTGAAAACAAGTACTTTTCATGGATTAGGCTATTGAGGACTAGGATGTCTGAATAGTATATTACAATTGTGTTGTATATTCTTTATCTCTTATTTTTACATTTTTAATTTTTCTTAATTTTTATGTTTGTTTTTTGTACTCTATATAGTCTTCCCACTTACCTGTCTCCCCAAAATCACTTTCTCTCTTTTCTCCTGCTATTAGCCAACTTCTTTTGATTTTCTTCTTCTTTCACACTTCCAAAGATCTAATAACTCTATATCCTCATATCCTACCTCCTTAATATCTCATCATACACCCCATGCCCTGTTTTCTCTTTGTACACCATCAGAAATTGTGGATCCTTTTGTAAACCTACTGTTTATATATTGTAGATAATAAGTGAACTCACCATTTCTATAAATTGTGACAAAACTGTAAACATCTTAATAGAAACTACTTGATTTAAGGCTGTATATTGTTTGTATTGGGATCTGTTAATATTGATCTCCCCTTTAAAGGAGAGGTATTGGAATCCTGCAGGGACACTATAAACCTATAGGGTGAAAACTGTAACACCTCATATCTACAGTGCTAGAAGGGAAGACACATGAACAACATGAAAAAAACAAGAGAAGAAAGGGCCCCAAACAAACCAAGATACTACATTATTAGAATCCATGGCCAGCACAGTAGAAGAAATATCAGAAAAGGAGTTAAGGATGTACGTAATTAAAACGTTCTGCAAATTAAAGCTGATATAAGAGCAAATACAGGCAGCAAAAGATCATTTTGATAAAGAGCTACATAAGCAAACACAGGAAACAAAGGATTATTTCAATAAGGAGACAGATTCTGAAAAAAAAAAAAAACAGAAATCCTTGAAATGACGGAAACAATAAACCAAATTAAAAAACTTAACAGAAAGCATCAACAACAGATTAGATCACTTGGAAGACAGAATCTCAGACAATGAAGACAAAATATATAATCTTGTAAAGGACATCGACCACACAGTGAAAATGGTAAGGAACCATGAGCAAAACATTCAAGAATTATGGGAGGACAACATAAAAAGAAGAATCTAAAAATTATTGGGATAGAGGAAAGCACAAAGATACAAACCAATGGAATGATCCATCTATTCAATGAAATAATATCAGAAAACTTTCCAAACATGAAGAATGAACTGGAAATCAATGCAAGAGGCTTACAGGACACCAAATGTACAAAATTACAACAGATCTACAACAAGGCACATTATAATGAAAATGCCTAGCATACAAAATAAGGAGAGAATTTTGAAAGCCATGAAAGGAATCAGATCACATATAGAGGGAAACCAATTAGGATCTCTGCAGATTTCTCAACCCAGACCCTGAAAGCTAGAAGATACTAAAATATGAAAGCTCTGAAAGAAAATGGATGCCAACTAAGAATCTTATATCCAGCAAAATTAAGCTTTAGATTTGATGACAAAATAAAAACTTCCCATGATAAACAAAAGTTAAAAGAATTTACAACTAGAAAGTCTGCACTATAGAATGTCCTCGGCAAACTGCTCCATGAGGAGGAAACAAAAAAACAACAATGAAAATCAGCAAAGGGAGGTATTACACTAAAGGAAAAACAATCAATGGAGAAACCAAGTCAAGTTAAAAACCAAAAATAAACAAAAATGACTGGGAATACAAATCATGTCTCAATAATCACCCTGAATGTTAATGGCCTAAAATGGCCTAACCTCATCAATCAAAAGACACAGACTGGCAGATTGGATTAAAAAAAAAAAAAGACCTAATGATATGCTACCTAGGAAAAGACATCCACAGACTGAAGGTGAAAGGTTGAGAAAAAACATACCACTCATATGGACTGTGGAAATAAGCAGGAGTTTCCATCCTCATATCAAATAAAGCATACTTCAAGCCAAAGTTAATAAAAAGGGATAAAGAAGGATAATACATACTGCTTAAGGGAACCATACATCAACAAGACATAATAATTTTAAATATATATTTCCCAAACAATGGAGTATCTATGTTCATCAAACAAATTCTTCTCAATTTCAAGAGACAAATAGACCACAAAAATAATTTTGGGTGACTTTAACATACCTCTTTAACCACTGGATAGATCTTCCAAATAAAATATAAACAAAGAAACTATAGAATTCAATAATGCAATCAATAACTTAGACTTAATAGACATATAGAATATTTCATCCATCTATGAGTGAATATACTTTCTTCTCAGCAGCATATGGATCCTTCTCTAAAACAGACCAGGTATTATGCCACAAAGCAACTCCTAGCAAATACAAAAAAGTAGAGGTATTACCCTGCATTCTATCAGATCATAATGGAATAAAATTAGAAATCAATGATAAAATAAAAATAGAAGCTACTCCAATACCTGGAGACTAAATAATACGCTATTGAATGAATAATGAAATTCAGAAGACATCAAAGAGAAGATGAAAAAAGTCTTTGAGGGAAATAAGAACAATGATACAACATATCAAAACTGCTGAGACACTATGAAGGCATTACTGAGAGGAAAGTTCGTTGCATGGAGTTCATTCCTTAAAAGAAGGAAAATTCAACAAATAAATGACCTAAACATTACATGTCAAAGCCCTAGAAAAAGAAGAAATCAAATCAATACCAAAAGCAGAAGACAGGAAATAATTAAAATCAGGGCTGAAATAAATGAAATTGAAACAAAAGAAACAATTGGAAAAACAAAACAAAAAGTTGGTTCTTTGAAAAAATAAATAAAATTGATAAATTCTTAGCCATGCTAAGAGGAGAGAGAAAACTCAAATTACTAAATCCATGATGATAAGGGAAATATCACAACAGACACAACAGAAATACAGAAGATAATTAGAAATTATTTTGAAAATTTGTACTCCAATGCAATAAAAAATATTGGAGACATTGATAAATTTCTAGTCATATGATTTATATAAACTGAATTAGAGCAATACACACAAGTTAAACAGATCAATTTCAAGCAATGAAGACACCATCAAAAGCCTACCAACCAAGAAAAGCCCAGGACCAGGTGGATTCAGAGCTGAGTTCCACAAGACCTTCAAAGAAGAACTAATACAAATACTCCTCAAATTATTCCATGACATAGAAAAAGAGGGAACCCTTCCAAACTCATTCTATGAAGCCAACATTACCCTTATTCCAAACCAGACAAAGATATCAAAGAAATAAAACTTCAGACCAATATCTCTAATGAACATAGATGCAAAAATTCTCAATAAAATTCTGGCAAATTGAATACAAAAACATTTTAAAAAGATAGTACACCACAATCAAGTGGGGTTCATCTCAGGGATGCAAGGTTGGTTCAACATACAGAAATCAAAAAAATGTAATTCATCACATCAATAGACTTAAAGATAAGAACCATAAGATCATCTCAATAGATGCAGAAAAAGCATTCGATAAAATACAGCACCCCTTCATGTTCAAATCACTAGAAAGACTAGGGATAACAGAACATATCTCAATATTGTAAAAGCTATCTATGCTAAGTCCCAGGTCAAGATCATTCTAAGTGGAGAAAAATTGAAAGTATTTCCAGTAAAAACTGGAACAAGACAGGAATGACCTCTTTTACCACTTCTATTTAACATAATCCTTGAAATTCTAGCCAGAGCAATTAGACAGATGAAAGAAATTAAAGGGAAATGGATAGGAAAAGAAGAACTTAAACTATCACTATTTGACAACAACATGATTCTATACTTACAGGATCTGAAAAATTCCACCAGAAAATTTCTAGAACTAATAAGTGAATTCAGCAAAGTAGCAGGATATAAAATCAATACACATAAATCAAATGCATTTCTGTATATCAGTAACAAATCCTCTAAAGAGAAACTAGGAAAACTATCCCATTTACAATAGCCTCAAAAAAAAAAAAAACTTGGAAATCAATGAAAGAGGTTAAAGACCTACACGATGAAAACTATAGAACACTAAAGAAAAAAATTAAAGAAGACCTTGGGAGATGGAAAGATCTCCCTTATTCTTGGATAGGCAGAATTAATATTGTCAAAATGACCAATACTACCAAAGGCACTATACAGATTTAATGCAATTCCAATCAAAATCTCAATGACATTCTTCATAGAAATAGAAAAAGCAATCATGAAATTCATCTGGAAAAATGAGAGACCCAGAATAGCCAAAGCAATCCTTAGCAAGAAGAATGAAGCAGGTGGCATCAAAATACCAGACCTTAAACTATACTAGAAAGCACATGGTATTCACACCGAAATAGACTTGTAGACTAATGGTACAGAATAGAGGATACAGAGACAAACCCATATAAATACAGTTAGCTCACACTAGACAAAGGTGCCAAAAACATATATTGGAGAAAATACAGCCTCTTCAACAAATGGTGCTGGGAAAAATTGAAATCCATATGTAGCGGGGCTGGGGATGTGGCTCAAGCGGTAGCACGCTCACCTGGCATGCGTGCGGCCCGGGTTTGATCCTTAGCACCACATACAAACAAAGATGTTGTGTCTGCTGAGAACTAAAAAAATAAGTAAATAAATAAAATCTTTTAAAAAAAAGAAATCCATATGTAGCAAAATGAAATTAAACCCCTATCTCTCACCATGCACACAACTCAACTCAAAGTGGAACCAGTACCTAGGAATTAGGCCAGAGACCCTCCCTGCATCTAATAGAAGAAAAAGTGAGCCCAAATCTTTATCATGTCAGATTAGGCCCCTACTTCTTTAAAAAGACTCCTAAAGCACAAGAAATAAAATCAAGAACCAATAAATGGGATGGTTTCAAACTAAAAGGAAACAATCAGTAAGGTGAATAGAGAGCTTACAGAATGGGAGCAAATTTTTACCACATGCACATCAGATAGCACACTAATCTCCAGGATATAAAGAATTGAAAAAACTTATCACTAAAAAAACAAATAACCTAGGCTGGGGTTGTGGCTCAGTGGTAGAGTGCTTGCCTAGCATGTGTGAGGCACCGTGTTCAATTCTCAGCACTACATATAAATAAATAAAGGTCCATTGACAACTAAAACAATATTTTAAAATAACAAATAACCCAATCAATAAATGGGCCAAGGAAATGAACAGACACTTCTCAGAAGATGATATACAATCAATCAACAAATATATGAAAAAATGTTCAATATCTCTAGCAATTAGAGAAATGCAAATCAAAACTACTCTAAGATTTCATCTCCCTCCAGTCAGAATGGCAGTTATTAAGAATACAAGAAACAATAAGTGTTGTGAGGATGTGGGAAAAAAGGTACATACATTACTGTTGGGACTGCAAATTGGTGCAGCCAATATGGAAAGAAGTATGGAGGTTCCTTGGAAATCTGGGAATGGAACCACTATTTGACCCAGCTATCCCTCTCCTTGGACTATACCCAAAGAACTTAAAAACAGCATTACTACTGGGACACAGCCACATCAATATTTATAGCAGCACAATTCACAATAGGTAAACTGTGGAACCAACCTAGATGCCCTTCAATAGATGAATGGATAAAGAAACTGTGGTATATATACACAATGTAATATTACTCAGCATTAAAAGAGAATAAAATCATGGCATGTACAGGTAAATGGATAGAGTTGAAGAATATCATGCTAAGTGAAGTAAACCAAATTCCAAAAAATCAAAGGCTGAATGTTTTCTCTGATAAGTGGATGCTGATCCATAATGGGAGTGGGGGGAGCACGGGAGGAATGAAGGAACTTTGGATAGGGTAAAGGGGAGGGAGCATGGGGGTAAGAAAGATGGTGGAATGAGATGGTCATCATTACCCTAGCAACATGTATGAAGACATGAATGGTATGACTGTACTTTGTGTACAACCAGATAAATGAAAAATTGTGCTCCATTTGTGTACTGTGAATAAAAATGCATTCTGCTGTCATGTATAACAAAACAAATAAATTTGAAAAACCCACCCAGTTAAAAATATCAAAGTCTTGATATTTTCTGTCATCAAATATAATATATAGATGGAAAATAAGCAAAACTGGAAAAGTGGAAGCATTGTGTAGAAGTCATGTGCTTTTTGTGGAATGATCTCACTCCCACCTCCAGAGGGTCCTTTAATTTGCCACAATGATTGTAGCAGGCTTATGCCAATCAGTATATGGCACTTGAGGGCCACAAGGATTAAGTTAGGGATAGTTCAATTGGCACAAAACTCAGGCCTTTTGAAAAATGATTATGGGAAGTGATCATATCCCCATTTGTTGCAGGCAGCCATCCTATGACCAAGAAGACGAATTCTGACAAAGCTGACACAAACAAAAGAGGGCAACACAAAGATAATCTGGAACAAAGCATTGATCAACCAGTGCCTAATACCACATAGACATGGGCCAATGTTTCATTGCTTGTTTTCTGTTATCTGCAACTAAAAACATCTTTGTCTATCATACTTATTATCAAAGTCAATGTCTTTCAAGACAACTCCTCACACTCCAGGAAATTTTTCATGCCTGCTAAATGTTCTTTTCCCTTTTCCTATGAGCGCTTCTCAATCACCCCACACACAACACACACACCTACCTCAAACCCTTATGGCACTTTTGGGTTACTTTAATTCTTTCTTCTTCCCCTCTTCAGTTATAGCATTCAACATTCAACATCTGTTATGCTGAATTGTTACTCGCTTACAAGACTACTAACTCTTCAGAGACCAACAGCCCCTTGACTAGATTCCTCTTTGGTTCATTGATTCATGCACTGATCTATAAAGATAAGGGTTATTAGGGAGAGGGGAGGAAGGTTGAAGAACTTCCTGCCTAGTTACCTGTTTCCATGACTTTTCTGGAGAGGAACCACACAGATTAACTCCACCTGGGACAATTATTTTCACAAGTTCCAAATCCTAGTCTTTCACACTGAAGTCCTACTCTGTAAGAGGGAAGGGCTGCAATTGGAAAGGATACATGAGAATTTTCAGGGTTGATCATAATATTTTGGATTTTGATAGGGGTGTGAGTTACAAGTTATAAGTATTTGTCAAAACACACAAAATTATTCTCTTAAGATGTGTGCATTTATTTAATTGTATGGATATTCTCAGAAAGAATTACAAGGGCCAGTCATGGTGGTACACATTTGGAATCCCAGCAACTTGAGAGGCTGAGACAGGCAGCAAGTTTGAGGTCAACCATGGCAACTTAGTGAGACCTTGTCTCAAAATTTAAAAAAAGGCAAGGATATGGATATATCCCAATGGTAAGGCACCCCTGGTTTCAATCCTCTGTACCACACACACAAAAATGCAAGGGACTAGGGTGCAACTCAGTGGTAAAGTGCTTGCTTAGCCTGTATAAGGCCCTGGATTTGATCCCCAGCACCAAAAATAAGAATCACAAATATTGAACTCTACTAAATCATACGCATGCTTAAGTGTTTGAAGGGATGTGAAGGCATCAGTAAATTTTAAATGTATAAAAGGTGGTATTGAGATTTGGAAAAGTGTCCCCAAAGGGTCCATGTATTAACATGCTTGGTGTCCATCATATGGTGCTATAAAGAGGTAGTGGGACCTTTAAGAGTTGGGGCCTACTGGAGGTCCAAAGGTGATTGGGGGTGTGCCCCTGAAAGTGATAGTGTCATCCCCGCCTCTTCTTCTTTAGCTTTCTTTCGATTTTTGGCCATAAAGTGAGCAGTTTTTCTCTGCCATGTACTCTTTTTTTTTTTTTAATACTTTTCCTAGTAGATGGACACAATGCCTTTATTTTCTTGTGGTGCCGCGGATTGAACCCAGTGCCTCACATGTGCCAGGCAAGTGCTCTGCCAACTGAGCCACAACCCCAGCCCTGCCATGTACTCTTACCACAATATGCCACCATAGGCCCAAAGCAACAGGGACCAATCAATCATGACCTGGAAACATCAAAACTATGAATCAAAATAAGATTTTTCTCTTGACAAGTTAATTATATCAAGTGCATGTCACAGTGACGGAAAGCTAACACATGGGTGGATGCATGGATAGATACATGATAAATGCAGAATCTGTGTGGTGGATATATGAATTTTTTGTGGTATAGTTATTTGACTTCCTGAATGTTCGAACATGTTCATAGTAAAGTGTTAGGAAAAACTAATACGGATTTATCATCTCTGGTATCTTCACAGTCACTGCCCTGGTTTGGACCTCATTTTATCTTAACCAGAACTGTACAGCCACCTTTACACTAGCATCTATGCTAGCATACTTCAGTCTCTTCTCACTGCAAGGATCACCAGAGAGAACATTCTGAAACATAAATCAGACTGTTATGGTCTGTTATGATTTGGATTTTTTAAAAATATTTTTTAGTTGCAGATGGACACAATATCTTTATTTATTTTTATGTGGTGCTGAGGATCGAACCCAGTGCCTCATGCATGCAAGGCAAGTGCTCTACCACTGAGCCACAACCCCAGCCCTGGATTTTATTTATTTATTTATTTATTTATTTATTTATTTATTTATTTATTTATTTATTTATTTATTTATTTGTAGTGGGGAGTTACATCCCCAGCCTTTTTTTGTTAATGTTAAGACAGGGTCTTGCTAAGTTGCCAAGACTGGCCTTGAACTTTCAATCTTCTTGCCTCAGTCTCCTCAGTCACTAGGATTACAAATGTGTGCCATTGCACTGGTTGCAAGCCTATGGCACTACTAGGAGGTGGTGAAACCTGTCAGGAGGTGAGGCCTAGTGGAAGGAAGTTAGGTCACTGAGGTTGTGCCCTAGAAGGAAATATTGGGATCAGGTCTCTTTCTCTCTCTCTCTTCCTAGTCACCATAAAATTAACAGGTTTCCTCCACCCAGGTTCTTCTACCATGATGTACTACCTTGTCACAAACCCAAAGCAAAATCACCAAGCAAACACGGACTGAAACCTCTGAAACCATGAACCAAAAATAAACTTGCTCCCTTTGAGTTGATTTTTCTCAGGTATATTATCACAGTGATAAAAAGCTAAGACAGAGACCTCTATGATTCAGTCCCTGCCCACCTCATCAGCTTTATCCCCCAATACTTGCCACCTTACCAATGCATGTATTCCAGCTCAACTAAAGGGCTTGTAGCTCCACTTACACCCCAGACTGCTTCTACTTTTGTTTATGCTGTCCCTTTTGCTTGTAATTCTCTATTCTGATGCATGCTTCTGTCTTCCCTCCCCCAGTAAATGGCCTTCAAATCTCAACTTAGGGGCTGGTGGTGTGGTGTGGCTCAGTGATAGAGCATCTGCCTATCATATACAAGGACCCAGGTTCAATCCCTTGTACTGAAAACAAACAAACAAAAAACATGAATGGGGGTTGGGGATGTGGCTCAGTGATACCAGTGCATGTCTGGCATCTTCAGCACTGCAAAACAAACAAAAAACAAAACTCAAATCAGGAGTTACATCACCCCGGAAGCCTTTCGGGCTTCTCAGACTGGATTGGATCTCCTTTCTTATGCTCTCATACCACTCTGCACTTATTTGTAATATACTATTTATCCCAGTGTGATGTACTTGGGTTTCCATCTGTACTAAATCACGTAGTCCGTGAAGATAAAGCCCTCCAATGGCATGCACAAGGCCTGATACAAAAGAGGCTTTGATGATCCACTGTAGAACTGAACCATTGATATTTAACTAACACAGATGATACTCTGGCATCTTCTAACAACTTTGTTTCTTAGATTTGGTTTTATCTCCTCTACAGTTTAAGGCCCACCACCCCTACTGACCTAGATCTCTCTATGTGCTTCAAATTCCACCTTCCTCATGAAGCCAACACAATTTCTTGCCTCAGTTTGAAATAATCTCCCCAATTCCTTTAAAGCCTATTTTATCTGAAATTTTTAAAAGTGAGATTATAGGCCTTGTTGGGCAAATTTTCCTGGGAAAAATTAAACTGCACTCACTGATCACCTGAGTGTCAAACTTTAAGACTTTTGCCAGTAAATGGATGAATTCAGAGACTGTCATACTAAGTGAAAAAAACCAATCCCAAAGAACATTCTCTCTGATTTGTGGATTTTAACACACAACTGGGGAGAGGGGTGGAGGAGAATAGAAGTTGAGTGGATTAGACAAAGGGGAATGAAAGGAAGGGAGAGGGTAGGAATAGGAAAGCCAGTGAAATGAATCAGACATAACTTTCCTATGTTCATATATGAATATACCACCATTGAAACTCCACATCATGTACATCCACAAGAATGGGATCCTAATTAGAATAAGTTATACTCCATTTATTTATGTCAAAATATACTCTAGTGTCATTTATATCTAACAAATAAGAAGAGCTTAAAAATTAAAAATAAACTGTATGATACCCTTCCCCAAATAACACTAGCTACTACTTCCAAGTAATCCTATAAGGTAATGATTATTATCTTCATTTTACAGACAATGAGACTGAGCTGATGAAGGCATCAGCTCAAGGTCACAGGTGGTAGAGTTGGAACTGAAACATTGGTTTTCTAAACTTCTAGGAACATTCCCTTCCACCACAGCCCATTGTCTCCAAGTTGGGCCAGGTTCTAAGAAACTTCTAGAAGGAGGGTGCAATAAGCAGTAGGATTACATGGAATGCCATTAAGCAGGAGGGGATGATGAAAATAGGACTTTGGGGGAGATACTCCTGAAAAGTTGTAAATGACCAAATGGAATGGAATGTGGGGAAGGTTGGATTCCTGAAAAAGAAAATATACAAAAATGGGTACTCTCTCTTACCACATTCATTGATGAATTCTGACATTGATGTGGTCTTGTAGAAAAGAAGGCTCAGGAATGTGAACTGAGTTACAAAGCTGAGAAGGTAATAGAAGACTCCATATCCTGTCTCTTGGGTAGAGTAGCCAATCCTCTGGTTCTGTCTCTTGGAAAGTCTGGGATATTTGTCCTTTATGGAATTTAGAAGTCCAGGAAAAGGTGTCAACTGGACAGTTGGGTAAAGGCTTTCTTAGGGAAATGGCATTTGATGAGAGACATAAGGTGAGAACTACTCTGTCTCTCCTACAAATAACTTCCTCACTGGCCTCCTTGCTTCAGTTGTAACCCCCTCCTAACTTACACTTAAAGAGATCCTTTTTAAAAACAAGTTGTATGGTGCTACTTTCTGCTTAAGGCCTTTTAATGGTTGTTATTCATGGGTAAAGTCAGATCCTCTGACAAATATCAAAATTATTGATCCTCCATTATCTGAGGTTTTAAGTATTATGGCTAAAAACCAATCAAGTGTGATTATATGCCTTTTTAAACTACATATTTCCTCTCAGAGATTCTGCTTATGTACCCTCACCCTGGTTAAAAAAATCACAGCTGCAGTTATACTACATTGCTTGCAATTATACACAACCCCCCATTTGTTTTTAAAATTAAGACCCCAAAAGTAATTCAGCTTCTATGGTTTAGATGTGGTTTGTCCCTGCCCAAATTCATGTTGATTTTTTTGTGTGTGTGTGGTGCTGAGGATTAAATCCAGGCCCTTTTGTATGCAAGGCAAGCACTCGGTATACCAAGTGAGCTATTTCCCCAGCCCTTCATGTTGAAATTTGATTGCCAATGTAGGGGTGTTGAGAGGTAGGGCCTTTGGAAGGTGATTGGGTCATGAGGGCAATGCCCTCACAAATGGATTAGTGTCTTTCTCAAGAGACTGGGACAGTTCTCGAGCATGTTATAAAGCAAGCCTGGCACTGCCCCTTACTCTCACACACATGCTCCTCTTGCACTTGCTAGTTCTCTTCTGCTTTTTCTACCATGAAGTGAAAGAGCACATTGCCTTGGCCAGATGGTCCAGTGCTCTCAAGTTTGCTAGCCTCCAGAACCATGGGCCAAAATACACTTCTTTTCTTTGTAAATTACTCAGTCTCAGATATTTTCTTATAGCTATGTAAAATGGATGAAGACACTCCCCCAAATTACTTGGTTAGTCATTGAGAAAGAGCTCTTAGCAAGTCCTATACACATTTCCATTCTGTTTTGGAAAGAGATAAAGCAGAAGTCAGGGGCCTTGTTCCTCTCCCAATTTTTAGACAGAAGCCTCTGATGTGCTGGTACCTACCTGAACTGACAATAAGGAACTGAGACTATAAGCTTATTCTCTAACCTGAGGCTGGTGAAAGTGATTTTTGTCCTTGAGAAGGTGGGAGTTGATGACAAACAGAATCCAGCCCACCATTCCTACAAAATCTCTGAAATTCTTTCTCTGTTCTATTGCCTCTATCAAAAGATACAGTTCCCTATATGACAGACATGAACTTTTTCTATCTAAAGTATTTAATGCTGAGACTCAAAATTGTGAGAACTAGAAGAGGTCATTTAGTCAGTAAATGCCAACCCCAGAGAGCATCACCCAGACTCACAAAAGTAAAATCTCTAGGAGAAAGAAATCTTGAGTGACTTCAAACTCCTTATTTTACAGATGACCCACACACAGTAAGAAGCCTGTCCCTAAAAGGTAGTGAATTTGAAACAAGGTTCCTAATATTATACTGGTGGCTCTGGCTCAGGACACAACTCTCAATGCTGCACCTTGCACACAACAAGTGCTTAATAAATATCTATTGGGTTATTGAGCCTCAAACAATTTTTTTTTCACACAGTGAAGGGGAAAGACCTTGACTTTTGGAATTGGGCAGATACTGCTGTGGAAGACCACTGGAAAGTTTGTCTTCATAACTAAAAACCAGGGATAATTACTTCATAGGGTTATCAGTGATGATTAAATGAGATATACTAAGTAAAATGTCTAACCCATGCCTATCACCCAAAAGGCACTTAATAAAGGGTTGGGGTTATCAGTGAGAAGCCGCAGAACAAAGTGATAAGAACAGATTCTAGAAGCAGAACTTACTATATGTGTGATGATAGAAAGTTACTTTGCCTGTTTCCTCATTGGTAGGATAAGGGTGTTAGCAAAGATGAAACAACACTCTCTCTCTCTCTCTCTCTCTCTCTCTCACACACACACACACACACACACACACACACACACACAATAGCACCTGGCACAAGGAAACAAACATGATGTATTAGATCCAGCACAGTAGTCAGGTCCAGATCATATCACAGATGCCTGAAGGAGATGTCAGAAAGTGTGGGGGCATGGGGCTGGGGTCCTATATTCACAGAAAGAGGCACAGGTGTAGCAAGTAAAAACAATCCATGGAAGCTATGGAAAGCCTTCCCATTGAACTTGTGAGACCCCCTTTGGATTGCTGTACCCTTTCTTTTCTATTCACTATACTTTTGATTATCTGCTTCAGCTGAGTCCCTCCTGAGGGCAGGAATCCTGTTCTCTTCTTACCTAAGGCTGAGTACCAAGAAAATATTCACTGATAATTTGCTGATGGAGAGAGAGAGAGAAAAGGCATCACTTCTGGACCCCATACCACACCACCTTCATCACCACCATCCACAACCACCACCTCCACAAACACCAACACCCATGAAAAAAGAATGCCAAGCAAAGCAATTGCCAAGATAAATCACTTTTATCTCTATAGGAAAGGGAGGATCTAAAAAAAATATAAATTACATTAGTAACACAACATAAGAAAAAAACAGGGAAAAAAACAACAGAAAGTCCAGATGATACTATTCTAACCTATTTATAAAAAGGCCCTGCATCAGAAATTCACAATCCTACCCACTTCTAAAAATATATTTAGACATGTACAGAAGCGGTGGGTTTGTTTTTAAATTGTTTGCTTTTTTTTGTAAAAATATATTAAAGGTGAATAGAAATCCTCTCTCCCTGCCCCCTATTTTACCCCCAGTTCTCTGCTGGGGATTGGAGATCAGAGTTAACTATCTCACCATGTTCTAAACCTTGTTTACTACCACTTCCAACCCCTCCCCAACTCACTTCACTTAGAACCTGAAACATTAAAAAAAAAAAAAAAAAAAAAAAACGACGACAACAAAAAACACTAGCCTCTTTGGAAAAGCATGACTCTGAGGGTAAACTTGCTTTTCATTGGAAACAACACAAAACAACAAACAGAAGACTCTGAGACCCCTACTAAACTAAATGAACCCAGTCAAATGGAGGCTGAGTTTAGCTCCACAGAAACTTCTAACAAAGAAACAGAGGAGAAAGAGGCCAGGAATCAGGGGGATTTGCTAGCAATTTAGCTGCCTTTGAAAGATCAAGAAGGGGTGTTAATGGGCAAAAGGGCTGGGGACCTGGTCTTGGTGACAGCAGTCTGTGTCTAGTCAGGTAGTTGCCTACACTGGGACAGAGGCTTCTCCTGCCCTCCCCTTACTACCCCCTGCTGCCTTGAAATCCCCAAGATAAGCAAAGCTGGGTAGAAACAGAGGAAAGGGGAGTAGGGACCTCACGTGCTAGGGGGGGAGGTAGCCAGGCTTTTTGCCTTTGGTGTGACTAGATGGAGGACTGCTTGGCCCCTGGGGTCCCCAAGGTAGAAAAAGCAAACAGGCTAAGGGACCCCTGATTCCAAGGAAGGACAGTAGAGGCGGGGCTGTGGAGAAGAAATAAAACCAAAGACACAAGACAAAGGAAGCCTCACAAATTCCCTGTGGCCTGAATGGTAGCTGTTAAATTCCCCAGAAGCTTGAGGCAAGCTGGGGTGAGGTTGGAGTGGAGGGTAGAGGACAAGGATACACTCCGCTTGGGCAGTGCCAAAATGGGGTGGGAAAAGGAGCATTCTCCATCAAGTTCAGATTGCCAGTGAGGCAAGACAAGAGGGAGGTTTGGGCAGTGTCTGGACAATGGAAAGAATACACAAAGGAAAGAGGGGAAGATGGTCTGCTCCTTCACAGATGGGCATCTCTTCTCCTAGACTTGGGCTCATGAGTGAGTGGTCCATCTGCACTCTGCTTAAATGCTGACCTATGGTCTGCAAGTGCAAAGGTCCAGGAGTGAAGATATGAGTTCTGAGGTCTTAATCCAGACTAAGACCTCAAGTGGGAAAAGAAGTAAGGAGGTTTGACGAAGGACCCAGGGGTAGACTGTCTTGTGATACCCTCTCCAGAAGGTCCAGGGTTATCTGCTTCAGTGACAGGTGCTTTCAGGTTTACACCTGCTGGAGCCCAGCCACAGCTGTATGGATAATGTTCTGCAGGACCTCAAAATCCAGGCAAATCCCTGGGGCTCACCCTGTGACAAAGAGCTTCATGTATAGCCAGCCATAAGTAGCTTCCTCCAATGAGGATGGTCAAAGACCTAGGCATCTGTCCTCTCCACACTTTGAAAAGTGAATCTCCTTTCTTTTAAGGATAAGTGAATTCAGCCTTTCTAGGCCACCTCTATCAATAGCCCACATTGGGGCAGTAAAGGGGACTCTGGGCCCTCCTCTTTTTTCCATGAAGTATTTGGCAAGAGGGGGCAGAGACCACAGCCTTCTCCCAGAAACAAGTCTATAGGTGGGTACATCCACTGGATTGGTAGGGAGGGGAAAGGGAAGGAAACATGGGTGTCTTCTAGAGAGAGGGTTAGAGTTGCAAAGTGGAGCACTGGGTCTCCCACTTCATGGCCACAGAAATATCCAGGGGCCCAGGATCTCTTCATGCCTCTCCTCATCCTGTCTACCAGCTACGTGGTGGGAGGTTGGGAGGGGGTAAGAGTAAAAGACAAAGCAGGGAAATGGGGCTGGAGGAACAGAAATAAGGGTTCTAGTCAGTTGGAAATTTCTCCCATTTACCTGCTTCTCAGGGGTATAGAGAAAGAAGGTAGGATGCTCATAGTGGTAGTGGGAAAGGGAGTTGAGGGGAACCAGTGGAAAGATCCATGGGAGTGTCCATGCCTTTGGTCAGTCCCAAGAAAGCAGGACAATGCGCCTCAGCACCTTGTCCGGGGCAAACAGGATCCAGAAGTGCCCCGAAAGTTGACAACGGAGAAGGCAATGGGGGTGAAGGGGTGAGGGATGGAACACAAGGGGACTCGGCTCACAGAAGTAGCTTGCCATTTCTGTGGATTTTCAGGATACGGCCAAGTCTCTGCTTTGCTGTGGCCAGGCCCTTTTTGGGACGCTTTCCTGTGGGGGAAGGGAAAAGTAAGCAAAGGGTATGGCAAAAGCTTCAGCAGTAACTCCAGCACTAACTGTCCTCAGGCCACCCCTACTCTATTCCTCTCCCCACAACGATTCTTCATCCTTAGGCCATATTGGACAAGAATCCCTCCTTAATTACTTCCATCCAACACCACATACCTTAATTCTTCTGCCTATGGCCTCGTTCAGCAGAAAAAACTCCCTGGTTATAATTTGTCTGGTTCATTTTCCCCACTGATTTCTTTTGGGC
Source organism: Urocitellus parryii (assembly GCF_045843805.1). Taxonomy (NCBI): domain Eukaryota; kingdom Metazoa; phylum Chordata; class Mammalia; order Rodentia; family Sciuridae; genus Urocitellus; species Urocitellus parryii. The sequence continues at coordinate 87,099,688 of NC_135547.1, read as the reverse complement.
CCAATCACTTTCCTTTCAAAATTCTGCAGGGAGATGAGTGTGCTTCCATGTCCTTTTATCACACCCACAAGGGCTAGAAAAAGGTCTTATTAGTGATTATAGCCCAATGTTCCTCATGTTGCCATCGCCAGGGCCTTTTTTCATTAGAAACTCCTATATTCATCAACCCCCAACATCACACCAACCTCAGCACCCTTGAGCTATGGACTGTATGGCCTGAATTTTTGAGGGCACAAGTGAGGAAAGGGGGCGGTCAGACCCCTAACTCTTTCTTGCCTCTTTCTTCCTCCCTATATGAATCATCTCCTATGTCTCATTAGATTATTTCCAAATTTGATCACTATATTCCTTCCCTTTTCTACTACCTTGGCCAGAACTTCAGCTTCTCTTCATTTCTGCATGAATCTATGTATGTGTCTCCTTTGTACCTTTCCTACTGCCAGCCCACCCTCCACTCTGGTCATCAAAGGATCTTTCTTTAGAAAGATCTTAAACCTGATCTTGTCACCACTTAAAATCAGTCAACATCTCTCTATGGTCTAAACTTAAGGTTTAGACCCCTCATTACTACCATATGGTCATTGTACCTTGTCCTGCCTGATTGCTCTGGGACCCAACTGAAGGGCGCCGCTGGGTCAAGAAAACGCCGGGGGCCATGGGTGTGGTGCTGCGGTTTGCCTGGGCCATGCCAAAGGCATTGGGTCGAGCGGTATACTCATGGTCAGCAAGACTTCCTGACAGAGCCTCTTGTTTAGGCTCAGGAGGAGGCAGGGGTGAGGAAGAGGCAAGAGGCTGGGGTGCAGTAACCAGCGTTGGGGCTGGTATTGCCACGCTGAGATTGGAGTCTTGAGGGCGAGGCTGTTCTACCTCCTTCAGCAAAGGCTTCTTCTTAATATATTTCTTCTTTTGGGCCTTCTGTAGCTCCTGAAACACAAGTCAAATGGGAAGGATGATTCAGGAGTGAATCAAATAAAATAATTTCGCAGAAAAGGAACAAGACAATCATCAACAGTTCTGCAATCCACTACCCCCTCCCCAATAAGTCTAGTCTGTTCATACACACAACACACAGACCTTTCAATACCTGAGGTGCCATTCATCCATAAGTCATCACTGCCATTTATCAGTACAGTGGCAAGAGAATTGTAAATGAATTTGGAGACTTTGGGTTTGGGTCCTAAAATTATCACTAATAAGGTGGATCATGAATGCTTATAACAACAATTAAATTTAAACCAGCAGCTGAGGAACTTTATATACTTTAACCTACTTAATCCTCATAACAGTCCTAAGAAAGAAAACCCCTCATTTTACAGATAAGAAAACAGGAGCAGGAATATAAAGCAACTTGTCTCCAAAGTTTAATAGCTGAAAAGTAGTTGAATCTAATATTTAACCAGATCTATCTAAAGACACACCCTGAAAACTTTTTTAAATGGAACAACTGAGAATAGAAAGATGATTAGCTTTGCAATGAGGTAAGCCTGGGTTGAAATCCAGGCTAGTGCTCCCTAAATTGGATGACTATAGTCAGTAACTAACCTTTCTGAATCTCAGCTGCCTCATCTGCAAAATAATGTCCACTTTTCAGGGTTGTTGGAAAGATTACATAAAACAATGCTGTAAAAATACATAACACATGAAAGGAACTCAACAAGTGGTAAATTATTATTCTATCTTAATTTCTTACAATGGCTTTTCTTCATTTTGCTGGTCTTTTTCTTCTAACAGAGGACTTGACAATCTTCCAGGTAGACAGATCTAAAACCTCAATTTTGGATGGGAGGTATGAATAAGGAGTTGTGTCACTTCTGCCAATATCTTGGATTTCATCCATCCATTGCTCTATGGATCTACTATCCACTGCATAGTGGGTACCTGTATAGTGGGCATCTGGAGCCCTGAGAACCTGGAAAGGTGGTGCTGAGAGCATGTAAACGATTTCACCTTCTGAAATGCTACACAGCCACAAAGAACAACTCAGTGATTACATTTCTTTGCCTTCTCTTGGCAACACGAACCTACTCCTGCCTTCGGAGGATCTGACAGGCTGTGGCTACCATAGCAATTTCTGGAGACAAGAATAATAATATTAGTAATACATGCCAGGCAGTATTTTAAAGTTACTCATTTAATACTTAAAAGAACTTGAGAAGAAATATAATCCCATTTGAAGAATGAAGCAACTGGCAAAGAAAGGCTAAGCCATTTTGCCAAAGTCACAGGACAAGTACATAGCCAAGTTGGGATTTAGACCCAAGCCATCTGGCTTCAGAATCTTTTTCAGCCACACTTCTATTCCACCCATATCAGGAATGGTGCTTCTGTAACCTTTTCTCTCATCTGATTCCAGAAACGATCACTTCATATCTAGATCAACTAGCCTAAATTTTTTCTACCTTTGCAGCCAGTCTCTTTCTCATATAATTTATCTAGATACACTCATAGATGATTACATTGTCTTATTACAGGACCATTTTCACCTTGCCAATTTCCCTGCTCAAAAATCTGTTAATAGGTCAGGCATGGTGGCGCATGCCTGTAATCCCAACAGCTCAGGAGGCTGAGGCAGGAGGATCGCAAGTTCAAAGCCAGCCTCAGCAAAAGCAAGGTATCAAGCAACTCAGTGAGACCCTGTCTCTAAATAACATACAAAATGGGGCTGGGGATGTGGCTCAGTGGTCAAATGCCCCTGAGTTCAATCCCCAGTACACCCCCCTCCAAAAAAAAGTGTTAGCAGGTCCCCAAGTTTGAATGCTCTGGATTTACATTCATGGTCTTCCACCGTCTGGCCACTTACATCTAGCCAATCCCTATGTTGATGACGGGAAGCTAACATGCCAGTGGTACTTACTCCATACAAAGTGCCATTATTAACAGTGTGTGTGTGTGTGTGTGTGTGTGTGTGTGTGTGTGTGTGTGTCTGTCCGTCTACATACAAAATCTCATTTAATCCTAAGAAAGTTTATTAGGAAATTGAAGCAAAGAGAAATTAAATAATTTATCCAAGTGGTACTGCTAGGATTCAAAGCCAGGTAGGCTAGATCCAGAACCCTTTCTTTTAGCCATTACTTATTTTATTCCATGTCCCAACATGAAGTCTCCAATCCAGAACAACTCATTCATTCATTCACTCATCCCAGCACTGAATAAATACATATGCTTACCATAGTGGGGATGCCAAGTTAAATAGATCCCTACACTTGAAGCATTTATAGTTTAATAAAGGACACATAAAAATATACTTGTCACCCTAAACACCATGAGAGAATGCTGTGGAAGCAAAGAAAGCCACTGAAATAAAGTGGTGGTAGGTGGTGTGAAAGAGTGTCAGATAAAGCATTGGAAAAAGCACACTGGGCAGAAGGAATGGCTTGTGCAAAGACACAAAGGCATGAAAAATATCTGATACATGGAATGAATCAAGAGTACTGTAGTGTAGTATGGCTGGTGCAAAGGCTGTGCATGAGAATCTGGCAGGAGGTCAGCAAGGAGAAGTGACTAGAGATCAAATGAAGAGGTTCTTGTTTGATATACTAAGGACTTCTCTTCTCCTAGAATGGCTTCCTGTCTCCTACCAAAAGTTTAGCCTTCAAAAGCCTTCTCTAATTTTAACCTGTTCTTTGAAGTAATCCCTAATCATCATAAATAGAAGTTACTCCTAAAAAGGCACTAAGAATAGTTGTCACACCTTCAATTCATCTGTTTATTTAACGTGGTAAATCACCCCCCCCTTTTGTTCAAATTACACCTTACATGGCACTGGGATATACATAACAGAAAGAAGTTTTGAAGGGCCACCTGGCCTGCTCAGTCTGTGCTGGTTCCCAACAATAGCCTCCAAAACATTTCTTAGAAAACTCTATAGCTCCACAGACCATCATGTGAAAAACATCATTCTATTAAATTTAATTTAAATAGGATGTAATTACTAAAATAAATAAGCACTTGACTATTTCACTTTATTTAAATATCCAAGTAACATGAAATTTGAAGTTAAAGGATGAGTATGAATCTTGTCTCCTCCATTTAATGGCTGTCTTATCCTGGACTAGTCACTTAAAGTGAGCCTCATTTTCTTCACCTGCAAAATGATGAAAAATCACCTATTGAACAAGGCTACTGGGCATTTTACATTAGACATTGTACATGGAAGCACATAATCTAGAGTTAGCTCAATAATGCTCACACTACAGGATGTGGCATGAGGAGCTAAAGGAATTTTGATAAGAAAAGAATTAGAAGATTTACCTCTAAATGCTCCTAGGGTTTCTGAGCATATTACATATGTTCAAGAACTTTGTAAAGTATAATGCTAAGGGGTAAAATTAATTGTAGTGAAGATGACCCGTTAGGACAAAAAAAAACAATAGCTGTTTTCTTTAGAAGCAGGGGATGAAAATCAAGGTAATAGTATTTGGAGAAGAGAATAAGTAAAACCTCTTTCTAATAGACCAAATTCCTATACTGGTGGGTGACCAAAGACTTAAGTGTACTCAGCTGAGTCACCTCTTTGGCACTTCATGTGGGGGCAAAGGACATGCCGATCTGAGGTTTTTATATATATATATATATATATATATATATATATATATATATATATATATCTCCAAGAAAGGCAAGTAATATCAGCAAGGGCTTTTCTCTGGCCTCATGTTTTCGTTTGTCCTAAATCATGTCAACCATGTAACCCTATGGAAGTAGCTTGTCTTAGAACTAGGATATGAAGGATATTGTAGGGGTCTGGGATATTGCCAAGGACAAAGATCAAAGTTTCCCACAACCCACTGAGACAATAGTGAGATCTTATCAGCTTGAAAGTCTGAGTTTTGAGGATCTTAGTCAAACAGGGATCAGCAGAAGAGCCACTACCTGGGTGGCAGGCACTTACCTGCTGGGCCAGCTTTGCAGCTGCTGCAGCCAAACCTGTCTCAATGGAAGCGACTCGGGTCCCCTCACGTACAGGACGGTCCTGCTTGGGTAGAGTTGGGGTCACACGGGCTGCAAGGGAAATAGGAGAAGGTGTCACTCTCTGAGACATTTATCTGCATGTCAATTATTTTCTCCACCTTCAACTTCCCCAAAAGTAGTTTCACTGGCCTTCCTGCTTCCAGCTTTTCACAAAGCCAGGTTTTGCTTCCTATAAGGTAAGTAGATAATTTACAAATACTCAAAGCATACACTGATAATAGAATAAAAGTTCACCTACCTGATTGGGTATTTAAGGTTGTCCATGTTTATTGCTCCTGGCCTCCCTTCCTCCCTACCCTTATTTATTTAAATGTCTTTAGTTGTTGATGGGCCTTTATCTTATTCATTTACTTATATGCAGTGCTGAGAATCAAACCCAGTGCCTCATACATGCTAGGCAAGTGCTCTACCACTGAGCCACAATCCCAGCCCCCTGCCTATCCTTATTTCCACACCCACTGTTATGGTTTGAATGTGCCCTCCAAAACTCCTGTAGAAATTTATTTGTCACTATAATGGTATTAGGAGGTAGAACTTTTTTTCGGGGGGGGGGGGAGATACTACCAGGGGTTGTACTCAAGGACACTCAACCACTGAGCCATATCCCCACCCCTATTTTGTATTTTATTTAGAGAAAGGGTCTCACTGAGGTGCTTAGTGCCTCACCATTGCTGAGGCTGGCTTTGAACTAGCCTCCCAAGCCGCTGGGATTATAGGCATGGGCCACCATGCCTAGCTAGGAGGTAAAACTTTTAAGAGCTAATTAGGTCATGGTAGCACCACCCTCATGAATGGATTAAAGCTGTTATTGTGGAAGCAAGTTAATTATAAAAGGGGAATTTTAGCTCGCTTATATTTGCTCGCTCTCTCATTATGTGATGCCTTCTGCTATTGCATGATGTAGCACAAAGCCCTCACCAGATGCCAGTATCATGCTCTTGGACATCCAAAGAAGCATGAGTCAAATTAACTCTCATTGTTTAGAATTTACCCAGTCTGTGATATTCTGGTATAGCTTAAGAAAATGGACTAAGACATCTATATTCTCAGCTTCTCCAGACAGACAGCTTCCTTATTATACCTCACTGTATGTACAGCTCATCCTCTCTCCCTGTGCCTTTATCCTCATCACCCACACTCCTAGAGTATGCTCTTCCATACTGCCTAGTCAAAACTTACCCACCCTTTAAAGATATATTGAAAACAATACCTATGCAAACATTTAGAACTTCTCTGGTTCCATTTATCTTTTCTTCATTTGAACTTCTGATCTGTACAAGTCACTTGATACATAACACATACCACCTTGTCTGATATTGTTGATGTGTGCTTTTTTGTCTATGAACAAGGCCATAACTATTTTTTTAAATGTTTTTTAGTTGTTGATAGACCTTTATTTTATTTATTTATCTATTTATTTATTTAGCGGTGCTGAGAATTGAACCCAGTGCCTCACACATGCTAGGCAAGCACTCTACCACTGAGCTACAACCCCAGCCCAAGGGCATAACTCTTACAAAATGCTTTTATGTAGCACCTTTAACACATTAAATCAAAAATAGTTATTTATCCCATCTTTTCGATAGAAAGAATATTACAAAATAACCAAACAGGTTATTTTGATGAGGAGGGGCAGCTCTTCTTTAAAGAAAAAATGCCAGCTAATAAATGTAGAAGAAATAACAATTAGAAAAATCACAAGTTTGCAAGCCCTGATGAAACTATGGATTCTAGAGAATTGCATATTCACATACTACCAAATTATTAATTCATAGACAACTTGCCAGTCTCAAGAACAAAACCTAACTTTAAAATGGTGCTATCAGGGGACCATTACCTTAGTCTACTTAGCACAATTAACTATGTACTAACTTAGTGTTACTAGTAGTGAGAAAACACAATATCATATGCCTCTTGATGTGATGCAACAGGAAATTCAAAGGTCCACCTGGAAAGTTGCTAAGGTGTTAAAATAATGCAAGTCATTCATATTACTTCCAGTGTTTAAGAAACATAGGGACAGAAGAAAAAATTAAATATTACCTTGAGAAAAGAAGCAAACATTCTGCATATCAAATAACTGGCTTAATCTTTTTAAAAAGACAATGTCACATGGAAGCAAACAGACAAATCTAGAAGGCAAGATGAACTACAGGGTCATTATACCATTTCTACAACAAAAATAGGATAAAACAAAAAGGGAATGTTAGATTTTTTTAAAATATGGAATGATTCACAAATTTGCACATCATCCTTGTGTAGAGACCATGCTAATCTTCTGTGTATTATTCCAATTCTAGTGTTATGTGCTGATGAAGTGAACATTGTTATGGATTTGTTTATCAAGGTACTGGAGATTGAAACCAAGGGCACTTGACCACTAAGCCACATCTCCAGCTCTTTTTAGCATTTTATTTAGAGACAGGGTCTTAACTGAGTTGCTTAGTACCTCACTTTTGCCAAGGCTGGCTTTGAACTTGCAATCCTCCTGCCTCAGCCTCCTAAGCAAGCCACTGGGATTACAGATATGCACCACCATGCCCTATTCTTCAGTTCTTTTTATTTTTTATTTTATTTTGAGACAGGGTCTTGATAAGTTGCTTAGGGCCTCACTAAGTTGCTGAGGCTAGCCTCAAACTTGCAATCATCCTGCCTCAGCCCCCCCCCTAGTGACTGCAATTACAGGCATGTGCCATCATGCCCAGCTATCACAGAAAGAGACTTGAAAGGCAAGACAGCCAAATGCCATGTGGACCCTATTTAGATCCTGATTTAAACAGATTCATTGTAGTACTTTTGTTTGGTTAAACAATTTAGGAAATTTGATTATTGGCTTAGTGTTGAGAGCCACAGCCGAAGGGGCCCCAGCAAACTTCCAGCTGCCAGCTGATGATTGGCTCACAGCGGCCCCAGCAACTTCTAGCTGCCATCTGATTGGCTCCTCTGTGGTGATGCTCATTGGGCTGTTTCCCTGCCCTTGCAGACCACGGAGCTGCTCATTAGGGGACTTTTTTGGCTCCACCCACGCGACCCAGCCAATCGGCCTCAAGAGCAGGAGGAGGGGGGAGGTTGAGAGGCTTGTGGGAAGCTGGTGGTGGCAGTTGGGCTCTGAAGGTTTTTCCTGAGGAGCTGTTTTGTTTGGCATGTGTGGTTCTAAAAATAAAGTTTGCTTCTTTTGACAAGTGGCTCCTGAATTGTGCCCAGCCAGACTGCGGCAGCTTAGAATTAGATGAACATCAAAGAATTACTGAATAACCATTAATTTTGATATGTATAATGGAATTATTGTTATATGAGAAAATGTCCCTATTTCTAGAAATGCATACTGAAATACATGGTGAGAAATGGTGTGTCATAATATCTAGTGCCTGAAAATAAAGATGACTGGGGGGACTGGGATTGTAGCTCAGTGTCAGAGTGCTTGCCTAGCACGTGTAAGGCACTGGGTTTGATCCTCAGCACCACATAAAAATAAATAAAATAAAGGTATTGTGTCCATCTACAACTAAAACAATATTTTTTTAAAAGGGCTGGGAATGTGGCTCAGTGGTCAAGTGCTCCTGGGTTCAATCCCTGGCATTAAAAAAAATTGTTGGTCTGCAGTTGTAGCTCAGTGGTAGAGTGCTTGCCCAGCAAGTATGAGGTACTGGTTCAATCCTCAGCACCACATATAATTAAATAAATTAAATAAAGGTATTGTGTCCATCTACAACTAATTTGTGTTTAAATTGTCACAAAGAGCTTTATCAGAACTCTAGAAATTAACCAAAGGCTTTCAGAAACTTAGGAGAGCATTTACTCAAGACAAATAGCTGAATCTCAGAACAGGGAGTTTTATGGCATTTTTACTTGAACTAGACACATTCACCTTCCCCTAGCTCAGTGGTATCCTTGAAAAATAACACTCCACATTCCCAGTAGCAAGCAGAAAAGAGTTAGAGCTTTCTTTCAAAGCTTAGTACTAAAAGCCTCTCCCCTAGGAGGAATTCATGAAAATGTTTAAAGGCAAGTACTTAATGTCACAGCTACTTAAGGTGATGCATAATAGTTGTGACAAACAGATTAATCCAAAGGCTTAAAAGGAAGCTGAGGAATGAGATGATCATAGGAAATGTGAAAAGCTCTCACATACTTTGGGGAATCTACAAGGTCACATGCATGTACAGAGGCTCTGTGAAAGACCTGAAAGGGTCCTAAGCATGCACCCCTGGCTGATTCTGAGGCTCTGCACAAGCAGAAAGTGAAAGCTAAAGGAGAGTTATAAAGTGGCTGGCTGAGTGTTGAGTGCTGCCCCAACATGCACACAGAGGCCCTTGGCAACACTGGAAGATTCACTAATCCCCGGCATTTAAGGAAATCTGTCAAAACATTAGATGACCAGAAAGCTACCTGAGTAGAGATTTACTCACAAATAGAATACAAACTTTATAGGATTAGTTCAAAAAAGTCACTAAACAAGTTACACTGGCAATAAGCAAAAACAAAATAAACCCTGGGGAGCAAAGTAAGGAGAATCCAGAGCTGCCACCATATTTAAAATATCTCATTATTAACAAAATTATAAGAAATACAATGCAAAAGGAAAACTAAGGCATACATAAGAAAAAACAAAAAACAAAAGATACTGTGTCTGTCTCCCTAAACAAAGTTGGGCTTACTAGATAAAGACTTAAAATCAGCTATTGTAAATTATTTTGGAGGCTAAAGAAGACCATGTCTAAACAACTACAAGAAAGGCTAGGCATGATGGCACATACCTGTAATCCTACCATCAAGTTTATCAACACATACACATAGGAGTCTCAGAAGTTCAGAGAGAAATGGAGTACAAAGACTACTTGACGAAATAATGTCTGAGGACTGGGGGTGTAGTTCAGTGTTAGTGCACCTGCTTAGCATACACAAGGCCCTGAGATGTTTGATCCCCAGTACTACACACACACACACACACACACACACACACACACACACATATACACACAAAACTATAAACATGTATGAACTTAACAACTGAGCCTCAAAATCCAAAGTAAAGGGAGAAATAGATGGGCTGGGGTTGTGGCTCAGAGGTAGAGTGCTCGAGTAGCATGTATGAGGCATTGGGTTTGATCCTCAGCACCACATAAAGTAAAATAAAGATGTTGTGTCCACCTATAACTAAAGAAATTTTTTTTAAAGGGAGAAATAGATATTTCAAGAATAACGGCTAGAGAATTCAATACCTCATTTTTAATAGCGAAGAGAACAATTAGAATATTAGTGAAGAACTACAGATATCATTATGTTTGGAATTTCACTACAAAGGCCTCAAAAAAAAAAAGCAAAGCAAATGTAGCAAAATGTTCATTATTAACTTTGGGTGATATGTGTTTTATATTTTCATGGCATTAACCTGTCTAATTTTCTATGTTTTCATAACAAAAATATATTTAAAAATGAAAAAAAATTATTATTAATTCTTGTGCTTTAACAACATTAATTTGATTATTGTAGCACTTCAAAATATCTACACTTGAATTTTTTTTTCTTTTTATGGTACTAGGAATTGAACCCAGGGCTTCATTCATGCTAGGTAAATGCTTTACTACTGAGCTATATCCCCAGTCAGTGTAATTTAAATATCTAAAAAGGCTAATTTCTTTTCAACTTTTCTATCCTAAAATTCTTTAAGCTAATTATGTTTACTTTTTAAAAAATTATTATTTTTTTAAAATATTTTTTAGTTGTAGTTAGACATAATACCTGTATTTCACTTATTTATTTTTATGTGGTGCTGAAGATCAAACCAGGGTCTCGCACGTGTGATGTGAGCGCTCTACCACTGAGCCACAACCCCAGCCCCTTAAAAATTATTTTTAGAGTAAGTTCTCCACAAAATTTGATTATAAAGAATAGTGTCAAAGGTACAAATTAATTTGAAAGGAAATAACACTCAGTTTTGGTAACCAGACACATGGTATACCTCTATTGATTAAGGCCTTTTTTTATGTTCATCAGTGAAGTTTTGAAGTTTTTCTTCTCATAGGTTCCACATGTGTCTTCTTAAGGTTATTCTTGGGTATTTTATATAATTGTTGCTATTGTCAAAAAGGTCTTTTTTCTCTTAGTACATTATGATTATTACTGATATGCAGAAATTCATGGTTTGTGGCTATCTAGTTTATATCTAGGGATTGCCCAATTTACTGAATTCTCTTATTAATTCTAAGTTTTTAATTCTCTTGCATTTTCTAATATACAAAATGCCATATTTCTGTTTTCTACTTATATTTATTATACAATCATACAAATTCTTTCACTTGTCAAATATTTACTAAACATCACCCTTTTGCTAGTACTATGCAAGGTGCTCCAGTGAAAACAATGGACAAAAATGAACAGGATTCCCATTCTGGGATCCCCATATCATCATGACATTTTCTCTTAATTTATTACACAGTCCTTATTTCTGCTTTATTCCTAATTATACTGGCTAGAACTTCAAAATCAATGCTAAATAACAGAAGGGCTAATGGACATACGTCTTATTCCTGATTTTCAGTGAAAATATCTTTGGTAGAATACTGAAATCTTTTTAGACTTGCTTTGAAAATGTGATAATGTTTTAACTAGAGAAATATATACAAATATGTGTGTACATTTACATAAATTTTTAATATAATGTAGGAGATTCAAGGATCCAAAAGTCCATGGACATCAACTAAAGCAGATCTACCCTAGGGACTAAACACTAAGGATGCTTGACAGGTTCCTGTTACTCATATGCAAGCACTCTTCCTGACATTTTCAATGCCTGCAAGGATTTCATAAACAGGCATTTTTACAAATGGCTGGTGGGAAGGTAAATTGTCCCAACCTCTTGGGAAAGTAATTTGCTTGTATGTATCAAGAGCTTTTAAAATGTTTACATTAAGAAACTGCATTGGCAAATGTAAAAGGAAACAGCCACTCTTGTGCACTGCTTGTGGGAATGTAAATAATTTCTAAGATGCATTATTGAGAAAAATAAAAAACTAATAGAGTATATAAGTAAATGTTATGGGTTAGATGTGGTGTCCCCTAAAAGCTCACGTGTGAGACAATACAAGAAAGTTTGGAGGAAAAATGATTGAGTTGCATCCTTAACCCAATAAGTGAATTAATCCCTGATGGGATTAACTGAGTGGAAATTGAAGTGGTAGGGTGTAGCTGCAGGAAGTGGGAATCGGGCCTTGGTTTTAGGATATATATTTTGTATCTGGAGAGTGGAGTCTCTCTCTGCTTTCTGATCATCATGTGAGCTGTTTCTCTCTGCCACACTCTTCTGCCATGTTGTTCTGCCTCATTTCAAGACCCCAGGAATGGAGCCTGCTGTCTGTGGATTGAGACATCTGAAACCATGAGCCCTCAAATAAAATTTTCCTCCTCTACAGTTTTTCTGGTCAGGTCTTTTAGTCACATTAGCAAAATAGCTTAATAAAACAGTAAATTTCCAATTGCATAAAAAGAGGAGAAATGACAATATATACATGTATTTGGACATGCAGAAATTATCTCTGAAAGGAAAATAAGAATCAATTGGAAAAGAGGTGGGAGGGAGACTTTCCACCATTCATTCTCATATAGTTTGACCTTTCTAAAATTTCATGGGGATCCATCCTAAGCAAGTTGCCAGATATACATTTATATATAAAGATGCTCACCTCAAATGTTGTCTCTAATTATGATAAACAATAGCTTAAATGCCTCCAGATTAAAGAAATTAGGTATATCCATAAAATAGGCATTTGCAGCCATTAAAATATTATTTATAAACAATGGCACAGGGACATATTTAACATATATTAATTTAATAGGTCAAATATATGCATTGATTTTCAATTTTATACTCATTTCTAGTAAATATGGACTATTAATCACAAGAAAATGTATATGTTAACAAGCTTTATAATATAAATAAAAATGAATGATTTATAGAAGGCTGGGGGTTGGAGAAATACTAAGGGCACAACAGAAGTTGATTAAAGAAGAACTAGTGGTATAAATTCTATCATCTTGAGTTTTAGAGGTATATACCAGGAAAATAAAAACTATGAGGTTGCTTTTCAGGCACATAATTGAAGATGGGGAAAGCAGAAACAGAAGAACATTGCTTTTCATCCTGAACTCCTCCATAGTATTTTATTTGCTATACATTACCTTTAATTAAAAAAGACAAAAAATAAATAGAGTAGGATATACAATTGCATATACAGTGTTATTTCAACCATAATAACAAGGGTTGTCTCTGGGTAGCAAACTCATGGGTGGTTTCTTCTTTATAATTTCCTCTATCTTTGGTATTTTCCACATTTTCTATTACACTAATGTGAAAATTTTACTTTGACAGGAGATATAAAACTACAAACTACAGAAGAAAATAAAATAAGAAAATGGGTCTTTTTTTTAATTTGCCAATTGACTAAGAGAACACTTCGCAAAAATGTCCTGCTGTCCTACTCCTCCAACCCCAAGCAAACACCAAAAAAGTCAAATAAGGCTTGCTGGGACTAAAAGGGCCCTTATTTCCTGAGAACCACAGATACTGAGATTCCAGCATCCTCAATGGCACACTGCTACAGAAATGGCCCTCAGTTTCTCACGCTTCTGTGTGTGTGTGTGTGTGTGTGTGTGTGTGTGTGTATCCTTTTGCAATGTGACTTTGGAGCTCCCCTTTTGAGAGGTGTAATCTACTTCTCCAGCCCTGAAATCGAGGTTTGGCCATATAATTTGTTTTGGCCAATGGGACCAAGAAACAAGTAGAGGCTTGAAAAGTGCTTATACATTGGGGCTTGTCCTTTCTTGCTGCTGGAAACCCTTTTGCCACCTTATGAAAGCTTGGGATAGCCTCTTGATGGACGAAAGACAATAAGAAAAAAGGCTCTAGTTATCCAAGTTAGGTACCAGACACTGAGGAACATCTTTTTATACCACCAGTCAAACTGCCTCAGAATGAAAGAACAACTTAACCAACCTACAGAATCATTCTGAAAAATGGTCCATTACTGTTGTTTTAAGCCACTAAGTTTTGGGTTGTTTATTAAGCAGCAAAGGCTCATTGATATATCCTCCAATGTAAAAACAAGCCAACCAATGAAATAGAGAAAATTATTTGATCACCCTCTAATTTCTATATTCAACTCAATAACGATTCTATCATACTCAGGGATGGCTTCTCAAAAGATAAGTCTTGAACTTTGTAGAGCTCAACAGTCAGCATAATTTACCTCCTTGACTACAAAATTACCAGAGGGCGAGGATGATGATATCAGAATGTTCTCTGAAGCCCTAGTCTGCTTGGTAGAATCTGTTCAAGGTCCTCCTCCTTTCTCCTCAAGTCATAAAATAAGTAAGCTGCATGTCTCATTATTTCTGGTTTTGCTGAACTGATTATATAACTGTTTAATTACTGACCATTTTATCTCCAGCATCTAACAATCTGTCTGGACATAACAAATGCTTGTTGAATAAACAAATGAGTGTCTGAACTGGACCTTTTTTTTTTTTGGTACCAGGGATTGAGCCCAGGGGCACTTAACCACTGAACAACATCTCCAGCGTTTTTAATTTTGAGACAGTTTTCACTTAAGTTGCTTAGGGCCTCACTATATTGTTGAAGTTGGCCTTGACTTGGGATCCTCCTGTCTCAGCCTCCTGAGTTGCTGGGATTAAAGGCATGTGCAACCATGCCCAGCTTGAACTGGGTCTTATTGAATTAAATATTGAATTAACTATCCCTTCTACTTCCAGTCTATTTCCCCCCTGACCATACCTACAAAATTAAAGGTACAAAATACTGGATCACCTTTAGGACTCCATGGGGCATCATCTGAATTCTTCTTTTTCTTGGGTCGAGATTTCAGAGCAGGGTCATCATCATCAGATTCCAGGGAAGGGTAGACTGTAGGGAGAGGGGAAAGCAGGGTAAACTGAGATCTTATCCAAAAGAGTGAGACAGAATACATACTCCAGTTCTTCCTACTGCACTATAAGTGTATCCTTTTCTTAATCCACATTTGACTGCAAGCCTCTGAGTGTGATTCATGCCTTCTCTACCTCTGCACCCTTGCTACAAAAGTCCTGCCACATTCACCTAATTTTGATTAATTTACCCAACATCCATATGGTGAGTAATTTCATGAGTTACTTTACTCACCTTTTAAAAACCCCAGTTCTAGATTCACCTCTTATAAGATGACTTCCCTCACATTCCTAATCTGATTCAGGTGCCTCCCTCTCAGATCTCCTCAGTATCTTGTGCTTGATTCTACTGGAATTGCTATACAGTATTTAGGAACTTACTATTAAATCTATTACTCCTAAATTATCGTGAGGGCACTGATAAATATATATATATATTTTACTTGATTTCCTATTAAGGGAGCCTAAAACAATGCAGAATAGATGCTCAGTGTTTGCTAAATGAATAGAAAAATTAACAGTAAACAATAAATATACAAATCAGGAACAAAAAGACCATGTGGACTGAGAATCACTGGAATGGAATGTTCTGAATGACAAAACACACATACAAGTATCACATCTAACAGAAACATACAAATATATAGTTTATCATATTTTTCTCACAACCCACATGCAACAGACATAAGATTTAGTGATAATATGGTCTAAAGTATCCTACTGGTAAGGTCAAATTCAGATGTTTCTGTTAAGCCTAAAAGAAAAGCAAAGGATAAGAGTGAAAACTTTCTAATGACTTCTGTGCTACCAGAGAATGAACCCCAGGGTGCTCTGTCTGTTATTAAGCTACATCCCCAGCCCTTTATGTTTTTTAAGATAGCATCTCACTATATTGCCCAAGCTTGCCTTAAATTTGCACTCATACTGCATCAGCCTCCTGAGTATCTGGGACCATAGGTGTTCACCGACATGCCTGGCTGGCCAATGATTTTTTCTTTTTCTTTTCTTTTTTGGTAATGGGGAATTGAATCCAGGGGTGCTTAACCACTGAGCCATATCCTCAGCCCTTTTTTTGTATTTTATTTAGAGACACAGTCTCACTGAGTTACTCAGGGCCTTGCTAAGTTGCTGGGGTTGGCTTTAAAGTCAAAATCCTCCTGTCTCAGAATCCTGAGCCACTGGGATTACAGGTATATGCCACCATGCCTGGCTTGGCTAATGATTTTTGACATGGGTGCAGAGACCACACCAGATAGACAAGAAATAAGACATTTTTTAAAAACCCTAAAATCTGTGGTTATTTAGTCATTATATACCTTGCCTTCAAGAAATGATAAAGAGGTATTTAAGGCTGAAATGAAAGGATAATAGAGAGTAACTTGAAGCTAAAACAACCCCCATAAAAGTAAATATAAAAGGATTATAGTATTTGTGGCTTCTAAATCCTCTTTCTGGTTTGAAACCCAGTATTAAAAAAATATATAAATAAATCCTCTTTTTTGTTTCCTAAGTGATTTAGAAGATAAATGTGTAAAATAATTATCTATAAATCTGTGTCAATAGGAATACAATGCATGCAGAAGTAATTTGGGATCAAAAAACACTAGGGAGGAGGTAGAGGTATATAGGAGCCAAGTTGTTTTTTTTTTTTAATTACTTTTTAGTTGTTGATGGACCTTTATTTTTTATTTATATGGTGCTGAGAATCGAACCCAGTGCCTCACACATGCTAGGCAAGCACTCTGCCACTGAGCTACAACCTCAGCCCCTAGGAGCCAAGTTTTTGTAGGCTATGGAACTAGACTGTTAAATGTAAGGATGTTAATTTTAATTCCCAGAGTAATTACTATGAAAAAAAAAGGAAATGAGTGAATCAAATCAGTACACTACAAAAAAAGCAATTAAGCATAAAAAAGAGATAAAAGAAGACTGAGAAACCAAAAAGTTATAAGACATATAGAAGACAAATCATGGCTAGGTGAGACAGCAGAGATCTGTATAGTCAGGATGCTAAATCAAGAGGAGTGCTTAAGCTCAAAAGTTTGAGGCCAGCCTGGGCAACAGAGTGAGACCTCATCTCTAAAACAACAGCAACAACAAAAACAAAACAAAAAAATAGTAAAATAGCAAAAATTATTCCTTATTGGTAATCACTTTAAATGCAAACAAATTAAAGTCATCAATCCAAAGGGAGAGATTGGGAGAATGAAGTGAAAATATGATCCAATAGTATATCATTTGCAAGATCTGAAACAAACAACTAAGATGAAAGCAAAATGCTGTAAAAACACACTCCACGCAAATAGCAACCAAAAAGAAAGCTGTGGTGACTATGCTAACACCAGGCAAATTACACTGCAAGTTGAAAACTGTTACAGGATGCAAAGAAGAGAATTACATAATCTGGCCAATCCAAGAACATGTAACAATCAAATGCACACAGGAGTGCGCACACACAAACACACCCCTAATGAGTGAATCTCAAAATATATGAAACACTGACACAACTGAAGGAAAACAGCAATTCTACAAGAATAGCTGGAGATTTAAATGTTCCATTTTTGATTCTATATAAAACACGCAGAGAGAAGATAAATAAGGGAATAAAAGACTTGAAAACACTCTAAACCAATTAGACCTTATGGACAAGTATAGAACACTCCACACAAAAAGAACAGGAAACACATTTTTCTCAAGTGTACAGGAAACATTCTCCAGAACATACTACATATTAGGTCACAAAATTAGTCTTATTGTGTTTTAAGAAACCAAAATCAGGACTGGAGTTGTGTCGCTCAGTGGTGGAGCACTTGCCTTGCACATGGGAGGCAATGGGTTTGATCCCCAGCACCACATAAAAATAAATAAAAGAAAGGTATAAGATATTACATCCATCTACAACTAAAAATATTTTTAACAAACAAAAAGAAGCTAAAATTATACAAAATATTTTTTCAAACTGCAATGGAATGAAACTGAAAATCAATTACAGAAGGATAAGTGGAAAATGTTTTAAAAAAACAGGTAGAAATTAAATAACACTCTCTAAAATAGCCAAAGAAGAAATCAAAAGTGCGAGTATGAAAAATTATAAGATGGATAAAAAACACAACATACCAAAACCTACGGGATACAGCAAAAGTTTATAGCTGAAAATGCCTTCATGTAAAAACATGAAAGATCTTAAATCAATAGCCTAACTTCCATAATATTCCTTCAAAAAGCTAAGAAAAAGAAGACCAAACTAAACCCAAGCTAGAGAGAAATAATAAAGATGAGAAATAAATAAAATAGACTAGAAAAGCAATAGAATCAAGAAAACCAAGTTAACTCAATAAAACTGGCAAGTACTTATAGCTAAACTAATCAATAAAAAAGGAGAGAAGACACAAAGACTCAAGCCATTAATGAATCTTAAAGGCATTATGCTGAGTAAAAATGCCAGTCTCAAAATATCATACAACACAATTCCATTTATAAGACTTTCTGGCAAAGGCAAAACTATAATGATAAAGAGCAGATCAGGGACTGCCAGAGGTTTGGAGTAGAGGGAGGATATGACTTCAAAGTGGAAGTAACATAAGAGAGTATAGGGGGTGATCAAAGGGTTCTACATCCTCACTGTGGTAGTTACAAGTATCTAAACATGTGTATACCAAAAAAGCCAATTTTACTTCATTTTAATTAAAAACATAAAATTTTAAAACCCTTCATCAAAAGGCAGACTGAAAATAAATGACCCGTGCTTTTAACTCAAGATGTTAAAAAAGAACACTGATAAAAGCAACAAAAAATCAGACATAAAGAAAATAGTAAACAACATCAACCATTAGAAAGGATCAATAAAACAAAAAACTAGTCTTTAAGAAGAACATTAGGGCTGGGGTTGTGGCTCAGTGGTGGAGTGCTCACCTAGCACGAATGAGGCACTGGGTTCGATCCTTAGCACCACATTAAAAAAATAAATAAATAAAGACATTGTGTCGACCTAAAACTAAAAAATAAATATTAAAAAAAGAACATTAATTGGGCTAGGGTTGTAGCTCAGTGGTAGAGCGCTTGCCTCACATATGTGAGGCACTGGGTTCAATCCTCAGCATCACATAAAAATAAAGATATTGTTGGGCTGGGGATGTGGCTCACGTGGTAGCGTGCTCGCCTGGCATGCGTGCAACCTGGGTTCGATCCTCAGCACCACATACAAACAAAGATGTTGTGTCTGCCAAAAAAACTAAAAAATAAATATTAAAATTCTCTCTCTCTCTTTAAAAAAAAATAAAGATATTGTGTCCAGAGTGTAATGCATTCCACTATTGTCATGTATATAAAAAATAAATTTAAAAAACTATTGTGTCCAACTACAGCTAAAAAAAATTTTAAAAAGAACATTAATCAAGTAAACTAGACAAACTATAATTAAAAACCATGACCAAGCATAGCAAATCTCAAGAAGAAAATGTAGATTCCAAATTAGTATTCACTATATTAATAAACAAAAAAATGTCTTTTTATCAAAACATGCCAAAAAACTGTTTGGTGAAACCTAATACTACCTAATCTTAAACAAAATCACTCAAATAAAAGAGACTTCCCTAAACTTTATGAGTATAGTCTGAGAAACATTGGCAGTATCCCCTTTAAAGTCAGAAACACCACAAGGATGCCCACTATTATCATGATGACTCAACATTATAATAAAACTAGGGACTGAACTGTGTCCCCTCCGAAATTCATATGTTGAAGCCATAACCCCCAGTACCTCAGAATGTGAATGTATTTGGAGATACCTTTAAAGAGGTATAAAAGTTAAAATAAGGCTGTTAGTATACCCTCTAATCCCATCTGGCTGTTATCTTACAAGAAGACAGTAGGCTACACAGATATCAGGGGCCTGTGTACACAGAGGGAAAACCTCATGACAAGGCAAAAAGAAGGGGGCCATCTGTAAGCCTAGGAGAAACACCTCTGGACAAACCAACCGTGCTGGCACTTGATCTTGAACTTTCAGCATCTAGAACTGTGACGAAAAAAAATGTTGTTTAAGCCACACACAGTTTGTGTTTTTTCTTTTTTGGGGCACATCTACCAAACTAATACAGGATGCATAGGTCACCTACCTCAAAAGAAGTCAAATCAATTACCTGAAAAATTAGAACAACTAATGAGTATAGTAAGGGAGTAGAATACAGGATCAATATGGAAAAATCACCTCTTTTCCTCCATATTAGCAAATAGCCAATTAGAAAGAAAAAAAAAAAAACACATGAAAAGATGTCATTTTTAGTAGGAACCAAAATAAAATACTTAGGAATAAACTGAAGAAATAAACAAAAAAAAAGATATATACAAGAACACTTAAATAAATGGAGAGACAGACCACACTTAATGACAGGAAGAGAAGAGGGCCTATTAATAGTTCATTGTTCATACCCAAAAGGTATGAGTAATGATGTCAATGCTGTTGAGAAGTTGCACTGGTTCAAAAGCAATTTTCCCTGGCATATTGTTTTTAGTCAGTTAGTGGTATTTTTTCCCCTTACAACTACAGAGAAATCCTTAGCAATATATGAAGACATACAAACAAAAGCTAAAAATCCCCACCAGAGCAAGACCAAGTGGTAACTCTGTTTTAAACCGAATTAGGTTCTGGTGGGATAAGAAGCTTGCTGACAGAGCATACAAAGTTGCAAAAATATCATCCCCCTGTGTTTAAAAAGGAGAGAGAGAGAGAGAGAGAGAGAGAGAGAGAGAGAGAGAGAGAGAGAGAGAGAGAGAGAGAGGGGAGGGGGAGGGAGGGAGGGACGGACGGACGGACTAGGAATATAGGTCAGTGGTAGAGATTGCCTAGCATGCACAAGGCCCTGGGGTTTAATTCCCAGCACAAAAAAGAAAGAAAGAAAGACTGATAAAGACAAGGCCCTGGATCCAATTTTAATTTGATGAAGTTGACACCTACTTTAATCAAATGTTTTCAGGAATTCACATCTGGGCCAGCTACCTGGGAAGCTGAGGCAGGAGGATTGCAAGTTTGAGACCAGCACTGAGACCCTATTTCAAAATTTAAAAAAAAAAATGGAGGAAGGTGGCTGGGAATGCAACACAGTGGTAAAATGCCCCTAGGTTCAGTTCCAAGAACCTTAAAAAAAATCCACATCTGGAAGTAAAAAACTAGAGTCCATGCTTTAAGGCTATAGATGATCTGCTGACTGTGATGCTGGGTGTAAATGCCAATGGACTCTAATTGGGCAAGGATTATTATTAGAAATGCCGTTATCTGGGCCAGTGTTTGGGCTTTAAATTCATATAATATTTTGAGGGATTTACCTTAACTTATTTCCCCCTTTTTTTGTAGGGGGTGGGGGGACTGGGGGATTGAATCCAGGAGTGCTTTACCACTGAGCTACATCCCCAGCCCTTTTTATTTTTTTATTTTGACACAGGGCCTCTCTAAGTTGCTTAGGGTCTTGCTAAATTGCTGAGGCTAGCCTTGAACATCCAATCCTTCTGTCAGCCTCCTGTGTTGCTAGAATTACAAGCATATGCCACCACATCTTGCCCCTAACTTATTTTTCTTATAATCCCTGTGTTTTTTAAGTACTTTTTAGTTGTAGATGGACAAAATACCTTTATTTATTTACCTTTATGTGGTGCTGAGGATTGAACCCAGTGCCTCACCCATGCTACGCAAATGCTCTACCACTGAGCCACAACCCCAGCCCCAATCCCTACATTTTTGTTCATAAATATTCAGGACATGAGATTTTTCAGGAATGTATACATCCCATTAGAGCAGAAAGGACTCTGGTGAAAGATGTCTGTCTTCATAAATTCATTTACACATTCCATGCAAACCTAATTTAAAGATCCTAAAAGGATTGTTCATGGAATTTGATGATGAGCTGATTTCTAAAAATTCATCTATAATAGAACAAAGCTCATTAACAGTCAAAAAATTCTGGAAATATTAAAAAAAAAAAAACCTAAGGAGATCTCTCTTTAACTGCTTTTGCCATGTAGCTGGACAAAGTAGGGGAAAAGAGAAACAGAAGCTGAGTGAACTGTTTGTTCTTCTGAGGACTGGTTAAACCAGGTCCAGATATCTTAGTTGTACTTTGATGCAACTGGCTGTTGAAGGTAGGGTGGGCCAGGGGAACTTAGCATGTCTCTAAGACCAATTATACTTTAGCCTATAGATAATGGGCTTGCTGAGCATCTGTACTCTCAGGTCCAAAGCAAGTTCTGCAGAGCAGGTTTGCTTCACCAGAAACTAAGACCTACAGTAACTAAACTATATTGTATTGCCACTGGACTAGATAGATTAATTTTATGGAACAGAATAATAATAATATCTAACATACTGTGCTTATGATGTCTTGGGCAATGTCATATAATATTATAATATATATATATATATATATATATATATATATTTATTTTCATTCCTCACAACAACCTACAAAGTAGGTACTATTAAAGTACTATTACCACAAAAGGCTAAGAAGTTAGCTTACTTTCCTAAACTCACATAGCTATCAAGGCACAGAACTGGAACTAGAATAGAAAATTAAATACACACATATATGAGAAATCAGTTTATGACAAAAGTGGACTTTAAATCATGGGGCTAATGATGAGCTAGTTAACGATGCAGTGGGGGGAGATAAATAAATATTCACGTGAAACAAAATTAAGCTAAGTCTTACCTTCCACAATGCACAAAGCTTAACTTCAGATAAAGAAATAAAAGCTTTAACTCCTACACAAGTTTTAGGTAAAAATATAAAAAGGGCTTCTTAATGAAAACACAAATATAAACACTATAAAAATAGCACAGTGTGTTAGAATCTTCTACATGCTAAAAATATTATACATAAAATTAAAATATAATAGACTGAAATATTTTTCTGTAATTTAAAGAGTTGAGAAAGAGCATTCTGGGGGAAGAACCAGCCTGTACAATGGTTCTGACACAGTGGCTGGTTGACAGTTTAATAAATGACAGGAAGTATAATGTAGATGGAGAAGAGCAGGAAATGGAGAGAGATGGGGGGAGGGGGGAGGGAGGGGAAGGTAGCAGCATATCATGCAGAACTTTGAAGGCAATAGTTAGAAGTTAGGTTTCTATTATAAAGTGATATGGGAAATCACAAGAGGTTTTAAGAAGAGTGACAAGTTAGCCCTCATGCTTTAAGGAGGTCACTTGACTATGGTATAGAGATCAGATCAGAAGTGAGGCAATGAAATAGGAGTCTGGAACTGTTTCAGTAGTTCAGAATACTGATGGCCCCAGAACCAGATTCACCCTGCTCCTTACTTCTACCCTTCCTTCTTCTCCCTACTGAAGCTTAATTATATGGAAGTCTGTGTAGACATGAGAAAAAATACATGATGCTCCTCTCTAACAAAAAAATCAACATATCCATAACATATGTTGGAGCAAAATATATTCCAACAAATCTAGAACACGTACAGAACTCTTACAAATCAATAAGAAAAAAATTCCAGTAGGAAAAATAGGTGAAAGATTGAATAGATAATTCACAGAAAAGGAATAAAGAAACAACAAACATGTAAAACAAACTAAAACACCATCTTTTCCCATGGGATTCAAAAAAGCTGATAATATCTCCACTGCTAGGGAAGGCTGTGGAGAAACAGGTTATTTCTCATACACTGCTCAATATGCTGGCCCCAGTGAAGGACAACTTTGCACTATCTATTAATATTTATCTTGTATATAACCTTTAACCCAGCAGGTCTGTCTACCCTGGACAAATATTAACTGGCACATGGGTGCAAAGAAATATTATCAAATATTTTCATTGCACCATTTGTTAATAACAAAAATAAACTTAAAAACAAACCTAAATGTCAACTTCAAATGAATAATTAAATATATGATGTACATCTGTGTTATAAAATACTATACAGCAAGGAGATATATACATATCAATGAAGATTAGATCTCTATGTACTAATGGGGGAAATTATCCAAGCAAATTACAGAAACACACAGAGTAAATAAGTACACCTCTACCTATATTATGTCTATATAGAGTGTGAACATGATGAGAGGAAGGGTATACATCAAACTGGGCTTAGAGAGGAAGAATGTTAGTTATAAGGAAGTTTTGATTTCTCTGCTTTGTTTTAATCTTGGTCAATGAACGCTAACCATATTTTATAGTTTTTTAAAAATAATATTAAAACAAAACCCACACAATGTTATCTGCATTATACAAACAAGTACATTGTAGTCCTCAAAAAAGCTTAGCTTCAAAATACTCATGTGTAAATGTAAAAAGTCCACTGAAAAGTCCTAGTTATCCCTCCGTAGCCACATGGAACCAGTCTCAAGAACCACCCCTCAACCAAAATACCAGGATGCTCAGTCCCTAATATAAAATAGCACAGCATTTGTATATATCTATGTACATTCTCCTGTATATTTTAAATCATATCTAGATTACCTGTAATATTTAATACAATGTAAATGCTAAATAAAATAGTTGTTATACTATCTGTACATAGTCAGTAGAGATGTAATTTCTTTTTCCAAAGATTTTTTTGGGGGTGCTGGAGATTGAAATCAGGGGTACTCAGCCACTGAGCCACATCCCCTTCCCTGTTTTATATTTTATTTAGAGACAGGGTGTCACTGAGTTGCTTAGAGCCTCGCCATTGCAGATTTTGGAAGATTTTTAATACACTGTTAGTTGAATCTGCAATTGTGGAACCCACAGATATGAAGGACTGATTGTATATACCTATGCAAGTGATGAACTGGCCAACACAAAACATAAATACAGGTAGTAGAAGAAAAATAAGAGGGAAACAAAGTTACCAGAATGAAAATTGGACAGTACTAAAAATAGACAATAGCTAATTATAAGAGCAACCAGTTTTTGAGAACTTTTCATGAGCAAGACACTGGTGATTCAGGTACTCTGTGCAAGCATAATCTCTAATTCTTACATCAACCTTTGAGATATCCTCCCATTTTACAGAATAAGAAAACATGACTCAGAGAAACTAAGTATCAGGCTTAATGTCACATCTTTGCTCAACAGGCTATTCTCTCTTGGGACTGGATATGAGACTGATGCTGGCTTGGACCCATGTGCTTAGCTGCCCTTACTATACTCTGCATCCTTGAAGCATGCTCCCAAACTGTCCTGTTCATCCAGACTGGCATTCTCCTCCTCTTCCTCGCTCTCGGTTCTCCAATATGCAGGACGCTTGATGGGCCGCTTCCCTGGGGTGCGCTGAGAAGCAGGACTGCTAGACACTGTGCCCAGACCACTGCTGGAACTCCCACTGCTTCTGTCCTGCCCTCCTGTCCACCAGGCCTGCAGGCTAGAGGTAGCCGGTGAAGAAGATGAGGACTGAAGGTTGGCCATGCACAGCATGCCCTGGATGGCCTCCTGAGTGCTGGGGGAGGCTGGAGCCTCGCTGCAAGGGAAAGAGGAGAAATGCTAAGGAAGTTTCTCTAGCTATCAGAAGAAACCAGTTATCAGAACAGTCAGGGAAGAGGGACATCAGCTGTGGGGATCAAGGTGGGATGAAGGAGAGAACCATCCAAGATGAAAAACTAGCAATCAAGGTAATGGATCAAGACAGTAACAAAGACTGTTTTCCTGAAAAGCCAGTCCTTCTAGCCTCAAATCTCTCTCCACAGACAGCAAGCAAGATGGCAAAAAGGGGGCACTCCACCTTCCCTGTTCAACAATGTTGCATTTTTTCCTTTTTATCCTTCTCTGACTCTTTTGGCCTCTCTTCCAACTTCTAAAGAGCACAGAACTGATGCCCCTTTGAAGTCTATCCACCCTATCACTGTCAGATCTGAAGTTCCTTGGGACAGGTTTCATGTCTACTTTATTCTTTCAGCCTAAATGCTCTGGATAATTCTTTGTCCATTTAAATGGATCAATAAATATATGATGATTAGCTGCCTAGCTCCTTGGATGGGAGAGGGTGATGCTGTCTCATTTCCTGGAAATGGGAGATCAAAGACAGTACTCACGTGAGGGCAGCATAGTCAGGTCCCCCCACCTGCCTGCTGGCCTTAAGTAGATCAAGAATTCCACCAGCTCCACTCCCATTCCCAAGCTTGCCTTCAACCCCTTCCACCATGTCCTCATCTGTTGTATAGTCCTCCTGTTGGGGGGAGAGAGGAAATCAACTCAGCTGCCCAGGGTTGGTCTGCTGAGGCCCCAATACAAGATGGACAGTTTGACTCCTAATATCTTCTGAGCACCAAGTGTAGACAGAGTACTAAGCAAAGTATTTATTCTTTCATCCTAATCTCTAAAACATCTTTGTGAAGCAGTATACCTTCTATTCTACAAATAGGGAAAACAGTCTAGTGAAGTAAAATGATTTGTGCAAGTTGTATCAGATAACTTTTTTCTATATCACATTGCATTTTATTCTCTTTTTATTCTCTTTTGTATTACAGGGTTTTTAAATTTTTCAACTAAACTGTAATATTCCTTTACATGCTGCACAGTATACAATCTTTTACTTAATAAATATTTCAAGAATTGTAGCTGGAACAGTGGTGCATGCCTGTAATCCCAGCAGCCTGGGAGACTGAGGAAGGAGGATTGAGAGTTCAAAGCCAGCCTCAGCAAAAAGTGAGATGTTAAGCACCTCAGTGAGACACTGTCTCTGAGTAAAATACAAAATAAGGCTGGAGATGTGGCTCAGTGGTTGGGTGCCCCTGAGTTTAATCCCCAGCACCCTATCCCCCACAAAAAAAAATAATTGAATGCATAGGATATCTTTGCCCCCTTTTCAACTAAAATGATAATCTGTCTTCTGTCTCTGTGACCAGAATGAACACAAGACCAGACACAGAGCAGGCACCTACCTCAATGTCAAACTCAACTTCTCCTGGTTCACGAACTCGGTTGGGGTCAGAGCATGGCTTAGCACGGGGCAACTTCCGGGGAAATTCTAAAAAGCAATGGAATATACTTATCATGAAACTAAGATTAGCATCCAAGATAAAAAATCAGAGGAAAGAAAATAAGACTAAATTTCTTGGAGGCTAAGGCAGGAGGATCGCAAGTTCAACGCCAGCCTCAGAAACAGTGAGCACTAAGTGACTCAGTGGCCGAGTGCCCCTGAGTTCAATCCCTGGTTACCACCCCCCCACACACACAAAAAAAGAAAGAAACGTGAGGAATTAACTGAAAATTAAACCTCTAAAGGAAAGAAAATGATGGAGAACTACACAGCCTGATAAATCAGAATGCCAACAAGCTCAGGCCTAAGGTTTTGAGTTTATCAAGGGAGCCAAAAACAAATGTAAAATGGGTAGGACAAGAAAGAGAAAAAACAGATACACACTTGATCTTATTATCAGGGTAGCCTTCTCTTTTCCCAATCTCTCATCAATCTGCAATTCATCATCTGAATCCAAGTCAAATTCATCCTCCATCACCTGTTCAGCCACCAGCCTTGCCTTGTCCACCTTCTTGGCAATTTTGGCTCTCCGAGATTTGGATAAACTCTTCACCCTCTTAGTACTAGAGAGAAAGGGAAAGAGAACATAAAAAGAGTCATGTAACGGGACAGGGCTGGGGGTGTGGCTCAATGGTAGAATGTATGCTTGGTGTGTGCAATCCTCAGCACCAAAAAAAATAAATAAATAAGGCAGTAATTCTCCCCAAATTGATCTATAAATTCAATGCAGTCCCTAACAAAATTCAACCAGCTGTTCTGTAAATGACAAAATAATAGTACATAGACATGCAAAGGATTTAAAGTAGCCAACACTATTTTGAAAAGAATAGAGATCAGAGAACTGACTCTACCCAATTTCAAAATTATAACCTAAAAAGTTATAGCAAT
Source organism: Urocitellus parryii (assembly GCF_045843805.1). Taxonomy (NCBI): domain Eukaryota; kingdom Metazoa; phylum Chordata; class Mammalia; order Rodentia; family Sciuridae; genus Urocitellus; species Urocitellus parryii. The sequence goes on along the minus strand of NC_135547.1, from coordinate 87,071,920 downwards.
CAAGGGAGTGTAATACTGGAACAAGAACAGACTATTAAATAGTTTAGTGGAAAAGAATAGAAAGTCCAGGAAAAAACTCTTAAATTTATGGTCAACTGATTTTGACAATGGTATTAAGGCAATTCAGTGTGGGATGATTCTTGCAACAAAGAGTGCTATGACAACTGGATATTTAGATGCAAAGAAATTAATGAGCACCCTTACCTCACATGATATAGAAAGGTTAACTCAAAATGCATCACAGATCTAAATATAAAAGCTAAAACTATAAAAATCATAGAAGGAAACAGAGGAAAATGTTTTTGTGACCTGGAATTAGGTAAAAATAAATTTTTTGTGTGCTTCAAACAAAACCATTAAGAAAATAAAAAGTAAGGCTGGGCATGGTGGCATATGCCTGAAGCCTAATTCTTTGGGAGGCTGAAGGCAGGAAGATCTTTTGAGGCCAGGAATTTAGGACAAGACTGGGCAACATACCGAGATCCTGTCTCAAAACAAGAACAAAAGAAAACAAAAAGTCAAGCCACAGATTGGAAAGAAATTTAAAGATTATTTATCAGGTAAAGGAACTGTACACAGAATATTTAAAGAACTCTTAGAATTTAGTAGTAAGACAAGTCAAGGCAAACAAAAGCCAGGCAAGACAGTGTACGCCTGCAATCCTAGTAGCTCAGGAGACTAAGGCAGGAGGATCACAAGTTCAAAGCCAGCTTCAGCAACTTAGTAAAACCTTGTTTCTAAATAAAATATTTAAAAAGGGCTCAGGATGTAGCTCAGTGGTTAAGCGCCCCTGGGTTCAACCCTCAGTACAAAAAAAAAAAAAGGCAAGCAAAAAATCTAAATAGACATTTCTCCAAAGGTAATATGTACAAATGGCCATAATCATACAAGATACTTGACATCAGTAGTCATTAGGAAAATGCAAATCAAAACCATCCTGACACTGGTGACAACATGGATAAACCTAGAAGACATTCTCCTAAGTGAAGCAAACCAAACATGGAATGAAAAATACTGCATGATCTCACTTAAAAGTGAAATCTAAAAAAGTCAAATTCATAGAAACAAAGAGTAAAATAGTTAGTATTAGGGGTAAGATAAGGTAGGAGAGACATTGGTCAAAATTTCACTTATGTAGGATGAATAAGTTCTAGAGATTTAATATACAACAAAGTGACTCTAATCAATTCTACTATACTAAGTACTTAAAATTTCCTAAAATATTTGTATTCTTAATACAAACACACATATATACACAGATAGAAAGTATGTGAGGTGATGGAAGTAATAATTAGTTTGATATTTCAGAATGTAGATGTATATCAAAAACATCATACTGTAAACCTTAAGTATATATAATTTTGAAGGATGTGTATATAGCTCAGTGGTAGAGCACTTACCTAGCTAGCATGTGCCAGGTCCTAGGTTTGATCCCCAAGATCACAGGGGGGGGAATATATATATATACATACACACACACACACACACACACACACAATTTACATATTTTTTAAAAAACACAATGAGGTACCCCCTTTATACCCACCAGAATAGCTATAATCAAAAAAGGCAAGCAATAACAAGTGGTGGCCAGTATGTTCAGAAACTCATGATTGCTAGTGGAAATTAAAATGGTACAGACACTTTAGAATAATGTTGGATAGTTTTTTAAAAAGCTAAACATGGAGTTCTCATATGATCTAACAATTTTACTTCTAAGTAAGAAGCAAAAGTATATGTCCACACAAAAACTTGAACATGAATGCTTAGAACATCATTCATTATTCAAAATAGCTCCAAAGTTGAAGCAATCCAAAAGACTATTAATTTGTGAATGGATAAATGAAAGTGGTATATCTATACAACACAATACTATTCAACAATAAAAGGAACCAACTAATGAAACATGCTAAATCATTGATGAATATGAAAAATATCATGCCCCAAAAGAAGCCATGTTACTTGATTTCATTATGTGAAATATCCACAAAAACAAATTTACAGACAGAAAGAAAATCAGCAGTTGCTAGAGACTGTATGAGAATGAGTGCCTATGGTCATACAGAATCTTTTGAGCATGAAAGAGATGTTCTAAAATTGGATTCTGGGGTTTAAGATTTAGTTGAGTGGTACAGTGCATGCCTAGCATGTGTGAATGCTAGGTGCAATCTCCATCACCAAACAAACAAAAAACTGGATTGTGGTGATGGATGCATGATTCTATAAATTTACTAAAATTCATTTAATTGTATACTTGGAACAGGTTATGTTTTTTTAGATGGGCACAATACCTTTATTTTATTTGTTTTTATTTTTATATGGTGCCAGGAATCAAACCCTGTGCCTTGTGCATGTTAGGCAAGCACTTTACCACTGAGCCACAACCCCAGCCCCTGAAAGTTAGTTTTATGGTATATAAATTATACCTCAAAAGATCCCACTCATAAGAAGAACCTAAAAAGTTTATTTCATAAAAGTTGATAATGGAGTAGTGGTTGGTTACCAGAGACCAGGGAGAAAATGAGAAAGGGGAAAATAAAGAAGTCAATTGATAGGTACATAATTATTGGTTGAGAAGATGAATAAGTTCGGACATTCTACAGCATGGCAGGGTGACTATACCTAACAGAAACACATTATAATCTCAAAATAGTTAAAAAGAGGAACTTGTATGCATCATAATGAAATAATTACTCAGACTGGGGATATAGCTCAGTGGAAACCTCCCCTATCCCACATTCAAGCCCTTGTACAAAAAAAAAAAAATTAAAAAGTAAATAATTGGGCTGGGTCTGTACCTCAGTGGCAGAGCGTTTGCCTAGTATGTGTGAGGTACTAGGTGTTAATCCTTAGTACTGCATAAAGAACTAAACAAATAAAGGCATGCTGTCCACCTACAACTAAAAAAAAGTAAATAATTATTCTAGATTGATAACTACCTAGTGTATTATGAATCAAAGCATCACAGCATACCTCATAAATATGTTACAAAAGGTATGTCTATCAAAAATACATACCTATGAAGGAAATGGAAAAAAAATGCAAAAATGGCTTCAGCAATCCTATTACATATGGTAAACAATATTAAACATTTTTTTAAAAGAAAACAAGTTTCTGATAAATCAGTGTATTCACACATTCATCTAATACTCATTTTTGTTGAAGTATCTTTCAGAGAACTGACTAATATTAAATTGACCTATTTTCTATCTCATACACTTGTTGGAAGATAAAATGAGTTAATGCATGACAAGTGCCCAATGGTGGCTACTAGTACAATTAAGCTGTTTGGGCCTCAGTTATCACTTAAGTAAAATGGGTATAACAATACCTTGATGGTTGTTTTGAGGACTAAATAAAATGTAAATAGCTAAGATAGAGTTTGATACAACACAGATGCTCAATAAATGTTATTCATACCCTGATCTTTTAACTTCTAATTATGAAAAATTTCAAGCATATACAAAAATAAAAATATACAATGAACTCCCATCTAGTACCTAGCTAAATTTCAACAAGTGTGAACATACAGTGAATCTTGTTTCATCTACACCTCACTCCCTGCAACACACTGAATTTGAAGAAAAGCCCAAACATATTATCATTATGATCTGTAAATATTTCTACACCTTGATACTCTCTATTCACTTAATGATAGCTTCTGACAGCTGCAGCAGGTAAGAGAAGCAGCATAAGAGAAAGACTGGTGGGGAAGGGGGAATATCTCCCAGTATCCTCAATGGCCATTATAAACTAAAGTTTTAGGGCTCTCAATTTTTTCCTCTCCAGGAAACCTTCCAGGAATTCTGAATGAAGGCAATGCTCAAAATTTTCTGTAATCTTACTTTTCAGTAACTCAGTTTTCAAACCCCAAGAACAGTTGTGCTTTCAGAATCTGCTCTACCCTTACTCCATTTTCTTATTTTCCAGCCACACAGAACTCTCCCTTGAGATTTAAAGTGAGCCCTTTTCTACAAAAAGGCTATTAAAGTATCATCATTGTGTTTCTACATTATTCATACTCTGTACTTGACTCTTGACTTTGCTGTCTATAGTGTTCTGAGTATCCAAGTGATAGCCCTTACTGCTCTCCCCTGCCTCTGCTTCCCTACATATTTCAGGGTTTACTGATGAACTACTTAGCTTCTGGCCATACCCACATCATCGTCATTACCTTTGATCTCCATTTTATCAGCACTTTGATAAGAACTACCATTTATTAAGCATCTACTATGTGCCAGGCACCATAATAAGAATTTTACACATATTGTGTTATTTAATCCCCCAATAATCCTAAAGCAAGCTTCATATGTAGAACAGATAAAATGACAACACTAAGATGCAGAAAGATGAATTGAATTACCAAAGTGTCACAGTAAATACGGTGTCAGAGTTGGGATTCTAACAAAGGACTACATATGCATACACATACATGTGTGCATACATGACTTTTTAAAAAATAAAATGGAACTATTCTTATACATTATTTTGTAACCTAATTTTTTTCAGTTGAGAATAAATCTTGAAGCGGGGCACAACTGGCCAGCAGGCCCCAAGGTTGAACTCTCTGTAGTCCCAACACTTGTGAGGCTAACGCAGAAGCACCCCTTAAGTACGGGAGTTCAAGAAGAGCCTGGACAACATAGCAAAACCCCATCTCAAAAAATAGATAGATAGATAGATAGATAGATAGATAGATCGATCGATCGATGGATCTATATACTTATAGATATATGGATATATCTTGGTCATCTTTCTGTGTCAATGGATATTAAAAATGTCCCATTCTTTCAAACAACTACATGGTATTCCATTCTGTAAGACATATCATAATTTACATATCTAACATTCACTGATGAATATTTGAGCATTTCTAATTATTACTACAAATAGTGATGCAGTTGAGCAGTGAACATTTCTCTTTACACACTTGTGCAAAGATTTCTATAAACAAAATTCCAAAAATCAAATCACAAGTCAAAAGTATATAAAACACTAATGCTTCTGACAAATAAAATACTTTTTTTTTTCAGCCAGTGGTTCCATCCCACTGACTTACTGAAATTCTAGATTTATATAAGCATTTTCTCAGAATTGCCAATTAGATTGCACAACCCTGCTCCTACCCACCATGATGCTCTAATATAAGCAATGATACATGATAATATCTGGGTACTGCCCTAAGTACAGCCCTCCCCCACCCTTGTCAAACCCCTGGGTCCCAATTCCACTCCCTGTCTTAGTGGCATATTGCCACTGACATCCCAAAAACTGTTTCTTTTTTCCACCTCACCTGCCATTAGCCATCAATAGGGCCAGCGGGCTCTCATTCCCATCAAGGTCCATGTCTGGTGAGTCATCATCTGAGTCATTCAAGCAGGTACCAGTGATGTTGAACTGCAGGAGGAGGAGGCTCAGTTGTCTCCAGTCTGAGACTCCGAGGTGAATGAAGATGGCCAGTTCCCTCTGGTTTCACTGGTTGAGTTCACTGTCAAAACCCCCTGAACCTTCTACTATATCTTCCCCCCACCACCCAATAATCACAGGAGTAGGATGTTGAGAATGTATGGCTCAGGGGAAATCTACCAATCTTGTAAAACATGTTCCCTAAAAAAAAAGGAGAGGGGCATCTTCACATGCCCATGGAGGGCACCATAATCTTGATGAAAGGTGGACCCCTGGGGGAGGGCTTTTCTCAAGGACCTGTTCAAGACTCCAATCTGACACACAATGTCCTAAAATCTCATTTCAATCCCGGCATTTCAAGATTCAGCTCAAATGTCATATTTTTTTTTTAGAAAAGAGCTCCTGATCATCTCTCCTACTAAGACGGACTCAACCCACCTCTGTCTCTCAGGGTCCCACACATACCCTTCATTGTAGCATCCACAACACTTCATTGCATTCATTTGTTTTAATGCCTATCTTTCTCACTAACCTATCAGTCTCTTGAGAGTTACATCCACAGCACCTATCACAGTGCCCAGCATAGAAAAGGTCTCAATAAATGCTTGTTAAATAAGTGGGACTGGTAGCCAAACACTAGGGGTCCTAAGGGAAGTGGGAGTAAGACAGGATAGTCTGTCCTTTTGAAACTCTGCTCTTCCAAGGGACCCAAAAGGGTTGGGCTGAACCCATGGGCCAGCACCCACCTTTGCTTTCTGGGAAGAGCCTGTCTTCAGTGTCTGATGATTGTATGGGTCCATGAGATTATAGCTCAACTGGCCAGCAGGCCCCAAGGCTGAACTCTCCTTGCCCTTTCGCTCTGCCTTCTTGAAGAGTTCCTTGGGCTTCAGGACTTTCTTCTTTGGAACACTTTTGGAGGGCAGTGACAGCCTGGACATGGACACTGAAGTGGAATGGGCTGGCCTGGTTAAGGGAATGGAGCCGGCTGGGAAGATCCTCTGCAGCCCAAAGATATTGCTCGTCTTCCCAACGTTCTGTTGGAAGATGTCCTACAAGAGTGTTAGTACATGAGGGGGTTAGAGCTTACTCAAGGGTTCTCTATGCTAAGAGCAGAGGTCTGTTCCCGGCACTCGCAGTACTGCCATGGAAGTAGCTTACAAATGCTCCACATATGCACACCCTAGTTTTTACACAAGTCATCAAGAATTTATTGGGTGGCATTTCTTTGCCCAGCCATTGACAAATAAGGAGAAGACGAGCAAAAGAAAGGTCCAGCACTATTGTCAAAATTGGAGAGAAACAACTCCAAGAGTAGCTGACATACAACAGAAAATAATCAACTATTAAACTGTGTGATTCAAATTTTTAGGACTATAGGATTGGAGAGGAGGAGAGAGGTTTCAAACCTAATTTTGCTATTAGCTAGCTATGTGACTCAGGAAAGTTACCTGACTACCCTGAAGTTCTGTTTGCTCAGTTCTAAAATTAAGGGACTAGACTGGACAGGAAGTTTACAAATATTTCTGGGATTCTTTAGAGCTTTTGGGGAGAAGCTTTAAGGACTGAAGGTAGGTGGAAAACAGATGAGAAGAACAAATAGAGCCCTAAGCCTCCCACCTTCATCTTAATCAAAGCAGCTGTGCTTTGACTCATCGTATACACAGGGCTTCCACATAAGATTTCATTTGAAAAGAAGATTCTGTTACTTTAAAACATTTGAAAGCCAATGGACCAGATTGCTCTAAGTTCTCTTTCAACAAGCCCAAAGTATACTGTGTGTCCAAGATTGACTTGAGTGGGAAGAGCTGGAGAAAAGGTAGGCCTTAACTAAATCCTGAAGGATTTTAACACTTGGAGTGAAGGAAAATGAGGTAGGAGGTGGACACTGTGGACACACTTGTGCTGGGGCCTGAAACACTGCAAGCAGTGAGGCTAGAAGTCCAACTTCTAGTAGCTCACTTGACCACCCATAAGCACAGATGCATGCCCTGGGTGCTAAAATGGAACTTTACTGCTCCTGAGCTAAAAAGACAGTTTAAATATCCTCAAGTCCAATTCTCCTCTGGTGTGTCTGCTACTTCACCAGCCCACACTGAGTTCTCTCTGCTACAAAGTCTATTAATAACAACAGCTCACATTTATTGAGTACTTACTCTGCCAGGCACTGTGTGAAGGAGCTCTACATATATTAGCTATTAATTGTACCAAAGTTCTGAAAGGTTGGTAAAGTTGGTTCCCATTTTAAAGATGGAGAAACTAGGCTCTGAAAGGCTTTCAAGTGACACAGCAGGAACTAGAAACCCAGGTTTCTCTGAGTCTCTTACCACTATACCTTACTGCCTCGTAGTATATGCCACCTGTTGAAACATGGCTTTGTAATCATCTTCAACCCGAGAGAACTGTCATTTTGTAGAATGCAGAGACTAAGTAAAAATATTAATAATAACAACAACTATATCTACCACTACCACCACCCACCACCAGAATTTGAGCACCTACTATATGCCAAGCACTATACTAAATGCTCAAACCTTATTTATTCCTACTAACAATACTTGATTGGGTACAATTATCCTCATTTTAAAGATGTTCAGGAAACTGAGGCTTGGAGAGGTTAATTTTGTTCAGGATCTTCTTCTTAACTAGGAGTTCTTTGTTGGCCCTGCATTATTCATGTATATTAAGAGCCTTGCCCAATGCATTACATACATTTGAAGCACATAATAATTACCTTAATGACTGACTTGACCCCTTGGTGGGGTCTTTCCAACCCTTCCCTTGGGCTTTATGCCAACTACAAAGTTCTGACCTGACACTTGAGTCTCGAGCCCTTCCCAAATGCCTTCCCTCCCCCAATGTTTCTTACTTCAACAAGGCGGATCTCCCTAGCCAGATCTTTAATGAGCTGTACGGTCCGCACCGTATCCGGGATCTCATCTTCATGGTCTGGCAGAGCCTGTCAAACAAGAGGCACGACAAATAGACCCACACACAAATTGCTCATTTGTTGTAATCTTCAACAAACCAGCCAAGGCAATTCAATTGAGAAAGGGTACTCTTTTTTCTGAAAACTGGTACTGGACCAATTAGATTTTCACACATTAACAAAAAACTCAGTTCACTTCTTACACTCCCCTTCCATCCCATATGCAATGGATCACAGACCTAAATGTAAAACCTAAAACTGTAAACCCTTTAGAATAGAGGAGAATATCTTTGTGGCCTTTGGCTAGGCAGAGATTTCTTAAGACACAACTAGCATGAACCAGAAAAGAAAAAACATGATCATTTGGATTTATCAAAAATAACCTTGAGGGCCTGAAGTTGTGGATCAGCGATAGAGTGCTCACCTATCACGTTCGAGGTACTGGGTTCGATCCTCAGCACCACATTAAAATAAATAAAATAAAGGTATTGTGTCCAACTACAACTAAAAAATAAAAATAAAAAATAACCTTGAGATTGGGCACGGTGGAGCATGACTATAATCTCCAACAGCTCAGGAGGCTGAGGCAGAAGGATCAAGAGTTTAAAGCCAGCCTCAGCAAAAGAGAGGTGCTAAGCAACTCAGTGAGACCCTGTCTCTAAATAAAATTCAAAATAGGGCTGAGGATGTAGCTCAGTGGTTGACTGCCCCTGAGTTCAATCCCTGGTACCCCCCACCTCCAAAAAAAAAAAAAAAAAAAAAAAAACCTTGGGGCTGAGGATGTCATTTAGTGGTTGAGCACTTGTCTAGCTAACACAAGATCCTGGGTTCAATCCCCAGCACATGTGCCCCCCCACCAAAAAGAATTTGTATTTGAAAAACTTCTAGTACTGGGAGACAAGACACAGACTGAAAGAAAATGTAAAACATATATCTGATAAAGGACAGTATCGAGAAACATGAGGGATTCAGTTGTGGGCTTGGGTCACAGACCTTATAAAGCCAAGGACTTAGCAGATTATGCTAAGTGAAGCTAGCCAATCCTTAAAAAACAAATGCCAAATGACTTCATTGATATAAGGGGAGTAACTAAGGACAGGGTAGGGAGGAAGAGCTAGAGAAGAAGATTAACATTAAACAGGGATGAGAGGTGGGAGGGAAAGGGAGAGAGAAGGGAAATTGCATGAAAATGGAAGTTGATCCTCAGGGTTATACAAAATTACATATAAGAGGAAAGGAGGGGTAAGAGAAGAATAATACAAGTGGAAGAAATGATTTACAGTAGAGGGGGTAGAGAGAGAAGAGGGGAGGGGAGGGGAGGGGAGGGGGGATAGTAGAGAATAGGATAGACAGCAGAATACATCAGACACTAGAATGGCAATATGTAAATCAATGGAAGTGTAACTGATGTGATACAGCAATCTGTATACGGGGTAAAAATGGGAGTTCATAACCCACTTGAATCAAACTGTGAAATATGATATATTAAGAACTGTGTAATGTTTTGAACTACCAAAAATAAAAAAAAAAAAAGAAAAAAACAAGATCAATGGGAACAAGCAATCCCCTCCACTTGGGAGGACAGAACTCAGTGCTCACTGCGCACCTACAGGCCCACGGCAAGTGCAACAGCTACCCAGGTAGATACCTGATAGTTGTTTACTTTAGTACTAGGAATTAAACCCAAGGATGCTCTAACACTGAACTACATCCCCCAGCCCTTTTTTAATTTTTTGAGACAGGGCTCATTAAGTTGCCCAGGATGGCCTCAAACTTGCAATCCTCCTGCCTCAGCCTCATGAGTACCTGGGATTACAGGAGAATGCCAATGTGTACCATCTTTTTGATGATTGCAAAGTTTTCCCATGTGATTTCTTCCACCACTTTTCACTTCACTTCTGTAATCCAGAGGACTGACTTTGACAAATTTCTCAGCATTTCCTTCTTGTTTCTCATGGTCTTATTCTTTCCCCCCTTTTTGTAATATATCTAGAATTATTTAGGTGGCTGGAAACCCAAGTAACCCAGCTGGATAATCTTTAATGGCTCCTTCTCCCCCAGACCAGGGACTCTGGAAATGTGAGGGAAGAAATGCCTCCTATGAAAGTCACCTGGCTTTCACAAAAGACTTCTTCTTGAGAGTGGGTTCCTCAGAACTGCATCCTACTCTCCCCCAGCCCCCTTTGGTGATGCTACTCAGGGCCATTACTTGGTCCCCAGGTCCATTCTGACTCAGGGCATGAATGCTTAAGGATTCACCCACCCACTTCCCTTTTGCTGTTCTTGTACAGAATCACTCTGAAGTTTACTTCATGGGAGGGATCAGAGGTGAAATTAAAGGTAGCCATGCCTGAAGAGTGCATAGATGCAGAATCACAGTCTAAGGCCCAGGTATAGGTGAATTCAGGGAGTAAGAGAAGGCCCTAAACATAAAGTCTAAAAATATCTGTGGGGAAGTCTGGCAACAGAAAATGGAGAGATTGTGCAGGTTAAGCCCACAATGGATAAAAGGTACTCTTAAGTCACTGTATGAAAGGGAAGAAGTTGGTAGAATATTTGAAGCCTAAATATGTACTGTTATTTATTCTAATTTTTGTATTTCTTAAAGTTGGTTTAAAAATTTTGAAAATGTAGTCAATTCACAGGGTTCAAAAATCTCGTGTGCGTATATGCGCGTGTGCGTGTATATATATACGTATGGCCTCACTCCTACCTTGTCTCTGACATCAGCCCCATAATCCCTACACAACAGGTAACCACTTTCTTAGTTTCTGAATTCTTCCACGTTGTATCTTCAGGCAAATATGAGTATACACAAAAACAATTATTGTTTCCGTCCTTGAACATATTAAAGGTAGCATACTATACATACAATTCTGCATCTTTACTTGACAAATTCTGGAAATCAGTACATAGAGAGTTTTCTTATTCTCTTTTATACCTACTTAGTACTCAGTTGGGTAGACAGATATTGATACATTTCTAAAATACCATTTTGGCAGCATGTATCAAGAGCCTTATATTTTTTCATAGACTTCAATCTAGTAATTGATCTTCCAGGAATCTATTCTGAAGGAACAATTAAGAGACAAGGTGGGAGGCTGTAGCTCAGATAGAGCACCTGCCTCGCATGTGAGGCACTTGGTTCAATCCTCAGCACCACATAAAAATAAATAAATAAATATATTGTGCCCATCTACAACTGAAAAATATTTTTCAAAAAATAGATAAGTGGGGGGAGATAAGGGACTAAGACTGATGCATATAGATATTCATTGTATGATTTTGTGTGACTACATTCCTCCAAATAAATAAAAAGGAAGCAACAATAAGCAAGTGATTAGGTAAAGATGGTATGTCCTCATAAAAGAATATAATGTAACTATTAAAGAATAAAATTTAAACTACTAATGTTTATGGATAACTCTGGAATAATACAGGAAAATTAAGGTATTCCAATAGACTCTCATACAAAATTGAGTGTACAATGCAATAGCAATTATTTTTTAAAAATACACAAAAAAGACCAGAAGGAGCCTGGTATGGTGGTACATGCCTGTAATCCCAGTTACCTGAGAGACTAAAACAGGAGGACTGAAATTTAAGGTCAGCCTGGGCAACATAGTGAGACCCCATCTCAAAAATAAATAAAATTGGCTGGGGATATAGCTTAGTAACAGAGTACCCTTGGGTTCAACTCACAGTACCATAAATAAATAAAGTAATTCAAGGAATCCTAGTCCAGAATTCTACTCTATATCCAGGAGCCTACAAGCCTCTTGTCTTTTTTCTATCTCACCAAAGTATCTATCTATACAAAGCCAGTCCCTACAGAGTGCAGAACTCCTGAGGAGGTATAGAAATAGAAATATTTACTTCTTTCCTTGTCCAGGCTCTAAAAGCCAAGTTCAGGGCTTTGCCACCATGGACCAGGTAGGAGGCAGGGTGTCTCCTGTTCTCTCGCAAACCTAAAGGGGGAAAGAAGAATGTAATATCAACAAAACCCATGCAGGGAAGTGAAGAACTTCACTTTGTTCAGGAAACAGAAAAATGCTCAGGGTTCTGAGCTCAACTCAAGATCTCAGTTATTCTAACAGTATTCACTTGCTGAGAACCCATTTACTTACAGGCTAGGCACTTAACATCTATTATCTTATTTAATCCTTATATCCACCCTGCAAGCCAGGAATTAATATGTTCTTTTTACAGTTTAGGAAACTGAAGCTCAAAGAAGGATGTACATATGTGATAAATACTAGAGCCAAGACTTAAACCATGTCTATTTGTCTCTGGGTCTGTGATCCTACCATTGCATTACTCTGCCTCTTAAGTCTCAAAATGAGAACACTTGGGAGGACCATAATTACTACAGATTTAAAGAATCATCAGTGTAGAAGACGGATTATTTGTGTTTTACCTTTCTTCAGGATAGGCTTTAATTAAAAAAAAAACAGATTTAAGGGCTGGGGTTATGGCTCAGCGGTAGAGTGCTCGCCTAGCTCATGTGAAGCCCTGGGTTCGATCCTCAGCACCACATAAAAATAAATAGAAACAAAGGTATTGCGTACAACTAAAATAAATAAATATTTAAAAAATAAAACAGGTTTAAGCTCTATAGAGGATTTCTACAAAAACAAGTTCTTCAGGATAGGTAATAAGTAGGCAGTATTCCTGATTGAACACTTAAGTCAGAGTCTATCCAGGTGGTAGAATAAGGGTTTAAGGTACTGAGTAGGAAACTATACTCATTGGGCTCTTAGGTCCTTTGTAACTCTGAAATACTGATTCCTCCTAGCCAAGTCACCTTAAAAAAATATTAAGTCTCAGGCCGGAACAAGGGACTCATTCTATTTCAGAACACACTAGGAAAGAGGAAACCAGTTAAGTTGGCATCTATTTGGGCTGATACCCAGGAATCAACATGATGCCAGGATGGTCAGTACTCATCTTTATTGCTATGGAAAACACATCCAGGAAACTCCTTGACTAATCCAAAATGTGTTTCTGACCTTAACTAGCAGGAAATAGTGATAATTTCACTGTGATCCAATTTTTTCAGCTATATTTGGTAAACAACAACAACAACAAAAGATTTAAGCTGAGCGTGGTGGTGGAGCAGAAGGCTGAGGCAGAAGGATTGTGAGTTCAAAGTCTACCTCAGCAAAAGTGAGTTGCTAAGCAACTCAGTGCAACCCTGTCTCTAAATAAAATACAAAATAGGGCTAGGTATGTGGTTCAGTGGATGAGTGTCTCTGAGCTCAATTCCTGGTACCAAAAATTTAAAAAAATATATTTAAATCCATGCTCTGCCATACCTTATGCTGAATAAAAAAAAAACAAATCTCCAAAGATACACTGTATGATTTCATTTATATAGTATTCTTGAAATGATAAAATTGTAGAGATGGAAAATATTGGTTTTTCAGAAATTATGGATAGAGCAGGGGAAGAAAGTGGGTGATAGTCTAAAGGGATATTATTAGAAACATTTTTAAAGTAGCAATTTATTGGTTTTTACATTTTTTTGTTTACATTTAAGGTGTACAACATGATGTTTTGATATACATAGTGAGGTCTTTGTGGTGATAGAATACCACTGTATCTAATCTGAGGTGATAGTTATTCATATTCTCTCTCTCTCTCTCTCTCTCTCTCTCTCTCTCTCTCTCTCTCTCTCTCTCTCTCGCCGGGCAAAAGGAAGAGCTGGCAAAGGGCTCCATACCTCGAAATATATCCAGAATGTGCTTTCCCACATACCAACAGATGGTCTCAAAGTTGGGGAACTTGAAAAGATCTGCTGTGCTTAGCCTCTTCTCAATCTCATAGGCTCTGGAAAAAGGAGACAACAATTACAAGGATCCATTTACTGAGCATGTGCTATGAACCAGGTATTATTCTGGATGCCATGTATCTATCTCTGATTCTCACAATAAACCCATAAAACCTTGAATTATACAGTAGAAAACTTTAGCCTCAAAAGTTATATGACTTACCCAAAGTCACATAACTACTAAGTGAGGAAAAGATATTTTCTCAAGCTGAACATTATCAGGAACCAGAATCCATTCTTTCTGATTGTCCTGCCTCTTATACTGTGCTGCTCACTTTATGGAAGAGCTCAAGAATTCTGGTGGATAGGAATGACCAACTTCAGGACTTACTTGAGCTGCATTTCAATGTTAAGGCTGTGTAAAAAATTCCCACCAAAGGCAAGGCAGTCCACAGGGGTAAGAACAGCATGGATCCAACCTGCAGAGTTAACAAGGCAAAAATCATAGCTGGCAGAAGACATTTCTTCCTCCTGACATCTCTACTGCTTGCTCAGTTTAATCTCAACTCCTTAACAGTTTGCCTAAGAGTGACTCAGAACATTCTTAGTTCTTCTACCATTTCAATACCCAACCTGGCCTAGTCTGCCATCACTATAATCCTGAACTGAATCAACCTATGAGGTTAAACAACTTCCACTTGCCTCCTTCCCCACTACAAAAAAATCTTACTCTTGTTTCACCACTCTCTCATCTCTAAGGATATCACCTCCTTGCCATAATGCCTCCTTTTAACTCTACTCAGAGAAAAACAAAAATAACTTTTGTGCTATACAGACCTGGGTGCAAATTCGGCAATTTCCTGGCTAAATATCTATTTTACAGGTTGGTTGTGAAGCATGCACCCATTTAGAACACAATTTCCATGTGGCCCTTTTCTTCCTGAAACCTTGTGATTTTTGTTCTTAAATCTTTTCCATATTTATTTCCCCTTCTCCCTCTATTCCATCATACTAATGCCTTGGTTCAGATCCCTCATTGTTTCTCATCTTGGCTATTGCAACAACCTCCAAACTGGCTCCTCTACATTCACTGTTCTCTAGGTGTGGTCCAGGTCATTCTTGGGCTCCCTGAGAGAGCTCCTTCAGAGAATATGAGACCAAAACCCTTCCCTTAAACTGCCAAAATGCAAATACTAGTAGACTGTGATAAGCTATAAATATATAATGTTAATAACCAGACCAACCACTAAAAATAACTATAGCAAATAAAATTTGAGAGGTCCAGAAGAGTCAAAACAATCTTGAAAAAAAAGTTGGAGAATTAAAAATTCCCAATTTCAAAACTTACTACAAATGTATAATTGAAACAGTGTTACTGTCGCAAGGATACAAATCAATGTAACAGAATTCAAGGTCCAGAAATAAATCCGTATATCTGTATCAACTGATTTTTGATAGAGGTGTCAAGATAATTCATTGGAAGAAAAAATTTGAATGAAATTGAATGCTTTTCTCATACCATATATAAAAATTAACTCAAAATTAATAAAGTATCTAAATATATGAATAAGAGAACTATAAAACATATGGAAGAAAAACAGAGGCATAAATCTTCAACAGTTCTGCAGATAGACATCAAAAGCATAAGCAAAGAAAAATAGATTGACTGGGTATCAAAATTCATGACTTTTTTGCTTCCCAGGATACTACTAGGAAAGTGAAAAGACAATTCCCACGAATGAAAGAAAATATTCTCAAATAAAGTAACTGATAAAGGTCCAGTAACCAAAATGTATAAAGAATTCTTACAGCTCAATAATACAAAGACAACCAAATCACAAAATGGGCAAAGGATTTGAATAGACATTTTGCAAAAAAAAAGATATACAAACATCCAACAAACACATGGAAAGATGTTCAACATCAACAGTCATTAGGAAAACAGAAATCAAAATCTCAATGAGATAATATTTTATACCTTCTAGGCTGGCTATAATCATAAAGACCAACAATGACAAGTGTCAGGGAGGATATAAAAAAAATTGGAACTCTCATGCATTATTGCCAAGAATGTAAACAGTACATATAGCTGCTTCAGTACTAGTATGGCAGTTCCTCAAAAAGATAAACAGTGACGGTATCATCCTGCAATTCCCCTCCCATGTACATAACCAGGAGCGCTGAAAATACAGATTAAGTATCCCTTATCTGAAATGCTTGTGACCAAAAGTTTCAACATCTTGGGGATGGGATACAAGCCAACATGAAATTCATTTATGATTCATATTTACCTTATGTGCATATGCTAAAGGAATTTTAATTTATTTTTAGCCGTGTTTTGAATGTGACCAGGCCAAATATGAAGTTTTCATGTATTATGCTGGTGCTCAAAAAGTTTCAGATTTTAGAGTTGTGGTTCAGTGGTATAGTGCTTGCCTTCCATACATAAAACCCCAGGTTCAATCTCCAGCACCACACACACATTTTAAAAAGTTTCAGATTATAGATTGTTTTAGAATTCATATTTTCAGAATAGAAATTCTCAACCTGTTATGCTGTCACAATAACTTATACATGAATATTCATAGCAACATTATTCATAAATAAAAAAAATGGTGGAGCTGGGAATATAGCTCAGCAGTAGAGCACTCTGAGTTCGATCCTCAGCATCATACAAAAATTCAACTATCAACTGATGAATGGATAAACAAAATGTGGCAAAACCCACACTGTAGAATATTACTTAGCTATTCAAAAGAACAAAGAACTATACATGAACCCAAAAACATAACTATAAACCCATAAACTATAAACCCATACTATAACATGGATGAACTTTGAAAACATGCTTAGTGAAAGAGACTAGAGACAAAAGATAACATATTACATGATTCCATTTATGTAAAATAGTCAAGGGAGAAAATTCATACATAAAGGAAGTACAAAAGTAGTTGCCAAAGGCTGGGAGGAGGGAGGAATATTAAGTGACTGCTGCCAGGCATGGTGGCACGCTCAGGAAGACTGAGGCAGGAGGATTGCAAGTTCAAAGCCTGCCTCATCAACTGAACTGTACCCTTTAAAGTAGTAAATTTTATGCTATGTGAATTATATCTCAAATTTTTTTTCAAAAGCAAATTTAACTAAATGAAAATACAACATATCAAAATATGTGACACAGCTAAATCAGTACTGAGAGGGAAATTTATAGCACTAAATGCTTACATCAGAAAAGGGGCTAGGGTGGTGGCTCAGTGCTAGAGTGCTTGCCTAGCATGTGTGAGGAACTGGATTCAATCCCCAGCACCACATGTAAATAAGAAAAAATGAAGGCCCATTGACAAGTAAAAAATATTTTAAAAAAAGAAGGGAAGTCTTCAATCATCTAAGCTCCCATATTAAGACTAGAAAAAGGAGAGGAAAGTAAATCCAAAGAAAGCAGAGGAAAGGAAAAATAAAGATAGAAGCAGAAATCAATAAAATTGGAAAAGATAAATGAAACAAATAGTGGTTCTCAAAAAGATCAATGAAATAGACCAACTCTAACAAGATTAATGCAAATAAAAGAGAAGGCACAAATAATATCAGGAAGGAAACAGAGGATAGATCTGGAAGACATCAAAAAGGTAATACTATGAACAACTATATACACATAAATTTTAAGGAAAATTTTTTGAGGTGTACTCTCACTAAGATACACATGCTGGTCTCAAACTCATATGAGAGCTCAAGGCTGGAGTTGTAGCTCAGTGGTAGAGAACTTGCCTAGCATGTGTGAGGCACTGGGTTCGATCCTCAGAACCACATAAAAACAAATAAATAAATTAAAGGTATTGTGTCCATCTCCAACTAAAAAATACATTTTAAAAATATTCATGAGCAGCAATACTCCAGCGTTAGCCTTCCGAGTACCTGGCACATACCACCATACCTGGCCTATGCACATAAATTTGACAATTCAGATACAATAAGGTTGGAGGCATAGTTCAGTGGTAGATTATGTGCTTGAGATATTCTATCCTCAGTGCTGCAAAAAAAATTTAAAAATATAGAATAGGCCAATTCCTTGAAAAGCATAGATTACTGCAACTCATCTAACATGAAATAGACAATTTCAATGGCCTTATAAATATTAAAGAAATTGAATAGTAAAGAGTTCCCCAAAAAAGAAATCTTCAGGTCCATGTGATTTCACTAGAGAGTTTTACCAAAGACCAACTTCAAAAAATTTTCACAATAATTGTGATTATATAAGACATGAGATATCTAAATAAATGAAGAGATATTTGTGTTCATGAAAGACTTAATCAAGTGAAGATGTCAATTCTCCCCTAACTGAGACAACTGGGGAATTATTTCAAAAAAACCCAAACTCTATCCCATCTCAGATTTAAGAATTCTATAAGTAAAAGCCAGATATATATTGTTTAAGGAAAAATGTTCCACCCTCATCACAGGTTATTCTAATTTATTGACTACACTATAAGCCTTCCAGTCATTATTCCTATACTGGGAGCAGAGAGAAGCCTGTTCTCTGTCTAGCAAACTGACATTAACCCAATGCAAAGAACTCCACCAGCCTCCTCCTCCTGGACACCCATCCTAACCCCTCTATCTGCAACCTCCCCCAAGCAACCATGCTGCTTACTGGCCACCACATGAATTTTCCTGAGGTCTAGTTCTCAGCCTTCAGCTGGTATGAGAGAGATATCCCACATAATCAGGATAATACATTATGGGAAGAAACTGACTATGGTGCCACAGCTCTGTTCTTTACAACTTCCCCAAACCTCCCCCATAGGAGCCCAGGAAAGACCTGTAGGAATGAAAAGTGTCTGTCCTTGCTTCACGGAACACTTGTAGCACTTGTCCACCTGGTCCCCAAAGAACATCTCGTTCTGATTAGAGGAGCTGCTCCAGCACTCAAAGAGAGTCAGATTAGCATTTGTTGGGCGGATCAGGTAGAAAATCTTCTCACCCTGAAACAAAAAGAAGTTGAAGGGCCAAAAATACCATGAGTTGCCAGAAAAGTCCTTTGGAGGTGTTCCAAAAACCTATTCTCTCTCCCATACTCCATGACTATGGCAAGATGTCAGGGTTCTTTCCTAGATCCATCAGCCATCATTTTTATATGAATTTAGAAAACTTCAAAAGTCCTTTTTGCACTTTTTAGTTTCTACAAATTTGACAGAAACAATCTGAAAGGGGCATTTTGAACAAAACTGCTCAAGTTAGGACAAATGTACACCAAGTGCTCCTATTTTAGATATGATGCCAAATGAAAAATGGCCTCTTTAGATGAGTAGATCAATACTACTAACCCTAGGAGACTATAAGGCCACATTACTGATGAGAAGAAAATTGAATTTGCCTTCAAATGCCATTTACAGAGTGTTCCTTCTCACACCTGCAATCAAAGCTAATAAAAGTTTAAAAGTTCAGTAATCGCCCAAGGACTTCTGGAAGATTATATGTTAGGTGATTATCTGTTGGAAGAACATTTTATTTCCTAATTGTGTTTTGCCTGGATAATCACCAGATAATTTAGCAAAAAATAAACAAAAACCCACTATCATAAAGATATTCCCATAGCTTCATTGTTTAACAAGTATTTCACAATAATAAATTTCAACATAGGAAAGCAAAACTAAAAATATCTACTGTACAACTGGAGAAATTTGACAGCCCTGTAGATTAGCTAGTAGTATTATATCAATGTTAATTTACTCATTTGATAACTATATTGTGATTATATAAGAGAATACCTTTGCTTTTAAGAACTGCATACTGAATTATTAGAGATAAAGGACACTATGTCTGAAACTACTCTCAAGTTCTCAGAAAGTGTATGTGTATACATATATACACACATACATACATTTTATTATGCTTGATTTAAAGAGAAAAATATAATGAAATGGTAACATTTGGGAAATTTGGGTGGAGAATACACAGGAAATCTTCCCATTTTTTTTAACTTTTCTATGAAAATAAAATTATTTAAAAATAAAGACTTAAGCTAATCCCAGCAACTTGGGAGGCTAAGACAGGAGGATCATAAGTCAAGGCTACCTTAGCAAATTAGTGAGACCCTGCCTCAAAATAAAAAGCAAAAAGGACTGAGAATATTAAGTGGTGAAGTGCTCCTGTGTTCAATCCCCAGTGACAAAATAATAATAAAAACAAAATAAGAGTTAAATCTAGCATTTGCCTCAGCAGCATTTTCTATTTACATGCTGCAGGCTCCAGTTTTTTTCTTTTCTTTCTTTTTTTTTTTTTTGGTGGTACTAGGAACCAGTAACCTGCACATGCTGGTCAAATTTTATCACTGTGTTAAATCCCCAACACATTTTTTAAAAAAATTTTGAGGTGGGATTTTGCTAAATTGCACAAGCTGGCCTCAAATTTGCCATGCTCCTGTTATGGCTTAGATGTGAGTTGTTCCCCCAAAAGCTCATGTATGAGACAATGCAAACAAGTTCAGAGAGGAAATGATTGGGTTTAAAAAGTTTAAACTGATCAGTGCATTAATCCCCCTCTCAGGGGATTAATGTGGTAGTATCCCAAGGGAGGTAAGGTGTGGCTGGAGGAGGTGAGCCCCTGGGTGTATGCCTTTGGGGTTTATATTTTGTCCTTGTTCAGCAGAGCTCTCTCTCTGCTTCCTGGTATCATGTTCCCAGTTGCTTTCCTTTACCACTCTTCCACCATATGTCCTGGTTCACCTCTGGCCCAGAGGAATGGAGTAGGCCATCTACAAACTGAGACCTCTGACACTGTGAGCCCCAAAATAAACTATTTACTTTTTAAAGGACTTTAGTCACAGCAACAAAAAATCTGACTAAAACATCCTGCCTCAGCCTGCTCAGTATCTTAGAGATTACAAGTGTGCACCACAGCACCTGGCTCCAATCTTTTCATGATAAACCAATGGAAACAACTAGTTGAAAAGGTATAATCATTTAGACATCAACCATCATCCAAATAGCCTGCACACTTTCCTTGGCATTTCTATTAAGAAAATGAAATAGTATGAACAATGGTGAAAAACAATCAAACTTAGTTAGGAAATTTGTTTTCCAGACAGCAAAAATCCTTTATAATCACTGAAATATGCTAATTACTAATTATAATAATGAGTGAAAGGAAAATTACAGAAATTGTGACTTTAAAAGACTTCTCATATGTAGTCTATTATAATTGTGGTGGCAGATAAATGACTACATACAATTTTCAAAACTCATTTAACTGTACACTTAAAATAGATGAATTTTAATGTGTATGAATTATACCTTAATAAATGTGAGGGGAGCAGAAGTTTCTCATGATACCAGAATTTCTAAAGTAAATATGGACATTTTTATACATGTTGGTTGGAGTATAAATTGGTTCATTTAAGGAGGTAACAGTGGGGGAAAAACTTAGGCATCTGCTGTTATTCAAAAAAAATTTTTGATTGAGCATTAAAACTATAGAAACAGACCATCATCATTTTATTATATGGAACATCCACCAAGGAGAAAATCCTGACAGAATAATTATATAAAAATATCACCCAAACAGGATCTAGGAGGTAAGTAGACCCAAGCAGCATATTTTGTGCTGTCATTTGACACAAGCAGGGATGCTCAAGGCCTGGCTCTCTCCAGAAGTCATATCCATTCCTACCTTGAGCACATGATACCAGACTGAGGTGCCACCAAAGTCAATGTGAAAATCTGTATAACTATCCCGCACACTCATGAGGCAGTACTTCTGCACATTGGGTCTCTCAAAGACACACTCCTCAGGCCACAAGTTCTCAACCCATGACAGCTTGCGAACAATCTTAGGTGTCTCCACAAGGTTGGAAAGCCTACCAAGGAAGGAGTAGAAAGCAAATGTTAGTTCTGATTGGGAACTGAAGGATGATGCCTGAATAAAATCCCAGTATCTCATTGACAGATAAGACAGAACAAGTTCTTTCCATGTATAAGTTGGATCAGCATCTTTATTTCACACAGTTCCCAAAATCCAAACCCCAACACCACAGCCTTTCCCAGGAGAAGGTAGTTGTTTCTTCCACTAAATGCTCATACTATCCATACTTGGCAATTAGTTTATAACAGTTATTGTATCATCTCCACATAATAGTATCTTTTATTTATTTATTTATTTATATATATATATTTTTAGTTGTAAATGGACACGATACCCTCATTTTGTTTGTTTTTATGTGGTGCAGAGGATTGAGCCCAGTGCCTCACAGGTGTGAGGAAAGTGCTCCACTACTGAGCCACAACCCCAGCCCCTCATAGTATCTTCTTTATGAGAAGTCATTAGTGAAACCTCTCAGGGAATCAGTTCTAGGTAAACAAGTGTTACTCTGAAACATCTGCTTGATTTTATCCCTTATAAAACCACAGATCTTATAATGTTGCACTCTCCTCTTTGTTCCAACTTTTAAAAAATTCAGTGAAAACTCAGTCCACCCCGACTATCCAGACATTCATACATTGCATGGCATGTGCAGAGTACTATCATATGCTCCCTATTTTTCCACCTTTATTTTCCTTTGTTCTAATATTCTAATATTCTCTTTTCCCCCTCTCTGCATCTCTGTAAGCTATCTCAGATAGTCTTTCATGATAAAGTATAACACAAATCCCATCCCAAAGGCTAAAACTACCAGGAAAAAGGGAAAGGAACACAAATATATACTCAGCATACCAGCAGTTGCAGACACTTTGTCAGATTTTTTTTTTTTTGTTACCCTTGCCCTCCTACCTGGTATCAGAGAATTCCAAACTAATGACATTGAGGACTTTCTCCCTCTTCCCGCTGTAATAATATTTCACAAAATCACCAAGCTTCATCTTGCAGTCAGCCTGACGGGCCACATCAATCACATCAATCTCCTTGTCAGAACCTAGAGTAAAGAGATTGGTTCTGTACCAAGTGAAATCAAGGAAAGGGGAAGACTCACTGGTTTATCACAAGCATATGGCCTTTTACTCAAAACTACTGTCCTTGAATGATGTATATATGTATGCACGTGTGTGTGTGCATTAAGGAGGTAGACCTATGTGGTGGGTCCAGGTTTGCTAGGACTATGAAACTACCTGACACAGAGTTCCACATAGAGTACATCCTACCTTCCTTGGCCGTATTTCCTTATTCTCTTCTTCTATCCCCCCAAAATCATGTCCAGAGTAACAACTGGCATATGAGGGTAAGAGTCAAAGACACTTATCAACTGAGGACAATAAAGCCATGATCCCTAAAATTCCACAGGCAAAAATGGGGCTCAACCTAATTTTTGTGGTCTATTAAGAGGAAAAAAGAGGAAACTTAAGATTTTGGCTCTAGATTTACCCAAGAATGACTCCAGGTAAGCTATTCAGATGCCCAAGATGATAGAAAGTAAATGCAAAAGGTGGATTGGAGGGAAAGGGACATAGACCTTGGTAAGAGTGGAATATGTCAGTTAAGAGGATCTGCAGTGTCTTACCAACATAGTGTTCCACATCCCTCACAGTGAATGATGGCGAGGGCAGCGTCATTCCCAACCCATCCTTCTTCAAGACCAGGATGGGTACACTGAAGCTATTCTCTTCCAGAAATTCCACAGTCAACTGATTTCCAGTGGGCTTCAGAATTACTTCATCTGAGCTGTGGGCCACAGGAAAGAAATCTTGAGTCTGAGGCTGGGCTCACTAAAGGCCTCATGGGAAGCTATTACTCAAAGAGTGGGGTCATCCCCGGGGAGCCTCATATGAACTGGTGACTAATGGCATAAACCTCATGTGCCAGGGAAGAAACAACCTGTCCAAGGCTAAAGATAAGGTCATTGGCAAAGTTTAGGAATATCCAGTCAATAGGGTGCTTTTCTCTGGATGACAAAAGAAGAAATCAGGAACAGCCTGCCTAGGAAGAAAAGACACATCTAATAAGATTATTTTCTCAACATTCTTAATCAGCTAGGAAACAAGAGTGTTTCTTTTTTTTTATTTTTTAAAAATATTTTTATACCTTTATTTTATTTATTTACTTTTATGTGGTGCTGATGATTGAACCCAGGGCCTCACATGTGCTAAACAATTGCTCTACGACTGAGCCACAATCCCAGCCCAACAGGAGTTTTAAAAAGAACATGCTGGTAAAAAGATAA
Source organism: Urocitellus parryii (assembly GCF_045843805.1). Classification (NCBI taxonomy): domain Eukaryota; kingdom Metazoa; phylum Chordata; class Mammalia; order Rodentia; family Sciuridae; genus Urocitellus; species Urocitellus parryii. The sequence goes on along the minus strand of NC_135547.1, from coordinate 87,047,674 downwards.
AAGACTTAAGCCTGGCATGCTGATGCACACTTATAATCCCAGAAGCTTGGGAGGCTAGGACAGGAGAATCAAGTTCAAAGCCAACCTCAGCAAAAGCGAGGTGCTAAGCAACTCAGTGACACCCTGTCTCTAAATAAAATACATAATAAGGCTAGGGATGTGGCTCAGTGGTTGAGTGCCCCTGAGTTCCATCCCTGGTACTAACAAAAAAGGATAATAGACTAGCTGGGGATGTACCTCAGTAGCAGAGCATGTGCTTAGTGGGCACAAGACCCTGGGTACAATCCCCAGCACCACAAAAAAAAAAAAAAAGATAATAGACTATTTGACAAGTTGTGTTAGGACAAACATATTAAGAGCTTAATATCTATCTAACTCTAAGTGGCCCAAAGATTAAATTGCAAAAACTAAAGCCATAAGGGTAGTGGAAAAACCATGAAGTGCCAAGGCCCAGTAGTCACTAAAATTAGTAATAAATAAATTTAACTAAATAAAAAATTAAAAATTTCTTCAAGGAAAGCTGTTATAAATTACTAAGAAACAGTAAAACAATTGAAAAATTATCAATATAAGCAGATGGTTACCAGACAAAGAAATAAAGATAAGGGCTGGGATTGTGGCTCAGCGGTAGAGAGCTCAAAAACACATGTGAGGCCCCGGGTTCAATCCTCAGCACCACATAAAAATAAATAAATAAAATAAAGGTATTGTGTCCAACTACAACTAAAAAATAAATATTTAAAAAAGAAAGATGACATATAAATGTACAAAAATCTATTTACCTCCTTCATAATTAAAGTAATATAAGTAGAAACAAAAATATTTCATTTTATCTTATCAGAAGGGCAAAAATAGTTTGATAATAAATAATGTTGGCTAGGATATAGGGAAATCAGCACCCTTAACACATTGTCTGTGGAAGTATGAAATGGTGCAAACACAATGAAAAAAATGGCAACATTTAAAATTTTAAAGCCCAGCCTCTTTGACCTAACAATTTCACTGAAAGACAGTAAATCTACATATATGTTCACCACATATGCAAAAATGTTAAGTACATAGATATTCACAGAAGTATTTTTCTAATACCAAAATATCTGCACAACTTAAATGTTCATCAATAGAGAACTAGTTAAATAAATGTTGTATCCAAATAATGTAATACTAAATAGCCTTAAAAAGAATGAAGAACATCAGTATATGTGTTATGGATTTATCTCCAAGATATATAGTTTAAGTTAAAAAAGGAAGATGAATATATGGTTTCCATTTGTGTCCAAAAATGAAAAGAGCTGAGCACATTAGCACATACCTGCAATCCCAGCAGCGTGGGAGGCTGAGGCAGGAGGATCACAAGTTCAAAGCTAGGCTCAGCAATTCAGCAAGGCCCTCAGCAAGACCCCTTTCAAAATAGAAACTAAAAAGAACCAGGGATGTGGCTGAGTGATTAAGTGCCACTGGTTCAATCCCTTGTTTATAAAAAGAAGAAAAAGAAACATACATGCAAGGTTATTTTTGAAATAATTCACAAGATATTAAATGACTTAGGAAGGACCTAAGAGGTCTGGGGTGGAGAAGAGACTCACAGGCCTTTAAAAAAAAAGCAAAAAAAAAAAAATATTAAGATGAAAAAAAATAATACTTAATCCTAAATAACACTTCAATCACAGAAAACCTGAAAATGCCCCCTCCAAAAAAAACAAGTAAAAGAGTTCTTCATTCATTAACTTTCAACTCATTATCTTTGCTCAATTCATAAATTATTTAATCTATTTTTAATAAGGCAGCTCAATAAAAAAAGGAAAAAGAAACTTCTTTTTGATTGAAAAAAGAAATAGATGACCACTCAAAAATTTTTATTTTTAAAATGTTTCCTCTTCTCTGCCCAGCATGGCAGTGCATACCTGTAGTCCCAGCATCTCAACAGACTAAGGCAGTAAGTTTTTAAGTTCAAGACCAGCCTCAACAACTTAGCAATGCCCTAAGCAACTTAGCAAAATGCTGTCTCATAATTAAAAAAGGGGGCTGGGATGTAGCTCAGGGGTATAGCCACTGGGTTCAATCCTCATAATATTCACAACAACAACAATAATAAAGGTCTATGGATGAAAAAAGACTTAGAATGGTCATGGTTAGGAATCTGATAAGAGTTCATTATAAGCAGCAATTAATCCCTAGTACCAAAAACAAAGTTTTTCCTTCTCTACAATGAGAGAATTAAATTTACTTATTTTTAAAGATTCCTTCCAGCCGGTTCTAACACTTTGTGGGGGCATATAAATATCATCTTCTGGCTTTTGGGACTACTACCTCCCAATTACTGCACGTTCTTGTTTGTTTATTTGCAGTGGTGGGGACTGAACTTAGGGTATTACACATGCTAGGACAAATTTTTACAAGTGGACTATAATATATTATGCACATCAAATTAAACTTTAGCTATTATTTATCAGAAACTGACCAAAACAGAAATTTCCTCCCCAGAGGGAACTTAAGGAGCCCAGAAAATGTCCATGAATGGGGTGACACCTAATAGCACAGACATTGGAAAAGTTGAGAAGAGATGGGTTCCAGCCTCCCAGAGCCCTAAGGTCCTCACCTGTCAAAAGTCCTACTGCGGAGTTCTCGAATGAACATAGGGCTCCCAGTCTTCACTGGCTTCCCCTTATGTGTTTCATGCCCTTTTGAAGATCCACGGCGTTTTTTCACTAAGCCAGAAAAAGACACAAGATCATGAGTCAGAGTGCCCGTGATCTATGATTCCAAGAACAAAGGCCTCAACAGTTTCTTCCTGTCTATCAACCCCCAAAAATACCAGGAGTCAATGAGGCTCTCAGACTCAGGAAAGTTCCTATTGAAGATGGGTGCTTTCTCTGGGCAATCCCTGGGAAGGAAGGCAGGTAAAGCTATACATTTCTGTCCTCTTGTTGCAGCAGCTGCTGACCTACACAGGTTTCTGCTATTTCCTAAAGATGATGAATCTGAAGCACTCAGACAAAGGCAATCACCCTCCCAAGCTTCCTTTGTTCTCTCCCTCCTTTAGACCAACTTCTGATGGAAACTCTAAGATCTACTTACTAATGGAGGGACCATGTAAGACCTCACAGTTGGGGCAGTGGTACAGGTCAATGTCAGCAGCCTTCTCCTCTTCAACTCCAACACAACTGGAAAAGAAAAAAACGGCCAAGGTTTATAAAAATATTATTTTCATAAGGTATAGAACAGTGTTGTTCAGTACAGTAGCTTGTCAGCATGGTAGCTATTACATATGACTATTTACATTTAATTAAAATTAAGTAAATTTAAAATGCAGTTCCTTGGGCTGGGCTATAGCTCAGTGGCAGGGCACCTAGCATGTGTGAGTCACTGGGTTCAATCATTAGCACCACATAAAAATAAAACAAATAAAATAAAGGCATACTGTCCATCTACAACAACAACAAAAATTTTAAAATAAAACAAAATACAAGGGCTGGGGATTGGTAGAGTGCTTGCCCCACATGCACAAAGCCCTGAGTTCAATCCCTAGCACCACAAAAATAAAAAAGTAATAAATTAAAAAAATAAAATTCAGTTCCTCTATCACACTAGCTACATTTCAAGTGTTCAGTGGCCACATGTAGTTAGTTGCTACCATATTGAACAGATTATAAAACATTTTCATCAATGCAAAATTTCTTCTGATCTAAAATAATTATGACAAAGCTACACACAGTAAAGCTTCATTAAGACTTAAAATAGTCAAAGCTAGAAGAGATTCTATCCACAGAAATATAATATGAACCAAATATGTAATTTTATGTGTTCTAAATAGCCACATTTAAAAGGTAAAAAGAAATAGGGAAATTAATTTTAATAGTATTTTATTTAATTATATACCCAATATATCCAAAACACTTTTTCAACATATAGCAGAGGGCTGGGCATATAAAACAGTGGTAGAGCACTTGCCTAGAATGTGTGAGTCCCTCAGTTCAATCCCCAGTGCCACAAAATCAACGTATAATCAACAATCAACATATAATCCAAATTTTAAACTATTGAGATCCTTTATTAAATCAAAACCACTAAAAATATTTTATAGTTAATAATGTTTATGAGTGATTATTTCTTGCTTTTTATTTGTATTTTCTGTCTCTACAATGAAATTGGACCATGCTCATATACTGTCTGGGATCAAGACCCCAACACACCACAATATTCCCAAATAATAATCCTGTGTCTGTAAACCTATAGCTTATCAATAAATTGTGGCTATCAATATAAACTTTGAGGGGTTTTCTTTAAAGACTCAATCACGAAAGTATATTGCACAATCTGGCACACAGTAAGTAATCAATAAGTGATAGAAAAATAGTATGAACAAAAATATTAGCTAAGTAAAAAATTTATTTTGGAAAAGGATTGGTCTATTATAGACCAGAAATAAAGAAAAAAATACCCTGGATCCTTTGCCACAGAAAGTCTAAGAAGCATTGTACACCTTGCAAGTGGAAGCTCTTGCCTTGCAAACAGAAGCTCTAAGTTCCCCAAGATCCTGTCATAACTCAGGGCAGCACTGTGAGCAGATATCACCCTTACCCTCGAGTGAGATAAGATCACCTCTCCTCTACCTTTGTGTAAGATCTCCCATTCCTCTCAGTTTCATACTATGTAGCTGTACTACTTTCTGTTCTTTTTCATCACTGCCAGTACCCATTTCCCCATTAAATCCCCCTTTACCACTGAAGAACCTACTCACAGATTCATTTTACCCTAAGTCCTGCCAATATACTATGTGGTATCAGCATCAACATGGAGGCCCAACATCCTGGGCTCTTAGTTCTTTGATTTTCTCATCTTCCAACACTATTAACTCCACTCCTATTTCAGCTACCAACTTTCATGGCCACCCCCAGATATTGTCAACAAAGAGCAATTGCTTCATCTCTGGAATATGAAATTTATACATCACTCTCTCTGACCACAAGTATATACTTCCAGCACTCACTCACTACACCTTGCTTTGTCCTTAGAATATCTTGATCCTTCTACTTTTCACCTATTCACCTCTTCTCAACTTTGTTCTATTTTCCTATCTAGCTTAGACTCCATAGCTGGGTATGGTGGGGATCACCTGCAACCATAACCTAATCAGGAGGCTGGGGCAGGAGTATCAAATTCAAGGCCAGTCTGGGCAACTTAGCAAGACTCTATTTTCAAAATAAAATTAAAAAGCTGTGAGCAGATACTGTGACACTAAGGAGGCTGAGGCAAGAGGATCACAAGTTCGAGGACAGACTCAACAACTTAGCAAGATCCTCAGAAACTTAGAAAGACGATGTCTCAAAATAGAAAATAAAAAAGAACCAGGGATGTGGCTCAGTGATAAAGCATCCCAGGTTCAATTTCCAATACCAAAATGGAGTGGGGACACTGGGGATGTAGCTCAGTGCTTGCCTAGCATGATCAAGGCCCTGGGTTTGATCCCAAGTTTTGGGAAAAGAAAGAAAGAAAAAGATCCACTATTCCTCCCTCCAGCATTCTCTTACAGATATCCTCACTTGCCCAACTGCCTTCCACCCCATGTAAACTCCAACCATGGCTCAATCCAACTACATAAAATTGTACCACTGGATGTGGCTAGAAAGAAATCACACATTGTATTGGGGGCACGTTAAGTTTACACTGTCCAAAATAATCCTCCAAAAATTCCCTACTCAGCTCTTCCCCATGATCCACAGTGGATTTCAAATCTCTGATCTACTACTTCCCTCTTCTTTCTCAGCAAATAACCTTGCTTCCTACTTCTTAGAGAAAATGAAGTAATCAGATAGAAACTATCTAATCTTCCCACCACCAAATCTACCTCCTTATAAATCCATCTTTTCCTCCTCCTACAATGAAAGTACCCCTTTCTTTCCTTCTAAAGCCAGTGCTTAAATCCAGGTTACATCTTTTCTTACATTTTCAATCAATTATTCCTTCTTTCTGCAGTATCTGCAACTTCTTCCTCTTTACCTCTTTCAAAACAGCATTTAAACAAACCCATTGATCTTTGCAAACAAAAAGATAAGACCCATCTATGCACTTTCCTTTCCTCACTGCTATCTGATCCTCTCTAACTCTTCTCATCCAAACCTATATATTTCATAATTACCCTTTTTTTGAATAGGTTATAGTTGTACATGGTACAATCTTCAAAAGGCACAGTAGTATATATAGTAGAAAGTTTCCCTATCACTCATAGTTGCTCAATAATAACCAGAGGTGTTCTACCAGATTCAAAATGATGAAAATTATTTTTAGGGTTGCAATATTTACTTTCTCATTGCCTGCTATATAGGGTGACTGTAGTTCCCAGCTTCTTTAAAACAGATCTCACCAATGACCCTAATCTCTTCATTAATATATGCATTAAGCACTTATCTCCTTTATCTCACTTGACTTCTTGGCACCATTTCCATACTTCAAGCCCTGCACTCTCTCCATTGATAAGATTTCTACCCCTGACTTTCATAACACCCCATGGGAATGCTGATGCCTATTCCTTTAGCTAATGTTTAATGAGATAATATTTAATGAATATCTACTAGGCCATGGTTTAGGGGCTGGTAAGACAAAGATACAAAACAGGCATATAAAAATCCCTGCCCTCATAGAGCTGACATTCTTGCAGGGAATGCAAACAAGAAACAAGATAAACCAATACAATCAATCAGTGATGTGTATTGTAATTAGATAGTGAGAAGAGCCAAATAGAAAAATTAAAGCAGGAAAGAGAATATATGTGTGTACATCAGTTGAGTATGCTTGGGATAAGAAGTGCTTCAGATTTTCAAGTTTTTCAGATTTTGGAACATTTGCATACATACACACACACACACACACACACACACACACACACACACACACTGCCTTGTTTTGTATCTTTGTCTTACCAGGCCCTGAACCATGGCCTGGCAGATATTCATTAAATGTTATCTCATTAAACATTAGCTAAGGAATAGGCACCAGGGTACCCATGGGTTGCCCATGTATATGTGTATATTCTTAACTATTTGAGTACCTGTAACATGAAAATCTAAATTTCAGAGTACTTCAGATATCAGATTAGGGATGTCCAACCTGTGTATACAAGTTCACACACAAACACACACACACACACACACACACACACACACAATGGGGGTGAGGAAAAAAATGATTGTGGTGGTGAAATAATAGGTTAGGGAAATCAGGGAAAGAATAACCAAATGAGTTTTGAATAAAGACCTCAAGACAATAAGAGAGCAGACCATATGGATATGTGGGAAGAATACCCCAATTAGAATAGCATGCCTAGAATATTCAAACAACAGAAAGGAGGAATGTTGCTCTGGAATAGAGAGTGAGGAAGATAGTAACAGTTCAGGAAAGAAATAAGCTCATATAGTAGAGTTTTGTAGGACACTGTTAAGGACTTTGGCTTTTCCCGAGTAAAAAACTAGGGAGTCATAGGAGGATTGTGAACAGGGATATAATATAGTCATATTTGTCTCTATCTGTTCCTTCTGTTTCCTAGTGAACTTTTTCTCTTGTCTAGTCTATAAATACTGCCTAGACACTAGTTCCTCACTTTCCCTCACTGATCTCACTCTCAGGTCCATGTGTCCTGTATACACTTAGAACTCAACACCAGGTATTTCAGCTGAGATTCATAATCTTCCTCCAAATTCCTAATGAGTATTTCTACTTGATAGCCCATTTATATACTTAAAATTCAACATGAAAACTACATTTCTCCTCCTGTCAGCCCCTAAACCTTCACTTTCTCCCTTTCTCTTTCTCTCTCTCTCTTTCTCTCTCTCTCTCTCTCTCTCTCTCTCTCTCTCTCTCTCTCTCTCTCTCTCTCTCTCTCTCTCTCTCTCTCTCTCTCTCTTTCCCTACTTCAACAAATGGTACCATAACTTCACCAGACACTTAAGCCAGGAAACCTGGCAGCCATCATTGACTTGCCTCTCATCCCTTCCCTTCACTATATTCTGAAGTAGATATCTAGCATCTACTTAAGAATTCAGTCTTGCCAGGTGCTGTGGCACATGCCTGTAATCCCAGCAGCTCAGGCGGATGAGGTAGGAAGATCATAAGTTCAAAGCCAGGCTCAGCAAAAGCGAGGCACTAAGCAACTCAGTGAGACCCTGTCTCTAAATAAAATACAAAACAGGGCTGAGAATGTGGCTCAGTGGTTGAATGCCCCCGAGTTCAATCCCCAGTACCCCCCAACAAAAAAAAAGAAATCAGTCTTTAGAGACAGACCACCTGTGGTTCTTTGTCTTTTGTTGGGACTTTCCATTTTTGTTTTTTTATATGTAATGCCAGGGATTAAATCCAGGGCCTCACCCATGCTAGGCAAGGGCTCTACCACTGAGCTATATTCCTAGCACTTCAACTATATTTAAATCCTGGCTATGCACTGGGGACATGGTAGCACAAGACTATGATCCCAGAAACTTGGGAGGCTGAGGCAGGAGGATCGCAAAATGAATGCCAGTCTCAGCAATTTAGCAAGAGCCTGTCTCAAAATAAAAAATAAAAAGGACTGGTGATATAGCTCAGTGGTAGAGTGCCCCAGGGTTCAATCCCAAGTAACGTGGAAAAAATAAAATAAAATTCTGGGAATGCTGCTTACTAGCTTTATATTTAACCCCTCTGTGCTTCAGTTTCCTCATCCTTCAATTATCTAAAGTAAATGAGCTGTTAGGCATGGTGGTGCATGCCTATAATGGCAGTGATTTAGGAGGCTGAGGCAGAAGGATCTCAAATTCCAGGCCAGAGTCAGCAACTTAATGAGACCCTGTCTCAAAATAAAAAATAAAAAGGGCTGGGGACGTGACTTAGTAGTAAAGTACCCCTGGGTTAAATGCCCAGTACCCAAAATATAAATAAGTAAGTAAATAAATAAACATAAAGTGTTTAAAATAGTGTCTGAATAAATGTTCTAAATTTCTAGCACATGCTCCACTGTCTCACCACACACAAAACAAATTCAAAAGTAAAATTATTAAGAATTTCAGAACAATGTCAGAGCAATAATCTCAGGTGTGGGGCCTCATGTGATTACAGTAATCATATGCACATGAATCCATCCTGACCTTAAAAAGCAGGCTGGGGATGTCAGTGGTAGAACACTTGCCAGCATGGATGAAGCCTTGAGTTCTATCCCTAGCACCTCAAAACAAGAAAACTAAAAACAAAAAGCCAGCTGAACTCTCTGTATTATGTTCTTTCTTATCTCTGGGCTTCATCACACATGGCTCCCTCTACCTGGACCATTCCCATTCTTCTTCCCTCCTGCTGTGGCATCCCCCACCTACACACACACACTCTTATCCCTATTTCAGTCCTCACCATACTGACCTGCAACTGCTCACTTAGTTGCTGTCTGCCCTTACTACATTAACTAGACTATATATTCTGACCAACAAAGTCCTTGCCTTCTCCATTTTGCTGTCTTACTCAACATTCACTGACCTAAGTAACTCCTGAGATCAGGAAGACAGATGAAAATTGGGTTTCTGGGGGCTGGAGTTGTGGCTCTGTGGTAGAGTGCTTGCCTAGCATGCATGAGGCACAGAGTTCGATTCTCAGCACCACAATTAAATAAATAAAGGTCCATCAATAACTAATAAAAATATTTAAGAGAAAGAAAATTGGATTTCTGGTTGCACTGTCTTAATAATTACCACCTGAAACCCAGAATGGTCAGTACTCTTTTGTTTTCATTGGCTTCCATAATGAAGAGGATAATTATTATAGGTCCAGTTCTTGAAACTAAGATGAATTATCCCCAACATGTCCTGCAGAGCCTGGCACATGACAGGCACTCAATAAATATTTATTAAATAAATGAATACATAAATGAACAGATATTCATTATACACAGGATACGGCCCTCATGGAGTGGATGTTCTAGAAGGAGAGACAAACAGGTGGTGCCAGAATAGTTTCTTAAGTGCTAAAATAATAAAGCAAGGTAACAGGACAGTGAGTGAATGAGTAAATTTGAAGCCTACACAAAAGGAACTGAGAAAAAAACTGAGCTATAAACTTAATATATATTATTATATTCAATCTCCACAATGTCAGGGCATTCAATAAAGTATTCAGAGACATAAAACACAGAGGTTAAAAATACAGACTTGAAAACCAAACTGTCTGGATTTGAATCTCACCTTTGCCCCTTACTACCTGTAAGTAGGCATTATATAATTTTTTCTGTGCCTGTTTTTGAATCTGTGAAATTGAAGTATTCACCTTATAGGGTTGTTATGAGGATTCAATAAGCTAAAATAGATAACATATTTAAGAGTACCTGACACATGATAAATAATAGCTATCATCACCATCAATATTATCATAATTTAACAGATGGGCAATATGAGTCCAAGTAGTTAAGCAAATTGCTGGCAACTAAAAAAAATATAGCTGGGTGTGGTGGCATACCTCTGTAATCCCAGTGGCTTGGGAGGCTGAGGCAGGAGGATGTTGAGTGCAAAGCCAGCCTCAGCAAAAGCAACTCAATGAGACCCTGTCACTAAATAAAATACAAAATAGGGTTGGGGGGTGTGGCTCAGTGGTTCAGTGCCCCTGAGTTTAATTCCTGGTATCTCCCCTCAAAAAATAAAAAAAAATAAATTTAAAAACTAGTAAGTGCTTTTTGGTGACAAGATCCAGTCCTTCGAGAAAACAATCCAGTCCTGCCAAGGACATCAGATTTCACTGTCCTTTTCAGCTTCTTCAGTACTTACCTTCAATAAAATATTTGATGCCCCCCCCCCAACAAAACTAGCAAATAGCAGAACAGGACAAAATTTCAGGTATTCATGACTTCATATACCACTAAACATGTAACTAGAATATAATGTGGGTCATTAATAGAGCCAAATGCTCCAAGAACAGACAAGTGGGCACTCAATTCTTTCAGCATTATGGAACTGAGTGGGAGCTGAAGGTTGGAGATGACTGAGAGGTTACAAGGTTTGCTCAAGAGCCTGTCTGGCTGATCCGCTCAATCTCTGCTCTCTGAAAGTACTCAAGGAGTCAGGTCCTGTTACTCCTGTGCCCTAGAAAGTATATCTTCATTCATGAATAAGGTGGGAAAGCAATATATTTTACCTTCCTTCATTCAAAACATAACAGAAAAATTCAAGTCAATCTCTGGTTTCCTAAAACCACATTGACCATACAAAACACAATTGTAAAACCAGAAGACGAGGCATCTACCATTCTCATCAGTGGTTCCCCAGGCCTCCAGACACAGAGGACCTGAAGGGGTGCAAGATGCACTGAACAAGTTTCCAGGGCACTCCTTTGTCTATCCAGTTGAGACACATTAGTCCGCCATATATCAGGCTTCACTAAATTCTGAGTGCACCAAAAGAATAACTTCACATGAACTGACATGCACACAAAATAGGCTGTTATCTTTATCTCTCTCTCTCTCTCTAAAAAAACAACCCTCTTGTAACTGCTGCATTTCTGTTCCCCTTTATAACAAAACTCCTCAAAAAGCAGTCATCCTTGACTTCTTTCTTTCAAATTCTCAATCTTATCTGCCAGCAAATCCTGTATGAATATGTATTCAAAAATATAACTACTTTTCATCATCATGGAGTATGGTCTAAGACAGCATTGTCTAACCAGACTAGTGTTTCCTCAAATTTTAGGAACATCAGAAACACATGGAGGGGTTATTTAAACATAGATTCCGGGGTGAGGGGGTCTTGGGTTGTGGCTCAAGTGGTAGAGTACTTGCCTAGCATGTGTGAGGCACTGGGTTCAATCCTCAGCACCACATAAAATAAAGACATTGTATCCACCTAAAACTAAAAAATAAATACTTAAAAAAAAAACATAGATTCCCAGGCCCCATCCCTAGAGATTTGATTCAGCAGGTCTGAGGTGGGTTTGTTTTTTTTTTTTTAAACTTTTTAAAAATATTTTATTTTTTAGTTGTAGTTGGACACAACACCTTTATTTCACTTACTTATTTTTATGTGGCACTGAGGATTGAACCCAGGGTCTCGCATGTGCGAGGTGAGCACTCTACTGCTGAGCCACAACCCCAGCCCTGTGGTGGGTCTTATAAATGTGAATTTCTAACAAGTTCCCAAGTGATGCCCATACTGTTAGTCCAAGAACCACACTTTGGGAAATAATGATTGACAGTAACCCCCAATTTTTCCCTGCTTCTACACTTGCTCCTCATCTTGAGTCTGTTCTCATAAAAGTCAAAGCCTAAATCAGATCTCAGGTCTCCTTTACTCAAAACCTTTCTGTGGCTCCCATCCCTTCCAGAGTAAAAATCCAAAACCTTCCAACAGTCCATAGGGCTTATATCTGTGGTTCTTAAATTTAAGCATGCATCAGAATCATCTGAAAAGCTCTCAAACAACAGGCTCCTGGGTCCCACCCCCAAAGTTTCTGATTCAGTAAATCTGAGGTAGTATGCAAGAATTGGCCTAACCAGTTCCCAGGTAATGCTGATCCTGCTCATCTAGGGACCACACTTGGAGAATCACTGCCCTTTGTGATCTACACCCCAATCCCCACCCTTAAATTCAACTTCTACTACTCTCCCCTCACTCATTCTGCTCCTATAGCATTGGCCTCTTGGCTGTGACTGAAATGATAACATGACAGACCTGCTCTCCACTCAAATCTTTTATTTTCTGTACCTGGAACATTCTTCCTGGACTTATCAGCATGGTTTCTTTTCTCAATTTCCTGCAGGCATCTGCTCATATGTAACTATCCATAATCACCCTAGGTAAAATAACCAGGCCTCCAGTCCTGAGGGTGGCCATCCCTCTTCTGCTCACCTACTATTCTTTTATCTATACCATTTATCATCACTTGACACAAGACATACTTAGCTGTTAGTTCCCTGTTCCGCATCCATTGCTGTATCCATTCACACAGTGTCTAGAACAATGCCCAGCATTATGTATTGAATGAATACATAAATGAGTGAATAAATGGCCAGGCACTGTGGTGCACGCCTGTAATCCCAGTGGCTCAGGAGGCTGAGGCAGGAGGATCACGAGTTAGGACAAAGCCAGCCACAGCAATGGCAACACACTAAGTAACTCAGTGAGACCCTGTCTATAAATAAAATACAAAATAGGGCTGAGGATGTGGCTCAGTGGTTGAGTACCTCTGAGTTCAATTCCAGTATCCTCCCAGCAAAAAAAAAAAAAAAAAAAATAGTGAGTAAATGAATCATTCCATCTAATTTCCTAGCCTGATTATCTAGAAGTCACAGCCTATATCTTAATTTATCTCTGTCTTCCATAGTTCTTAGCTTACCCCTTAGCAAATATATTGTATCTATTCAATAAATATTTATTGTATGAATCATCCAAGTGACAGGTGAAATTGAGAATCTACTATGCCAAGGACTGTGAAAGATGTTTTCTGGACTTTGTTAAACCTCACAGCAGCCATATAAAATTAAGATTACCCATGTTTTAAAGCTAAGAAAATGGAAGCACAGAGATGTGAAACAATGTGCCCAAAGTCACAGAACTAGAAAATGGGTGAGCTGGGATTATAGGACAGGTTTCACTGACTCCCAGGCCACTGGCCTGTTTCAAACTGGATTCTCATTTAGCTGCTATAACTTAGTCCTGACCATCCATGATGCCTATCAGATTTTCCACGTATCCTGATTTTCTATGGTGCCCTCCCCCTCAGGGATGCTGACCACCCAGGCTTTGGTACATGTTCACCACCAGAAACATTCCAGGTGGGTTGAACCAAAAATTATAACACCCCAGTGATTAAGGAACAGTTCTGTATATTGATTGTGGTGGTTACCTTCTGAATCTACAAATGTGATAAAATTGTGTAGAACTAAATATGCATACACAGATGAGTGCATGCAAAACTGGTGAGATTGGAATAGGATTAATGGATTGTGCCAATCTGAGTTTCCTGGTTTTGATACTGTACTAGAGTAGGACAAAATGTTACCATGGGGGAAACTAGGTGAAGGATACACAGGAACACCCCCACATATTTTTTTTTTTTTTTAGTTTCTGGTGAATCTATAATGACTTTAAATTTTTCTTTTAAAAATTAAATCACTCCAAGACACATCTCTATGAATCCCACAGGGGAAAAAAAAAACTATCCTTTTGACATTTCTAACTCCACATCCTACAGAACATTCTCTAAGGTAGGAATTCTGCAGACTAGGCATTACATCTAGAAAGCCCTAAATATGAATGCTGGGACTTTACTTTGTTACACATTCCTAAAGCTTCAGCTTATCCTTCTGCTGCTTCAAAAATAATGGTATATACTTTAACTTGATTTTACTTGGAACAAAAATGTGGAGTATGTATAAATTTTTAAACCCTGATTTTTCCCTACCTTCCACAATTTCTAATAACTGAAGAGTACTATACTATATCCTATAGCAAGAGTCCATGAGATCCAGGTTTGATCCCCCGCTCGTACTTCTCCACAGGTGTGGCTGTATACTGGACCGGTAGTCAGTGACGGGTAAGATCCAATGACAATGGTATCAACCTAAGACAGAAGGCTGACGCCTTGAGGTCAACTCATCCGATAACGGGTAAGGACCATATGTACTATTGGACAACCTAAGGCAGGCACGGTCCCTAAGCCACATGCTTGTTGTTTAAACAGAGAGGGGGAGATGTTGAGAGCCACAGCCGAAGGGGCCCCAGCAAACTTCCAGCTGCCAGCAAACTTTCAGCTGCCGGCTGATGATTGGCTCACAGCGGCCCCAGCAACATCTAGCTGATTGGCTCCTCTGTGGTGATGCTCATTGGAAATGCTCATTAAGCTGTTTCCCTGCCCTTTCAGACTGCCAGCTGATGATTGGCTCACAGCGGCCCCAGCAACATCTAGCTGATTGGCTCCTCTGCGGTGATGCTCATTGGGCTGTTTCCCTGCCCTTTCAGACCACGGAGCTGCTCATTGGGGGACTTCTTTGGCTCCGCCCACACAACCCAGCCAATCGGCCTCAAGAGCAGGAGGATTGTGGGTGGTGAGAGAGGCTTGTGGAAAGCCGGTGGTGGCATTTGGGCTCTGAGGGTTTTTCCTGAGGAGCTGTTTTGCTTGGCATTTGTAGTTCTAAAAATAAAGTTAGTTTCTTTTGACAAGTGGCTCCTGAATTGTGCCCAGCCAGACTGCGGCATTTGGTGGCTCGCACGGGGAGCAACTGAGGGTAAGTAAACTGCTCGCCCCTGAGGGCAGGGCAAGAGGATGGGTAGCCATTTTAAGATTCATCTTTTGTTTTGCTTCATTTTTGTTTTAAGTTGCCTGTCCCTGGAGAAGAGTGAGATGGAAGAAAAACCACTCACATCTGAGGAAAAACTATTTACGTCTGAGGAACAGATAGGGAGAAAGGACGGATGCATATGTCAGGAGGATAGAAAGGCTATAATGATTTTGTGTTGTTCCATTTTTATTTCATTCTGTCTCAGTTTTGTTTGGCGTCATCTAGTTGGGTTGTATTATAGTAGAAATACGGGATCAGAAAGAGTGTTAAGTAAATTGTTAGAGGAAGGAGGCATCCCAGTAAAATCAAGAGCAGTCAGGGCATACGTTGATACAATATAAAAATGTAGCCCATGGCTTTTTAAGGAGGAGTTGTTAAATATATCACAATGGAACCATCATGGTGAAGATTTAAAAAGAATAGAAAAGAACAACCCAGGGACTCTGCCAGTTGGCACATTGCCATTGTGGACATTCGTATCTTGTTTGCTTAGTCCAAAGCCTTCAGTTCAGACAATGGTAAAGGAAGGAGAAGACATTGATTCAAGTAAAAGAGAAGGTCTCTCAAGTTAGTCAGACAGAGGAAAAGATTCAAGTAAAAGAGAAGGTCTCTCAAGTTAGTCAGACAGAGGAAAAGATTCAAGTAAAAGAGAAGGTCTCTCGAACTAGTCAGACAGAGGAAGAAAGTTTAGAGCAGAAAAAGCCATCAGGGGAAAAGTTACAACAGGAGACTGCTACTAACACCTTTCTATCAGAGGGCGTAAGTGTCCAACCAACAGCACCACCTCTACAGGAGACTGCTACTAACAGCATTCTATCACTAGAGGGCATAAGTGTCCAATCAACAGCACCACCTCCATATGCTGGGAGGCTCCCAACCCCCGCAGTTGAGAGTTGGGATCCTGAGACAGGATCTCAAGTATTAACATGCCCTGTATTTGCGGTAGGAGGGCAGCGAATTCACCATGTTTTAAATTTCAAAACAGTGAAGCAGCTAAAAGAGGCTGTAACAACCTATGGTCCTCAAGCACCCTTCACTGTAAGCTTGGTCGAATCCATTAACAACTTGAACATGACGCCAGCAGATTGGGCTAATATGTGTAAAGCTGTGCTAAATGGAGGTCAATACCTGTTATGGAAGGTTGCCAATGAGGAATTTTGCAAGGAGACGGCTAGGCGAAATGCAGCAGCTGGTTATCCTCAGAGAAATCTAGATATGTTGTTAGGAAAGGGACCTTATGAGGATCAGCAGCAACAAATTGCATATGATCCTGGTGTATACCCACAAATTGGTGTAGAGGCGATTAGGGCATGGAAGACTTTACAAGGACATGGAGGTTTACAAGGTCAATTATCTAAGGTAAAACAAGGAGCTAATGAACCTTATGCTGAATTTGTAGATAGGCTTATTCAAACAGCTACCAGAGTTTTGGGGAATACAGAACAAGCAATGCCATTAATAAAACAACTGGCTTATGACCAAGCAAATCGTTGGTGCAGAGATATCATTAGACCATGGAAACATGAAGATTTAAACACATATATTAAATTATGTAGAGACATTAATGAACAAGAGCAAGTTGTGGCAGCTGCAGTAAAACAGGCTTTAGATGCCAGAGACATTAATGAACAAGGGCAAATTGTGGCAGCTGCAGTAAAACAGGCTTTAGATGCCAGGCCAAGAACATGCTACAATTGTGAACAAACAGGACATTTTAAAAGGAATTGCCCCATAGGAGGAGGGTTTAACAAAACTAGATATCAAAGGAGTAGAATACCGGGTATTTACCCACAATGCCGTAGAGGGAGACATTGGGCTAATGAATGCCGCTCTCAAACCACCATAGAGGATACTCCATTATCAAAAAACGAACAAGGACCAGGTGTTTATCCACAATATCATGGAGAAAGGCATCAGGCTCCAGTGTGCCGCAGTCTGGCTGGGCACAATTCAGGAGCCACTTGTCAAAAGAAACTAACTTTATTTTTAGAACTACACACGCCAAACAAAACAGCTCCTCAGGAAAAAACGCTCAGAGCCCAACTGCCACCACCGGCTTCCCACAAGCCTCTCACCCCAACACCAGCCTCTCCACCTCCCACAATCCTCCTGCTCTTGAGGCCAATTGGCTGGGTCGTGTGGGGGGAGCCAAAGAAGTCCTCCAATGAGCAGCTCCGTGGTCCGAAAGGGCAGGGAAACAGCCCAATGAGCATCACTGCAGAGGAGCCAATCAGCTAGATGTTGCTGGGGCTGCTGTGAGCAATCATCAGCTGGCAGTCTGAAAGTTTGCTGGTAGCTCGAAGTTTGCTGGGGCCCCTTTGGCTGTGGCTCTCAACACCAGTGCCAAAAAATGGACAGGGGGGCCCAATGCTCCAGGGCCCAAAACCACAAATATACGGAGCACTGGAGGAACCCAGCAACCCCATCAGGGTAGTGCCCAGGACACATTTTCCATCAGATCCCTCACCAGACAAACCAGAGGGAACGCAGGGTTGGACATCTGCGCCTCCGCCAGATCAGTACTAACTCCAGAGATGGGAGTTCAAATCATTCCCACAGGGGTGAAAGGACCTCTTCCCAAAGGAACAGTAGGCTTATTATTGGGACGCAGCTCTTCTACTCTAAAAGGACTTATGATTAAGTCCTGGGGTAATTGATCCCGATTATGAAGGTGAAATAAAAATTATAGCCAGTTCTCCAAAGGGTATATCAGTAATTTCACCAGGAGATAGAATAGCACAGTTACTAATAATACCAAGCCTACATGATAAATTTTCCAGTCGTGCTGTACAAAGAGGTTCCAAGGGATTAGGCTCCACAGGTGTGGACTGGGCTATGCTTTCTTTAAATTTAGATTCTCGCCCCATGCTAAAACTAAATATTCAAGGACATGAATTTAATGGGCTACTGGATACAGGTGCAGACCTTAGCATCATCTCTCGTCAAGAATGGCCAAGACATTGGCCATTACAACAAGCCACTCAAACGCTTTGAGGCCTAGGAGTAGCAACTAATCCCCATAGAAGTGCAATGGTATTAGACTGGAAGGATCCTGAAGGATGTGAAGGAACTATACAGCCGTATGTATTGGATCATCTTCCCGTAAATTTATGGGGAAGAGATGTCCTAGATCAATTAGGTCTGACATTAACAAATAACATCAACCAAAATGCACCCACTATTATGACTAGACAAGGTTTTAGGAAAGGAAAAAGATTAGAAAAACAAGAACAAGGTATAGCAGCACCAATACAACTAGATCAAGGAACAGACAGACATGGGTTGGATTTTCAGAAAGGGCCACTGAGACAATAAAAATTACTTGGAAATCAGAAAGACCAGTTGGGTTCCTCAGTGGCCCCTGACTAAAGAAAAGATAAAAGCAGCCCATGACCTGGTCAAACAACAATTAGCGGAAGGACATATACAAGCTTTTGTATCTCCCCATAATACTCCCATTTTTGTCATCAAAAAGAAATCTGGTAAATGGAGATTATTGCAATATTTAAGAGCCATTAATAATGAGATGGTTATTATGGGACCTGTTCAATTGGGGATTCCTCAATTGTCTGCTTTGCCAAAAACTTGGTATGTTTTAGTTATAGATATTAAAGATTGTTTTTTTTTTCAATTCCAATTCATCCTGAGGATAGTCCACGTTTTGCATTTACTATCCCTACACTGAATCATGAAGGTCCTGATCAGAGATATGAATGGAAAGTACTCCCTCAAGGGATGGCTAACAGCCCAACTATGTGTCAAATTTATGTTAACAAAGTAATCCAGCAACACAGAAATCAAAATCCTGAACTACAAATATTTCACTATATGGATGATGTATTATTAGCACACAAAGCTAAAAACACATTGTTAGAATGTTATGCCACACTTACAAACTTATTAAAAAATTATAATCTAGAGATAGCAATAGATAAAGTACAATTAAATTTTCCAATTAATTATTTAGGAGTTCTATTATCCTCAACCATGGTCCGTCCACCAAAAATTCAAATACGAGTAGATCAACTCAAAATCACTTAACGACTTTCAAAAGTTATTAGGAGACATAAATTGGATAAGGCCTTATCTAGGTATACCAACAGGAGAGTTGGGACCTTTATTTGATATCCTAAAAGGTCCATCAGATCCAAATTCACCCCGAATGTTAACGCCTGAAGCAAGAAAGGCATTAAAAATCATTGAAACATATATGGAAAATATGCATTTGGATAGAATTGATATAAGTTTGCCTTTATTATTTATTGTACTACCTAGAAAAAATATTCCTACAGGAGTATTTTGGCAAGAAGGTCCATTATTATGGATACATTTATCTTATTCTCCTAACACTATTCTTACTAGGTATCCTGAGGCTGTAGGACAATTAATACTCAAAGGAATAAAAGCAGCAAAGGGAGTGTTTGGAATTTCTCCCAATAAAATTATTACTCCATATACTATGAATCAAATTGATGAGTTAGCTAATGAGTTAAATATTTGGGCAATAATCATGTGCAAATCTAATGTTTCATTTGATAACCACTTACCATCTAATCCTTTATTGTCTTTTTGGTCATCGCATCCTGTAATTTTTCCAAAAATGACAAGAAAAACACCTATCATGAATGCTCCAAATATATTCACTGATAGGTCATATAATGGTACAGCAGCAATAGTTACACCTGATCAAACTTTTACATTTTTAGTACCCAAACAATCAGCTCAAAAGGTAGAGCTTAATGCAGTATTACAAGCTTTTGTGATGTTTAAAGATTCTGTATTTAATTTATTTTCCGATAGTCAGTATATAGTTAATGCTATAGTATCCCTTGAAGATGCTGGTAGGATTTCCCCTTCCTCTACTGTTTTCTCTTTGCTTTCCACTATACAAAGTCTAATCTGGGAAAGAAAAGATCCGTTCTTTATAGGACATATCAGGGCACATACAGGATTGCCTGGAGCCCTTAGTTTGGGCAATGATTTAGCAGATAAAACTACACATGACATACATATTTTCTCTACACTAGAAGAAGCTATAAATTTTCATAAAAGGTTCCATGTCAATGCTAATACTTTACAAAAGCGTTTTAAAATAACTAAGGAATAAGCTAGACAAATAATAAAACAATGTCAAAATTGTGTTACATTTTTACCACAAGTTAATCTTGGAGTCAATCCTAGAGGACTGATACCTAACCATATTTGGCAGATGGACGTCACACACTTGCCAGAATTTGGAAAATTAAAATATTTGCATGTTACAGTTGATACTTCTTCTGGATTTTTGATGGGCTCCCTTCATGCTGGAGAAAAAACTAAAGATGTTACAGCTCATTGCTTACAAAATTTTGCCATTGTGGGCGTTCCAAAACAGTTAAAAACAGATAATGCCCCTGGTTATACTTCTACCTCTTAAAAGAGGTAGAATTTTGCTCATCATTTGGCATTACTCATATAACAGGAATCCCATACAAGCCACAGGGACAAGGCATAGTTGAAAGAGCTCATCAAACTATTAAAATGTACTTATTAAAGCAAAAAGACGGAATTGGAAAGGGGTATATATTCCCCAAAGATAAACTTAAAATAACCCTTTTTACTCTAAACTTTTTAAATTTGGATTCATCAGGACTTAGTGCTGCGGAAAGGCATATGTGTCCAAAAGGTACTTTGGAAAGATATTCTAACAGGACAATGGAAAGGTCCTGACCCAGTAATTGTCTGGAGTCGGGGGTCTGTTTGTGTGTTTCCACAGGAAGAACAGCAGCCGATTTGGATTCTGGAGAGATTAACTAAAGTGCTGACCCAGTGATTGTCTGGAGTCGGGGGCCTGTTTGTGTGTTTCCACAGGGAGAACAGCAGCCAATTTGGATTCCAGAGAGATTAACTAAAGCAATTTCTACAGACCAAAAAGAAGATGATTTGGCTCAAATCCATAACAGCTGATATCCAAAACTCCAGTTTGGCTATTCTTACATCTGCAACAGAACCAGGATGCTTTTTTCAATATCTATTTTATTATTGCCCTTTCCCATATCATGAAGTTCTATTTTGTTTTTTGAGCTCATACAGACCTAGGTTAATGTTTTGTGATCAGTTCTATTTTTTGACTATAGAGGTTTTAAACATTGCAATGGATATTTCACCTGTAAAAAGTTATAAGGCCTTTACTATTATGTTATGTATTGTATGTATTATATTATGTGTGCACA
The DNA here is from genome assembly GCF_045843805.1 of Urocitellus parryii. NCBI lineage: Eukaryota > Metazoa > Chordata > Mammalia > Rodentia > Sciuridae > Urocitellus > Urocitellus parryii. Next base: position 87,026,188 of record NC_135547.1, on the reverse strand, counting down.
CTTGTGTTTTGTGTTATATGTTTGAATGTATGTATGTCCATATATCATATATGATGAACGCTCACGAAAAAATGGATCCAAATATTTTTTTTTATTCACGTGATTTAAATGGCTTAATTTAAATTGGGTAAACAACTCTTAAGGATTGTTTTAATATGTCAACAAAAAAGGAGGTTAACAGATCTGTTTGTTTACTTTCACCTTTCCTTTTCATTATATTTAATAATTCTCTTCAAGATAATGTAAATTGTTAAGAAAATTGTTTTCTTCTAGTGCCTTCTGGAATGATACATAATTTTTTCTTTAGCCATTATTGCCAGAATTCCTATCTTCATCCCAGTGCTGGTGAAGACAAAGATAAATCCAATCTACAGCTTCTGCAATAGCCATCACTGAACTGCTTGCAGAACTTGCCTAGACTATGTGTCACTTGTATGCATTGTGAACTATCTGTGGTAGTGTTGGGGTATTTGTGCTTATGATGTCATCGGTGGTACAAATTTTCCAAAAGGAGCCGTCAATTGGCTTGGTGTATCTTCCTCCCTTCTGCTTTTCATGATCGTTCAGCTAAAACTTGGGGGCCAACAGATGTGAGGCAAAGAACTTCAACCCCCCCGCTCGTACCTCTCCACATATGTGCCTGTATACTGGACCAGTAGTCAGTGACGGGTAAGATCCAATTACAATGGTACCAACCTAAGACAGGAGGCTGACGCCTTGAGGTCAGCTCATCCGATAATGGGTAAGGACCATATGTACTATTGGACAACCTAAGGCAGGCACGGTCCCTAAGCCACATGCTTGCTGTTTAAACAGAGAGGGGGAGATGTTGAGAGCCACAGCTGAAGGGGCCCCAGCAAACTTCCAGCTGCCGGCTGATGATTGGCTCACAGCAGCCCCAGCAACATCTAGCTGATTGGCTCCTCTGTGGTGATGCTCATTGGAGATGCTCATTGAGCTGTTTCCCTGCCCTTTCAGACTGCCAGCTGATGATTGGCTCACAGCGGCCCCAGCAACATCTAGCTGATTGGCTCCTCTGCGGTGATGCTCATTGGGCTGTTTCCCTGCCCTTTCAGACCATGGAGCTGCTCATTGGGGGACTTCTTTGGCTCCACCCACACAACCCAGCCAATCGGCCTCAAGAGCAGGAGGATTGTGGGTGGTGAGAGAGGCTTGTGGAAAGCCGGTGGTGGCATTTGGGCTCTGAGGGTTTTTCCTGAGGAGCTGTTTTGTTTGGCGTGTGTGGTTCTAAAAATAAAGTTTGTTTCTTTTGACCAAGTGGCTCCTGAATCGTGCCCAGCCAGACTGCGGCAGTGCAACAGCTAATGGGCTACGTAGCTTTGGACAAGTTATTTAACCTCATGGGGGAAATAGTAGCTCCAAACAGCTAATGTAAAAATTAAGTGGTCCCTTCTGGTTCTAAAACAATATAGAGTAGATACACTTCTCCCTCCTTCTCCCACTAAGTACAGCTATAAACCACGGCATTACATACAAAACAAACATAATAAGAATCTGAAAAGTAAAGAGAAGAAGGAACAACAACTAGGTGTAGCAGGATCCAACCACCTACCAAGTGGTTTGTGTCAACAGAGAGACAAAGTGGGAAATTTGGATTTCCACCCCCATGTGGTAGCAATGAACTTGTACCTCATTCCTGCAACCAAAGTACAGTGTCTGAAGAGGGTTGTAAAAAAGAAGTTTTAAATAAGATCCAGAGTCTCATAATATAATGCCCCAAATGTCCAGGATATAATTATAATAATCACTCACCATTTCAAGAACAAGGAAAATCACAAGTTGAATGAGAAAAGAAAATCAACAGATGTCAACACTAAGATGACACAGATGTTGGAATTATCTGACAAGAATTTTAAAGGCACTACAAAAAATGGACAATTACAAACATGCCAAAAACAAATGAGTAAATAGAAAGTGCCAAGAAAAGAAAATCTCTGCAAAGAAATAGATTTTTTTTTCAAAAAACAAACAAACAAACAAATGGAACTTTTAGATATGAAAAATACAATAATTTTAAAGAAAATTCATTGGATGAGTTCAACAGCAGAATGAAGACAACAGAAGAAATAATTGGTAAACTTGAAGACAGAATTTAAATGGAAAGAAATGTGAAGTAGAAAAAAATGTACAGGACTAGGGATATGTAACTCAATGGTAGAGCACTTGCCTCACACATGTGAGACCCTAGATTTGAGCCACAGCACTGAAAAAAAATGCACAGAGACTCAGTAACCTACAGGACTATAACAAAAGACAAAAACAAAGAACCCTTAGAGACAGTGGCTTAATCAACTCCTAAAATTATAAAAGGGAAAAATCTTGAAAGTAGTAAGAGAGAAGTCGCATATTACCTAAAGCACAACACCCATTTGAATGACAGGATCTCTCATCAGAAACCATGGAGGCACAACAGTTTTCAAGTGCTGAAAGAACTGGAAATACAGAATTTGACATCAAATAAAAAGATCAACAGAAATCAAGAGAGATGAAAGAAAACAAAAAGTATTTGTTGCTAATAAACCTATCCTAAAAAAGGGGGGGGGGAGATAAAGCTATCTAAACAGAAAGGAAATGTTACAAGAAGGAATCTTGGAAGGAATTAGGAAGTAAAAGAACAAGGGAAAGAGAAAAGTATAAGGAAATACAATATACTTTCATTTTCCTTTCAAGTTCTCTAAATTATGTTTGATGGTAGAAGCAAAAAATACGGCACTTGCCAGAGGTGGTGGCACAAACCTATAACCCAAGCTACTCAGGAAACAGAGGCATGAGGATGACAAGTTCCAGGCCAGCCTGGGCAACTTAGAGTGACCTTGTCTCAAAAAAAGGGCTGGGGATATAGCTCTGTGATAAGACCGCCCCTGGGATCAGTCCCCAGTACTAAAGAAAAAAAAAATGGCACTGTCTGATGTGATTCTCAATGTGTGTAGAAAAAAGAAGAGAATTTAAAAGGGTTTAAAGAGAGTTTCTTTTTAAAATTTTTTTGGTCCTGGGGATTGAATCTGGAGCACTTTACCCACACGCTATATCCCCAGCCCTTTTTGAGACAGGGACTAGGGACATGTAACTGAGGCTGGCCTAGAACTTTTGATCATCCTGACTCAGCCTCCCAAATTGCTGGAGCTATAGGAGTGTACCACTACTGCTGACAAAGCATGAGAAATAAGTTTTTACTCAAACTGGGAAAGTGTAAACATGAATTGGGTTGTGGGAAATTATATTATGTATAAAATAACATCTAGCCAGGCGCATCTGCTCCAGAGGCTCAGGAGGTGGACACAGGAGGATCCTGAGTTTAAAGCCAGCCCCAGCAACAGCAAGGTGCTAAGCAACTCAGTAAGACCCTGTCTCTAAATTAAAAAAAAAATAGAGCTGAGGATGTGGCTCAGTGGTTAAGTGCCCCTGAGTTCAATCCCTAGAGATCTAGAGCAAGTGCTGAAAAACATACACAAAGAGATACATTGTAGATAAAGCAAAATGGAGCCCTGCAGGGTTGCACAAGCCTATAATCCCAACAGCTTGGGAGGCTGAGGCAGGAGGACCATGAGTTCAAAGCCAGACTCTGCAAAAGCGAGGTGTTAAGCAACTCAGCTAGACCCTGTCCTTAAATAACATATAAAATTGGGCTGGGAGAGTTGGCTCCAATGGTCAAGTGCCCCTGACTTCAATCCCCAGTACAAAAAAAAAAAAAAAGCAAAATGGAATTGTAAAAAAGGTACAAGTAACTCACAAAAATGCAGTAGAAAGAAAACAGAGGTATAAACTGGGCACAGTGGTATAATCTGTAATCCCAGATACTCAGGAAGCTGAGGCATGAAAATTGCAAATTCCAGGCCAGCCTGGGCAATTTAGTGGACTGTTTCAAAATCCTCAATTCTGAAAAAAAGCACAGCACTGTATTGTGTAGTTCTCAATGTATAGAACATTTAAGACTAGTTATATTATAAGTAAGGTAATATAAAGGAATTTATCGAGAAAAAATAAAAACACCAGCTGATTGTGGTAAATTATATATATGTATGAAATAACACCTAGGGCAAGAATTGAAAAACCTATACAAAGACACATTTTAAAACAATACAGATAAAGCAAAATGGAATTGTAAAAAAGATATAAATAATCAACAAGACAGAAGAAAGAAAACAGAGGCATAAACTTGGGTGCAGTATGTTACACCTGTAATCCCAGGGACTCAGGAGGCCAAGGCAGGAGGACTGTATTCCAGGCCAGCCTCGACAATTTATGAATACCTGTTTCAAGATAAAAAAATTTTAAAAAAGTCTTGGGATATAGCTCAGTGGTAGAGTGCCCCTGGGTTCAATCGGCAGTACCACAAAATAAGAGTGGGGGAGGAAGGGGAAGGGAAAACAGAGGCACAAAGAAGAGAGAAGAAAAATTTAAATAACATATTTAAGCTGTAATACATCAATAACTGTATTAAGTATAAATTGACTAAATATGCCCATTATAAGAGACTAGCAGAGTAAATAATACCAAACTACATATTGTCTGCAAGAAATGCACTTTATATATGGTATATAAATAGACTGACTGTAAAGAGATGAGGACTGAGAATGTAGATCAGTGGTAGAGTGCATCTCTAGCATGCATAAGGCCCTGAGTTCAAACACTAGCACCTCAAAAGAATAAAGTAGGGATGAAAAACTATATATCATGCAACCCTTAATCAAAAGAAGGCAGGAGAATCTATATTATAAGATAAAGTAGACTTGCATACAAACAAAACTATGAGAAACATAGACATTACATTAATGATAAAAGGTTCAATATACCAAGACTGAAATTCTAGGTACATAAATATCAAACAACAAAGATACAAAATATGTAAAGCAATAAATGATAGAACTGAAAGGAGAAATAGATAAGCCCACAGTTACAGTTGGACATTTCAACACCTCTCTTTCAAAAATTTACTGAATGGGAGGCTAGGGATGGCTCAGTGGTAGAGCACTGGTCTAGCAAGTATGAGGCCCTGGATTCAATCCCCATTACCAACTTCCCCAGAACATACTGAACAACTACATAGAAAATCAGCAAGAATAAAGAATCCAGCAATGCCATCAACCAATAGTAAGTTAATTAACATTTACAGGACATTACACCCAACAAGCCAGGTGTGGCAGCGCACATCTGTAATCCCAACGGACTCAGGAGGCTGATGCAGGAGAATTACAAATTCAAAGCCAGCCTTAGCAATTTAAGAGGGCCTAAGGTACTTAGTAAGACCCTGTCCCAAAATAAAAAATAAAAAGAGCTAGAGGGGTAGTTCAGTGGTTAAGCACCCTTGGCGTCTATCCCTGGTACAAAAAAAAGTAAGAACATTATACCCCAAAATGCAGAATATACATGCTTTTCAAGTGATCATGGAACATGTACCAAGATAGATTACATAAATCCTGGGCTATCAAACAAATCTCAATCCATTTAAAGGAACATACAAAATCATACAAAATATATTCCCTGATCACTATGGAATCAAAGTAGACAAAATGATAAAAGGAAATTCTACAAACACTTAGAAACTAAACAACACACTTTTAAATAATTCATGGGTCAAATAAGAAGTCTCAATGGAAATTTTTAAAAAGCATTGAACTACATGAAAAGGAAAATATATCAAAATTTATGGGACACAGCTAAATCAATGCTGAGGGAAATTTATATTACTAAATATTTATATTAGAAAAAAGTATCAAATCAATAATCTAAGTTACCACCTCAAGAAACAAGATAAAGAGGAGCAAAATACATCTAAAGCAAGCAGAAGAAAGAAATAATAAAGTGTGAAAATCAATGAAATTGAAAACAGAAAGACAAAAGAGAAAGTCAACAAAAAAACCTTCTACTTTGATAAGAATGGGAATCAAAAATAAAAATAATACAGGAAAAATAAAATAAAACTGACAAATCTGTTATCAATTCTAAGAAAAGATGCCATTTTTTTGGTACCAGGGATTGAATCCAGAGGTGCTAACCACTGAAATACATCCCTAGCCCTTTTTATATTTTTATTTTGAGACATAATTTCACCAAGTTGCTTGGAGCCTCACTGAGGTTGGCCTTGAACTTGCAAGTCTTTAAGAATTCCAAATTTACAAATATGGAGATGGATAAATTGAACTGCCTCAGCCTCTCAAGCCACTGGTATTATAAGTGTGCGCCATGGTTAGTTCCTGGCAAGACACAAAATTTTAATAAACAGGAACAAAATATCAAAACAGAGCCTACAAATACTAAAAGGATAATAAGGGAACACTATGAATAACTGTATAAATTTGACAACTTAGGTGAAATGTATCAGTTCCTTGGAAAATACAAACTAACACAACTAAATAGATTCCTGATTTTAAAACTTTTAAAAAGGATTAAATAAAGATAATTAGGCAAAACGTTTAGCACAACAATTGGCATATTAGTTGGTGCTCAACAAAAAATAGCTACAACCACTTTATTTATCTTTATAACCATTCTTAGTAAAACTGAGGACGAACAGATGAAATTCTTTTGTAATAAAGGGTCAGGTCAGGCATGGTGACACATGCCTGTAATCTCAGCAGCTCAGGAGATTGAGGCAGGAGGATCTTGAGTTCAAAGCCAGTCTCAGCAACTTAGCAAGGCCCTGAGCAACTCAGCAAGACCCTGTCTCTAAATAAAATATAAAAAAGGGCTGGAGATGTGGTTCAGTGCCCCTGAGTTCAATCCCTGGTACCCCCCACCAAAAAAAAAAGTAACAAGTCAGAGTTTTTTTTATCCTTAGTGCATTTTTAAAATTTATTCTAATTTGTCAGAATTTTTAAAAAAAAAATTTTAGTTGTAGATGGACACAATACCTTTATTTTATTTATTTATTTTTAATGTGGTGCTGAAGATCGAACCCAGTGCCTCATACGTGCTAGGCAAGTGCTCTACCACTGAGCCACAACCCTAGCCCCAACAAGTCACAATTTGAACCAAGAACTGAAATCAGTGTCCCTTTCTCTAGAGTTCAGAATGCACACCACAGCCAAATCCTTGCAAAGTATCAACCAATATTTCTTTTACAAACAGAAAAGCTGTAAAGAGGTGAGGCTTTTGTCAAAACTCCAGACATTAATTAATGGATGCCAACTAGTTTTATCCATCAGTGTACAGTAATGATTCTTAAAGGTTAGGGTGTCTCAGAATTAATAATCTGTTTGATAAAATGTAGATTGCTGGGGCTGGGGTTGTGGCTCAGCAGTAGAACATTTGCCTAGCATGTTCAAGGCCCTGGGTTCAATCCTCAGCACCACATAAAAATAAATAAATAAATAAAATAAAGGTATTGACAACTACAACTAAAAAATAAATAAAGATTTTTAAAAATGTAGATTGCTGAGTTCAGTCCCAGCCCTATAATTTGCATTTTTGCACAAATTCCCAGTTGAGGGCTGGGGTTGTGGCTCAGCAGATTGCTCACCTAGCACATGCAAGACCCTGGTTTGATCCTTAGCACCACATAAAAATAAATAAATAAAATAAGGGTATTGTGTTCAACTACAACTAAAAAATAAATATTAAAAATAAAATTCCCAGTTGATGAACCCCACAAGGGTGACTGGTACACAACAATAATATGTTAGCTCATCCATCCCCCAATATTAGAAGCTATCACACCTTAGAGAAGAAGAAATCAAGGAAGGATAATGTTTTAAATCTGTAGCTGACGAGGGTGGGCTCTGATCACCTACTGAATCAGAAACACTATAGCTGGGGTCTACCTGTCTTGTGTTTTAACAAGTCTTCCATATGATTCTTATGCATGCTAAAGTTTAAGAAGTGCTGTTCTACAAATCAGTGTTTTTTGTGAAACCCAGTCTCTTAAGTGAGGAATGAGTAGTTTTTCTACTTTCGAGAAATTGGACTCTGGAATTAGATAATTCAAAGTTCAAATCCACACTTACAAAATCACTTTAACTTTCACAAATTCCAGACTCCCATCCTTGAAATGGAACAGTTGCCTCCCTTGTTACAACCTCTCCAGTTAATAACTTTGTGTTACACACTATAATTCCTAACTGGACTTAATGAAATCCATCAGAGATAAGAACAGATTTCTATCATCACCTCTAGGCATTTGTGGATTTAAAATCTGTGGGCTTAATTTTAAAAGCCACCATGAAAAGTTCATAATATTTAGTTACTTTCAGTTGTGTTGAAATATAAACTTAAATGGAGCACTGTGAGCCTGGGGTATGTGTGTGCACGCATAAGGGAGAGCAAGAGAGAAAGCAAGTGAGCAATGCACTGAGTAAGCAAGAGCAGCCACCCACCAAAGACTTGATTCTCAGCTACCACCCTTGTTCTCTGACAGCCCATAGAAAGAAACAGAAGAGATTAAAAAAATTGGTTTCTTTCATGGAAAAAGATTAGAGCAGTTAACTCATATCAGAGTATACACAGAAACACAGAACTCACCATTGAAATGTTCTTAAAGACGGGCCTGGACCATAAAACACATCTTCATATTTTGTAAATTTGTAAATTTGGCTTCAGTGGGTGCTGCTTATAAATGTCAAGTGTCCATTGTTCAAAGATGTTCACCACAATGTTTTTTCTTTTGTTTTAATCAGCACTCATATCAAGATGCAAAATCTTTCCACACAATACCCATAGTTTCCTTGCATCTCAACAACATTTATAATATAAAAATGTAAATAATATCAGTATACAACTATAAAGGAAATAATCAAGTAACTGGTAACAAATACATATAATGAAATATCAAAAACTAAATTTAGATGACTATTTAATAACATGGCAAATACCCACATTATGTTAGGGAAGAATAAAAGACAGGTAACAAAATGGTATTTATAATACAATCCCATTTTATATAAAAAAAACATGTTTATGTTTGAAGTCAAAAGAGAAGAGTTATTGCAGCAAAAATGTCAACAGTGGATTATGCCAGATTGTAGAAGGTAGTTGACTTTTGTTTCCTTCTATATTCTTCTCCTGTATTTTCTACAATGAGCATATCTTGCCTATATAGCCAAGAAAAGGAAATTTAAACATGCTACAGTTTAGAAATCTAACTTTCAGGCTTGGGTATAAATTAAATAATTTATGCAAAGGCCCTGGTGTAGAGTCTGGCACAAGTATACACTTGGGAAGCATTCATTCCTGTTCCCTGTTCCCAGTGTGTAGAGATAAGGTCTCTATATTGTGAGCAGAAGCCCCTTTTCCAGGACCGAACCTACGTACTTCCTGTATAATACAAACTAAGGGCCAAAAGCAACAAAAACAGTTTTTTCATGAAGACTCATTCTTTCACTCAAAAATATACTCAACATCTATTACATGTTAGACTTTACTACATGAACCACATTCTGACGATACCAAAAATGAAAAGATGGCATCTCTCCTCTCAGGGAGCACCTGCCAATGAGTAGGACCCAACATATTTATAATATGAAATAATTATTTTTAATAAGGATGCATAAAAGGTTCAGTGGGAACCCAGGGGAAGCAGACCTTATACAGAGGAGATATTCTATGAGTTATAAAGGGGAGGACATTAGTGGAAATAGCATATGCAAAGAAAAGAGGTATAAAGGAGAATAAAATTGTCCCAAAACTGTACACAGTTCAGTTTTGCTAGGACACGGAGGAGCCAGGCATTGTGGTGCATAGCCACTAACCCTAGCAACTCCATCAACTCAGGAGGCTAAGGCAGGAGGATCACAAGTTTAAAGCCAGCCTCAGCAACTCAAACAGTCCCTGCTTCAAAATAAAAAGGACTGTGAATTTAACTCAGTGGTAAAGCTTCCCTGAATTCAACCTCTAGTACAGAGGGAGCGGGTAGGGAGGGGTGGGAAATGAGATTAAACAAGTCTTGTCTATCACATAAAGAAGACTCAATTTTATCCTGCAGGAAAACGAATGAAAGAATAATTTTAAGCTGAGGAGTGACTTATCAGCACTAGCAAAGATAACCAAGAATCCTGAAAGAACTTTTTTCTTCTTTTTTTTAATATATATATTTTTTAGTTGTAAGTGGACCTTTATTTTATTTATATTTGGTTCTGAGAATAAACCCAGTGCCTCACACATGCTAGGAGGCAAGCGCTCTGTCACTGAGCCACATCCCCAGCCCAGAATTTTTTTTTCTTTTTAGTACCAGGGATTGAACCCAGGGGTGCTTAACAAATGAGCTACATTCCCCAGACTTTTTTCATTTTTTTTTTTATTTTGAGATAGGATCTTGTTAAGTTGCTTAGGGCCTCACTAAATTGCTGAGGCTAGCCTCAAACTTGCAATCCTCCTGCCTCACCTTCACAAGTCACTGGGATTACATGCATGCTCTGTCATGCCCGGATATGAAAAACTTTTAATCCCCACTTATTTCCAGAGCAAAAGAAAAGACTTCACTTTCTAGATCTGTCCCTCTTAAATAAACATGAAGCAGTAAATGGAACTCTGCATCTGGTACATAAATAGTAAATATTCAATAAAGATCAGTTAAATATGAATTGGATATGCTGCAAGGGGTAACCCCTACTTAGGGCAGGATTTTGGCAACATCAATACCATTACTTTGATTATGAGCATGATAAGAGAAAGAGCTCCTCTGGAAGGAAAAACTGACAACTGAGGGTTCTAGGATCTACATGACAGAAGGAGAATGACATATACTGCTTTATTGTATTCCAGTGTACATATCTGTCTTATGGTTATTTTTCCATAGCTGGGATTTAAATCTCAATAATGGGATAATATTACAGTTTTATTCCACACACTAACCTCTCTGGAATTCTGGGTGACAGGTGCTTATGTGCACACATGGTTAACTGGAGGGAATTCATTAGTGGTTTTACTCCTGCTGTTTTACCCAATATCCTTTCTGCTTAATTCAATTTAGTTATAAGGATGGTTCTGCAGATAGTGTAGAAATAAAATACTATTGCATTTGTCTCCATTTATTGAATGCATGCAAATTACTTTAAAACCAGGAAGGATGTATTTGATGCATTTTATTGGTGAAGACAATAAGGCTCACAGAGGAAAAGCAACTTGCCCAAGGCCACTCTGATAGTAAGTTGCAAAGAAATGTATGTTTGTCAGATTCAGATACCTCAAAAATGCAGTACTGCCTCCCCCAAAGCCAGTGTGTAAAGCAAAACACAACTGCCGGAATACAAAAATGATGCTTTCTTTGTAGCTAAAACAGAAGGGGTGTGTGTGTGTGTGTGTGTGTGTGTGTGTGTGTATTATACAGACACATACACACACAGGCATACACAAATATGTATATACACATACATGCACATACTTGTACACATGTACACATCTTTTTTTTTTTCAAAAGGACACAAAAAAGAATTGTAGGGGAAAACAGAGAAAGAAAGGAAATCAAAAGCCAATGTCAGGCAGCCTTGGTCTTAAAGGAGGATGGAAAAACCTGGGTCTGAGAAAAGGGGGGCAGTTTCTGAGCATGAATCTAAAACAGAGCTGAGAAAAGGAGAGAGTGAATGAATGCACTTGGCCACTGTACCCCGTCCAACCTGGCCTGCCCTCCTTACCTGCCATGAAACCAGTCTTGACACATGTCACACTCGATCATAAAGCGGGTCACATCATAAGGTAGCCGACAGAGGCAATACACAGGCACCGAGGCCATCTTCGTGGGGCCTTGGAGCGATCTGCGGCGGGCCAGGTTCCTGGTGTCAAGGAGGGGCTGGAGGCAACAGGACGCGTCCTCTCTGGACGATAGCTGGGCACAAACAACACTTTTTACAGAGTGAATCAGGTCCCCCCACGCCGACCCCCTCCCACCCGCCTTGGGGCACCAACCCTCAGCTATGAAATAGGGAGTTACCTCCGCCAGCCGGGATGCAACACAGCTGGTGTGGCTGTAGGGGGCAACCAGAGAAAGTCCACCCGGCCTTTAGAATTTCTTTCACTCAGAAAGAACGTTCCGTGCTCCACCTTTGAGTCTCCCCCCATCCCCTGTCTCCCATCCCCTACCTTCTAAGCCCTGGAGTGAGTGATAACTTCTTTCCGGGTTTCATGGAAATATCTGAAGCTTTTCAGGAAGCTCTCCTAATCCCTCACTGAACCCTGTCCTTGCTAGCCTCTCGTTTCCCAGGGCTCCCGGCTCCCTTTATTATGACGCAAACCACAGCGTAAAGAATGGGGCTGGGGGTTCCTCAGGAAACAACCCAAAGACCCTCCTCTCACTCCCCTAATATGATCAACCAGAGAAATGAGGGACCCTTGAAAGTCTGTTCAGGTTACTCAAAAATCACCCCAAAGCCTTAGGGAACAAGGCAGACAAGACTAGGCGCCCAAACTCAAATCACAGTTCTGGGGTCGCGTTCTCGGAGTTTAAATGATCTTCCCGTCACTCAATATCATCCCTTCCTGGACCCGTCAGGAGTCTAATCACCCCCAACAGAAACAAACCTCTTTAAAAACTCATCAGCTCATCCCCTACTTCAAAGATGACAGGGTTCTCATCGCACCTTTGAAACTAAAAAGGATCGGTTCAAAACCCCCCGACTGACTAGAATTTCCTCACACTGCTGAAAACTAAGCAACGATTTTCTTTCTCCTCCGCTTGGAAACTGGCATGTATTCCTTGCAGCCCCCTCAAAATGACGAAGGTTCCCCTGCACCCCCAAATTGCCAGGGCTCTCATCCGAGATCCTGAGACTGACAGGAATATCCTCCTCGCAGCCCCCGAAACTTACGAGAATCTCTTTACGCCTCCCTAACAGGAACGTCTTCAAGCCCCAAACCTGACAAGAATGTCCTCGGTCCCGAATCCTACGTGGACCGCCTCATGGCCAAAGCTGCAGGGCAGTCCTCACGCCGGCGGAGCTCAGTCCCGGCGACACGCCGGCGGCCGGGTTAGCTCCAAGGCGGCGCGGAGCTTCGCTCAGCGGAGGTTCGCCCGGCAGTTCCGGCCCCAGTAGCGGCGCGCGCCGAATTCTGGGATAGTCACCGTAAAGCTGCGAACCTTGCTCGCCTTCCCTTCGAACCACCCGCTGGGTCGTGCGGCGCCAGCTGCCCAGCAGTGCTTCAGGGCAGCCTTCTCCACAGCACTCCCCACGGCCCAGCCGTTCGGGCCTACTAGAGACCGCAGCTCGGGCCTAGTCTGGTGGCTGCCCTGCGAACGGGCAAGTGGCGTCGTCGCTGGGCCGGCAGAAGCCGCGAGCAAACCAAGGAGTAACGAAATGAACCGGCCGCCTGGTCCAAGAAAGACGGACCGAAAAGTCGCCAGGAGAAGCCCGGCAGCAGTGCTAGGCAATTCGTAGTAGTCAATAAAGTTTATTCAAAACAACGAGGAAGTTGAGGCGGAGTGGGGAGGAGAAATATGGGGTAAACAGCTACCATATTGAGAGTGGCGGCGCTACCGTGGGGAGACAAACCAACCGCCATCTTATGAGGGATGGGCTCGCGAGGTGACCGCGTAGGAGGCGGGGAATAGCAAGCCGCAGGCTCCCGCGTGATGTCATCAGGGGCGGGGTGCCACCCTGAGACAGGGGGGCGGTGCCCAGCTACCTTTGGACCCGCTCCTCTCTTAGAGGTGCCCAATCGCCGCTGGAGACCTTGAGCCAAGAGGCGGGGAAGCCGCCATCTTAGGCGAGGCAGGGGCTTGGCTCCATTTTGAGTGGGGCCCAAAATTTCCTAGCCTTTCCCCTGTTCTGGGCAAACAGGGAGTTAAGCAACACCCCCACACACACATACACACTCCTCCCCATCCTTCTCCTCCTATGAGAAGAGATGAACTCTGTGACTCCAAACTGCAAAAGTAATAGGTGGCGGCGGGGGCGGGCTTCAGCTGGGATGGAGGCGGAGTACTCACAGCAGCTGCAGTTCATTGAGCACCTTCGACAGGCTAGGCTTTCCCACGGTCTTCGTGTCATTTATTCTTCACCCTGTGAAGAAAGCTCTGTGATTATTTTCAAGAAGCCAAGTAACCTGAGTTTCAGAACTGGGAAGTTGACCCTCTTCCACACCCATATTCCTTCCTCAGCCCGATCCTCGCTCCTCAATGTAGTTCCTCCATAAGGCTTCTACCAATTTCCTACGTCCCTCTGAACTCTCTCTTCGCTGACCCTATCAGTTCAGTTCAGTTCAGTGCGGATATGGGTCAGTGATTTCCACGCACCTGTTCCAAAATTTCCAAACTACAGTCTCAATGTGTGGTGAGAAGAACCATTAAGTGGGAGCTTGACACATGTGCTTCAAAATGGCGCTGTTTTCCTCAAACATTCTAGAAAATTCTCTAGCTCTCTCACCATATCACTTTCTTAAAGGGTGCCATCACTTTAAAAAAAAGAAAATGTGCACTCACCAAACCAGTGAGGGTGGGTTAGGCCCCAGTGACACAATAATGAAAATGGCCTTTGTAGTGAGAAATCACCAGCCAGTGCAGGAGACAAGTTTGCAAGTAAACAATTGGAGTACAAAGCCCAGTACACACATTAATTCCTCATACAAAATGTAAAACAAGTCAGATGAAATGGCCAGTAACGGTGCTTTGCTTAAGTCTTTGCTACTCAAGAGGCTGAGACAGAAGAATCACTTGATCTCAGGAGTTTGAGGCCAGCCTGGACAACAAGTGAGACCCTGTCTTTTAAAAGGAAAAAAAAAAAACATATAAAATAAACTTTAAAAAGAGCCTCAGAAGCTGCTTGCTGTTTTAAGGAGGACTTCAGGGAGACCTAGAGATTATATAAATGTTTACTAAATAAACAAGCAAGAACTTTGGACACAAAAGGATCAATATGTACAAATTTAAGGAGGCATACGAGAAACATTTACTAAAATAAATTGACTATTATTGAAACAGGAAGGACAAAAGAGATGGGTAGGAGGTTCAGATCATGAAAGACTGCAAAATGCAAAATAATTTAGATTTTATCAATAAGCAATAACAATCCACTGAAGATTTTTGGGCAAGAGTAACTAAGTCACATTCTTTCTTAGCCAGAGAAAGGACCAGTCTTAGTGGGACCTGAAGCTTAAGCAGTTGGGGCAGTGAAGACAGAGGACTTCTTTAAGAAAGTAATATAGTCTTCATATAGCTTCATAGCTGGGCAGTAAGGTATCTAGCTCACACCTGTAATCCCAGATACTCACAAGGCTGAGATATGAGAATCACAGCCTTTGGAACTGGAGTCTCCTGTGCTTCTCCTTTGCTAGCAAAGCAATAAAACTTCTTTTTTCCTTTTTCTCAGGGAAAAAAAAAAAGGCTGAGGCAGGAGAATCAGAAGTTCAAGGCCAGCCTGGACAACTTCATGAGACCCTATCACAAAATAAAAGGAAACTAGGGGCTGGAGATGTAGTTCAGTGTGTGAGGCCCTCGGTTTGATCCTCAGTGTGACCAAAAAGAAAAAAAAAATGTTGGGCCTCAAAATAGTTATTACCCAGGTGTTCAAACTGCTTCTAAAAATACCCTTATTGCTCATCATTTGTTTGTTGGGGGGGGGGGAGTCTTATGGTGGCATTATGGCTTTTATCCAGGAGTATTCCAAAGAACTACACCCCAGCCCTTTTTTATTTTAAGACAAGAGTCTCACAAATTGCCAAGGCTGACCTAGAATTTGTTTGCCATCTTCCTGCCTCAGCCTCCTGAGTCACTGGGACTACAGGTCTGTGCCATTACCCAGCAATTCTTTATTAAACATTTATTATGCACTAGATGATATGACACGTGCTAAAGATATCAGCATATTACAGATAAAGGTGCTGGCCTTTATGAAGCTGATATTCTAGTGGGGGAATCAAGTCAATAATCAAATAAAATTATATATTTACTAAGCTACGACGTACTGAGGTTTCAGGGGTGAATAAAACACACAAGGTCCTTTCTCTCCTGTGATTCCCAATCTAGCAAAGGAGACAGAAAATAAAGTAACTCAAAACAATTTCAGTTGTAGTGAGTGCTATTAGGAAAAATAATTCAAGTTATGAGCTCAAGAATGATCTAGAGGGAAAGCAGTGTACTTTAGATGGATTAGCCAAGAAAGGTGGCATGTGAGTTGAGACCTTAATAACAAGAAGGGTTAGCTAGGGACAAGGAAATAAAGAATCAAAAGCATAAAAGTCCTAAAATGGTGGTGGGAGGACTGGAAGTACTATAGGTGAAGATTGAGGTAAAGTCTGAATAAGAGACCCCTGTATGTATACTTCAGGGATATATAATCTAGTGAGGAGGACGAGGTAAAATTAATAACAAGCCTAAAAAAAGTCAAACTCTTAAGTGGTACCTAGAGGTTTGGACGAATTGTGTGGAAGCAAAGAGAGATGTACAATTAATTCAATCATGTTCAGTGGGTGTGTCAAGAAAGACTGCCAGAGGTAGCATTTGAACTGGGCACAGTGCTACTCTTTGCTTTCCCTAAAAGTTCCTCCCCAGTGTTCTTGAGGATGGGGAGGGAGAACTAAAGGATACTGGGAAAGGCAGCACTGCCAGGGGAGTGAACCTGACAGTACTGAGCTGAACTGGCTGCCATAGCCCAAGGTTGCCCTGGAAGCTTCCTCTTCTACCCACTTCCACTTAACATAAATGTTTATTTTTAACCACACAGATAATAGCAAATGCATTCCTGTTGTAAGCATTCAGTTATCTGGGCTGAAGAATGCCCCTGACCACCACCCAGCCACCTGCCTACCTCTATAGAGGGAACTCCACCCAGCCTGGCTCTTAGCAACTCATTTATTTGCATAGAGGTACATCTAGCTGTTTGGATAACATGATGAGGTTTAAAGTAGAGTACAAAATGCAGGAGGAGAAAGGGAGTGGGGGAGAATGGGGAAAAAGAAAAAGATTACATGAGGAAGAACAGCCTTGCTCCAAAATAACTTGAAAGTACAAAAATAGTGAATACAAAAGAGAAAACAATGACATCTGAGAATTTACTGTGTGCTGAGCACCATTGTAAATTCTCACATGCATTAACCCAATCCGTACACCAACCCTATGAGGTAGATACTAGTATTATACCCACTTTATGAACTGAATGAGAAAGCTGAGTATGAGGACTTCACTTAGGTCACATGGCTAGTATGTATCCAACCTGGGGTTTCTGGTGATACAGGTCCAGAATCCAGGCCCTTACCCACTCCACTATACTATTATCCCACTGGTACAGATTTAATAGCAACTGATGTATAAGATATAATGGAGGAAGATGATCAATCAAGGGTTCTTAGAATAATTTGAATCATAGAAGCAAAATATAGTTTGCACACACATGGTATAGAAATTAGTAGGATGGTGCCCCAGGCACCAAACTAGGCAGCTGAGAACACCAACCTACTCCTCCAGGGCCAGCTTCCTAGATCACTACCTGTGCAGAGCTCTCCTCTCATAAGGGGCTTTGAGCTTGGTTTGATACACTGCTGTTATTGCCTTGAAATTCTCAATAATTTTAGCTTCGAACTTACATTTTGTATCTAGTCCAATGTAACAATGTAGCAGAAGAGATATACTCAGTGGCAGTGTATACAGCTTGTGGGCACTACAAACAGTGTGCATGCTGAGCGAGTTGTTTAGGTCACCTGGTGTGCACAAGAACATTTGAGGCAGTTCAGGGCACCACAGGGCCCAGAAGGGGACATCATACGAACAACAACAACTGTGGCAGCAGGAGCAGAGATAGCAGTGGCAATAACCTTGGGAAAGAGGAAGGTCTGCAAAGGCAGTGAGGTGAATCATGGTGAGAGATAAGCTTGTGCTTCTGTCACCAGAGACTGTCCCTGCAGTATCTGCACAAAGATTAACTCTGCACACTGGAATGGGAACTGCTGGTACTCAGGCAATAAACTTTGCCAAGAAACTATTACAAAATAAAAGCATAGCCATGGACATTGTAGTTAAATATATGATGGGGTTCTTAGAATTCCTCAAAAAGTTTAAAGTATCTGATTTTGGAGCTGGAAATGTTCTTCAGTGGTGAGGCACTTGCATAGCATACCCTGAGTTTGATCCCCAGCATGGCAAAAAAAAAAGAAATTAACATTTAAAAAATTGTGTGTGTGTGTGTGTGTGTGTGTGTGTGTGAATGATTTTGAAAAACTAGTGCAACATTTCAAAGCAAATATTCAGGGGATTAGAATTAGAAATTAAAATCAAAGACTGTGAGCTAAGATGTAGATCAATGGTAGATTGCTTGCCAAACATGCACATAGACCCTGCATAGAAAAATAAAATAAAGATAGTCACAATAGACACATTAGATGAAAAGCCGGGGCTGGGGATGTGGCTCAAGAGGTAGCGCGCTCGCCTGGCATGCGTGCGGCCTGGCCCAGGTTTGATCCTCAGCACCACATACAAACAAAGATGTTGTGTCCGCAAAAAAAAAAACTAAAAAAAAAAAAAAAGATGAAAAGCTGAGGATGAACCAATTACTAGTGAGGAAGACAATTAAACTTTTTTTCCTTGTAATTGGAGATAAGCCAGTAGAACACATAAATAATTCTGAATTATATACAAACCATGAAGCCACTTTCCATTTTTTGTTTGACCTTCACAAGTTACAGGAAATGTCAGAGGAAACATTGAAATGCTATTGTATAAATTTATATTAAAAATTGATTCAGACCGAATGCAATTAAAACTAATTTTATGGAGAGTTAATTTTTTTTATTTTTTAGAAAAATCAGGCAAGCTCTAGAGGTACTAAGGTGTACATTTTGAATAATTTACCAAAAATTTATCCCAATGTTGTCACAATCTATAAACTACTCTTTTCTTAAATTTTTTAGTTGTCAGTGGACTTTTATTTTGTTTATCTATGGTACTGAGAATCAAACCCAGTGCCCCACACATGCTAGTCAAGTGCTTTACCACTGAGCTATAACCCCAGCCCCAAATGCTCTTTTTTTTTTTTTAAAGAGAGAGTGAGAGGAGAGAGAGAGAGAGAGAGAGAGAGAGAGAGAGAGAGAGAGAGAGAGAGAGAATTTTTCAATATTTATTTAGTTAGTTAGTTCTCGGCGGACACAACATCTTTGTTGGTATGTGGTGCTGAGGATCGAACCCGGGCCGCACGCGTGCCAGGCGAGCGTGCTACCGCTTGAGCCACATCCCCAGCCCCCCAAATGCTCTTAACAGTGTCAGTAACAGTTGTATCAGGAGGAAAGTCCCTCTTCTACTTATTTATTTATTTATTTATTTTTGGTACTGGGGATTGAACCCAGGGGTGCTTCACCTTGGAGCTACATCCTCAGCCCCCTTTTTAAAAAATGTTTATTTTTTGGTTGCAGTTGGACACAATACCTTTATTTTATTTATTTTTATGTGGTGCTGAGGATTGAATCCAGGGCCTCGCACATGCTAGGCGAGTGCCGTACCGCTGAGCCACAACCCCAGCCCATCCCCAGTCCTTTTAATATATTTTTTTCAAAATTTCAGACAGGGTTTTGCTAAATTGAAAATGATAGAATAATTGAATTTGCAGAAAAGTGAGCCAGAGGGACTAGGGTGCAGCTCAGTGGTAGACTGCATGCCTAGCAAGTGTGAGGCCCTGGGTTCAATCCCCAGTAACACACACACACACACACACACACACACACACACACAATTATATAGCAGATTCCCCCTATTGCTTGGTGGTAATCATGAGAGAATCTGGAATTGTAGCCATTTAAAAAAATCTTTTAGGTGTAGATGGACACAAACCTTTACTTTATCTATTTATTTATTTTTAAATGTGGTGCTGACAATCGAACCCAGTGCCTCCACACATGCTAGGCCAGTGCTCTTACCATTGAGCTACAAACACAGTCACCATATTTTTAGCCATTCTAATGGCTTTGCTGCTCTAACCAAAACTCTCTCCACTGGGAGTGGGGTTGGGGCTCACTAGAGGCAGGATAATACAGAAATATGGAGGACAATATAGATATTTGTCATTTTCACATGAGCAGGATCATACCATTCATTCAAATTATACAGCCAATTACTTTCTTCACTTGACATTATGTCTTGGAGATCTTTTTTTTTTAAATCAACCTTCTTTAACTACTTGCAGGGAATTCCTTCTTTGGGTGCACCTGAATTTATTTCTCTACTTCCCCGAGAGAGCAAGTGGCTATAATTTTTCATCGTAAAACAGTTCAGTGAGCATCCTAGTAGGGGATGCCTTGTGCCCAGGTGTATTTCTCTAGGTGGACACTCAAAAGTGGGTTATTGGGTCATGGGGTATATGGATATTTTCAATTTTAATACATACTGCTAGGGCTGGGGGTGTAACTCAGAGGTAGAACTCTCAGAATGTGCATGACCCTGAGTAAATTTTCATAAATAAATACATACTGCCAAGTTTCTTTTCAAAAGTGTTATACCAATTTTCACTCTATCAGTAGTGTAACTTCACATTTCCTGAAACCAGGAAATGTCAGAGGAAACATTGAAATGCCTTTTGTTGAGGTAATTATGGAAGGACTTTTAAAAGATGTAATATTTGAATTGATCTTTGAAGATGTCATTTCTTCTATCTGAAATTCCCATCCCATAGATCTCCCTTTAGCTGACATTTTCAAACACTTAAATGCCTTTAAATTGTTTGCAAGATCTGATAAATGAGAAATGGTAACTCGAGTGTTTGTTTTTCAATTTGTACTCCCTCATCACTAGTGAAGTTGAGCATCTTCTCATACAATGTTGATAGGCCCATCCTCTGTGAGCTGTTTGTAATCTTTGCCTAGTTTTTCTTTTTCTTTTTTCTTTCTTTTTTTTTTTTTTTTGGTATTGGTTATTGAACTCAGGTACACTTAGCCACTGAGTCAACTTGCATTCTCCCTGCCTCAGCTTCCAGAGGAACTGGGAGTACAAGTATGCACCAGCACCCTAGGCTCCCTAGCCCTTTTTATTTTTAATTTTGAGCCTGGGTCTCACTAAGTTGCTTAGGGCCTCACTAACTTGCTCTTGCTGGCCTTGAACGTATGATTTTTCAGCCTCAGTCATAATACCACCATGCCTGGCTGCCTATTTTTTCTTATTAGATTATTTGTCTTTTGGAGTTGTAGGAGTCATTTCTATTTTTGTATATTAATCCTTGTCATGTATGTTGCTAATATTTATCATCATAAGTTGTTTATGGTTTGTGTTATTATGCAGAAGTTTTAAATGTTTATGTAGTAATTTGATACATTTATATCATTATTTTCTTCTAGGGCTTTTCTGTTTTCTTTGTTGTAGAAGATCTTCCTTATCCAAAGTAGCAACCATATTATCTTTTTTCTCATTTTTTGATAGTGTTTTCCTTTTAGGTCTTTAATCTACCTTCAACTCATTTCTTCCTCATTTCTCCTATCTGGAATTCCCATCCCATAGATCTCCCTTTAGCTGACATCTTTAAAGATCAATTCAAATATTACATCTTTAAAAAGTCCTTCCCTAATTACCTTAACTAAATCAAACACTTCACTCTTGCCACATTTCTTTTTTTTTTTTAATATTTATTTATTTATTAGTTATCGGCGGACACAACATCTTTGTTGGTATGTGGTGCTGAGGATCGAACCCGGGCCGCACGCATGCCAGGCGAGCGCGCTACCGCTTGAGCCACATCCCCAGCCCGCCACATTTCATTAAATTGATTTATTTTCTTCATAGATCATCTCCCTCTGAAGTTATATAATTTACTTATTTGTCCATGACTTTTCTCTCCTTTGCTTGAGTTTTTCTTTGTACCAGGGATTAAACCTAGGGGTACTTAACCTCTGAACACATCGTTAGCCCCTTTTTATTTATTTTGAGACAGGATCCTGCTAAGTTGTTTAGGGCCTCACTGAGTTGCTGAGGCTAGTTTTGAACTTGCAATCCCCCTGCCTCAGCTTCCAGAGGAACTGGGAGTACAGGTGTGCACCAGCATGCCAGGTTCCTAATCCTTTTTTTTTTTTTTTTTTGGTACTGGGGATTGAACTCAGGGGCAGTCAACCACTGAGCCACATACCCAGCCCTATTTTGTATTTTATTTTGAGGTAGGATCTCACTGAGTTGCTTGGGGCCTGGCTTTGAACTTGAAATCTTCCTGCCTTGGTCTCCCAAGCTGCTGGGCTTGCAAGCCTGGTAACAGAGATTTTGTCTTTTTCCCAGATTCTAGAATACATCTTGAATTTATTTTAGCGCATTTGATATGATGTAGGGATATAACTATTTTTTCCAAAATAATAACTATGATTCTTTTTTTCTCAAAATAAAAAGGGCTGGGGATGTGGCTCAGTGGTTAGGCGGCCCTGGGTTCAATCCCTGGTACCAAAACAAAATTAATAAAAAATTAAAATAATAAACTATCATCTTTACCTATCAGATTGGGGAAAAATTAAAGTGTGATTATATGTGGGCTAATGAGGGCATGAGGAAATATACTCTGACACACTAATGAAGGGACTATATGTTAGTGCAACTTCGATGGTACAATTTGGCAATATATATTAAAATAGAACATGCCCATATTCCTTGAATGGATACCATAGTCTTTGGTACAGCTTTCTTAGCAAACATTCCCCCAATTTTCCTTCTTAATAATTTCTACATTTTATTTTTTTTAATATTTATTTTTTAGTTGTAGCTGGACACAATACCTTTATTTTATTTATTTTTTTTATGTGGTGCTGAGGATCGAACCCAGGGCCTCGCACGTGCTAGGCGAGCACTCCACCACTGAGCCACAACCCCAGCCCCTAATTCCTACATTTTAAAATTGCATATGTATTCTTGCCACTCATAGTCCATGTGTTTGGGGTAAACTGGTCCTACCCCAGATGTTCTGGTCACAGACATTATTAATTCAGTTGAGGACTTGTGATCTAATGCAAGTCACTTAGAGTGAGTCTTGGGAATCCTGCTTGGAATACTAGGTTAGAAGTTTTCTCTTTCCTGATGGTCTGTGAAGAGACTCATTTCCACGGTCACTGGCAGCTGTCTTATGGTCACCTTGTTTAAAGCAATAAATAGTTCTCAACTCTTAGCATATATCAGAATTACCTAGTTTGTTAAAACACATTGCAGAGATTAGGGGTGTAGCTCAGTGGTAGATTCTATAGTTGGCATAAATTCCCAGCATCATAGAAAGCAAAAATTTTTTAAAAGGCTATATTTGGAGACAGGGGCTAGTACTATAGGTTTTTCAGTCTTCACTTTGTACATTTCTATTCTGTTTGAACTAACTTTTGGTAAATTTCCCTTTTTTATAAAGAAAATATCATTTTGAGCTATCTGGGCACAACACAAGTCAATTTAAATTTCCTTCTTTGTATTTCTGTATTGAAAAAAGCAACTAAAAAGTGCTATAAATCATGAAAATATGAATGGAAAATTAGAAACTTCTCAGTTATTGGTGCATAGATTATAAACTAGTGAGGACTATATTATTGGGAGTGGGGTTGTGTACCTATAATTCCAGCTACTCAGGAGGTTGAGGTAAGATCACTTGAGCTCAGGATTTCAAAGCCAACCTGGGCAACATAGCAAGAACCTCTCAAATTTTTTTTTAATAAGTTGGAGAGGACTTACACCTGTCCAGATTGAGCCTTAACCACCGTACTGACTATATACTTTAATGTGCATATGAATTATCCAGGGATCTTGCTAAAATGCAGATTCTGATAGAGTAGATCTGATGTAGGGCCCAGTCATCTACATTTATAATAGGTTCCCAGGTGATGCTAATGTTGCTGAATCAACGAACATAAAAGAGAAAGAAGGAAGTGAGAAAGAAGAGAAAGAAGGAAGAGGTGACAGATATGAGACACTACAGAAGTAACTGGGCATGTGTGATGAGGAAAAAGTCTGAGATGACTGAAATTTCTGGCCTGTGTGGCTATGAGGATGGAAGCAACCCTAATCAAGGATGGGAGAATCAAGCTGGAGGAGGAGAAAGTATAAGAAACAATGGAGGAGTGTGAGCAAGACTTCCTATTTAAACATATTGAGTTGTGATTTTTTTCCTGGGGGAACCTTATGTGAACTTGTCCAGCAGTCCATTGACCCTCTCCATCTGGAGCTCAGTAGAGTTCCATTAAAGATAGGGGTTGAGGCCATGGAAAATAGGATGAAGCGAACCAGGGGCAAAGGATTGTGAGAAGATGGCAGAGAATGGAAACTTTGGCAAATGCTAATATCTATCTATCTATCTCTCCCTCCCTCCCCCCCCCCCTCGGTGTTAGAGATCAAACCAAGGGCTTGATAGGCAAGTCCTCTGCCACTGAGCTACAGGCCCAGCCCAGAAATATAGGAGGGATACTATGGAAGGAAATGAAGAAGTAGTAGTCAGGGAAAAATACAGAAGACTAGACACTCTGAAGGTCCTGGCAACTATAAAGCAACTAGATTCTACATAAAAATATAATTTGTATTGCCTTGTCTGATGTAAAAATAGCAATTGCTACATAACAAACCATTCCAAAACTCATTGACTTGAAATTGCAACCACTCAGCCAATCATGAGTCCATAATAGATTGGCTACATTGCTTTACTGATCTGGACTAGGTTTGGCTGGTCTTTTTTTTTTTTTTTTTCGGATTGGGGATTGAACCCAGGGAACTTACCACTGAGCTACATCCCCTGCCCTTTTAACTTTATTTTACTTATTTTTTTTAAAAGAGAGAGTGAGAGAGGAGAGTGAGAGAGGAGAGAGAGAGAGAGAGAGAGAGAGAGAGAGAGAGAATTTTTAATATTTATTTTTTTTTAGTTCTCGGCGGACACAACATCTTTGTTGGTATGTGGTGCTGAGGATCGAACCCGGGCCGCACGCATGCCAGGCGAGCCGCTACCGCTTGAGCCACATCCCCAGCCCCTTACTTATTTATTTTTATGTGGTGCTGAGGATCAAACCCAGTGCCTCACATATGCTAGGCAAGCACTCTACTACTGAGCCACAAACCCAGCCCTCCTGTTTATTTTTGTTTGTTTGTTTTTAGACAAGGTCTCACTAAATTACTTAGGGTCTCACTAAGTTGCTGAGGCTAGCCTCAAATTTGCTGGCCTCAAATTTGTGATGTTCCTGCCTCAACCTCTCTAGTCGATGGGATTACAAGTTAGTGACACCCTACCCAGTAGTTTGGCTGATGTTGGCTGGGATAACTAATGCATGTATAGCTGCTGGTGAGTTGACTGGTCTAGAGTGGTTTTGGCTAGGATAGCCAGAAGGCTGATTGTTCAGAAGGCTCATTCACACAGTAGTTCCAGGTGTCCAGTGAGTGGAAGCATGCAACGCATCTTGAGGCATAGATGATAATGTACTTCTGTCAAAGTCAATCTATTAAAGCAAAATAAAAGACTAATCCTGATTTAATGGATGGAGAAATAGATGGCAATACCTTCCCATTTATTTTTTATACTGGGGATGTATCCCAGGGGCACTTGGCCCTGAGCAACATCCCTAACCCTTTTTTATTTATTTAATTTTTTGAGACATTTTGAGACAGGGTCTCACTAAGTTGCTGAGGCTGATCTTGAACTTGCAATCCTCCTGCCTCAGCCTTCCAAGCAGCTGGGATTACAGGTGAGTGCCATCTGGTTTTCACTATCTTAATAAAGGTTAATATTTGCATGCCATGGATTCCAGCAGAGGACATGTTCAAAAAATTCATTGCAACATTAATGGAAACAACCCATCCTTTCACTGGAGAGAAGACTGGATAGATGAATTGTGGCATAGTCACATAGTGGAATACCATATAGAAATGAAAACCCACCACTCCATGCAACAACACATCTAAGCCTTAGAAAAATCAAATTGAGTGAAAAAGAAGTTACAGAAAACCACATGAAAATAACATTTTGGCTAAGCACAGTGGTGCATGCCGATCTCAGCAACATGGGAGGCTGAGGCAGGAAGATAGCAAGTTTGAGGATGGCCTCAGCAACTTAGTGAGGCTCTAAGTAACTTAATGAGAATTTGTCTCAAAACAATAAATTAAAAAAGGACTGGGGATGTTTCTCAGTGGTAAAGTGCCCCAGGGTTCAATCCTCAGTATCAAAATATTATTTTAAATTTAATATTGTTTGTATTAAAATAATAATATTTTTATAAAAATTAGAGGTTGAGGGTGTATCTCAGTGATAGAGTGCTTGATTGGTATGTGTAAAGCTCTGGATTTGATCCACTGCACTGTAAAATAAATTTAAAAAATTAAAAACAATGTATTGTTCAGTGGTAATAACGTAAGTCATAACATTATTTAAAATGAAAACAAAGGAATAAAATAATTAAAGATATGGAGATAGGATTGTTCTTAGGTTGGGCAGTGGAATTAAGTTGGACATTAAGTATCATAAAGTATGTGATATATATATAATTTGTGTTTATCAAATATTATTTTTTAATTGGTAAAAAGGAAAGTGAAAAGAAAATTTGAGGAAGTCAGAATTTAAGGAAATGGGTTGTTTCAGCATCAGATCCTATGAAAATCCTCAGCAAGATCAGGCTTGTCTGGAAACCCTGGACTTGGTGACTGGGAGCACACTGATTACCTTTGGAAGCAGCCCTATTCAAATGGGGAGGGCTGATGCCAGATTAGAAGATGGAAAGAAATGTGTTATGGAGGAAGTCAGGTTTGGGAACATTGACAAGTCTTTCATATACTACCATCTCCTCCCAAACCCACAACATTAGCTAATGTTTATTGAGGATATTATGTCAGGTACTTTGCATATACTACTGCCATTTTAATCCTTATAGCCACCTCTATGGGTTAGGCTAAAGGACCTAAAATCAAGGCTTTTGTTACCACCAGATATAGTCATCTTTGATCACATATATAGAATCTCTATGATACTAGAATAATAATATTTCATTATTCCATTCCAAACTCTTGTTACAAAGATTAAAATGACTAGGTAATGGCAACCAGCCAAAAGGTGATGAATCAAGCCTACCCAGAAATGGGTTATATTTCTTTCTGGGATGCTATTGCCGTGACTTACCAAGTTTACCAAGATCTATCCCTTTCAGGCACACAGAATTATACTTCTGTCTCAAAACCACGTGACTTGCTTTGGCCAATGAAAGATGTGATGTGTGATACTCTAAGCTTTAGGAGCCTGTGTGCATTAGACATGGTGGTACATGCCTGTAATCTGGGCTGCTAGGAGGCTGAGGCAAATGGATTCCAAATTCAAGGCCAGTCTAGACAATTAGCAAGACATTGATTCAAAATTAAAAAAAAAAATAAATAAAGGGCTGGGGGCATAGTTCAATGGTAGAGCACTTGTTTAGTGTGAGTCTCTGAGATTAAAATAAACAAAAAGTGCCAATGTGCATTTTAGTCATGTCCGTTCCCCTGAGTTGGTGGATGATGGAGCTTC
Source organism: Urocitellus parryii (assembly GCF_045843805.1). Classification (NCBI taxonomy): domain Eukaryota; kingdom Metazoa; phylum Chordata; class Mammalia; order Rodentia; family Sciuridae; genus Urocitellus; species Urocitellus parryii. The sequence goes on along the minus strand of NC_135547.1, from coordinate 86,998,856 downwards.
TATTAGTCTGCCTCCCCAAGTGACTGGGGGTAGAGAAAGCTCCCCTGTTGATCAGTGTTGGACATAAAATATGAGCAAGTATACCTTTGTTAATTTGAGATTTTGAGGCTATGACAGCAAAACCTAGCCTATCTTGCCTGATACATTTCCTTTTTCTAGACATAGAGATTGTGAATGTATAAGAATTGAATAATGAAGTGAAAATATACCCAAAGTGCCTTGAACGCTCTCTGGTACATGGTAAGCACTTAATAGATGCATTCATGTATATGCTACTAAACAACCAGAGACTTTACATTGTTTTAAAGCACAAATAAATACTAGTTGTAGAAAATGTAAATAGAAGGCAACATTCCTGGCTCACATTTTCTCTAGTGTTTGTGATCTTAGAAGAGATATTTTCATCCTTTGTTACTTCCTCTCTCATATCCATGTAAAAGCACTATATTTGGCTTTGCTTGGGTCATATACTCCTCCATCTTCATGATGGAGAAAAGTTGGGCAAGAATCATGAGCTCTAGAGGTACCAAGGTGTGCATTTTTGAGTAATTTACCAAAAATTTAACCCAATGTTCTCACAGCCTACAAACTAGTCTTAATGATGTAACCATTCTATCAGCATGAAAGTCCTTCTTCTTTTTTAGTACTGGGGATTGAACCCAGGGGTGCTTTACCATGGAGCTACATCCCCAGCCCTTTTTTTTTTTTTTGAGATAGGATCTCACTATGTTGCTGAGGCTGGACTTGAATTTGTGATCCTTATGCCTTAGCTTTACAAGTCACTGGGCTATGGGCATGTGCTACCTCACCTTGCATGAAGTTTTTAATGTTAATAAAGTCTACGAATTTTTCCTTTTGTGGATCATGGTGTTATATTTAAAAACTTATCATCAAGCTAAAGATCACATGGATTTTCTGTTATCTTCTAGATGCTTTATAATTTTTCATTGTTACAGTGTAACAACTGTATCAGCAGAAAAGTCCTTCGTTGTCTTCTTCTTCTTCTTCTTTTTTTGGTACTGGGGATTGAACCCATGGTGCTTTATCATGGAACTACATTCCCATTCCATTTTTTAATTTTCAGACGGAGTTTTGCTAAGTTGCAAATGATGGGCCTGAATTAATATCTAATACTGTAGCCTCCCTTGTGGCTTGACCTTAGAGAAAGAAGGTTTTGGTAGTAATGGTTAAAAACACGCACCTCAAGATTACCAAAGAGGAATATTGAGCAGGCAGAAATGGATTATCTATTAAGACAAACAAACTTAGAACCCAGATTTGGGCATCACTGAATTTTTTTTCATATGTAAAGTGCAGACAATACTTACTTTGCAGTGTTATTTGAGGATTAGAAATAATGTTCAAGAGCCTAACACTGCTGGTCATAGTGGTACACACATGACTGTAATTGTAGAGGCTCAGGAGGCTGAGGCAGGATCCCAAGTTCCAACCCAGCCTCAGCAATTTAGTGAGTCCTATCTCAAAATTAAAAAAAATATAAAGGACTGGGGATATATCTCAGTGGTTAAGTACTCCTGGATTCAATCCCTGGTACCAACCCCCCCCCAAAAAAAAAACAAAATAAAAAACAAACAAACAAACAAAAACCAAAACCAAAAAAATAGACCCTCAATAAACTAACTTTCAAAAGCCAAATGCTAAGGATTTCCTACTGTTGAATTCTGAGTCCCAACTCCCACCATAGATCCAAGGCTAGGAAAAGACATGTGTGAATCTAACTAAATCAAAGCATGTTATAAATAATTGAATTTTCATTTAAGGATGAAGTGTTTGCAAGCTTCAGTAGGCCTCGAATGCTCCCCTTCAGGCTCAGCTGTTTCCTTTTATAATTTTTATGTATAAGGCACAGAGTGATCAGTGAGGCCAAGCTCAGCTAGTGTCATTCATCATTCAGCAGAAGCTGTAAGGTAAGAAGAATGCCCTGGAGTCCTGGCTTCAGACTCTGCTCAAAGCATCCCTCTATTGCTCAAAGGTGACTCAGAGCTCCTTTTTCTCAGAGCCAATTTTAAAATACATCTAAATGAATACCATTCAGGAATGAACCTTCATACTCAATCTTCCTGTGTTCTTGCCACCAACATATCCTTTGCTTAAAAACGTCTACAATCCACTTTGTACCAAAGCACACTTTCAAATGTGTTTTGGCTGTCCTTGATTTAGTTATTGAATGCTTACTAAGTGCATGCTGTGCAATAGGTGCCAAACTCACAGAAATAGTTAAGCATGGACACTGCTCTCACATTCCATCTGAGGACAGAGATGCAGCAAAGTGCACAGAGGCTGGCTGTGATGAGTCTGTATAGGGATCCCAAGTTGGGGATCACGAAGAGTCAAAGACATGAGCTGAATCTTGGGGAATAAGTAGAGACTGCATCAGAAACAAAGGGAGAGAGGCATTCTACACAATGGTACAAGCAAATGAGAAGAAGCAGATATTAACAGCTTAATGTGTATGAGATGCACTTTATTATCACTGGGTGCAGTAGGGGAGGAAGGAAATGAGGCTAGAGAAGTGGTCAGAGGCCAGATAATGAAGGGACCATGGAAGTTGTTGAGCATGGTGTTAGAAAGACAGATTACTCTGGAAGCTGATAAGCATGGTGGATTAAAGCAATGGTGCTTAACTTTCTTTTGTCATAGATTCCTTTAAAAAAACTGAAAAAAAGGTATAGGCCCTTTTAATCAGAAAAAAGGTACATTCACTCAGACACAAAATGTTGGTTACAACTGCCTGGTTAGGAGTAAGACAGGGGAGCAACTGGCAACAGTCCAGGTGAGACATGATAAGGCCTGAATCAGGCCACAGGAGCAGGGACAGGAAAGAGGAGAGAGATATGAGAAATAGAAAGATAGTTGAGTGTAATCAACAGATCTTGTCACCAATTAGATTTGAGAAATGAGGGAAAGGTATGACTCTAGGATGACTAACCCCAGGTCAGTTTGTGGCTCAGGCAATTGAGTAGATGGGAGTGTCACTCATGGAGAGGAGCAGACTTCAGAAGAAAGGACAGGTTCTGTTTGGGAAATGTCGAGTCAAAGGTGCCTGTAGAACATCCAAATAAAGAAGTTAACCATGAAGCTAAATATTCTCTTCCTTTTGATTATTCTTATATGGGATCTCTTAGCCTGATATTCTACAGACTCCACAATTTCTGTGCAACATTTCTGAATTGAGACAAGTATTTCCCCCTTTGTAGAAAGGGATCCAGAGATGGGAGAAGAAATCAAACTTCACACACCCAAAATTGTTCCACAATATTTTTACTAAAAGAATAGATTTTTATTAAGCGCTGTAAGTTTCTTTCCATCAGCATTAACAAAACAACAGACCAAATTCCATCACAGAACAACTCCTGAGACAGTCTCGTTCCTTTCTGAAACATTTCCATTAACTCCTGCAGTTTCCCCAAAGAAGCATCCATTCAAACTTACATTAATAAACTATGGAGCTTTTGTGGTGAGGTGGGCCAAAAAGGCAGGGAATTTGGAATCTGGGAGTGGGAAAGAGAAATACGTATTATCCATCCACTAAACACACTGTCAAGAGCACAGGAGAAGAGATAGTAACACAGGAAAAACAATGAAAGAATTTCTTACTTTTGTCAATAACATCATTTATCAGGGAACACTAAAAAAATCACTGACTCCTTGCAGTTAAAGTTTTTTTACCTAGTGTGTTAGTCTAAAGATAGAATAGAATAAAATAAAAGGTAGGAGGGGAAGTGCCTTCTGGGAAGTAATTAAAATGAAGTCATCAGATTTGGCAGGGTTATGAGATTAATAAAATCTGAAATATTTAATTTGCTTCATTTACATGAAAATTCACTAGTCATTAGTTACTACCAACACGGACAAAAGAGCATCTATAAAAAGTACAGGGGGCAATATCAAAAGCTGAAATGGGCACCCTAGCACAGGGGATGTTTTATTTTGCTTTTAACTCAGAGAAGATAATTTTGTAAAAAAATGACATTATTTTCTTAGAACATCAAAATAACCTTGGACAATACTGAAGATAATTAACAGTAATAGGGGAATAGGTGCACTGAGCTCTCTACCTGCACCAGCAGACTACTGCAATAAGCCAAGGGAAATGAAAAGAGAAAGTCAAATAAGAAGATGCCAAAGTCACCAGAGGGAGAAAAATATAGGTGACACACAATGGAACAGTGACAATTCCCCCCCCACACCCTGAACCCCAAGCATATTTAGGAAATATGCATCAGGAAGTGAACAAGTATAATGATTAAACCTTAGTAGAATTATACTAACTACTTTAAACTGTGGTCTACTTGTATTGTCATTTCAAAGGAGTGGGGGGCTTAGAGGCTGACATGGTGGCACTGACATGCCCACAGGAGCCTTCTAAGGTTCCAAAGGACTGAATCACCATAACCAAACAGCTACTCCCATATTCTTTCTACCCTACATAAGCATTCCTGCCCCCCCACCCCACCTTAACCACCCTCCCTTAATGTCTTGTCTGGCTTTCCCAGTGATCAAAAAAGGTTATTGTGACTTGGCTAACAATGTCAGAAAATCAAGATGGAGACAAAAATCAAATGTCCCTAGCCAAAGCAAGTACCACTTCTTGGGCTTTAGTCTACCCAATGTCCTACTGGCTCAGAATGAAAATGATGCAAATGTGCAGAAGTTTGTCAGGCCTGGTCCAGACCAGACTGGCCACTAAAAATGGGTAAGATTTATAGACTGATCCCAAGACACACCAGCAGAAATCAAGGACTACAAGTCCTTGGGGATCAGTGGCTTTACACCACCAGGGTGTTTTTGCTCGTGGTCCTACAAGGTAAGTGGGTCATTTCTGAGGGTTCCAACATGACTCTGTTCAAGAGAGAACACATCACAGTTAGAAAAGGAACCGCAAGTGAAGGATGATAGTCTCTCCAAGATCAGACCCTACCATCCCCAATTTGTCCTCCAATTAGAAAAAGTTCAACTCCCAGCAAGGAACCTTAGTTTTTCTGGCTTTGAAGTTGTGCATTTTGGCAGATAAATGAAAATCTAGGCATATGGCCCTTTATTTTCTTTCTTGTAATCTTCCAACTCAAAATGCTGAATTCAAATAAAAGTCACGGTTGCAGGTAAACCACTTGTTTCACCCTGGGCCAGGCTGGAGGAAAGTAGAGGTGTGTGGAAGGGAGAAAAGCAAGCCTTTTGGCAAACTGGAATCATCTTTGTCAAAGCAGCAATTTGCCTCTCACAGTGAATGCCTACAAAATAAGAAGTCTTCTTAATGCTGTGAGAGTTAACAATACTGTCATCTGATTGTGTCAGATAAGATTCAAGATGCACAGAACAGCAACTGAAAAGATACCTTACATTTAACTCCAAGTACTTCCTATTATAAAATGAATATATTATATGTATATATATATGCATATACATACACACACATATATATGTATATATATATGCATATACATACACACACACATATATATGTATGTATGTGTGTGTGTGTATATATATATATATATATATATATATATATATTCATTCACTCACAGCTCAGTGATTCTGATTACTTTTAGAGCTCCAAAGGATTCATCCCTCCGTGGCTCAGAAAGAAAATTCCAAGCCACCTAAATTTACTACAAATTCCCTCCCTTGCTGGATACAGAAGTCCTAACCTTCAAGATGTTGGCAAAAGGTTGGGATGGTCCAAGAGAAGAAGGGGTACTAAATTAGGGGAGCTAATTCCAAAGAGGTTTTGGTACACTTTGTTACTGCTTATATCTGGCAAGGTGTACACTCTTGTCATCCTTCTTTGGTTTATGTAAGAAGTATCTGGGCAGGGGACAAGGCACTCCAGGGCTCCTTCCCTCTGCAATTTGTGGCTTCTAGTAAACTGGGCCAGACTAGGATTAAACAGTCTGAGACTGTTTTCAATTTCTCATATTGTCATTATAAGTGGGCAATTAGCAGCCTTCTGGTCTGAAAAAATAAAATCACCAAGGACCTGCTGTGGGTTAAGGTGCATGGGTTTTTTTTTTTTTTTTTCAAAAAGAGAGAACCCTGCTAGAAGTCTATAGTCAGTTATAGTCTAGTAGAAATGGTACTTCTTGGGCAAGAATATCATAAAGCCCAAAAGGAGGTGTGTGAGGCTGGAAGCCTCAATTCCTGAATGAAGATACGATGCTAATTTGTTATAAGCCATGTTTCCACCCCTCATATTTTGGCTGTCCAAGGAGGGAAACTGGAAATGTAAAGTTGTCTCAAGATTATCTCCAGCAAGGAGGAACAGCCTCTTTATCCTGGGCAGATCCTAGCCACATGGGGGGCTAAGAATCTTTTACAGAATGCTTCCCAAGGCCCAGGACAGAGTCCTCTGAAGTCTTCCTTGCAAAGGAAATGAAAAGATCCGGTAGTCAAAATGTCAATGAACAAATGAAACAATCTAGGCATGTAAAATCAAATTGTCAAATTTCCTCACACTTCCCTACCCCATCTTTCCAATGTTAGTCTTCCCTCCTTCAGGGATTTCAGGTCTATCTATTCTCACCTGAAGCCAATTTGATGTTGGAGTTCCAGAGGAGATTTGCTTCAAATTGGCTGAAAGCACTTTCGAATGGTAATTACCTCCCATCCTCCTTTTCTCTCTAAACCTTCTTAAAGAAACACCCAACTCTTCCCAATCCCATTCCAACCTCCTGTTTTCACCATATGGGATGTGAGGGCTCTGTTCAAGATTAAGCTTGTAACAACTCAAGTGTTGTTCTGAACAGGCAATCTCTGGAGAGTACTTTGTGTCTGATTTAGAGTAGCCCATCTTCTCATAATTGCAATGGGCTGTGACTTAGTAAGGATTTTAGGTTTAAAGTGTGATCTTTTGAAACCCACCACTCCATAGCAGTGGAAGCATTTCTGGGAAATTCAGTAAATCTTCTGGGACATCACCATGTATGTATGTATGTGTATGCATACACATATACACACACACTTATATATATATAAAATATGTATAGATAAATAGATCTGTCTCTTTATATAAAGGGTATGTGTATGCATATAGATACACGCATTCATATATACACCCACCCACACACCCATACACACACATACACACACACATACACACAGAGTCTTTTGAGTCCCTTTCGTACTCAGTTTCATAACATTGATTCCCACCCTTTCAGGGTGTGGGCAGCAGAGAGTGGGTGAACTGCACCACATCTTCTATTTTACAAACAATGCACTGGTTGAGAGGCAGGAAAAATCTGCCCAGTACTTTTCCGACTCACTTGAATCTCCCAGTACAAAGGCCATTGGTAGTTTTTTTAAGTGTATAAAATAAAAAATAAAATAAAATAAGATAAAATAAAATAAAATAACCAATACTACTCACTTCCCTGAAAACATCTACCTATCTGATTGTCAGGCCAGAGCTAGAGGTGGTATACAAAAATCCTGGGATATGTGAGGTGGGAGAAAGAGTGAGGAGGAAGTGGATACTGATTATATATCAAGGTCAACCCCTTCACTTCATAGAGGAAAAATAGTGAGCAAGCCATAGACAGCTGTTCCCTTGACCCCACAGGTTTATCACGTAAGTCTGCAAATGAATGCCGTGACAGATACTCAGAAAACCAAAGCTGGAACTTTTATATAGGACTTTACATGATAACACCTGCTTTCTGACAGTTACTGCCTTACTAGCCTCCCAGAGGAGATAAAGAGAATATTGGTACTATTATATTAAATTTGAGAATTGGAACTAGTTTTGTTGCTATTCACCTTTAACCAGAAATTCCCTGGGTCCTAGGTCAGGGGACCCAGAATAAGATAGAGAAGGGGAATAGATGAATTCAATAGGATATCTTATCAAAATCCTGGATAAATCTAGGGCAAGCATTTATAGCCTCCTCTAACTTGGGCCTAGAATCAGAAAAGTATAGTTTTCCCCTCTTCCTGACTGGTGAAGCCATCTTCAGCTTGTCATTCCTCTTTCCGTTGTGCCACAGTTTCTAGTTTTTGCTCTTGTAAGCGGTTCTTCTCCCCATTCTTCACAGGGAGGCAGCGGTTACCATTATTACACACGTTGCTGTCTCTGGATAAGGCACATTGTGATGGAGCTGGAAGACGATGATCACTCTTCTCTTCCTTGATCAATGTGCCATTGTTTCCGTTTACCTGTGAGCGGGACCGCCCTTGACGAAGCTCCAGGGATTTAGAAATTCCATCTGAAGAGCCCTGTCAAAAACAGAGATAGATGCTCAGTGAAAATGTTAATCTCAAACTGGCTAGCCATTCCCAAACATGTTCATAAACAAACCTGAGGAAGTTGTTTCAGTTCTTTAAAAATACAACACAGATTAAAGCTTGACACTGGATATCAATACTATCAGGATAGTATTCTGATACTTGCCTGAGAATTTAGGGTAAAACAGATTGATCTGACTAAAATCCAGTGGCAATGATAACACAATAATGACACGGGTACTGCTTACCAAACTTTACAATATATTTTTTTCTTCTTCTTTTTTTTCCCCTAGTACTGGGGATTGAACTCAGGGGCACTTTAAACACTGAACCATATCCTAAGCCCTTTAAAATTTTTTTTTTTTTTTATTTAGAGACAGGGTCTTATACAGGGCTTTACTGAGTTGCCAAGGCTGGGTTTGAACTTGCAATCCTCCTATCTCAGCCTCCTGAGCTGCTGGGTTTACAGGTGTGAGCCAATACCCCTGGCATGTTTTTTTTTTAATACTTATAGTGATCTAAATGGTAGATATTATGATGTCCCATTTATAAACAAAGAAGCTGAGTCTCAGGAAGATGAAAGTAACTTGCTTAAGATAGAAAGTGGTTGGGCCAGAATTCCACTCCATTTGTGTCAGCCTCTAGTCTCTCACTTTCTCAACTTCCATGCAAAATAGTCTAATGCTGTGATTGGTTGTATAAATAAAAGGAAAAGAAAAAAAACAGATTTATGTGTAATATTCCACAGAATCTTATTTTTCTTATTTTAATTTTTGTTGTAAAAATATAACATAAAATTTACCATTTTAACTACCAGAGGATCTTTTAAAAATTTTCATTTATTTTATCTAATTACAAATTATACATATTTAATAAGACAGTGTGATATTTCAACAAATGCTTACAGTATGCACTGGTCCAATCAGTGTAATCAGCATTTCCCTCTCTTTTTAAATTTTTATTGGTTCTTCTTATAACTAAAAATAATCACTTATTTTTCTTTTAATCCCAAGAATGTTAACTGCTATTGCAAATGACATTAACTGCATTACCTTGCGGGCTAGTGCTGGTTCTTGATGAATGTTAGTAGGAATAACAGTAGTTTCTGATTACCATGTGGTTGGACATGCTATACAGTTTCCTGTTCATTTTCTAGATAAGACAATAGAGTCTCTCCCCCATAAAAAAAAACAATAAAATGACTTGCTTAAGGTCACTGGTATGCCTAGATTTGTATCCAAGCCTGTTTGAGCCCAGAGGCCTTGTTCTTTCCAATAAGGTACAATACATAATGGAAAGCTAATACCTGTTGAATTTGTGGTTGATTATAAATAACACCTACTAATTTTCATTGAGCACTTCCCATGTTCCAGGCTCTGTGCTACACACCTTACATATGTCATCTCATTTAATCCTCACAACCCTGCAAGGTAGATAATATTTTCTCTATTATATTCATGAGGAAACTAGGGCATGAGGTTAAGTAACTTGCTCAAGGCCACAGAACCGGTAAATTGCAAAGCCTGATGCAAAGCTAAATCCTTGGGCTTAAAGGTCTGTACAACATGGAGGCTACTAAGAAGTGTTGCTCAAGAAAATGGAAATAAGATGAAACTTGTAAAATCCACACAGAAGATGGAGTGAGCCATCTGAGGGAGTCCACAAAGAAATAAAAATATTAGAAACAAGTGACTTAATAACTTGAGAACATATAAAACAATGATGATCTCAGAAGAGAGGACTATAGAATAAGATTTAGTAGGCTAGAATAATTAATTATCTCATTCCCTGGAGAAAGTGTGACTGCATAGAAAAAGGCGAGTCAGCAAGGTAGCAGCAGCTCCGTCTGGTGAAGATGCCTTACCTAAAAACAAGGTCAACACAAGGATTTCCCTCTAGAATAGAAGGAATCATATCTACAAGAAACTTAAGATCCCTGCCATCCCTTGTTTTCTGTCACTTTCTTAATCTGTAAAATAGAGAGTAATAGTATATACTTCATAGGTTCCTGTAAGAATTCAATGAGACACTCCATGTAAAGCATTTAGAACATGTTGTGTCTTGCACAACTCAAATGGTAACTAACATCATTATTCTGATTCTATGGCCCCAAGAAAATTTCTAATACTGTAGTCTCTCTTCTATTTTAAACTTAGAGAAAGAAATTTCTGGCAGTAATGGTTAAGGATATGTGCACTACAGTCAGCCAGACCTGGGTCTGACTTTTGTCTTTAACAATGAGTCATTATGCTGTGTTGGCATCAATTCAGGACAGGGCTCTGGAATCAGTTAGCTCAGGCAGGAACGTTATCTCTGATAACTGACTTGATGGATAAGTTGTGGCAAGGTCCTTCATTTTTCTGGGCCTCTGTTTCATCTTATTTTAAATGGGGAGTAATAAGTACCTTACAGGGTATTCATGTGGCTTTGATGAGCTCATACATTTTTTTTAAACTTTTTTTTTTTTAGTTGTAGATGGACACACGATCTTTGTTTTATTTATTTATTTTTTATGTGGTGCTGAGGATGGAACCCAGTGCCTCATGCATATAAGGCAAGCACTCAACTACTGAGCTACAACCCCAGCCAGAGATCATACATCTTTAAGAGTGACTCCAAAAGAGCATGTGTGCAATACATTGTAATAATAATTTCTTATCATAAATCAGTACTTACTAGTACTTATCTCTTAATTCCTTCCTTTTCCCCAACTGCCCAGTCATAACATAAGTGGTATTGACACTTTTGTGATCCTGGATGGTGTGAGTCAACCACAGAGAAATTGATCTACTCCTTTGGTGCTAAAATTAGAAGATTTTTTTTTCAGATTATACAGCTGAGGATCAAATCCTGAATCATGGTGAATTCACCAAAACTATATCTTTTTGTGGAAACCTATCTGGCTGACTAATTTTCCATCTAGCTGCAATCCTTTTTACCTTAGTGAGCAGTTTCTGGAAAAAGGTGAGCAGCTTTAAAAACCTCCCAGAATAGTGGAGCTGAGGATGTAGATCACTGGTACAGTACTTTCTTAAAAACTCCCCAAATTACTGCTCTCTAACTTTGGGTGCATTATAAAATGCTTTGTGTGATATTCCAGCTTCAATTTTTGCTTAAAATAACATTAAGGAAAATTTTTATTCTTTGAGAAAACATTAGATGTTGGGGATTAACCTGGATGCAGTGAGGGTGGATGGTATATAGTAGATTTACTATTGAGAAGTGATGACAAAATTGCTTAGGATTAGAGACTGCATTTAAAATGTATGGGGCTTGGTGGAGAGCAGGCCCTCAAGAGTTTTTTGTAATACTATGAGAAGCCTAGCAGTTTTGAGTTCAGTACCAGATTTTTATTTTGTAATTCTGAGAATTGAACTCAGTTGTGCATGCTAGGCAAGTGCTCTATCACTGAGCTGCACGCACAGCCCCTATATGAGACTTTAGATCAGTACAGGAATAGTTTCGCATAGTCTATATTTTGAGGCGGTGGGGGGAATGTCTAATAAGGATCAGTGGGAATGATGATATAGTTCAAGGCATAGATTGGAAGAAAGTTTAAGACCTTTCTGAGTCATTAATAATAAGCAGAACTACACATACATCTCTCAAAAGAAGAAATACAAATTGCCAACAAATATATGAAAAAATGAATCAACATCCCTAGCAATCAGGGAAATGTACATCAAAACTACACCTAGATTTTATCTCACTCTAGTTAGAACAGCAATAATAATCTAGAATACAAATAATAGGGCTGGGGCTGTAGCTTAGTGGCAAGAGCACTTGCCTAACATGTATGAGACACTGGGTTGGATCCCTAGCACCTCATTAAAAAAAGAACACAAATAATAATAAATGCTGGTGAGCATATAGGGGAAAAGTTACACTCATACATTGTTGGTGGGACTATAAACTAGTATAACCAATTTGGAAATCAGTATGGAGATTCCTCAAAAGACTAGAAATGGAACCACCATGTAACCCAGCTATCTCATTCCTTGGTATTTATTCAAAAGAAGTAAAATTAGCATACTATAAGAATACAGGCATCTCAATGTTTTTAGCAGTACAATTCACAATAGCCAAGTTATGGAACCAGCCCACATGACTACCAACAGAGGAATGAATAAAGAACATGTGATATGTATGCACAATGGAGTTTTACTCAGCCATAAAGAGTGAAATTATTTCACTAGCCAGTTAATGGATGGAATCATAAAGCTAAATGAAAAACATGAGACTCAGAATGTCAAGAGTTGAATGTTTTCTCTCTTACATGGAATCTACAAGAAAATATGGATAAAAAGGGGGTATCCTATGAAAATAGATGGAAGATCAGTAGAGTAGAGGAAGAGAATTGAGGAGGAAGAGGGAGGGACAGGAAATAGAGGAACTGTGGAATGGATTGACCAAATTATGTACATATATAAATACACCACAGTGAAAATATATGTATGTGTGTGTGTATGTGTATGTGTGTGTATCCAATTAAAAAAATCAACAAATAAATAGAAGGAAGACCAGTAGAATAGAGGAAGGGGAACAGGGGGAGAGATGAGAGGAGGAAAGGGGGAAGTACTGGGGACTGAAATGGAGCAAACAATATTCTACACATGTATGATTATGTCAAAATGGACCCACTATTATGTATAACTATAATGTACTAATAAAAACATTTTAAAAACAAGCAGAATGTTAATGCCCCCTCCCTTTTCCACATTCAGCAAAGTGCAAAACACTGTTCAAACATTTCTGGTGGCCCCTTAGAAGCTTAGGCAGGCTGTAGGCAACTATACTGTTCATTACACTCTGGTTCCTTTCTGTAGCTATATAGAAAATACTATGCTAGACACAGGTCTTTAGGACACAGTACTTTGATTCTGCCTTGTGGCCTCATTCAGGGTTAAGGATGTGCCTCTGCAGCCCTGCAGGAAGAGTTCTAGGCAGGCACTCACTAGACTTTTACAGAGGAGGGGAATGGAATCAAATGCCTGGAGAAGATATGACAACTTCCTTCCCTGAGTAGCTCAGGTTTCCATGTCTGTGATGTCTGGCAACTCAGTTAAAAAAAGAAGATTATCAAACAGAAAATAAAGAGTCTCGACAAAAGGTACTTACTTGTTTATTTCCTTTTTTGTGTCCTTTGGATCCTCTACCAGTCTGCTCTTTTCCATGCCTTTAGCAAGTGGGAGAAAAAGTGATCATGAGAAACACAAAGCCCACATCCATATCATTTTCACTTGGTTAGCTGCCCATCTCCTCTAGGAAGTTTGACCCAGCTTAGTTAGATGCCCCTCCTCAGTTACTATTATAAACCTATGTTTCTATCCTTTTCATATTATATTACCATATAGTACATATACTATATTATACTGTTCCACTTTCTCTAGTACAAAACTTTTTTTCATCAAGGCAGGACATTTAGTATATGTTTGCTGAACTAAACAGAAAATTGGCTTTAAATATGGATAGTTGGTTAATGCCTCTTACCATATTAGAAGGATTCAACAGCTGGTCATTTCCCAAGGGCACCTTGATTGACACTAGCTCATACCAACCCATTTGAATACATACCCCTTTCCTGGCCCACCGACAGAAACCACTTGCATGCCAAAGGATCCTCGGCCTCTGGAGGATCTGCTGCCAGCCCACTGGCCCACCACCATACCAGCAATCTCCAGTTTTCCTCCTTGGGGTGGGATTGGATGGAGACCTGGCAAGAGAGGAGGAACAGCAGCAAAGAATGCTAAGTGCAAGGTCCTACAAAAGGTCCTACAATCTATCTGCTCTTCTTATCTCCATTTCTCTCTGATAAGAAGACTATGCAAAAAACATGGAGTCATGATGGAAGCAAATATAGGGGGAGGTGGTAAAAGATCTGTATATATATATATATATATATATACCCACTTTAATAACAGGTATGAGTGATTTCATTTTTGACTATAGAGCCCACCAGTAAGAATTCAATATCTGTTGAATATTGAAGTCAGAATTCAATATCTGTTGGAATAATATCTTAAAATATAGTTACTAGAAAATTATAGGTTAAACCCACTCTTGATACAGATATGTATCACTACTCACTATACGATTAGCCAGATAACCAAACTAAACAGGAAAAAAAGAAGCTAGAATAACAGCAATTTATAATTAAAAAGCAAGAAAAGTAATAATTGAAACTCAGGACCATTCAAGACAGGATGGTAATATAGTTATTTAAGACAGAGGAAATTCCAACTCTGTATATGTAAACCCACAAGCATAGCTGAGGTTTGTAATATGGCCATCAAAGAATATGTATAGAATTCTAATAGGCATTTTAGTTTATGGGAAAAAAAACCCCAAAGGTAATAACCCTTAACTCATTAATCAAGTAGTTAGTGAAGAGCTCTTTGTTTGTATAAAAATGAGAATCCCAGGAGGTAGGAACTATACTCTTAAAAGGAACAAGGAAAATTTATATTTCTACTGTGTCCTTTTGGGAGGAAGGAAGCTACCATGGACCACCACTACCTGGAGACTATAGTATTACTGGTAGCTGGGACAATGGTGACAACCTCCTGAGAAGTTGGCCATAATTAAAATGACTTCTGAGACTTACAGAAAAAAGACAACACACAAAGAACCAAAGAAGAGCTGGGTGTGGTGGCATGTGCCTCTAATCTCAGCTACTTGGAGGTTGAGGAAGGAGGATCATAAGTTCCAGGCCAGACTCAGCAAGTTAGACCCTGTCTCAAAAACAAAACAAAACAAACAAAAAGGCTGGGGATATAGGTCAGTGGTAGAGCACTTGCCTATCATGTGCAAGGCCCTGGATTCACTCCCTGGTAACACAAAACAAAATGAAATAAAAACAAATAATCAGAGGAGAGATTTGTAGAACCACTTTAAAGTGATGAAATAGCTAGTTTCCTGGATTTTAAGATTTGATTATTACCCAACTGAAGAAGAGCTGACTTTCACACTGCTCATCTAGCCCAGCTTTGAACTAAACATCCATACTGAATTTTGTGATTCCCCAAAAGATCATTTTTAAGAGAGGAGCAATGAACAACACACACATTCAACACAGCAATGACACTTTCACATGATCATAGACTCTTGCTATTTTATGTTAAAAGGTTCCCATTAAAATATCCTGTTTCACCAGGAGATAGGTTGCTTAAAATATCAGGTTGCTTAAAATATTAGGGCTACCTAAGCATGCTTGTTGATTTCTTGTTAAGGAACAGCTCAAATGTCACCATAATTTATACATATATGTATATGTTTACATGTATATGTGTGTATTTGTATGTATATTTGTGCATTTATTTTCCCTACTAACCTGTAATCCTTTGGGAGGCATGAACAATGACATTTACATTTATCTCTATGCTTGGGGAGCAGAAGGAAGGGAAATGTGTCAGGTCAACCCCCAGAGTAGAAATGGCTATATCAAATAATTTATTCCCATTGGTCATTTATTCCTACTGCTCTTCCTGCAAGCTTTTGTGCAAACATACAGATCCAGGTCATATGAATTGTAGTTCTCAAAATAAAAAAGTCAATCCTGGTTTTTCTGTCAGTCACTGTGCGAGTTTGGTTGGTTAAAGTCAAATTCCTGGGGACCAACTACCTCTATGGAGAGTGGTCTGGGAATTCATAGGACTTTCTTTCCCGGTCTGCATCCTTCCATCTCAAATAGGATGCTCCTCAAACTACCACAACAGAGCACAGAATGTAAATGAAGTATGATATGTATGAAACTGGTAATTCTGTAATGGCAATGAGTACTGGTTGGTTATTATGAAATGAATTGGATGGTAAATACCTCATTCTGACATACTGACCTGCAAACCCTCGGCTCCTTCCTTGAGGGGGAGGTGGCATTGAACCCATGGCTCGGGAATAAAGTGAAACAGGGTACAGAGAGGGCACCATAGGAGGCACAAAAGTAGGTGATGGAAGTAGAGCAGAAGGTGGTGGATGATTCATGTTGACTCCTTCAAGGATACTCTGTCTCATCTTTTCCACTTTGGTTGCCAGGTCAGCCTTCAAATAAGGAGAAAATAGTAATAGCAGCTGCCATCTTTTTAACTTCTCCTATGTTTCAGGCTCAGTTATTGAGCACTTTAGGTATGGCCTCACAGTTCTATTCCCATTAAGGGAATTGAGGTCTGGAGTTAAATGGCTTCAGGCCACACACTCAAGAAGCCCATCTAACACCAAAGCCCTCACTCTTCTCATGAAACCACACTACCAATCATATTAGTATTGACTGAGGGTTTGTGAGGCACATTAACTAGACCAATGAAAACAAATATAACAATAAGAATTTACTGATGGTCTCTTACATGGCCAGCAATAGGATAGATAATTTATTTTATTTATTTATTTTTTAAAGAGTGAGAGAGAGAGAGAGGCAGAGAGGCAGAGAGGCAGAGAGGCAGAGAGGCAGAGAGGCAGAGAGGCAGAGAGAGAGAAAGAGAGAGAGAGAGAGAGAGAGAATTTTTTAATATTTATTTTTTAGTTTTCAGAGGGCACAACATCTTTGTATGTGGTGCTCAGGATCGAACCCGGGCCGCACACATGTCAGGTGAGCGCGCTACCGCTTGAGCCACATCCCCAGCCCAGATAATTTATTTTTATCTTATTTTCTTTCTTTTGTTCTTTTGAAATGTTGGGGATTGAACACAAGTCCTTGTGCAGGTAGGTTAGGTCATTTTTTAAGGGACAGGTAACAGAATTAGGTAAAAGAGAAAAGAACAAAAACCCGATATATAGGAAGCCTTAATTTCAACTTTCTCCCCTATCTGCAGGATTGGAGACCCTAAGTTCTGCTTAGGCTCAAACTTCTTCTGGAATGGGTAGAATAGTAAATATATTAGGTTTTGTGTGCCACACTGTATCTGCCACAATTACTCCACTCTGCCACTGTTGCATGAAAGCAGAGGTGATATACAAACAAATGAATGTGGCTGTGTTCCAATAAAATTTTATTTACAAAAACAGGGGATGGACTGTCTTGCAGAAAACAGGAGGCAGACTGGGTAGTTTGCTGACCCCTGCTCTAAAATCTCAGCTAATTCCCTCCAAATGGATGAAGAAAGAGTGAGTAATCTTTCCACTCCCTTGTCTTTTCTCACTTTTTCCAAAGTTTGGCTGCAAAAATTCCTCCACTTCTACCCTTTCATCTGCTTTACCTATTTCTAAACAGTTTCATTACAAAAAAAAAAAGATCATCACATGCAAAAGTGGCTTATAGTTTTTGTAAATAAAGGAAATGAAATCCTAAGAGTTAGAGAAAAAGCATATACTATGACTGAGTATTCCATGGGGAAGAAATATGAAAAAGGACATGATTACTTCAAGCTCATACAAAAACTTTCAACAAGCTGGGATGGTGGTGCACACCTGTAATCCCAGTGGCTCAAGAGTCTGAGGCAGAAGGATCACAAGTTCAAAGCCAGCCTTAGCAATTTAGCAAGGCCCTAAGCAACTTAGCAAGACCCTGTCTCAAAATAAAACATTAAAAAAAAAAAACTTTCAACATATGATTTTATAACATGTACATTACAAGATTATACTTGGGGTTTGGGGCCATGTTGGTTCAAGTTAGAAACACTTTTCCCACTTCTGCTCCCTTCCTCTCCAATGTTTCAGCTCTTTTTCCTCTCCCTGCCCATTCATTCATTCCCATTCAGCAGATTAGAGATGGCCCTCAGCAACTGCCCAGTGTGTTGGTACCTGGCCATCACAGAGTTCAACCAGGGATACTCGTTCTCGGCCTGCTTTAATGAGCTTGCTCTGGAACAGCTTGCCATCAAAGTAAATCCAGGGGCAGCAGTGCTCCCAAGGGACTGGCTGGCCACAGGCATCATTTGCAAAGAGAGCTGTGTCGACCCCACTCATGAAGAGGGCAGCAAGCTGAATCCCTCGGGCATCCAGTTTCTCAATCTGAAACAACCATAGAGGAGAAATTAGTATTAAAAAACTAGGGTTGAGGGCTGGGGTTGTGGCTCAGCAGTAGAGTGCTTGCCTAGGACATGCTGGGCCCTGGGTTCGATCTTCAGCACCACATAAAAATAAGTAAAAAATTAAAGGTATTATGTCCAACTACAACTAAAAATTTTTTTTAAAAAACCCAAAACTAGGGTTGAGCATCCCTAATCTGAAAATCTGAAATCTAAACTGCTTCAAAATATGATACTTTTTGAGCACAGACATGATCCCACAGGTGAAAACAACCACACCTGGCCTCATATGACAGGTCACAGTCAAAATGCAGTTACCCTAAAAATATCATAGAAAATTATCTCCGGGCTGTGTGTATGAGCATATACAACACAAGTGCATTTCATGTTTAGACTTGGATCTTAGCTCCAAGATATCTTATTAGGGATATGTAATACTTAAAAATCCAAACAAAATCTGAAATCCAAAACAAATCTGGCCCCAAGCATTGCTGATAAGGGATATTCAACATGTACTGTTACTAATAACATTTATTCTTATTCCTGACAAAGTAGTTCTTTCTTTTTATTTTTTTCAGTGCTGGGGATTGAACCCAGAGCCTTGCACATGCTAGGAAAGTGCTCTACCACTGAGCCACACCCCTGGCCCTTCTGTCTTGCTAATTCTTGCAGTTAAATTTGAACATGTGCTTTTTAATACAGACCTTTGAATGCACAATTAGCTTTTATCTATGTTTTTCCCTAAGATGACTTGAAAGTTACTCATAAGGTTAGAGGATATCAACTTTAAGAATCTATTCTAAGAAGTAGAGATGTGAATAAAATTTTATCCATAAAGATGCTAATTATAACATTACACACAACAGGGGAAAACTATAAACATTATAATAATTAAATGATACATCCATATGATAAAATCTTTACTAAAATTTTTAACATATAGAAAATATATGTTATATTGTGGGAAAAAACACAATATAGTCATCACTTGGTATCACTGGGGATTGGTTCCCAACAAGCATAATGAAATTCATATATATTCAAGTCCCTTTTGTATTTGCATAACCTAAACATATCCTCCTATATACTTTATAGCATATAGATTATGTATAATTCCTAATATTCAATGTAGATGCAATGTAAATAGCTGTTATAGTGTATTATTTAGGGAATAATGACAAGAAATAAAGTTTACACATCTAGTATTAATGCAACTTTTAAAAAATATTATACATCTGTGGTTGGTTCAATCTGCATACACAGAAACTGTGGCTATAACTACTTAAGAAACATCAATATGCATGACAAAAGTCTGAAAGAGTCAATCCTCAGCATAACACACACACAAAAAAACCACTGGAAGAAAACATCAACAGTTTTCACAGTAGTTATCTCAAGTTGGTATGTTAGATGGCTTCAATAGGAAAAAGGGAAGTATTTTCAGGTGCCTGTTAGATGTGGTTGGGCATCAGGAGCTGCTCTACCATCCAGCCATACATACTACATTTACTCCAAAAAGGAAACACTTTTTGTCCTAGGATGATTGCATCTTTCCCATAGTTGATCTGAAATAAATTAAGATTTTTGCTGTTGTTGTACTGGGGATTGAATCCACAGCCTTATAAAGGTGAGTCAAGAGCTCTACCACTGAGCTACATCCTAGCTCTTAATTTTTTTTTTGTATCAGAGATTGAACCCACAGGTGATTAACCCTAAATTGATTAGGACCTCACTAAGTTGCTGAGGCTGGCTTTGAACTTGAGACCCTCCTGCCTCAGCCTCCCTAGTCACTGGGATTACAAGTGAGCATCATTGTGCCTGGCTAATTTTTTCAATTTTGAGACAGGGTCTTACTAATTTGCCCAGGCTGTCCTTGAACTTTTGAACCTCCTACCTCAGTCTTCAGAGTAGATAGGATTACAGACATGTAACAGTGTACCCAGTTTAAATTAAATGTTTACAAGTATTTTTCTTTTTTAATTTATTTTTTATTTTTAAAAAAATATTTATTTTTTACTTTTTTAGAGGGATACAATATCTTTGTTTTATTTTTATGTGGTGCTGAGGATCATACCCAGTGCCTCATGCATGCCAGGTGAGCACGCTACCACTTGAGCCACATCCCGATCCCTATTTTTCCTTTTTTAGTACAAGGGATTGCAAGGGATTGAACCCAGGGTCTCTTGTATGTTAGGTAAGTGTTACAACTTTGAGCTACACTCCTATCCCCTATCCCCAAGTATTATTATTTTTTTTGAGAAGAGCTCTCCTTGTTACCCAGTTTAGTACTCCTGGGCTCAGGGGATCCTCCTGCTCTAGCACCCAAGTAACTGGGACTACAGATGTGTTGTCACTGAACCCAGCTCAGTTTTGCAAATCTTATTAATTTGATCTTCTGGTTTACCTTAGAGTCTCAAAAGAACATAGCTACTGAAGTCAGGGGTTGGGATATTCTGCATTGACAGGCAATATTTATTGAGTACTGTGAACTTAAAATATGCAAGAGACTGTTTACATGTATTATTTTACTTAATATCCTCACAATCCTACAAGTAAGGAAACTAAAGCTAGAGAGTTTAAGTAGCCTGTCCAAGGTCACACAGCTGGGACATTATGAAGCCAGAATTCAAACTGAAGGCAGCATTCCTTGAGAGCCTATCATTTATGCTACCATCCTGTACTGCCTTCAATTACATGGTGGACTTATTTTCTTCCTCATGCTTTTCTATACTTCCCCCTAGTACCCAGTATGTATTATTAAAGGGGGGATGGACATTTATTCGGAAATAAGCAGTGATACCAGGATAAGTCCCCTATAGTACTTCTTATAAGAGTCAGAGGTGGGCATTATGCTGCACACCTGTAATCTCAGAAACCAAGGAGGCTAAAGCAGGAAGATCATATGTTCAAGGCTAGGCTCAGCAACTTAGTGACACCAAACAAAAGAAAATTGTTTGGTACCAGGGATTGAATTAAGGGGTACTTAACCACTGAGCCACATCCTCAGCCCTTTTAAATTTTATTTAGAGACAGGGTCTTGCTGTTGCTGAGGCTAGCTTTGAACTTGTGATCCTCCTGCCTCAGCCTCCCAGATCACTGGGATTATAATTGTACACTACTATGCCTGGCCAAAAAGTTATTTTTTTTACAAAGAGACTCGGACACATAGTCTATGGGCCATGATTCATCTGCCTTGCATAATATCCATCTTTATTGTCCATTTTCATCCATCAATATGGGGATAGTATAGCAGGCATCTTTTGATTTTACTGATAGATTTTTGTATATTTGACTAAGGTAAGTCAATCCTTACTTGCAGAACTCATTTCCCCCACCCCCCCACCCCCCATTCCGGGAGAAAAATACCCTACAGTACAGCTATGAACTCATAAAAGGAAAAAGTTAAATAAAGGTAGAATCAAATCACCTTGAGTTCTTGGAGTTGATCTGGTTCATAAAGCTGGGTAGACACTGCCTGTGCAAGAAAGGTGTCTAGCTCATGGCGATGCAGGATTCTGCCACCAGGCCACTGAACCATGTAGCTAGAAAATAAAAGCATCATTTATTAATTAGGCCACAAGACCTCATGTATTTATCACATAACCACTTATTAAGTTGAAAGCTATTATGGACCAGATCCTAGGCTAGGTTTTGGCAATTACAAAAGAATAAAGTAGAAGAATCTCTGCATTTGATTACACATAGTCTGGGTGACAGAAGAGATAGGCTTGTATATCAGCAATGACAGGACAGTGTTTTAAGTATCAAGAGAAGAATACACAGGGTTCTGAGAGCACAGAAGAGTCCCACAATTCTAAGAGTGGGGGAGGGCATTCTGAAAAAGTCAGCAGGAGCTGAGTTCCAAAGGGTCTGTGGAATTTAGTGAGACAAAAGAAAAGTTAAGGAAAGATGTTCTCGGTTGACTGGAGAATATGTGTAAAAGCATGGAAGCATCACTTGGCAAAATGTACCTGGTTCAGTACTGCTGTAGCTAAGAATGTTTAGAGTGATAGGAAGCAAAATTAGAAATAGGCCAGATCAAATGTCTCCACTCATAAGTATGGAATTTGGACTATCATTTTGAATTATGAAAGACATTTAGGGATTGTCAGCAAGAGTGGTATTAACTGTTTTGGTGTTGATGGGCTCAGAGGGAAAGAGAGAAAAGGCATGGATACCAGTTGGGAGGTGACTGAGTCAGTGGCCAGACAGGGACTGAACAAAGGCACTAGATGAAGAGATGGAGTGAGCAAGGTGACAAATGCAAGAGCTATTAAGGAAATAAATCCATAAGACTTAGTGATAGATTTTTTTTAATTGCAGTACTAGGGTGAATCCCTGGGTCTTCCACATGATAGGCAAGTGCTCTACCACCAAGCTACATCCATAGCCCTTGGTCATGGGTTTTATGGGAAGGGAGTAAAAAGAAGGGGAGAGTCTAAGTCTCTTAAAATTCTAGCTTGGGCAGATGGCTAGATGATATGGAGTCATAGATTTCTAAGATAGACAATCCACTAATTAAATAAATAGGTACTCACTGATGAGTATTTGAATTGAATGTCCATGAACTGAATATGCTTTACTGTTTTAGACACTAAGAATGCAGAAAGAGAGACAGAGACAGAGAGGAAAAAATACAAATATATCAGTACAAATTTGTTCTTAGCTCCCTGAAAGCTGACAACAATGATCATACATAATTACTGAAGCTGTATAAGACTTCGGAAGTTTGGCATTTCAAACAAGCAGTGTTTTCTTGAGTGGCACATGGAATAGGTTCCTGGGAAGTCTGGTAGTAACCATGAGTCAGTATGGTACCCTGGAAAGAGTCAGGGTTCTACAGTCAGTCTGGCTTAGAATCTAGAAACTCTCTGAGCTAAATATTTTTCACCTAGAATGACTAAAACAGCATAGGCATCTCTACACCATTATTCTTTCTTCAAATCCAAAGTGTTATTTCTCTGAGTTCCAGGATGAGATGGCAGGACATGCCAAAAGAATCCTGTTGCTGCTACTTCTTCTTTTTCTTTTCATATATATATATATATATGTGTGTGTGTGTGTGTATGTATGTATGTATGTATATATATGTGTGTGTTATATATTTTTGGTGGACCATTTATTTTATTTATTTTTATGTGGTGCTGAATATTGAACCCAGTGCCTCACACATGCTAGGCAAGTGCTCTACCACTGAGCTCCTATCCTAGCCCACTCCTTTTGCTTCTTTAGGAACTAAATTCTAAATGAGTGGGCTCCCTAGGAGGGATCTCCTTGGGCTTCAGAAAATTTCCCTTTACTCAGAAACTTTCTATTTTCACTACTCACACTTTATCCACATGGAAAATTCATTCCTTATTACCTATTTTATATTTTTGATGCTATATTATTTAGCATTCAATTTGTAGCTAATCTTTAATAAATATAAAATATTCTTGTTTACAATACTTTTTGCCTTGAGGACTATTCTATCTGATATTAATGTCATTCTTCAATTTAATTTTCACCTTTCTTTTATTTTAAAAATTTCTATCTTAGTTTGTTGGCAAGATGCAAAACACCAACAGAAGAAAATGAACATGAACATAATATACCTATATTTAAAGTCACAGAAGATCTTATTAATGGAATAAATGATGTTTAAGTGCTTGACTGATTTTGTACAAAGAATACACATTTTTCAAGTGCCCATGTGGGTTCCCATGAGTTCTAGGTCCTTACTTATCTCTGTTTATTAAAACTTACTTACTATAAACTTGCTAGTATAGTACGTGGCATAGGGCAGATGTTGATAAATATTTACTGGAAGAGTGACTGAATGCAAAGCAAAACAAACAAAACCTCAACAAAAGCAAATCCTCTGGAACTAGAGAATATCCTGCTTAGTGAAATAAGCCAATCCCAAAAAACCAAAAGGCCAAATATTTCCTCTGATAAGCAGATGCTGACCCATAGGGTGTCTGTGGGGGGGGATGGTAGGAAAGAATAAAGAAACTGGATTGTGCAGAAGAGAGTGAAGGGAGAGGAGGGGGTGTGGGGATAGGAAAGATAGTAGAATCAGACGTTATTACCCAATATACATGTATGATTACACTATGGGTGTGACTCTACACCACAGATAGCCAGAGGAATGAGAAGTTGTGCTCCATTTGTGTACAATGTGTCAAAATGCATTCTACTGTCATGTACAATTAATTAGAACAAATTTAAAAAAAATTAAGAAGAAAACAAATAGGAAAAACAAAGCAAACCCTCCAAAGCAAAATTATAACAGTATCATCTTAAATGATATGTAAGAAAAACTTACCTAAAGGAGTTAAGTGTGTGAAACAGGCAAACTCATAGAAAGTTTAATATGACACAAAGAGTATGAGTTTACAGATTGTTCTGGGTAATCTAAGGAGACAGTAGTGACTGACTAAATGTACCTGACAGAATCAGAGAAAGCTCCATAGAGGAAGAAACATTTAATTTCCTGGGGTCTGCAGCTTTGGTTTGGTTTGGTCTATACTTTAATATTAATTTGAAATCTGAAATGTCTCTCTAACCTTAGTATAATGAAGGGCAGAGTAGGTGTTCAATAAATATTTGTCAAACAAATGTGTAAATGTCAGGATATTCAGAAGGAAATTCTAAGATCCATCTTTGAGCTGGAACTGCCATTCAACTAGTATTGAACGAATTAGGACACAAAGAATGTAAGGGCCAATAAATCAGAGGAGCATAGGCTTAGAAATGGGACAGTAGAAAATAATAACAGATATAAAATGTACTATCTTCTGAATTATATAATGCTTCTGGGTATTTTCTCTGGCAAAACTGTAGCATTACTTATTTCCCAAGGAAATTCCTCAATCTCAAGGACAAGATGACATCCTTACTATTAGTAGTGGTTATATTATTAAACATACTTTTAAAGTACTACATTCTATTATAATATGCAGCAAATTATAAACTACTCATATGAACAACATTTAGTTGATGCATATGATATTCTACACACCTTGCTAAGGACTTTATGTTCATAGAATGTAATAGAAATGAATAAAAACTTGGATGCTAACATCTTTGGTTCTAAAGGAGGTTCCGATATACCTTTTCCATGTGACTTCCAACAACTGCTTTTATCCTTTAGGTGATTTAGTTTGCTCATCTCTATAATTGGAATAATACCATCTGCATCTCAAAAGACTATAACAGAGAGAACAGTGATATAGGCATGCCTACTCAGTAGGCTGAGGCACGAAGATTGCAAGTTCAAGGCCAGCCTCAGCAACAGAGTGACACCTTTTTCTCAAAATAAAAAAATAAAAAGGCCTGGAGTGTAGTTCAGTGGTAGACTGCCCCTTAGTTCAATCCCTAGTACAGGCCAGTTTGTCCCAATTTATACCCTATCCCCAAGCAGTGTGTCAGCAAGGATTGTTATTGTTAATATTTGATGACTTAATGGGTAAATATTGATTGCTAATGGTGAGGTTGCATATGTTTTTCCAAACTCTTACTTACTTCTGTGAGTGGTTCATGTCTATCATAAACATATCAGTTAATTTACTTGTTCTATCTACACCTCCTTCTCAGATAATCTAAAGCCTTTTCTTTATAATAACGAGAGCTACTGGAACAGGGGGTGGACAGCTAATCCAAGTCAAACCAATCCATGGCTTGCCAATCAGTCTTGAGAATTTAAACTAAGAAAAGCAGAGACCAGTGAAGCAGACATGCAAAAAAAAAAAAAATAAATAGCTACAGAGGCCCAAGTGAGACTGGGCAGTCTCAGACTCTGACTTTCCAGGACAATTCCAGTGTGTACCACTTTTCTTATTTTTTGGATCATGTTCACAGGGTGGGCTTTTAAGAAATGATTGAATCACCAGGGCTGTAATTTCATCAGTGGATTAATTCACTTGAATGATTAAAATTTTGAATGGGTTTGTTGGAGATAACTGTCAGCAGGTAGGGAATGGCTGGAGGAAGTAGGTCCTGAGGACATGACTTTGGGCACTCTATCGGTCCCTGGTCCTTTCCGTTCTCTCTCCACTTCCTGGCTGTCACGAGCTGAGCAGCTTTCCTCTACGATGCCCTTCCACCATGATATTCTGCCTCATCACAGGCCCAGAGCAATGTAGCCAGCCAATAATGGACTGAATTCTCTGATACTGTGATCCAAAATGAACTCTTCCTCCTCAAGGTTGTTCTTGTTAGGTAATAACAAAAGCTGACTAACATAAGAATATCATTTACCCCTTTGGAGTTCTGGTTTCTAAAAAGCCCTTTTTTCCCTCCTGTAGTTTTATTTCGATATAGATTCAAATTAGGATACATTTTTAGTAACTGCAATTTTCCTCTCCACAGGCAAAAACCCATAAGGTGTTCTTTGATTATGTGACCAAAGAACAAATCCTACTACAAAGATGGCACACAATCCAGATTTTCCCTTCTAGCTGGCCCTCAAAACCCACATTTACAATATTTTACACCAATTAATTCTATACCAATATTCTATAACAGTATGTAAATATTTGCAAAGTGATACCTTTTCCCAAAAATATATGAATGTGTATGTATATGCATGTGTATGTATGTGTGTGTGTGTGTGTGTGTGTGTGTGTGTGTATCTTACTTTCTTTGAACTGTGGATTAAAGTAAAGTACACATAGTAAGGGAAAAGGTTTAACATGTAAGAACAGAAAAAGCTCCAAAAATTTAATTTAAGTTAGTCCAGATCTTTCAAGCAAAAGAATTCATAGTATTTCTTCAGCACTCAAATACTAGCCATTCAAATTAACATGAAAAGCTGCAAAAAAATCATCATAAACGAAGTTCACATACCCTTGTTGCAAGTGGTCTTTTCTCCTAAAGAAGACTGTCAATGCTTGAAGCTTCATACAGCAAGGAACATAATTATCAAAGAAAATTCTGCCATTCTTACTATAATATTTAATAATAGAAGTTAACGTTTGAGGACTCACCTATAACCCATGATAGCAATGGTTTGACTCAACTACTCAAGTGACTGTGGCTGTAGCTCAGTGGTAGAACACTTACATCCCACATGTGAGACACTGGGTTCAATTCTCAGCACCACATAAAAATAAATAAATAAAGCAAGAAAGATATTGTGTTCTTCTACAACTAAAAAAAAAAATTTTAAAAAAAGAGCTACTCAAGATCCTTGAATTCATTAAATTCCATTTTTCCTGTGTAATCTCTACCCAACATGGCAACCACAATTCTACAGGTTTCCAAACTGAAGGAAGAATAAGCTCGACTAATTCCAGACTGTGTCAAACATTTCTGAGGTTCTTCAGCATCTTTACCATCCTGTCCACCAATATAAGTGAAGTTAAGTCCACACTGGGTCATCAGCTAATGAATATCTGTCTGAATATGCTGGATACCCAGAGTAACCACAAGGGAACATATTTAGACCTGTTCCTGTCACCTGCATTCCTAGCATGTAGCCACTAAAATTTCCAAAGGTTTCAGAGGTCTTAGCCCATTCTTTTCCTCTGGGCCTGAGGTGAGGCAGAACATCAATGGTTAAAAGGTATGGCAGAGGAAAGGAGCTGGGGAAATGGCACCAGGAAGCAGAGAGCTAAAATGCCCTTACGTAGAGAGAATATTAATACACTGTCCTGTTGCAAATACATTCTCATTTGTCTTTTTAATTTGATGCATTCTGGCACAGATGCTGTCAGGTTTTTTTGTTTGGTTGTTTTTTTTTTTTTTTTTTTTTTACTATTTAATCACACAAATTTATGTGTACATAGGTCAAATTAGCATAGTTATTGATAACAATTTTATATCTCACCTCATATGTTACCATGCTGAGAATCAAACCCAGGGCCTTATGCATGCTAGGCAAGTGCTCTACCACTGAACTATACACCTCTAGACCTATATCTTTCCATTTTGGAGGGGCTCCAGTCTTTATATCTTTCCTTAACACTACTCATTACTTTAAAAAAAAACTTTTATTTTAGGATAATTTTAATGTATTAAAAAATCTAACCTTTAAAATGTTTTATTAAGGGGTTAGGGATGTGGCTCAGTTGTAAAGCACTTGCCTAGCATGTATGAGGCACTGGGTTTGATTCTTAGCACTACCTAAAAATTATAAATAAAACAAAGGTATTGTATCCATATACAACTAAATTTTTTTAAAATGTTCTATTAAGGTATAATTTGTATACCATAAAATTTTTTCATTAAAACTACACCATAATTGAGTTTTAGGACATTTGTACTACCCCAGGAAGATCCCTCATGCTCATATACAGTCACTCATTGTACCCACCCAAAGGCAACCACTAATCTACTTTCTATGTCTATGTACTTGCCTGTTCTGGTTATTTCTTTTTTTCTTTTATATTTTTATAGTTGTAGATGGACGGCATGCCTTTATGTTTTATTTACTTCTTAAATGTATTTTAGGGGCTGGGGATATAGCTCAATTGGTAGAGTGCCTGCTTTGCAAGCACAAAGCTCTGGGATCAACCCCCAGCACCACACACACAAAAGGGGGTGGGGGCTGGAGTTGTAGCTCAGTGATAAAGTGCTTGCCTAGCACTTATGAGGCACTGGGTTCAATTCTCAGCACCACTGAAAATAAATAAATAAAATAAATGTATTAAAAAAATTAAATGTTTTTTAGTTGTAGATGAACACAACACATTTATTTATTTATTTTTATGTGGTGCCATGGATTTAACCCAGTTCCTTGCACATGCTAAGCAAGCACTCTACCACTGAGCTACAAATGCAGCCCCAGCATGCCTTTATTTTATTTATTTTTTAATGTGGTGCTGAGTATCAAACCCAGTTTCTTAAACATGCTAGGCAAGTGCTTTGCCACCGAGCTACAGCCCCAGTCCTGTTCTGGATATTTCATACAAGTGAAATAATACCCTATATGGTCTTTTGTACCTGGCTGTATTACTTATCATAATTTTTATTTTTTATGAATATATTTTTATTTTTGCTAAATAATGTGTTGACAAAAAATAAAATAAGTCTGTTACTGTGTAACATATGATAAATGAGAGAATGAACAGTTGCAACAAAAGCATTCTAATAATCTTCTCTCTTAACCCGTTTTCCATAATATTACATCATCAAACTTATCATTTACCCAATTTTCCACTGACCTTCATGTCAGGTGTTCTTTTCTTCCAATAGTATCAATAATTAATTCACATATAAATGAACTAGCTATTGTAATTAAAAGGTATAAATGTTTAACATGTATAAAAAGCAAATAATAACTAAATGCTCTCTCTATATGTAAATATCAATACACCAATAGGTTAAAAGCAAAAGAAGGGGAAATAAGCATGATAAATCTGAAGTAGAACTATTAATATAAAATAAATTTCAATGGGGCTGGGGATGTGGCTCAAGCAGTAGCGTGCTTGCCTGGCATGCATGCAGCCTGGGTTCGACCCTCAGCACCACATACAAAAAAAGATGTTGTGTCTGCCGGAAAACTAAAAAATAAATATTAAAATTCTCTCTCTCTAAAAATAAATAAATAAATAAATAAATAAATAAATTTCAAGTAAATGTATTTTTAGACATAAAGGGGAATATTTCATAACCATGATAGGGTAACTTCAAGAAAGTATAACAATCTTAAATGTGTATGTACCTAATAATAAAATTTCAATATACATTAAGTAAAAATTAATAAGACTAGAAAAGACAAATCCACAATCACATTTGGAAATTTTTAAGCCCCCTTACTTTGCTGGAAAGAGTAATGATACAGAAGGCTTAATAACATTATCAGCCACCTTGACCTACTTGTTATTTATAGAGAACTATACACAAAATTGTCAAGTAAAAAAATTAATGAGAGATTATATTTTGTCATAAAATAAGCTTTGAGAAATTTAAAATATTTGAAATCATGCATAATGTGTTTCCTGAATGATTTATTACATTAGAAATCAATCACCTTAAGATATATAGAACCCCAAACCCATGTCTCAACTACTTCAAAATCAAACAGCACACTTAGAAATATCTCACAGATCAAAGAAGAGAGCACAAGAAAAGTAAATAAAAAGTGCTTTGAACTAAGTGATAATAAAAGCTTTAAATATTAGATTCTCTGGAATGAAATAGTAGTCAGATGAACACTTATAACTTAAAGTATTTGTATCAGAAAGAAGCTAGATTAACAATCAAATTATGTTCAAATTAGGTAGTAGGAAGGAAAAAATAAGAGGAGTAGAAATATGTGAAATACAAACGAAGTAATACAGCTAAAAGTTGATAAAAATCTAACAAGTTTAATCAAGGAAAAAAACAAGAAAAAATATTTTTAAAAAATCAAACAAAAAAAAAAAGAAAAAAAAAATCAACCAAAAGGGAGCTATCAAAATGACCCTACAGCTGGGCAAGGTGGCACATGCCTATAATCCCAGTGGCTTGGGAGACTGAGACAGAAGGATCTTGAGTTTAAAGCCAGCCTCAGCAACAGAAAGGTGCTAAACAAGTCAATAAGACCCTGTCTCTAAATACAAATAGGGCTGGGGATGTGGCTCAGTGGTTGAGTGCTCCTGAGTTTAATTCCCGTTACCCCCATCCAAAAAACAAACAAACAAACAAACAAACAAAAAACAACCTGTACAGATGCTAAAAATGTATTAATATACAATTGTATAATTACAAATATATAGCTTACATAACTTGATCTATTTTTAGAGGATAGAAACCCCTGCTTGTTTACATGATCCACAGGAATGAGATGTTTTTTTCCCATCCATTCACTGTGACGGTCTGGATATCTTTGCCTATAAGGTTTCTTGGAGACAGCATATTGCTGGGTCTTGTTTTTTTTTTTTTAATATATATATATATTTTTTTTTTAAAAAAATATATATATTAAAATATATATATATATAAATAATGTGGCGCTGAGGATTTTACCCAGTTCCTAACTCATGTGAGGCAAGCACTCAAAAACACTGAGCTACAAGCCCAGCCCAGGCCTTGTTTTTAATCCACTCTGCCAGTGAATTAAATGATTGATGTTAATGTTCAAATTTTAATTGAGATATAGTTTGTGGTCCTGATCATTTTGGTTTATTTCGTGTTTTAAAATTTGAATTAATTTCTCCTTTGACTGTTTCTTCAGTGTAGTAGCTTGTCCCTTCATTGGTTTTCATTTTGTTTATCATTTCATCTTCATGGAATATTTTGCTGAGAATATTCTGAACAGCAGGCTTTCTAGTTGCAAACTCTTGGAATTTTAGTTTATCATGGAATATATTTTATTTCATCTTCAAATCTGATGCTTAATTTTGCTGGATAAAGGATTATTGGTTGGTATCCATTTTCTTTCAGAGTTTGGTATATACTATTCCATGGCCTCCTAGCTTTGAGGGTCTGGGTTGAGAAACCAGCTGAATTATGAATTGGTTTCCCACTATATGTAATCTGATATTTTTCTCCTGCAGCCTTTAAAAATGTTATCCTTATACTGTATCCTAGACATTTTCATTATAATGTACCTTGATGTGCTTCTGTTGTAATTTTGCACATTTGGGGTCCTATAAGCCTCTTGTATTTAATTTCCTATTTCATTCTTTAGATTTGAGAAATTTTCTGATATTTA
Source organism: Urocitellus parryii (assembly GCF_045843805.1). Classification (NCBI taxonomy): domain Eukaryota; kingdom Metazoa; phylum Chordata; class Mammalia; order Rodentia; family Sciuridae; genus Urocitellus; species Urocitellus parryii. The sequence continues at coordinate 86,967,035 of NC_135547.1, read as the reverse complement.
ATTGAAAAGATTGTACATTCTTTTGGTTTGTATGTCCACACCTTCATCTATCCTGATAAATATTAAATTGCTCTTTTCATGTTATCCCATAATTCCTGGAAGTTCTGTTCATGTTTCTGAACATCTTCATAGTCAACTCTATTTTTTTAAATATTTATTTTTTGGTATAGATGGGCACAACACAATGCATTTTATTTTTATGTGATGCTGAGGACCAAACCTGGGCTCCACCCGTGCTAGGCGAGTGCTCTACCGCTGAGCCACAATCTCAGCCCCTGAACTCTATTTTTTTATATTTATTTTTCAGTTTTCAGTGGACACAACATTTTTATTTTATTTTTTATTTTATGTGGTGCTGAGGATCGAACCCAGCGCCCCGCACATGCCAGGCGAACGCATTACCACTTGAGCCACATCCCCAGCCCCTGAATTCTATTTTTAAGATTATATATTTTGTCTTCATTGCATGAGGTTATGTATTCAAAGTGGTCTAGTCTGTTGGTGATGCTTTCTATTGAATTTTCAATTTGGTTTATTGATTCCTTTATTTAAAGGATTTTTTCCCCAGAATCTCTCTCTCTTTATTGAAGTGATCTTTTGCCAACTGTATTTGCTCTTTCACATCATGTACATTCTAAACTCCTTCTCTGACATTTCTTCCATGGTGTTATTGATGGATTCTATTATTGGAGTATCTTGGTTTGCCTAGGTTGATTTGTTCCCTTGATTTTTCATGTTGTTTGTGTGTCTACCAATCTAACAGTATGGATCTGAGGCAACAGAGTATCTATCCTCTGGAATTGTAGTGTCCCTGAAGGTTTCCAGTACCTCACTGTTTAGGGGGAGACAAATAACAACCACCAATGCAAACAATTTACAGCATTAAACCAAATAGTTCCTACTATGATAATAAACACAGCAAGTTTGAAAAAGGGTTTATATTATTAAATGGTGGACAGGGAGAGAACAGAAGCGATATAGGATGTGATGATTATGAAAGAGAAGGAGAAAAGAGAAAAGTAGATGATTAAAGGAAGAGTGAAAGAGAGAACAATAGAGATTGGCTGAAAGCAGTAGACAAGGGAGAATCAAGGGAAACAGGAGAAAAATATATATAAAGCAAAAATTTAAATAAAAAATTAAATGTAAAAGAATACAAAATAGCACTAAAATATACTAATCAAACATTCTAGTTCACAAAAAAATAATCCATGTTAAAAAAAACTGGCTACAAAAATGCTAGAGAGGAAAAAAGTAGGAAACTGTATAAATGTTCATGTCCAATTAAAGGCACAACTAAACAGTAAAAAAGAATAAAAAAAATCTTGATGAAAAGTTAAAAATTCTTTCCATTGAAGTTCAAAATATTCTCAGTTTCTCTTCTCAGGAGTTTTAGGTGGAGTCGTCTGGAGTGTGACGATCCACTCTTTAAATTTCTGGAGAGGTAAACCACAGGTGGAATTCCCAGTTGTAGGGTTTAGGGTTAGGGTTAGGTGGGCTCCAGGGTCTTCACTAATTGCTAATTGGTCTGGAGATTTAATTCAACACATCTCCAGCACCTGGTACTTGTTGATCCATGCTGGAAGACTTTATCTCAGGGATACCCTTGGGTTTCATACACGTGCTGGGGGAGCCAATTCTTAGTCCCCTACAAAACCTGCAGACCCCATGTTTACTGGTCTTGGGTTCAGTCTCCAAACAATTTTTCCTCTCCCTCCTCTTTTGACTTCCTGGTCAGATTCCTTTCATAGATGGTCCTGTAAGCAGTCAGAGGAGAGGGAGGGGTAGAGCTGAGTTTCCTCAACCTTGTGTAAACCTCTCTCCATGTTTGATTTTTTTTAGTCACTTAGGCACACTGTATGTTGTGCAGCATGTGTTTACTGGGCTTGTATTTCAGGCCAAACTTGGGTTTGCCAGGAATTGACTTCCTCAGTTGCTGGCCCCCAATGCCACAGTTGTAAACTGGTTGCTTCTTTTGTCCTCCACATGCTGCTGGATATCATGCAGCATGTTGTTCAGGTTTGTTGGGCAATATCCTTAGTCTCTAAATGTTCCATACCCAGAAATGCTTTGGGCCTCTCCAAAATGAGCGTTCCCTTATCCCTCTACTATGCTCATAGAGGGACCTCTCTGGTGGAGTGTCTGCTTGCTGTGGCAGCAGCTATGCCACTGTGGATTTTTTCCTTACTTTATTATATACAACTTTGTGTGTCCCTGATCTGCTTTGAATGTCCAGTTTTAGGTTCTAATAAAGTCCCCCCGCCTTTTGTTCACCCACCTTGGGAGAAGCTGCCTGTCTGCTTTCTTGGTTTCATGTCACGAAGCAGCCAGGAACACAACCTCCTTTACTCTGTCATCATGGCTCTCCCATAATTTTTAAGAAAAATATTCATTTTGAGACAGGCTCTCACTAAGTTCAGTCTGGTCTTGAACCTGTGATACTTCTCTCTCAGCCTCACAAGTTGTTGGGATTACAGGCATGTGTTATGGTACTCTGTTTAATGTGTCTTAAACTTTTAATTTTTATATTATTTTAGACTCATGTGCACTGTAAGACACAAATCAGAAAGATCTCTTGACACTTGATCAATTGACACTTAATGGTATTATATTGCACAACTCTAAAAATATCAGAGTACTGACACTGATCCAGGAAAGATACTGAATAGTTCTTTCACTAAAGGATATCTCATGTGGTCTTTTGAAAAAAAATCACAATGATTTCCTCCTATCTTCCCAATCTCCAGGTACCCCAGAAACATTTGTTCTCCGTTTTCACAATTTGGTATTTTGATTGTTTTTTAACTTAAGTACAACTTGCTCAATATTTATTCATGTTGTTTCTTGCTTTTTCCTGCTGAATAGAATTCCATGGTATTTGCATATAACAGATAATAATCCATGGAAAGGCAGCTGGGTTATTTCCTGTTTGAGGGTATTAATAAAGGAGGGTTGGGGATATAGCTCAGTTGGTAGACTGCTCACTTCACATGCACAAGGCCCTGGGTTCAATCCCCAGTAACTAACACACACACACACACACACACACACACACACACACACACACAATAAAATAAAGGATGTGGGCTGGGTATGTAGTCCAGTGGTAAAGTCTTTGCCTAGCATGCACAAGGCCCTGGATTCAATCCGAAGCACCTAAATGTAAACATTAAATAAGAATGCTATGAATATTTGTGTATAGGTTTTTGTGAGGACTTAATTTTTTACTTCTCTGGTATAAATGCCCAAGAGTACAATTTTTGATGGGTTATAAATTTTTATTTTATTTATTTTTGGTACTGGGGATTGAACCCAGGGGTGTTTTACCACTGAGCTACATCCCCAGCCTTCTGTATTTTTTGAGACAAGGTCTTGCCAAATTGCTGATGATGGCCTCAAACTTGGGATCCTCCTGTCTCAGCCTCCAGAGTCACCGGGATTACATGCGTATGCCACTATACCCAGCTTGTATGGTAGTTTAAAAAAACAAACCACCAAATTGTTTTCCAAAATGGCTATCCAAGGAATGGGAGTGTTACTGTGTGATAGAGTACTTGGCTATTATGAATAATGTTTCCATGAACATTCATGTGCAACTTTGAGTCGACGTATCTTTTCAATGTTCTTGGATTAAATCGGAGTGAAAAAATGAGTTATATGCCCCATTAGAGTTTAATGAATTTTAAGAAAATGCCAAATGTGGGCTGGAGATATTTGTAGAGCAAGTGCTGGTCATGTGTAACGCCCTATATTCAATCCCCAGCACCACAAAAATAAATAAATAAATAAATAAATAAATAAATAAAGAAAGAAAGAAAGAAAGAAAGAAAGCAAGCAAGCAAGCAAGCAAGCAAGCAAGCTTAAAAAAGAAATTGCCAAACAGGTCTCAAAAGTAGTTATACCACCTTAAATTTCCTATCAACAATGTATGAGGGAATCTGGCTTTCAACAGCCTTTGATATTTGTTACTGTATTTTTTATTACCATCATTGTGTGATGAAATAGTGTTCACTGTGGGTTGCATTAATGATAACTGTGGTTGAGAATCTTTTCATGTCTTATGCTTCAATCCTGTATACTTCCTTTGTGAAATGATACTCACATCCTTTAATCATTTTTTTAGTTATAGATGGACACAATACCTTTATTTAATCAATTAATTTACATATGTGGTACTGAGAATCAAACCCAGTGCCTAACACACGCTAGGCAAGCCCTCTATCACTGAGCTGCTACCCCAGCCCATTCCTGGCTTTTTTGTGTGTGTATGCTGGGGATTGAACCCAAGGCCTTGTGTATGTGAAGCAAGCACTCTACTAACTGAGCTATATCCCCAGCCCCTACTTATATTTATTTTTTAGGTATAGATGGACACAACACAATGCCTTTATTTTTATGTGGTGCTGAGGATCGAACCCAGGTCCCGCCTGTGCGAGGTGAGCACTCTACCGCTGAGCCACAATCCCAGCCCCCCTACTTATTTTTAAATTGGGTTATTTTCGAGTTTTAAGTGTTCTTGTTGTTGTTGTTGCTTTTGTTTCTTTTGGTACCGGGTATTGAAACCAGGAGTGCTTAACCACCAAGCTACATCCTCAGCCCTTTTTTATATTTTATTTAAAGACAGGGTCTTGCTGAGTTTCTCAGGGCCTCACTAAGTTGCTGAGAGGCTGGCTTTGAACTCATGAACCTCCTGCCTCAGATTCCCCAGCCACTGATATTACAGGTGTGTACCACCATTCCCAGCTGTAGTTCTTTGTATATTCTGGATATAAGTTCTTAATCAGATATAAGATTTGTATATATTCCTCCAGTGTATGCCTTGTCTCTATCTCCTTCCTTCCTTCCTCCCTCCCTTCTTTGTGAGGGGATCTTGCTATGTTGCCCAGGCTGGCTTTGAATGCCTAAGCTGAAGTCATCCTCCTGTCTCAGCCTCTGAGGGCTGATAATATAGGTTGTGTCTAGTAGTGGTTTTCCTTTTCTAGTTTCATAAATGGTGGCTTTTGAAATGCAAGCAACTTTTGTATTTTAATCAAATCCAACATATATATAATGGATTTCATTTCGGTCTTTTTATCTAAGAAATCTTTGCCCAACTCCACATCATCAATTTTGCATTGTTTGCTTCAATAAATTTTTATAGTTTAAACTACTACATTTGGGTCTATGATCCAATGTTGAGTAATTATTATGTGCTGAGTAAAGTAAGGGTCATTCAACATCACTGTCATTCATCATCATACTAAATTCAACAACAATGGGACACTGTCACTAGGGGGTTACAACCAGGGTTACAATCCTGATGAATACACACATTTATCACTGTAAAAAGTTCTTATATGTCCATAGTAATATTACATTTCTTAAAATCTATTATGTCTGGTATTAGTACAACCATAATAATTTTCACATGGCTATTGTATGTGGTATTTTGTTTTCAATTTTTCTCTTTGAATCTATTTGTGTTTTTGAATCTTAAGTATTTTTCTAGTAGACAGCATATTCAACCTTTTTAATCAAGTCTCAATGGAGTGTTTAAACCATTTCTATTTTATATAACTGTCAATATGGTTAGATTTATAGGTCAAATACCTTTTTTGTTACTCTTTTACTGTTTTTGTGCTAAAGGATATTCTGTGATGTAAAAATGTTAAATCTATGGTTGTTTTTTTTTTACTATATTTTTAGTCTTTTTCATAGTGATTGCACTGTAGAACACTATATGTGTCTTATCACATACTACTTCAAATTGATACTAAATTAATTTCAGTTCAAGCTTTATTCCAATATAGTTCTCTCTTCCTCCATAATGCTATTGTCATGTATATTTTACCTTTATTCTAAAGCTAACACATAAATTAATAATTATTAATAATTGCTTTAAGTCAGTTAAATAATAAGAAAAACACATACATATATGCATAATTACCTTTGTAGGTGATAATTATTTGTTATTATTTCCTTTCAGTCTTAAAGGAATCACTTAATATTTGTTGTAAGACAAGTTGGTAGCAATAAATTTCCTTTATCTTTGATAATCTAAGGATCTATTTCATCTCATTTTTTCTTTCATAATTTTATTTAAATAAAATTGACATACAATTAATCTATTAAAAGTGTACAGGGCCTGGAGTTGTAGCTCAGTGATAAAGCTCTTTCCTAGCACTTGTGAGGCACTGGGTTCATCCTCAGCATTCACATAAAAATAAGAAAATAAAGGTATGGCGTCCATCTATAACTAAAAATAAATATTTTAAAAAAGTGTACAATTAGCAGGGTTACAGAATCATTGCTACTAATTTCAGAGCATTTAAATTATCCCTAACAAAAATACCCCATACAATAGCAATCACTCTATTCATTCCTCACCCCAGCCCCTAAAAATTGCTAATCTGTATGTATCAATTTGCCTTGTCCTGAACACTTCATATAAATAGAATCATATATGGTTTTTGTGATTGGTCTTTCATGTAGCCTAATGTTATCAAGGTTCATCTCCATGTTATAGCATGAGCCAACAGTTAAATTCATTTTATATGTGAATAATATTCCATTGTGTGGATATAACATTGTTTACCCATTCATTAGTTGATGGACATTTGACTATTTGCACTTTTGCTTATTATGAAAAAAATCTATATGAACATTTATGAACATGTTTTTGTGTGGACATATCTTTATGTTCCTATTGGCAATGCATAAGGGATCCAATTCCTCCATGTCTGTGACAACACTTGTTTGTCCTTTAGGTTTTCACCACCATAATGGGTGTTGACTAGTTTCTCATTGTGGTTTTTATTTCCTCAAAGACTAATGACATTGATCATCTTTTCTTGTGCTTGTTGGATATTTGCATACCTTTGAAAAAATGTTTATTGAAACATTTTGTCTACAAATAACAATTATGTACCATGTATCTAAAAAAGCTAGAAGGAGCCAGGCATAGTGGTCCATGCCTGTAATCCCAGCAGCTCAAGAGGCTGAGGCAGGAGGATCCCAAGTTCAAAGCCTGGCTTAGCAACACAGTAAGGCTCTAAGCAACTTAGTGAGAACTTGACTCAAAACAAAAAATAAAAAGGGTTTGATATGTGGTTCAGAGGTTAAATGCCCCTGGGCTTAATACCCATATCAAAACAAACAAAAAACAACTAGAAAAATTTTGAATGTTTTCACCATAAAGAAATGAGATGTTTTAGTAGATATAGGCATATTTTGAAGTGTACTGAGGAGTCAACTCAAGGGCACTCAGCCACTGAGCCACATCCCCAGCCCTATTTTGTATTTTATTTAGACACATGGTCTCACTGAGTTACGTAGTGCCTCACTTTTGTTGAGGCTGGCTTTCAACTTTCAATCCTCCTTCCTTAGCTTCCTGAGCTGCTAGGACTACAGGTATGTACCACCTCACCTGGCTAGATACATATATTTAGCCAGAATTAAATATTAGGCAATGAATACAAATATAAAAATATCATATGGTATGCCATTAATATGTACAATTTTTGTTTTTATGGATCAGATAAAAAATAGAAATTTAATTGCCTTTCATTGTTTGAGTTATAAGAACTCTTTTCTGTATACTAGGCCCTTATCAAATACAAGGTTTGAAAATATTTTCTCACCTTATAGTAGCTGTGGTTTTATGTTGTGGTATTGTTTCCAGCAGTTTAAAAATTTGATCCTGTCTAATCTATTTTTCTTTTGTCACTTATATCTCTGGCATTGTATTGAAGAAATCTAACCTACAGAATAATCTACATGTCCCATGATTTTTACTTTATAGTATTTATGCCTTTTATTTATTTTGTTCCAGGGAATTTTATTTTTAGTGACAGAACAAAAGAACATTTAAAACTGCAGCTTCTGAAAGAACTACTTGTTCTTGCCCATCTTTGTACTCCTTTTCAAACTTAAACTTGACCTCTGGTCAGTTCTTGTTTTTAAGAGCAGGGTCCCTGAAGACACTTTTGTTGATGATATATACATATACTGGAACCAGGGATTGAACCCAGGGTCACTGAGCCATATTCCTAGCACTTTTTATTTTTTGAAACAGGGTCTTGTTAAGTTGCTAAGACTGGCTTTGAACTTACAACGCCCCTGCATCATTCTCCTGAGCCACCATACATGGCTATTGATGATAGTTTTGCCCAAAGGCATATCGACAGTGTTCCTTGTGAACATGAAGTAATAGTAGTTCTAAGCTTTCTCAAAACTTGATCTTAGACTTGTTGGCAATTTTCTTTTTGCCCATGGCAGCAGTCACTTTTTGAGAATAGTGGTCAATTCTAGCCACTAGAGAGCACGGCTATAGGGGCAGTCTGAAGAGCCATCATCAACATTATTCTTGATGGCTTTGTATACAGAGTAGCATCTGGCCAGGACCAGCTCCACCTTCTTGAGTTTCATGAAGTTGCCTATTTTGACATTAAACACTGAAGTCTAACAACAGAAAGGCTCCTTCTTCTTAAGCTGGACAGAACTTCTACTGCAATGTTGAAAAGGAAGGGAAACAATGAACATTCTTGCCTTGTTCTTATTAAGAGACTCTTGCCAGGTGTGGTGGCACCTGCCTATAATCCCAGCAACTCAGGAGACTGAAGCAGGAGGATCACATATTTGAGGCCAGCCTCAGCAACTTTTTGAGATCCTGAACAATTTGGCAAGACTGTTTCAAAATAAAAAATAAAATAAAAATGGCTGCAGATATAGCTCAGTGGCAAAGCACCAGTACACCCCCTCCCTCCCAAAAAATAATTAGAAAGCATTCTGTCACAGTATAGAATGTTAGCTGTGGGGTTTTCATAGATGGCCTTTATCAGATGATAAGGTTTCCTTCTATTCTCTGTGTTTATCATAAAAGGGAATTGGATCTGGACAAATGTTTTACTGTCTATTGAAATTGCCTTATAATTTCTGTCCTTTATTCTGTAAGTATGGTTTATTACATTTTTTATTGATTTTTCAATGTTAAACAAATCTTACATTCATTCCAGGTATGAATTTCATTTATACAAACCTTTATATATATTGCTTGATTTGGTTTATTATTGTTTGGTTGAGAAGTTTTGTACCTACCACTCATAAGGACTATACGTCTATAATCATAGAATTGAAATGGAAAGTGTTCCTTTATTTTTCAGAAAAATTTGTAAAAGATTGGATATAATTCTTTAAATCCTTGGTAGAATTAATCAGTGAAGCCACCTGGTCCTGATCTTTACTTTGTAAGAAGTTATTAATTACAAATTTAAGCTCTTTATTCATTATATTTCTGTTCAGATTTCCTGTTTCTTCTTTAGCGTTAGTAATTTGTGATTTTTTAGGGGTTTGTCAATTGCATGTGTTACTTAATTTGTTGGCATAATAATCTCCTGGATTCTTGTTTATTTCTCTAAGGGCAATATTAATGCCCCCCTGCTCATTCCTTATTAGTAACTTCAGTCTTCCCCCACCGCTTGGTCACTCTAGGTAAAGGCATGTCAATTTTGTTAATTCTGTTCTTTACTTTTATATCCAATCTAGTGTTTACCTGTGAGCAATTCTTCCAGCTTAGTGTAATATGATTTTCTTGTTTTAACCTTTTTGAGTCTGGGTCTTGCTGTTACTCATATTGGTCCTGGACTCAAGTGATTCTCCTGTCTTAGTCTCCAGAGAAGCTGGGATTACAGGAAATGCTACTGGGTTCACCTGGTTTCTTGTGAGAAAAGGTTTAATTTGAACTTTTTCTAATTTTTATAAGATTAAGGTTCTTTTTTTTTTTTTTTTGGTGGCACTGGGGATTGAACCCAGAGGGTCTCTACCTCTGAGCCACACTTCCAGTCCTTTTTAAGACAGGGTATTGCTAAGTTGCTCAGGCTGGCCTCAAACTACTATCTTCCTAACTCAGCCTCCTGAGTCACTGTGATTGCAGATGTGAGCCACTGTGTCTGGCTTGAAGACTACATTGTTAATTTCAGGTCTTCCTCTATATTATAGATATTTATAGCTATATATTTCTCTCCTCGCACTACTTTAGTTGTATCTCATAAATTATCATTTTGTTCTCATTCATCTCAGTATATTCTAATTTCCCTTGTAATTTCTCCTCTGGCTCATTTGTTATGTAGGAACGTGCTGATCAATTTTGACATATTTATGTTTTCAAAGTTTCTTTTTGTTAATAATTTCTAATCTCATGTCACTGTTAATCATTTTAAATTCACCATGTCTCACTTTACAGTCTAAGACGACAGTTTAATTTATGTTCTATCATGCAGAATGGATGCATATGCTGTTGTGTGGAGTATTATATAGATATTTGTTACAACTAGCTTATTTTATGGTTCAGGTGTTTTATATCCTTGATGTTTTGCAAATTTGTTGAAAGTGTAATATTGAATGCTCTGATTATTACCATTTTTGGTGATAGGAATTGAACCCAGGGCCTGTGCATGTTAAGTATATGTTCTACAACTGAGCTACACCTCGAAACCCTGATTATTATTGTTAAATGGTCTATTTCTCCTTTTTTTCACATGGTACTGGGGATTTAATTCAGGGGCAATTTACCACTGAGCCCCATCCCCAAACCTTTTCTATTTTTTTTTTTGGACAGGGTCTTGTTGAATTGCCTAGGGCCTCTCTTAAGTGCTAAGGCTAACCTTAAACTTGTGATTCTGCTGCTTCAGCCTCCCAAGTTGCTGGGATTAGAGGCATGCACAACCACACCCAGCTCTTTTTTGTCAGTTTTGATTTCATACATTTTGGGGCTCTGTTGTTAAGTCCATATAATGGTATTTTCCTGATGAACTTAATCTTTTATCATTACAAAATATCTGGTTTAGATGTGAAATGTCCACCAAAACCTACAGTATTGAAGGTCACAGTGTTCACTTTAGAAGGTGGTTAGATCATTGATTCATAATTCAATGGACTACTAGGAGGTGGAGCCTAGTTGGTAGGTTGGGTTCTGGGGGGCATGCCCTTGAAGGCTGTATTTTATCCCCAGTCTCTTTCCCTACACATTTTTCCTCTCTCTGCTGCTTGGCTGCTATAAGGTGATCAGCTTTGTTCTACTGCACACATCCCACTATTATGGACTGCCTCACTAAATGCCCCAAAACCATTGGACCCAGTAACTATGAATTGAAACCTGTGAAACTCTTGAGCCAAAATAAATCTTTCCTACTTTTAAGTTGTTTCTGTCAGGTATTTTGTCACAGTGATAGAAAGTTAACACACCCTCTTTGCTTCTAGTTATATATTTTATTATCTTATATTTGCTACTAGCATTCTGAGTATAGCTCTCTTATGGTGGTTGTTTATGTGTAACTTTTTCTATCCTTTTATTTGCAACATCTTTTAATTTATTGAAGTGTATCTCCTTTAAACAGTGTATAGATGATTGTTTCCTTACCCAAGACAACAATTTCTGCCTTTTGACCAAATTTGTAATCCATTCAAATTTATTACCACCATGGCAGATTTTTTTAAAAAAAATTTAATATTTATTTTTTAGTTTTCAGTGGACACAACATCTTTATTTTTATGTGGTGCTGAGGATCGAACCCAGTGCCCTGTGCATGCCAGATAAAGAATAATTTTTAGTTGTTGATGGATCTTTATATGTGGTGCTGAGAATCAAACCCAGTACTTCACATATGCTAGGCAAGCACTCTACCACTGAGCAACAACCTCAGCTCGCCATGGCAGATTTGAATCTACAGTGTTGTATTTCACATTTCTTATGTCTCTTTTGTTACTATTTCTTTTATGTATTCTTTTAGTAGACATTTTCTAAGTATAAATTTTAATACTTTAATACTTTTTGTTTCCTTTTGAAGCACTGGTGATCGAACCCAGGGGCACTCTACCACTGAGCTACAACCCCAGTCCTTTTTGAGACGGTGTCTTGCTAAGTTGTCCAGGCTGGCCTGGAACTTTTGACATTCCTCCCAGTCTCGAGTCACTGGGATTACAGTCACATACGCCCTAAACTCAGCTTTCCATACTTCGTACGCCTCAGAAAGCAGATCTACTAATAAATTCTCTGCTTTTCTTTATTTGAAATGCCCATCTTCTTTTTTGGTAGGGAGTACTGGGTATTGAACTCAGGGGCACTTAACCACTGAGCCACATCCCCAGCCTTATTATCTATTTTATTGAGAGACAAGGTCTCACTGAGTTGCAGAGTACCTTGTTATTGCTGAGGCTGGCTTTGAACTCAGGATCCTCCTGCCTCAGCCTCTGGAGCTGCTGTAATCACAGGCGTGTGCCACTGTACCTGGCCTGTCTTCATTTTTGAAACATAGTTTTATTGGACGCAAGACTCATAGTTGATAATGTTTTATTTAATTATAATGAATATTCTGTCCTACTGCCTACTGTCCTTTATTATTTCCCATGAAAAGTCTAGTCTTTGTGGTTCCCTTGCATGTGATGAGTCATTTTTCTTTTCCAGCACTCAAGCATGCTGTCTTTTACCAATTTGTTGCCATCAGATATGCATTATAAGAAATACTAAAGGATGTGTGTGTGGGGGGACATATTGTTGGTAGAACTGAAAATTAGCGCAACCACTTTAGATAGCAGTATGGAGACTTGTAAAAAACTAGATAGCAGTGTGGAGATTTGTAAAAACCTATCAATGAATCACCTATTCCACTCTTTGGTATTTACCCAAAAGAACTAAAATCAGCATACTATAGTGATATATGCTTACCAATGTTTATAGCAGCAAAATTCACAACAGTAAAAATTATGGAATAAGCCTAGGTGTCCTTCAACAGATGAATGGATGAATAAAACATGTTAATATATACATAATAGTTTTATTCAGCCATAAGAATGAAATTATGTCATTTGCTGGTAAATGAGTAGAAATGGAGAACATCATGCTAAATGAAATAAGCCAGACTCAAAAAAAAAAAAAATCAATGCTCAAATGTTTTGTCTCATATGTGGAAGCTGGAGGGAGGAAACAAACAAACAAACAAACAATAACAACCCTCTTCCCCCCAAAAAAAACCCAGGAATGAAAAATGGATCTCATTAAAATAGAATAGATAGCAACAGAGTAGAGGCAACAGGGTAGAGGAAGGGGATCAAGTGGGAGGGAGGAGGAGAGGGCATAGGGAAGTACTGGAGAATGAAATTTACCAAATTATGCTACATTCATATATGAATATACCACAGTGAATCCCACTTTTAATTATAATTATAATGTACTTATTAAAACATAATAATGGAAGGTAGACCAAAAGAGTAGAAAAAGGGATCAAGGGAAGGAAAAAGGGGAGGTACTAGAGAATGAGATTGATCAAATTATGTTTTGTGCATGTATGAATGTCACAATGAATCACATTATGTGTAATTATAATGCACCAATAAAAATCACAAAAATACTGAAGTTATATAGATTGAAAGCAATAATAAACAGTAATTCAAATCCATACCAAAAAAAAAAAAAAAAGACTGCCAGGAAAGATCATTATGTAGGTTATGTCTTTCATCGTGTCTGATGTGGTCCTCTTTGAGTTTATCCTGGTTGAAGTTAATTGAGCTTCTTGAATTTATAGTTTTTCATAAGTTTGAGAAAATTTCAAACAGTTTTTAAAAAATATTTCCCCCATTTCTCTTTTCTTCTGGTACTACATCATATTCATGCTGGTTCACTACTTAATGGTGTTACTCATTTCTCTTAAGCTCTGTTCACTTTTTTTTTCTCTGTTCTTCAGATCACATAATATTGTTGATTATTTTCGTGCGTGCTGCTTCTTTCTTCTGCCAGCTAAATCTATAGATCTTCTCCAGTAAATTTGTCATTTCAGTTACTGTACTTTTCAACTCCAGAATATCTATTTGGTTCTTTTTTTTTTTTTAGTTTCTCTTTATTGACAATCATCATGCCTTCACTTAATTCTTTATGCATGGCTTGAGTTCTCTGAACATACTTACACTGATTTGAAGTCTTTGCTATGTATACCACCTGAGCCCCTTCAAAACCCTGATTTATTTGCTGCCTATAGGTTATACATTCATGTTTTTTTTTAGCCTGTCTTAGAAGATTTTGTTGAAAACAGGATATTTTAGATAATTGTAGCAACTCTCCAGCCCAGAGGTGGCCAAAGTTGTTGCTTGGTTGTTGTCTTGTTTGATTATTTAGATGTGATAATTGTATGAAGTTTATTTCCATGCAGAGTAAAACACCTGATGTCCCTGCTGAAAGTTTTCCACTTTGTTTTTATCCTTTAGCCTATCTACCTAAGTGTCACCTTTAGGTCAGCATAAGCCACCAACTGGTCAAAGGTTATGCCTAAGAACTCTCTGCCAGTCAGATGTTTACCCTTTATCATTGAATATATGTCAGGAGGAAGGCTTCTATATAGGCCAGGGAGTTTACACTCTTTTGCTCCACATTCAATGAGGGAGTAATAACTTGGAGGTACCTTCTAGCTTCATTCCTATAAAGACATGGTCTTGGACCATTCACAGTCTTCCAGAATGAAAGGATACATTTAGTTTTAATTCTAAATTCCTAGGAGTTACCTCTGAGTCAGAGTATTTTCAGACAATGTTTTCTCAGAGGTGGTGTTTTAGCCTCTTATGTCAGGGAGGCATCTATACTGTGCTGATGAGTCTGAGTGTGGCTTAGGGAAAGCACCGAAGTTTTGCCCTAAATCTTCTCCTGATCCAGTTTATGAACACACCTTTCCTGATTCTACGTTACTGTGATCCCAGGAGGGGGTCCTCTTGGCTGTTTATTTCTCTGGTTCTTGCTATAAAATTTTTGGATTTCTGAGCCATTCTGGATTTCTTGCTTCTATCATGATGCTACCTGCCTCCTCTTTAATTGCTCACCATCAAGATTCCTATTGTTTTTCAATATCTCTTAGGCATGGAGTTCTTCATGTTCTGTTCTAAAAAGTCAGTTTCCTTGTCCTCATGTCTTGCTTTTCGCCCTGAGAAGAGTACCTGGTTGTTTCATGAAAGGTAGGCATGTTTTCCTACCTACCTACGTATAAGTAGATATAAGTGGACATTGAGGATGGGGTTTCTAGTGCCAGTATAGTAATACCCCCCTTACGTATGAACTGGACTGGGCACAGTTGGGGACCACAATATTCAGAGCCAATTGCCCCTGATTAGAGCTTCTGCTCTATGAGGAGGGATTTAGTCGGTGACCCTCTTGTCCACACTTACCTGGACACAGGGATGAAGTTGATGAGAAAGGGCAGCCTTCCCCTCCCAGGGTAAAACAGCCCAAGTATGAAGGCTGGGAAAAAAAGGGATCCCTGTCTTCTTGGCTATTCGTGCCTGAAAGAGACCTACTGTAATAACAGATATGAGAGTAAGGGAATGAATTTTAACTCAAATGCTAAAGACTCATGCTGTTTTTACCCAGATTTAGAAGATTCTTTCCCTTCTTTCCTCCCTTCCTTTCACCTTGCCTTCAATTTTTCTTTTCTTTGAAATCTGCATTTTTATTTCCATTAAAAATATTGTCTATATATAATTTTGGCCTACTTTATTCTCCTTTACATCTACCATTCAAATACAAATATATTAATGTTATTCAAGTAAAAGTAGAATAACATATCTAACATGAGAATTAAATATTTCACATCATGAAATTAATAAGATTTGAATGAAATGGATATGTCATTATTTTTCAGGAATAGTAACTCATCTTCCCTACATGTTATTTCTCTTTTATTTATTTGAGTATCTATGTAATGAATGTCTTTCTCCCATATTCAGCAATTATAAATGTACACAGTGTAACTGATAGCACCAGTGAGATTATCTCTCTCTTCTTCACTTCATGTTCAACTCTCCCTATATGTTTCAACAATGACTTTGGTTATTTTAAACAAATCCATGAATGATTTGTATTTTAATATTTTTTACCAGTTAAATTGAGATTTTTGCTGGATAGAGGCTTGATTACACCTTATTCTGAATTTCTCAATATATATTTCCCTGTATAATTCCCTAACTACTTTGACAATTAAATTGGTGACTTGGGAGTCTTTTACAATAAGAAAAATGGATAAAGGTTTACTCCTTCTACTTCCTAACATTTTTCTCAATGTCCAAATAGCTCTTGAGAAATAAGAATCATTATTGTTATTTGTTATGGTTTAGATATGAAATATCCCCCAAAGGTCATGTGGTAAAGACTTGGTAGACAGCCCATGTCAGTATAGGGAAGTGGTGGAAACACTAGGAGGTGGGGATTAGTTGGGCAGAGTAGGTCACTGGGGGGCATATCTTTGAAGGATATGTCTTGTTCCCCAGTCCCTTTCTCTCTCTTTCTCTTCCTGTCTACCATTAGGTAAGTAGCTCTGCTTCACCATACCCTCCCTCTTATAATGTTGTGCCTCATCACAGGCCAAGAAACAGCAGAGCCAACAGACCATAGACACAATCTCTGAAACTGTGAGCCAAAATAAATCTTTCCTCTTTATAAGTTGCTTTCCAGGTATTTTGTCATAGTGATGGAAAGCTGACTAACACACCATTTACAGTGGGAAAAAAATGTTCTGAAAGGCTAAAGTGACTTATTCATGCTGAAAAGTGCTAGAAAAGGACAATTCAAACTAAGTTCTGTTCAGTGTCAAAGTGCACTGCTCTATTACTTGTAGGACTGGTCCTCCCCTTTATATATATATAAAAACAACTTATTACCTCTATTCCAGAAAACAAACAATGAGAAAATATAATAGTGAACAGGACACCATTCATAATCAAAACAATACATACCAGGTACTTAAGAATTAAAGTCCAGACTTCTATGGAAAAAAATTAATCCTAAGATATAAGAGACTTGAATACATGAAAGGTAAACTCTTGATTTATGGATGGAAAGACTTAACAGTATAAAGATGTCAGTGTACTCCAAATTAATTTAGAAATTCAGTTCAATGTAAAAAAATCTCAACAATATTTTGTGGAAACTGGATTGATGCTAAATTGTACATAGAATAATGATTTATAGGATATAATAGCTAGCTAGTAAAATTGTAAAACTAGAAGTGCAGAGTAAAGATTTGCCGTAACTGATTATTAAGGCAACTTTCAAACCCTTAATAAGTAAAACAACATAATATTGATGAGGGATCAAATGGGCAATGGAGCAAATTAGAATCCAGGAGTGGACTCATGTATATATAGGAAACTGGTGCAGATGAAGGTGGTAATACAAATCAGTAAGGAAAGAAGGGGCCATTTAATAATCACTGGGGAACTGGCTTATTATATAGAGAAAATGAGGTAATGAAGTAACATCCTTTTTCTCAACATGCACAGAAT
The DNA here is from genome assembly GCF_045843805.1 of Urocitellus parryii. Classification (NCBI taxonomy): domain Eukaryota; kingdom Metazoa; phylum Chordata; class Mammalia; order Rodentia; family Sciuridae; genus Urocitellus; species Urocitellus parryii. Next base: position 86,949,743 of record NC_135547.1, on the reverse strand, counting down.
TTCTGAACATGTACAAAATAAATACCTACTATATTAAGAACATGACATGAAATTATAAGACAATTTAGAAACATACCTTTATGACCTAAGAATAAGGGGGAGTTTATTAAATAAAGACAAAAATATACAGTATAAAAGTACATATTAATGGGTTTGGCAAAACCAAAATAAATATATTTTTTGGTACTGTGGATTGAACTCAGGTGTACTTTACCCCCGAGATATATCCCCAGCCCTTTACATTTTTTTATTTTGAAAAGGGTCTGGCTAAGTTGCTCAGGGCCTAAGTTGCTGAGGCTGCCCTTGAACTTGCAATCCACTTGCCTCAGTTTCCCAAGTTGCTAGGATTACAGGTGTACACCACTGTGCTCAGCAAAATACTTCATGAGGAGAAGGAAAATATATTGATATCTGAAGGTTACTTGGAAATTTGTTAAGAAGAATGGTTAAATAGGTGACTAGAAATTAACAGATGGATAGTTCTGTTGGATAAAGCACAGTAAAATATTAATTATTAGAATCTACAAGGTGGTTATTCTTCCAACATTTCTGTATATATGAAATTATAAAAATAAAAGGTCTAAGAGCTGGGAGTGGTGGTACACACCTGTAAACCCAGCAATTTAGGAGGGAGGTTGAGTCAATAGAATTGCAAGTTATAGGTCAGCGAATTTAGCAAGACCACCAGCAACTTAATAAGACTCTGTCTCCAAAAATAAAAAGGAGGCCGGGCACAGTTGCACATGCCTGTGATTCCAGCGGCTCGGGAGGCTGAGGCAGGAAGATCTCAAAGCCAGCCTCAACATTTCAGTGATGCCCTAAGTAATTCAGCAGTTAAGCACCCCGGGGTTCGATCTCCAGCACCAAAAAATTTAAATGAAATAAATAAATAAATAAATGGGATGAAGTGAAATGAAATGAAAAGGACTAGGGATGTATCTCAGTGGTAAAGCATCCCTGGGTTCAATCCCCAGTCAAAACAAAACAAAACAAAATGAAATAATAAAAGTTTGGCTAATATGAAATACTTCTGTTCAATAAAGGCTATTGTGCATAAAATTTAAACAAGCTGATGAACAGGAAAAGATATTTGATATATACATACACATATACACATAAGCACATGCAACTAATACAAATACAGAAAAGATATCTGCTGTGTATCTGACAAGGAACTTCAGTAACCAAGGAGAAAAGACAAATAATCTCATAGAAAGTTGCAAGATAAGTAAATAAGTGCTTCAGAATGAGAAAACTCAAATGGCTAATCAGCATAAAAACAGAGAAGAATAGGGCTGGGGATAGAGCTCAGTGGTAGAAACGCCTCCTTTGCATGCATAAGACAGTGGTTTTGGTCTGTAGCACCAGAATAAAGAAAAACAAAGATCAGTATCATCTGTAATCAAAAGAAATGCAAATTAAAATGTTACTAGGAACCTACCAGAGTGGTAAAAATTAAGTTGTACAATCAGTAGTAGCAAAATGAGGAATTAGAAAACCTTATGTATTGTTCATAGGAATACAAATTAACAGTTTTATCTAGTGCAATTGGCAACATTGCTCTGGATCTACATGTATTTTTACAGGATCCAGAAATGCTACTCCTGAGTATATACTTCAGATAAAGTGACAAAGGAACACAAAAAGACAGAGAAGAGACATCTATTAAGCAATGTTTATAATTCCAAAGAACTGTAAACAACTATCCATTCATCTATCAATAAAATACTGTGATATCAGTATTTGATGGAACATAACCAGCAGTTAAGTGGAATGAACCATATATGAATATGGATACACCTAAAAAATAACACTGAATGTGGGGTGGATCATGCCTATAATTCCAGCTACTAAGGTGGCTGAGGTGGGAGGAGTACTTGAGTCCATTAGTATGAGACCAGTGCGAGTATCACAGAGACCTTGTCAAGAAAGGAAAGAAAGGAAGGAAAGAAGAACAGTAAATGAAAGCTAAGAAATAGAATGAGGTATATAGCACAATAACTTTCATGTCAAAAAAGCAAAACAAACAAACAAACAAACAAATAAAACTCTAGCTGTGTGAGATGGTGTACTTCTGTAATCCCAGCTACTCAAAAGGCTGAGGTGGGAGTATCACTTGAGCCCAGGAATTCAAGGCCATCTTGAGCAAGGTAACCATATCCTGACTCTTAAAACAAAAAAGCAGGGCATGGTGGTGTGTGCTTTTATTCCTAGCTACTTGGGAGGCTGAGGTGGGAGGACCACAAGTTTGAGGCTAGTCTTAGCAACTTAGCAAGACACAAAATTTAAAAAATAAAATAAAAAGGTCCGTGAAAGTAGCTCAGTAATAAAGCATCCCTAGTTTCAATCCCCAACACCAGGAGAAAAAAAAAAAAAGGAAAAAAAAAAGTACATATACAAAAAATACTATTGGAGCTAAGGATATAGAACTTGAATGTCATGCACAATACCCTGGTTTGGATCCCCAGCACCAAAAAACAAACAAACAAACAAAAAACCAAAAAACAAATACTGTGCATGGATATGGATATGGATATAAATACAAACATATGTAATATAGCTTGGAAGTGTACAAATCGAATATTCAAGAATGAATACAACAGTTACTAGTATGGCATTATGTAAAAATGTGAATGTGTAACCGATGTGATTCTGCAATCTGTATTTGGGGTAAAAATGGGAGTTCATAACTCACTTGAAACTAATGTTTGAAATATGATATATCAAGAGCTCTGTAAGGTTTTGAACAACCAATAAAAAAAAAAAAAAAGAATGAAGGACTCTTCCTAGAAAGGAGAAGGGAACTGGATCAGGAATGAGGACTGAAAGGGACAAAAATGAGGGATTATTCATGGTATGATGATGACAGAGGATCATAAGCTGGGGTGAGTATTCTAACAATAATTTTCAGTGTTTCTGAAGTCTAAGGTGAACGTGAATCTAAAATTTCCCCGCAATGAAACACCATAAAAACACTTAAAATAATTGTCAAAAAAAAAAAAAGTAAAAGAGAAAGGAACTAGCTACTTCCCTGTCACATGGCTTACCGGAGTACACAGCACATGAGCAGCAGATGGGTGGGGACATTAGCTGGATTGAGCATACTGGGTGTGTCAGACTTCATACAGGCCAGGAAAGCTCGCATCCTTCTGTTCTTGTCTTCAACTGCTTTGCCTAGCCAGAGCTTCTTCAGGTTTGGGCAAGTCCATTCCCGAAATGTCAGTGCAGACACCAGTTCAGGGGTCTGAGGTGACTTTCCTTTATAGGCGGACCACTCTTTAAGGATCACTGAAGGAACTAGAAAACAAATTGAGGAAAAATAGTCTCTAGAAAATCTGAGCATTGTTGTCAGTTGGCTACGATTGACAGGGTCTATTACATTTCAACATTTTCTTATCACTCTAATTTTTTATTTTTAGCTATGGTAGCAAGCATTTATTAGGTACTTGATGAATGTTGAGTACTTTTCATATGTTATCTAATTTAATTCTCACAAAATCCAGGGAGCAAACTATTATGATTACTTTATTACAAAACACAGTGCTTATTTTGCAGAGGAAAAAAATCAAAGCCCAATGTCATACAACTCTTAACTGCTATGAAACTCATTTCTTAAGTAAATGTACCAGGCTGACAAGGAATGAAGTTGAAGGGAAAATTGTGTAAATATCTGGCTTCCCAATACATAATAGGGTACTCCAAAAGACTTAATCGGATTTCACAAAATTCTCAAAAAATCAAATATCTTGGGCATGGAGGGGTACGCCTGTGATCCTAGCTACTTGGGAAGCTGAGGGAGGTAGACTGATTGAGCCCAAGAGTTTTTGAAGCCTACCTGGGTACCATAGTGAGAAACTCACCCCTCCACATCTTTTAGATTCACAAGGGTATAACAGAGCAGAAAAACATGGCTTCTGTCTACTCCTAGTACACTTCTGGCTCTGAAGTTATGGTTCTTTTAATTGAGATGTCTAGCGTCTACTCAATCACCCAAGCCAGAAACCTAGGAATCATCTTGAGTCTTCTTTCTTCTCACCTCCTAAACATGTTTTCTAAACCAGGGCCCTGCTGATTCTATTCCAGGATCATCCTTCTATCTCTATCCTTTTTTCCATCACAAAAAATGTTCTAATGGTTCATATGGCATCCTTCATCTGACAAGATTCTCTACACTGCTTGTTCCCACCTTTATCCTGATTGGTCCCTCTCAGCCCCATGCTCCACAATCACTAGGTAATTCCTTTATTTGTGCTGGGGATTGAACACAGGGCCCCACTCATACTAGGCAAGTGCTCTTTTACTGAGCTACATACCTTGCCCTAGAGTGCTCTCTAAACAAACAAAAAGAAACTTCTTAGTTTGAAATAATTATACATTTACAAGGAGTTGCAAAATAGTATAGAGGTCCTGTGTACCCCTCACTTAAATTCTCCTGTTTTATCTTAAATTATATAAACCAATGCTCAGAAATTGATATTGAAATAATGTGTGTATGTAGTTTTTAAAAAATATTTTAAGATGTTGATGGACCTTTATTTTATTCATTTATTTATATGTAGTGCTGAGAATGGAACCCAGTGCCTCACACATGCTAGACAAGTGTTCTACCACTAAGCCCCAGCCCTAGCTCTATATGTAGCTCCATGCAATGTAGATCCACATAACCACCACTACAATCAAGATAAAGAACTATTCCATAATCACAAAGATTTCCATTATGTTATTGCTTGTAGTCAGAGCCTTCCAACACCATCCCTAACTCTGCATCTCTATGATTTTGTGATTTTGAAAATGTTATAAAAATGGAATCATACAGTATGTAACTTTTTGAGACTGGCATTTTCACTCAGCATAATGCCCTTGAGATCCATTTCTGATGTTGAATCAATAGTTTGTTTCCTTTTTACTGAGTATCATTCCTTGACATAAGAATATATAACTGGGTTATTACTAACTTGGGGCTCTTAAGAATGAAGATTTTGGGGGGCTGAGGTTGTGGCTCAGGGGTAGAGTGCTTGCCTGGCATGTGCAAGGTGCTGGATTTGATCCTCAGCACCACATAAAAATAAATAAATAAAATAAAGGTATAAAAAGTGATGTCCTTCAAATTAAAGAGCTTTTAAAAAACAAAGAATGAACATTTTGGTAGAGTACTTGCCTTGCATGCATGAGGCCCTAAGTTTGAGCCCTAGTGCTGGGAAAAAAAGAATAAAGCTGTATTGTGAAGTTTCTGCAGGAAAATAAGTCTTGGGTATATGTTCATGAGTATAAGTGCTGGGATGTGTCTATTTTTAGTTTTGAAAGGAACCACAAATTACATTCCAGAACGGCAGTGTCATTTTACATTCCCACCAGCAATTTATGAGTGATCCAGTTTCTCTGAATTGGCTGACATGTTATTATCATTATTATTCATCTTAGCTATTTTGATAGGTGTACAGTAATAATTCACTGTGGTTTTAATCTGCGTTTCTTTAATGATACATAACTTCATTTATAAATGTTTTATTAGTGTATTATAGTTATATATATAATAGTGGGGTTCTGTTATCTTCAGTGAAATGTCTGTATATGTCATTTGTTGGTTTTCCAATTGGTTTTTATAATGTTTACTTTTAGATGTGAACCTGTTTACCTATGAATATCTAGTTCATCCACCACCAATTAAAAAGACACTTATCTTTCTTCTTTTGAAGTGCTTTAATAGCTTTGTCAAAAACCAGTTGACTCTACTCCTATGGGGGCTATTTCTGGATTCCTTATTGTATTTTACTCTTCTATGTGTCAGTATATCTGCTAATACTACACTGTCTTAGTTATTATAGTTACATAATAGGTCTTGCAATTAGATTCATCAACTGTTCCAAATTTATTCTTACTTTAAAGAATCATTTTAGCTATTCTAATTCCTTTGCTTTTCCACATTAGAAATATCTTGTCTATATCCACAAATAATCTTGCTGGGATTTGAATAGGAATTGCATTATATTTGTGTATCATCTTGGAGAACATTATTGAATCTTGCATTTCATTTTCTTGACTTCTACTCTGGCAAAAACTATGTTCAAGAGCAGGCATTATAGCCTTGTTCCTAATTTTAAAAGAAAAGTGTTCAGTCTTTCACCAATAAGTATAAAGTCAGCTGTAAGTTTTTTGTAGATATTCTTTTTTTTTATTGGTTGTTCAAAACATTACAAAGCTCATGACATATCATCTTCCATACATCAAAACAGTCATTAATATGGTATTATGTAAAAATGTGGATGTGTAACCGATGTGATTCTGCAACTTGTATTTGGGGTAAAAAATGGGAGTTCATAACCCACTTGTAGATATTCTTGATATCAAGTTGAGGAAGTTCCTCTCTATTTCTAGTTTTCTGGGAGTTTTTATCACAGATGAATGTCAAATTCTGTCAAATAATTTTCTGCATTCATTGATATGATCATATGATTTTTCTTCATTAGCTCATTTAGATGACTGATTAGATAACTGATTGAATTTTTTTTCAAATTATTTTTTGTAGTTGTCCATGGACATTTATTTTATCTATTTATATATGGTGGTGAGAATCAAACCCAGTGCCTCACACATGCTAGGTAAGCACTCTACCACCGAGCTACAACCCCAGCCTGATTTTTCCAAATTTTGAGTTAATTTGAATACTGAACCAACCTTGCAATAGGATAAATCCTACTAGAACATGCTGTATAATTCTTTTTATATGTTGTTTAATTCTATGGGGCAATATATTCTTAAGAATTTTTGCATTATATTGTATTAGTTTGTTTATATTTTTGGTACCAGGGATTGAAAACAGGGGTGCTTAACCGCTTAGCAATATCCCCAGTGATATTGCCTGCTAAGTTGATACAGCTGGATTTGAATTTATAATCCTCCTGCCTCAGCCTCCTGAGCAGATGAGATGATAGGCATGCACCACCATGCCCGGCAACATTGTCTATTTAGGTTGCTATGACAACATATCATAGACTGGGTGACTCATAAACAACAAAATTTATTTTTCACAGTTTTGGAGGTTGGGAAGTCCAAGAGCTAAATGCTAGCTGATACAATTTGGTGAGGCCATGATTCCTGGGTTTGTAGGTAGCCGTCTTTTCACTGTTTTCTTGCCTAGGAGGGAGAAGAGAGAGCTCTCTAAGGTCACTTTTAGAAAGACACTAATCGTATTCACGAAGGCAACATGCTTAGAATCTAATTACCTCCCAAAGGCCCCACTTCTGGAAATCCTCACATTGGGAGGGGGGCGGTTAGGATTTCAACATTATTACAGTATTTTTGTCTTTTCAAATTTTAATTATTATATGTTTTTGCATTAAAAAGTCAAACATAGTTATCACAAATTACAAAGGACTAACAGCAGGACTATAATAATGAATGAATCACTTCAGTCTGGAAATCAGTTACCCTCAATGTCATAGTATAAACTCATTCAAGTATTTTACTTTTTTTGTCCTTTTAAATGTAATATCCTAGCACATGGTAAGTATGAACTATAAGCATAGGATGGAACTTCTCTGCAAAGCTAAATGACAAATTTTCCTTTTCAGTGAGAATCATCTATAAGTTTTGTTCTCTGCCTCTGCCATGTGCCAGATGATCCAGACCACTCTACCCAGGTTTTTGGCAAAAGATCCCTACCCTCCCTAACTACTGGTCTTCTGGTTCCTTCCTCTCCACTTCCAGAGCCCTCTAAGCAGCTTCCTTTCTTTTGTAAATCAATCATCAACAAAGGGGAAAAAGGGAACAAAACACTTAAAACTTTGACATTGAGGCTCAGCACCTCTGAGTCCCAGGGGTCCACACTGAGGCAGGGCCGGGTGGGCCTTCTCTACTGGTAGTGCATTTGTCTCAGGTTCTAGAGAGAGCACAAGAGAAACCTGCCCCTCACCACAGCTGAGGTACACAGACCTTCTGTTTGAGGTTCACAGGTCATGCTGACATGAACCATCCTTGAAAGGGCAGAGCATCAACAGGGGGATTTAGGCAGGCTGTTGCTTTGTTAACCAGATCTTAGATCCCCACACAAAGGTGATAGGTATGAAGTGGCTAGTCCTGATGGCTCCTGCCATCCATGCTTATTACAGATACACTGGTCTTAAATTCAGGTGCTTTCAGAAAGTGAAGATGTAAACTACTCTTTGCATTATTAATTAATAACATGAAAATAGGCCCCCATCCCCTCCTCAGCCTATGTTGAGATGAAGTCCTCAACTACAAACCTCAAAGGGGCCTGCCTCTTCATTCAGGGATATCTGAGGATCAGGTATATGAGAGGATGCCAGCCCAGGGCCTGGGAGTAACTCTCGATGAGAACAGCTTTTCCATAATCTCCATGGTTTCCTTGTGTCCCCAAACCCAGTAGGGGCCAAACACTAAGGTTTCTGTGTTGCTGGATATAGTACCAGGCTGAGTGACCCAAAGGAAAGAAAGAGGAAATGAAGGGGGGTAGGGTTGTGGCTCAGTGGTAGAGTGCTCACCCAGCATGTGTGGGTTGCTGTGTTCTATCCTTAGCACCACATAAAAATAAAATAAAAGTACTGTGTCCAACTATAACTAAACCAAAATATTTAATTAAAAAAAAAAGAGGAAATGGAGGGAAGGAGAATATGATCCAGGAGTCCAGAGAATGGGACCATGTGGGACAGAACCTCAGATCCTGTTGTCATAGTACAGACCAGACACTCATCCTTGGTTCAAGATGACTGGGTCACAGGAAGTAAGATGGGCTTTCCACATACTAAGCACTGGAATGACAGAGATGGGGTAGGGGCGTTTTCCAGACTAAAAGCAACCAGGTACCCAAAGACAAAGGGTAACCCCCTGTCAGCCTAGGATACTGTGTCTCACTCTTGAGCTATGGGCCAAGAGAGGAATTTGTTGAAAAGGAGGGCCAAAGAAGTTTTCAGTAATTAGCAACACTACAGCAAACTTCTCTGTGTTGCCCAGTTCCCACTGGGGATGACACATCCTAGTCTGTGTAGGTGAGTATTTCATCACCTCCCTAGGTTCTCTTTTAAAAATATTTTTAGTTGTAGATGGACATAATTCCTTTATTTTGTTTATTTGGCTTTTTATGTAGTGCTGGGGATGGAAACTAGTGCCTCACACGTGCTAGGCAAGTGCTCTACCACTGAGCCACAACCCCAGTCCCCTAGCTTCTCTTTTAAAAAAATAATTTTAGTTGTAGATGGACAATACCTTTATTTTATTTATTATTTTTATGTGGTGCTGAGGATCAAACCTCATGACTCATACATGCTAGACAAGTGCTCTACCATTGAGCTGCAACTGTAGCTCAACCCTTCCTAACTTCTGACAACAGTAGATTTTAGCCATTCCATAGCCCAACTCAAGCAGTCAGTGGCTGGAGAAGAGAAGTTAGGTATACTCTATGTGTATTTTTCTGCCAAAGGGTTTTACCAACCGGCAGGCTCCCCTCTAGCCCTTAATTCTTCGTTATCCTCTCTTCCCAGGTGCATTCTCATTCCGAGGTGTGGTTGATCAGAGGGTGGGCAGAAATGCCTTGCAGAGGGGGAATGCAAGATGGGTAGACCCCATCAGTACCTCAAAAAGGAATGGGACCTTTTTCCACCTTTCATGAGACAAAGCCACCTTGAGGTCTCAGTGATCTCTGGACAACACTGAGAAACATATCTAAGCTTCAGTTGTGAGGTGTTCCTCCCTTTCTTATCTCACATGGGGGAGATGCTCAGGTTCAGGATAAGTGTGTTCCAGATCCAGGCCACCTATATTTTCTACCAGTCTGAAGGAAACTTGGCCCTGGGGTTCCAAGTGTAGAAGGAAAGGTGTCAGAGCAAGATAGAGTTTGGCATCGCAGTAGCACAGGGGCTGGTATGGGGCAACAACAAGCAGAGAGGACATGATAGTGGTAGCAGTGTAGACATAAGATGTCAGCTTCAAGGATGCAAAAGCCAGGATATTTTGGCCATGGCTCTGATAAAAGCCATCCCCAACACTCTTGCCTCCAGTTGGGAGGCACGATACAAGCAACTCAGTCCAGAGAAAGATCTAGCCAGTCCAAACCCAGGCACATCCAGAGAATGTAGGTCTTTAAGTTGACTCCACCAAGGAAAACAGGCATTTGGGTATTATTTCAGATTCCTGCTCCACGATAAGGCAACTTTTTGAAAAAATATTATTTCCAAGAAAAAAAAAACAAACAAAAAAATTCCAAGGAGAAGGGAAAGACATCACTTTTTATGGATTAGGTGGGGGCTTTCTAATTTTTTATGGTCAATTTTGTCTTTTTCTCCCCATTTTCCCAATAGAAAGATCAGAGAAAAATAAATCATCTTCTAATAGTCATTTTCAGTATGAACAGCATTTCTCTGGGCTTGGGAGTAAGGGCAGTTGGAAAGGCTGAAACGTTCCCCCAATCCCCACTTTTAGATCCTTTGGTTTCCTTCTCCCAGAAGATAGAAAAAGGGCATGGTGGGGACATCAGGGAGAGAATAAGAAAATACAGTGATGACAAACCCTAAATGGTCAAGGGGCTGGTGCTCCTGGGGCACAGGGATGCTGTCAGAGTCTTCCATAGGACAGTACTGGGCAATGGGGCCCACAAAGCCTTCTTAGGGGCTGCATAGTTGGCTTGAGGAGGAGCAAGAGGGGGCTGTGGATAGAGAACAGGTTTTTGCCTTACAAGCCATGGGCCGGGCTAAAGAATGATTCTGGGGGCTGGGGTTGTAGCTCAGTGGTAGAGTGCTTGCCTAGCACATGTGAGGCACTGGGTTTGATTCTCAGCACCACATAAAAATAAACAATAAAAAAGGATGATTTATAATATATGTATACATAGATGCATGTGCACGCATACACACACACACACACACACACACACACATAATCTCCACCTCTTCAAGAAGCTGGGATGAAGAATTATGAAGAGAGAAGGGGAAGGGAATTATGTGGAAGCCACTATCCAGGGTGCCTCTAATTGCCCCAAAGGTGTCTACACTGCTACTTAGCATGAAAGCCAATCCTAATAAATCCACACCTATCCCTTCTTTGTCCCCTCCTGGGTCTAGGCACCTCATGGACCCTTGAGCATTCCACCCATTCCCAGCTCCAAACCCCAGGGCTGAGGGGCTTTTTACTTTCCCAAAGTCTGTGTGTATACCAGTGCTGGCTTGTCCATTGGCATCTTCCCACATGCACTGGCCTGTAGGTGGTTAGCTGATTACTATGGCAAGCCCACTGGAAGATTGGGAGGCTTCCTGCTCTCATGGCCACCACCTACTGCTATCACTGGGTGTTGTTTGTGGTTACCCTCCTCACCAATGCAGCATCCATTCAAAAATAGTTTGGGGTCAATGTCCAAATTTTTGGCTTTGGAATATTTCAAGAAGTCTCAGAACTTCTCCAGCCCATAAAGTAGACCAAATTCATAGCCCCTCATCTTTTCCTTCTGAAAATCCTTGAATATATCCAGCTGGAACTTGTTTTGTAGGCCATACTGTTGTATCGAGAAAAGCACTCTAAACCATATCTGTAGCCTTCTTTGGCATACTCCAGAGCCAGCTGCTTAAATTATGTTGAAGTGATGTTGGAGGAAAAATGACCAGAAGCAGAAGAATGTTCATTTCCTGAGACTGGCCAATGCCCATGTGCTTCTGCTAGTGAAGGCAGCACCTGTGATATGTGAGGTAGACATGTGAAACCATTTCCCTTGAGCAGCTCATGGAAAGGATGCTAGAACTTGGGCAGTGACTGAGGGGTACAGCCAAAGCTGCCAACCTCAGATGTTCCTTCTGAGGGGCTGGAGCTAACGGAAGCAATTGAGGCTCCTTGCTCTTGGAAATCTACCACCCAGGCCACTCTCAAAGGATTGGTTAAAGCCATGCCTTGTCTTCCTTTGTCTTGATACCTTGGCATCTAGCATCTGTCCTTCTTTTACCACTGGGTAAAACTGTGACATTTGGCTTAATTCTTTTTATTTCTTAGTATTTTTTAGTTGTAGATGAGCACAACATTTTTATTTATATACTTATTTTTATGTGGTGCTGAGGATTGAACCCAGTGCCTCACACGTGTGAGGCAAGCACTCTACTACTGAACCCCAGCCCCAACCCCAGCCCTTGGCTTGACCCTTTGATCTATGGGGTCCAGGTGTGTATGGGGTCCTGGAATTGCTGTAGTTTGGCAACTCTGGGGCAATGGTTGGTAGAGAGCAAGCAATGGTAGAGGACTCATGATCACCAAACAACTTGTTGTCTAGAGCATAAGTGGGAACTTGCTGGAACAAAGGTGGCCCAGGAAGAACCTCCGGGTTGGGGTCTACAGAGGGCTCAGGGTTCAAGTATGTCGAACTGATTTCAGCTGATATTCTTGATTTTCTTGCTTGATATAGGAATACTTGGGTTCAAACTTCTCAGTCCACAGGTCCTGCCCATAGCAGAAGACCCTGTCATTAATGACTTTGGCCAGCTTAGTACTCACCTTGGCTGAAAAGTGTGATTGCTGATCCCACCCAGGTGCTGGTGCATGTAAGGTGGTGCCTGGGTGACAATGAGGATCTTGTTGATATCTGGTCATCAATTTCAGAGTCAAGAGTCCTCATTAGAGTAGGCAGTGAAGGTGTTTTTTTTTTACCTATTCATCTGCTCCATCTCCTCATTAAACAAGAAATCTAGTTCCTCACCTTGGATATTAGCTTCTTGGAGGGAAGTTGCTGAGGCAGGGGTCAGGTGGGCAAACCTGGGCTCTTCTGACTTCTTGGGATGTGCTGGGGGGAACCCAGGTCATTTCTTCACTTCAATCCAGTTCTCAGAATCTAGGTGAGGCAGGCTGGCAGATAGGCCCTCGGGCAGTGTCTTTAGGTTGCTGACCTCTTCCATTTTGGTTGGCACTGGGATGACTGCACGGAGAAAGCCAGACACCGACTTTGTCTCTTTCTGGTAATGCTGGCAAGGAACAAACTCAGGGCAGTTGAGAAACTGCGTAAAAAATCAGTGTGCAAATAATCCACTATTGGGGAACCAGGAAGAGGTCACTTCTCAGGCTCTTCCTTCATAAGGACATTCTTATCAATGATCTCCACCACCTTGTTGTCCCGAGGGCCACAAAGATGAGTCAATTGTTGGTGAGGAGAGCTTGCATTCGGTAGAAGGAAACAATAAGGGTAATGGGAAGGAAACCACTGGTATCCATTTTCCATCTCAGGAAGAAATGTTGCTCTAAATTGTATTTAATCTGTCACTTTATGTAGTTTTTGCACAGCTCCTGGTCCATACTGTGAAGCTCAGTGCTGCCATCATCATCAAAGTAGTAGGTGATGCTGTTCATGTACCTGGGGGTATGAGGCCCCTCTGCAACATCAAAGTTTTGACAGCCACACTGGCAGTCAAAATGGGTTTCAGTAATATGCCCCACCACATCCCTGGCCACAGAAGGATGACTGTGCCCCACCTGCCCCAACACTCTTCACACTTGATGCCTTCTTATGATTGTGCCAGGCAGGCTCAGACCCTTTAATTTCCCCACATTTGGCAGGTATAGGTTTCCACTCCTGTGGGTGGGCAAGTTTCTCTCTGGGTACAATAGGCTTCATGTCTATTTGAAGCGAAACCCATATGTATTTATTCTCTTTGTTCTTCTGCCCATCTTACTGGCAGTCCTCAACCCCATGCTTCTCCTTCCCTGATTTTTCTTGTTGGGTTTTCAGGTTCTTCTTACTGTCACTCTCCTCTTTCTTTCATGTTCTTGGCTGGCAGTGTATTGGAAAGCTGAGGCTTTAAAAGCTGTTGGCTGCAAACACTTGTGAGCTATCTCATAGCTGTGGATCAGTTAATTGTATCTGCAAAGTGACCAACCTTGCTGTCTTTGTGCTGTTTAGGAGCTGCTGCTCTCACCACCTTGGCTGGAGCAGAATGTTCTGGAGGGTACTGTCTGTTCATGGGGTCCAGGACTGGTGGCAGCACGTTCTTAGTCCAAAGGTTTCCCTTGAGTGGGTACTTTCAATAAGTCCAAGTGCTTAGTTCCTGAGGCTCCAGCTGTTCCTCCACCAGCACCCAGTTTGCTACCTGCCACCCTCTTCTGTTGCCAAGGGCCTGGCCCTCACAACAGGTGGCTGCATGCTCTTGGGTGGCCCTGTGCCCTCCTTGTTTGGTCTGGTGTAATGCAGCCATGGTCTCTGGGTTCCAGCTCCCACCTCCAGGCTTGCTCATGCCTTCAAGGATCATGGAGGCTTCTTCCTCACTTCCTCATAAGCCCCGCCCCCCCACCATGACCCATGCTCTTTGGCATGTAAGAATTGGGCACCCCTGGTGGCAGCCGATTCGCTTTAAGTGACCATATGCACATAGGCCCTCTCCCCAGAAGCTGGGCATACCTGAGTTTTCCTCACCCCACCCAATGAACTTGGGTGATGCCTTCTTCCAGCGTCCCAGGTTGATAGGCCTCAAACCCCCTGGAAAAGGATCAGGATGCATGGCTAGGTGCTGCCCTCTACTGGGCCTGATGCAGCTGCTATAGATTTGAGGCCTATTGATAAAGAAGGGTGGGAGGGAGTAAGAAAGGCCCTTCCACTTTGTGGTCCAGGCTTTCCCCACATGTACTCCCATTCCCCCTGCACAGTTCCTCACAGTATGTAGCTACCCGAAGCCTGGCAGGCTTCTCACCCCCAGGGTGGCCCAGGTTAACCTCTTCTCATATCTTGAAATAAAATTTTAGAGCTCTTCTTTTGGATTTAGTTTGTTTTGAATGAATTGGGTATGGACCCAGAGTCTCACGTGTGTTAGGCAAGCACAATACTACTGGGCCACATCTCCAGACTTTTTAAAATTTAATTTTGAGACGGGGGTCTAAGTTTTTGAGGTTGGCCTTGAATTTCCCTCAGCCTCTCAAATAGCTAGGATTATATGCATGTGTTACCATACCTGGCTTCTTCTTTATTAATGTGAGCATTTAGTGGTATTAATTTCTCCTTTCAGCAATGGTTTAGCTCTGTTCCACAAATTTTACTATGTTGTACAGATGGTCCCCAACTTATGATTTTTCAATGTATGCTACTTTGACTTTATGATAGTTCAAAAGTTAATATACATTCAATAGAAACCATATTTTAAATGTTGATCTTCTCCCAGGTGAGCTATGCAGTCCAAAACTCTCTTTGATGCTGAGCAGTAGTAGTGAGCCATAACTCCCAGTCAGCCATGTGGTCATGAAGAGAAACTACTGATACTCTACACTGTGCTATGTTGCTAAGCTGTGATGGTCACTAGGTTAGGCATATTAAATGCTTTTTATTTTTAAATTGTTAACACATATTAATTGTACAAGTTAATGAGTTCCACTGTGACATTTCCATATATACATATTTTCAGCTTATGGTAAGTTTATCAGGACACAGGCCCATCTTAAGTTGAGGAGGACTGGTATTTATTTTTCATTCAGTTTTGCCTTTCTTTCCCTTGAGACTTTTCCCTGAGATTATATACACATGCTTTGTTATTTTCAAAATATTTGCAGATTTTATGTTTGATTTTGATTTCTAATTCAATTCCACAGCAGTTTGAGAATATATTCTGTATGATTTCAATTCTTTTAAATTTACTCAGGTTTGTTTTATTTCCAAGGATATGATCTATCATGGCATATGCTCTGTGGCTGCATGAAAATATTGTATATTGTCCTCTTGTTGGATGTTCTTTAAGAGTTGATCAGATCCTGCTCACTGGTTATGTGGCTTTTCTGATCTTCTGTCTAGTGATTCTGCCCATTATTGAAAGGGCAGTTGAAGTTTCTATAATTATAGGTTTGTCTATTTCTCCTTTAGTTCTATCAGTTACTATATCACATACTTTGTGGCTGTATTATTTGGTGACACACATTCAGGATTGCTTTATCTTCTTGGTAGAATGACACTTTTATCATTATATAATGTCTCTTTCTGTCTCTGGCAACATTCTTTTCTTAGAAATCTACTACATGTGGGATTAATATAGCTGTTCCTGCTTTCTTTTGATTAAGGTTTGCATGTGTATCATTTTCCTTCCTTTTACATTCAACCAACTGAAACATTTATATTTGAAGTAAATCTTTAGTAGATTTACTTGGCTAGTTTTTATCTAGTCTACCAATCTGCATTTTAAATGGCATAGTTAGACTTTATATAGTTAATATAATTATAGATATATTAGAGAGTAAGTCTATCATGTTAGTTTTATTTAAGTGTTTCATTTGTTTTCTTCTTTTTCTCTTCTTGTGGATTATTTCAACTAATTTTATGATTCCATTTTGATTTATCAATAGTGTTGTTTCTTAAATATTTTTTTAGTTGTAGTTGGACACAATACCTTTATTTTTATGTGGTGCTAAGGATGGAAACTGGTGCCCTGCACGTGCTAGGCGAGCGCTCTACAGCTAAGCCACAACCCCAGCCCCTATCTATAGTGTTTTTGAGAACAACTGTTTTTGTATAATTTTTGGGGTGCTAGGGATTGAACCTAAGGCCTCATGAATGCTAGGCACATACTGTACCACACTCTCATTATGTATTTAATACCTAGAACATGCATTTAAAAAATATACAAAGGGAGCCTGGGGAAACGGTTTAGTGGTAGAGCACATGTTTAGAATGCCTGAGGACCAGGGCTGAATTCCAAATACTTATAAATAAATTATATGCATAATTTATGCATACTGGTATTGACATTTTATCAGTTCAAGTAAAATGTAGAAACCTGACCTATGTTATATTTCTTTACACTACCCTATTTATAATTGTCTAAAATATTTTCTCTAAATAGAGAACCACATTAAACAGTGTTGTGATTTTTGCTTCAATGTGAAACATAATTTAGAAACTCAAGGCAGCAAGTCTATTGTACTTATGTATTCTTTTGTTCTTTCCACTGTTTTTTTCTTCCTTCCTGATGCTCCATGATTCCTTATTTTATCATTTTCTTCCTATGAAAAGAACTACCTTTAGCCACTCTTTTTTCAGTTTTCGGCGGACACAGCATCTTTGTTTGTATGTGGTGCGAACTCGGGCCACACGCTTGCCAGGCGAGCGCGCTACCACTTGAGCCACATCCCCAGCCCCCTTTAGCCACTCTTTTAGGGTAGTTCTGCTTATGAAAAATTATCTTTGTTTTCCTTCAACTGAAAAATGTCATGATTTAATTATTAGAGAATTTTCTTATTTGATAATGAATTCTGAGTTGACAATTCTTTCAGTAAATACTGTGCTGCTTTCTTCTGGATTGTAATGCTTCTAATTAGAGATCACCTTTTATTTGCATTATTTTTCACCAATAAGCACCATTTTTCTGTGGCTACTTTCAGTAAGTTTTGTCTACTTTTGAAAACTTTGACCATGATCTATCTTGCCATGGATTTCCTTACTGCCTTGTGATTAATATAGTTTTTTAAATATGTAGATTTAAATTTTTGCCAAATTTAAGTACAGCCCAGCCATTATTCTTGAACACTTCTGTATTTTTCATCCTCTTTCTTTTCTCCTTCTGAGACTTTGATGATACCAATATCAAATCTTCTGTTATGCTTAATTTTCCTGTCTATTTTCTCTCTGTTCTTTTAGACTATGTGATTTCTATTGTTCTAACTTCAAGTTCACTGATTTCTTCCTCTTTTATCTCTTACCTAAGATTTAATCCATCCATTGAGTGTTTTATTTTGCTAATTATATATTTTTAGTTCTTAATTTCCTTTTGGCTTTTCTTTAAATCTTCTATTTCTTTGCTTAGAATTTCTATTTTTAGTTTATTTCAAGCATATTTATAATTGTTTGTTAAAAACATTTTATTGATGGCTGCTTTGAAATCCTTTTCAGATAATCCAGACTTTTATCATCTTGGTAGTCACTTTATTCTTAGTCACTTTGAGATCATTTGAATTTGAAACCTTCCTAGTTCTTGGCATGATGAGGAATTTTCAATGGAAAACTAAACATTTTTTGTATTTTGGGGAGGGGGAGTACTGGGGATTGAATTCTGGGGCACTCAACCACTGAGCCACATCCCCAGTCCCTTTTTTTTTTTTTTAAATTAAAGACAATGTCTCAATGAGTAGCTTAGTACCTCGCCATTACTGAGGCTGGCTCTGAACTTGTGATCCTCCTGTCTCAGTCTCCTGAGTCACTGAGATTGTAAGTATGTGCTATCGTGCCTGGCAAAAGCTGAATGTTTTGAAAGATTCTGGATTTTATTTAAATACTGTGTTTTAGCAGGACTTTTCTGACCACTACTGGTAAAGGAGGACACAATTTCATCACTGCCAGGAGGGAGTGGAAAGTTGCAGTCCACGCTTAACCTTATTTGATACTTCCCCAGCAGCAGCAGGTAAGGCACCTCATTATACCCTGGTAAGGATGAATGTCTAGGCTCTCTTCATAAGGCTTTTGCTGGCTGTGTGTGTGTGTGTATGCTATGGATTATGGCTGGAGTACAGTGGTTATTAACTAAAATTTTTCTATGTTGCTAGGATGTTTGTTCTCTTCCTTTGACCACAGAAAGCCAGCTTTTTGGAGGCTTTTATTGGTCTGCAGCTGTTGACATTTCTGGGCCATTTGCCAGCTTGCTCCTCACCCAGACTGGGATATGTGAGGCAAAAAGAAAACCCAAGGCACTCACTAGTGCACCACTGCATCATTCCTTGGGCCTCAAGGTTATCAGCCAGTCTGTCTTCTCCCCACCATCTAGAATATCTTATGCTTGTTTTATATGTGTCCTGGGGTTAGTTGTACTTAGCAGCAAGAATAGAAAAACTACATCCAATCTATCTTCATGGAAGCAGAAATTTACAGTATTTTTTGAAAGATTTGACCATATTACTCTGTAGCTTGAAACACCCCAATGGTTTCACCTAAGCACAGGTTCAAATCCCAAAACTAAACCCCTCTGAGGAGGAAAGACTGTGTCAGATACAATTCCATATTCTCAAAGCCCAGCATGATTCTTATAAGCAGCAGTCATTCTGAATGTTTGATAATTGCAGATTTGGGGCTATTCCATTAATGTGCTTCTCATATTGATACATATTCTCATGAATGATGCATTTTTTCTTAGGGGATACCGGGGATTAAACTCAGGGGCACTCAACCACTGAGCCACAACCCTGGCCATATTTTGTATTTTATTTAGAGACAGGGTCTCACTGAGTTGCTTAGTGCCTTGCCATTGCTGAGGCTGGCTTTGACCTAACTCATGATCCTTCTGCCTCAGCCTCCTGAGCCACTGGGATTACAGGCGTGAACCACTGTGACTGATGAATGACACATTTTCTTAAAGACTGCATAGCCTATATGATGTGTCTGCATATATATCTTTTTTTCTTTGCTGTGTCAAGCATCGAGAGCTGTCAAAGCTAGATCTAGTTACACTTACCTTCCACAGGTAGCCTCCGCCGTATGGCCAGGCGTTCCATTTTCCGCTGTGTCTCTGCCAAACTAAAAAGGACTCCATATACATATTGACGAGCTGACCTGAACAGGAGAGCAGCTGGAGGTAACTCCATGTTACACTCATCCTCAATACATACGGGAATCTTAATTTCACCCTAGAGAAAGGTGCAAGGGAAAGGAGAAAATGAGTACTTTCAAGATTTGAAACCAAACTGAGAAGAACCAACAATGAACTGCAGCCTTTACAGCCCAGCCACTAAATTTTCTGTTTGTATGCAGAGTTTCAGATTAAAAAAGTTGTAAGAAGCCCAGCTAACAAGTCAATTTATAAGCTATATTCCATTTTGGAGGTCTCACCTATGATTGACTATAGCTGATTAATGGGGAAAGTCTTAAGACAATTTGCTGGTGGATGGATTTGTATGGTAAGACCAGAGGAGGGGAATAGCTATGCAGTAGAGGAAAACATAAGGAACAATGGCACAAAGCCTCTTCTTAGATTGCCTATCCCTAGAAAACGTCCACCAACTTGGTGCATGGTCATGCAAAATCTCAGAATTATACTTCACTTTTAGGCACATCATTTACTGTACAGTCCTATCTCTGGCTGGTCCTGACTCATTTGGGGCCCTTAATATGAGGAGGAGCGCCAGCACACTTGGTCTTCTTTATCTTTTTTCAAACACCAATTATCAGACTTTTTTTTTTCTGATAACTTATAGTCCTAGGAAATATAAAGTATTCTTAAGAGAAGGGAGGTGGGTGCTGATCTGCTGTCTCACCTTAGTGAGGACGTGATAGATATATGGATACATAAGACCCCTTCGATGTCTGTGTTCAGCAACCCGCAAGACTTCTGGAGCTACTGGTGGTAAGGGTGGAATTGTGATGTCCATGTGGTTCCTTGTAGACATAGATAGCAGAGATGGGATGTGAGGCTCACCATCACCTAGGCTGGCTTCTGAAACTCCAGCATCCACAGGCTGTACCCAAGACCCTCTGTCACCATTGGGATCTTCCCAACCAGGCTGCTGCTGAAGAGTTTCTGTGATGTGACTGAAAAATTTAGAAAGACAGTGTAGAACAGAAAAGGGAAGTTGATAAAGATACTTCCACTCAAGATGGCTACTGTGATCCCAAGGAATCTCGCAAACCCTCTGGAGGTCCAGACACTGGGTTAGCACTAGAGATGATACCTTTCCTCTCAGTGGCCATCACTGCCTTCCTGGATTCTTTCACCTGACACAAACCAAAGCAATCAAAAGTCATGGAAATCACTCTGAATCCTTTATATCTTAAAAAAAAGGGCCATGCTAAGAATCTGCTTATATTCTAAGAAAATAATTATAACTGCAGTCTCAAAATAGTTCTGCTTCCCAAGAAAAATCTGTTTAGAGGAATAATCTTTAAAAAGTGAGCTAGGACCAGAACCCTGTCTCAGTTGCTAAACAATATAACTGCCGACTCAACTGTTCTATCACTTCAACTCTATACATTATTTTTCTTTTTCTACATTCAAACTATCCCCCTCACAAACGGAGAAATGACAGACAAGTTATAAAGCACACCCATAGCAGGATTTCACTAACCAACTGCCATGCTGCCTTTGACCTCAGTAGCTTGGTCATCTGAAAATTATCATCTGCACAGGGCCAAAAGAACAAAGAATGACAGAGAAAAGCCAAAAATATACACTTTCCCACATTCCTTCTGAAGTCTTTCCCCCTGGTTGTCTATACAGATACTTACTCAGAACTGGCTCCATTTGGCTCATCACCATCAGAGGAAGAGGAGTGGGAAGAGTCTGGTCCCAAAGGAGGTGAAGCTTTGGAAGTCAGGTAATTGGGAAACTGGGATGCAGAGGAGTCATAAGAGACAGCCCAATTGGCAAAGGGGCTGTCCTGCAGCATGGGATCCTCAGAAAAAGCATGGGAATCCCCCAGAGGATGGGAGAAGAGAAGAGATGAGTTGGGTCCCATTGGGAATGGTGGTGGATATTTCATTTTCTGGGGCACTTGGTGAGAAAACTAAAGGACAAAACAGACAGAAAATCTGTTTAACATTTTACCGGCTCCAAGATGGTTCCCTCAGCAGTTGTGATATAGTAGATGATACCAGTAGCAGAGACTGTTGAGATATCCTACTGAGAATGATAAGAAATAATTCTAACCGTGCTGCATGAACAGAATCCACTAGAAAAAGGACAATGAACCAATCCAGGTCACCTGGAACATTCCCTAACATTAGCTAATCTACCTTCACAATGCCCTAATGGTTACTGATGTGGGTGTTATCTTTTCATAGTCTGAAAGCCTCAAAGTAGAATGTGATAGGGATATATATGAGCTTGGCATTCTGCTAACACTGAGTCAGCCTATCTCTGCAACTCAGATAATAAAAACCAGGAAGCAATCGAGTCCAATGCTAACAAAAGGTCTCAGGCCTCTTAAAGGATGCTTACCATTGGCTTTCCAGCAGAAATTGTGCCCATTTGATTTCGTGGAAGGGGAGGATTTCCAAGACGGTTATTTCGAAAGCCTGAAGCCAAGAGAAAAGGCTGTACTTCAATCAGTCCTAATAAATTTACAATGCTATATTCTGCCAAACCACCACCACATGAAAAATTTTTATTAATAAATAAGGTACAGGCTGGGGATATGGTTCAATGATTAAGCCATTGCTTAGCATGCATAAAGCCCTGGGTTTGATCCCCAACACCACAGAAAGTTAGTTAATTGAACAGCTACTATGTGTCATGCCAGGAGTCTTAAATAAAAAAATTTCATATGATAATAACCCTATAGATTACATATCATGAATGTGACTTTACAAAGTCACACAGATGGTAAGCAGCAGAGGTAGGATTCAAACTCAGACCTAACCCCAAAGCCAGGGCTGTTTTATATCAAGACAGCGTGGGTTACTACTAGAAGCAGTCTAAACTAAGCAAATAACTTTGTTCCCCATCTATAAATTTGGGAAGGCAGGGTTTTCATTGTTTTACATGAAAATCAAAATTAAATGCCTTCCAAATAGTGATGACTTCTAGGAAGGCACAATCAAAAATAAGTGATTCCACTCTGACCCTGGAGTTCCTGAAGTACCAAGACAGTTTCCCCTATGAACAGAGCAGCCTGGGGTCAGATGAAAGCCTTACCTAGAAAGGAGGGACCCACTGGCAGTGAAGAGAGTTTGGTTGTGACTGAATAGTATTCAACTGCTTTCTTGAATCGTTCTATTTTATCTTCTGTCCTGGACTGGTTGTTGGCACATCAGATTGTCAGAAAAAGAAATGATAAGAGAGTCTTTTTCATACAATTTATAAGTAGGGAGTCAAAACAATAGCAGAAATCAAATATTTAGAGAAACGCAAGAAAACAAATTTCCACTTTGTAGAAAAGATTAGGGAGAGAAATCATTTTGGAACATAAAATATGGATTTTCTTTTAAAAATTTACTTACATTTCATGCTATTCTAAAATGATCACATGATCTGTAGGAAACATACATAAGAATGGGATGGGGAATCACATAATATAACCATCTAACAATATTTCAATGTGTTTCCTTACATTAGTTTTTAAAAAATTGTGCTGCAGTATATACCATTTTATAAACATATTTTTTTGGTTGACATTGTACTCTATAATTTTAAATGGATGAATATTTTATCATTATGCATTTATCATAAAATTTTGTAACCACTTCGATAATATCTGACATTTAGGTTATTTATAATATTTGGCTATTTTAAGCTATATAACAAGAGTATATATTGTCCATATAAATTTTTTTTCTGGATTTCAGATTACATCCTTAAAATGATATTGGTTCAAAAGGTATAAACATTAAAACTAAGAGCACTTAAGCATACAAAACCACAATGTGACAATATTATATATCCATCAGAAGAGCTAAAATTAAAGACTAGTGATATTAAATTCTGGCAAGTATATGGAAAAACTGGAATTCCAGCCCATTGCTGGTGGGAATGTACATTGGTACTGTTTAGAAAATAGCTTGACAGTTTCTTATAAAATGAAACATTTACCATACGCTATAGTAAACCTAATTTTTTTTTCAGTACTGGGGATAAAACCCAGTGGTGCTCTACCACCGAGTTATATCTTTAGCTCTTTTTTATTTTTTAATGTTAAGACAGGGTCTTGCTAAGTTTCATAGGCTCACCTCTAATTTGGAATCCTCTTGCCTCAGGCTCTGAATAGCTGGAATTATAGGTGTGTGCCACCACACTCAGAAGTAATCTTACTGCTAATTATTTACCCAAGAAAAATGAGTGCATATGTCCTCCAAAAGATACAAACCAAAATGTTTATAAGAGTTTTATTCACAATAGTTCCAAACTAGAAACAACTCAAATGTATATCAATAGAAAATCAGGATAAATTGTTGTATAGATACACAATGGAATACTAAACAGGAATAAAACAGGAACAAAGTACTGATATATACGATAGGTATAAATCTCAAAGATATTATACTGAATGGAATAAGAGAAAAACACAAATGTATATATAAAGATCAAGCAAAGGGAAAACCAATCTTTAGCAATATAGGTAAAAAAAAAATTCTGGTTTAACATTGTAGCTCAGTGGTAGAGCACTTGGCTAGCATGGGCCAAATTCTGGGTTTGATCCCCAGCACCAGAAAAAAAGTAAAAGCAAAAAGTACTATTTACCTTTGCAGAAAAAGGGCTGAGAAGGAGCTTTAGATTTATCAGAATTTTCTCCTGAACATTTTTAAGATCTTCATAATATTTTACCAAATGCAATTTAAGATATTAAAGACAATTTCTAATTAAAAGTAATGCTCTCATAAGCATATTTTTAACATAATCTTGGGTTATTGCACAGTGCATTTTTAGAGGGTATGATCATTTTCAGACTTTTGACACATTATACTAAATCTCTTTCCAAAACAGATGCCTCAAGTTATACTGCCATCATCAATGTATGAGAATATCAAGTTCACCATACAATTCCAGTGTTGAGTATTTTCTACCAAAAACCCCTAACTACTATCTACTAGGTATAACAATATTTATTTCTCATAGAAACAATAGACTATATAATAAAAATATTTTTAACATGTATAATGGTATCTCTCAGAGTTTGTCATTATTAACATCTAGAATTTTTAAACATTCCAGGGCTTTTATTTGTATTTGTGCATGCACATTAAAAAAAAAAAAAAGGAACTGAGATCTCGAGGTCCTACAGACTAATAGAAACAAAATCACTCTGGTATCTCAAAAGCCAATTAAAAATAACAGGGCTATAGTTGTAGCTCAGTGGTAGAGCATGTTTGAGCCATTGGGTTTGATTCTCAGCACCATGTTAAATAAATAAAATAAAGGTCCATTGACAACTAAAACATATTTTAAAATAAATTAACAGATGTTCTATAGAATAGAGGAAAGGGGTTGGGGAGGGAGGTAGAGAGGTAAGGATACAATACTGGAGATTGAAATGGAACAAATTAGGTTATATGCACTTACAAATATGTCAAAATAAAACCCACAATTACAAATCACTATAAAGCACTAAAAAAAAAAAACTGAATTTGATGTGATTAAAAAAGGGTTTCAAATCCAGAGAATGTTCACAAATTATTGACTGTCAGAGTGGCATCTAAATGATTAAATAATAGTAAACTATCAACATTCCATTATTTATTTATTCATAATCTCCTTGTTATATTTAGTAATACACATAATAATAGAAAAACAATCTTCTAAAAACTACAAAGGGTACAAGTCTCCCTTAACATCTCTCTCTCTGCATCTACTCTTTTCCTAAGAAGTGACCTGTTTGGTAGATGTTCTTTCATGAATTTTGCTATTTTTACACACACATATGGACACCAATATGATTTTTGGTTTTTTTGCACAAATGGAATCACTATCACATTGTTATCACCTCCTTTTGGCATTTAACAATATGTCTTATATACTCTTCAATGCCAATCAGTAGAGATCTATGACCCAATATACCGAAATACTTCACCCCATGTAACCCTGAAGTCAGGTGTGGAATTTTATACTTGACATCATGACAGTCATGCAACAAAGTTTCAGATATTGTAATTTGGATTAGGGATGCTCAACCTGTGCTAGTAAACAGTATGTATGTTTGTTTATAAGAGCTCTCCTCAATTCTGATTTTATGGGGTGGGAGTATAGCTCAGTGGTAGAGCACCAGCCTAGCATGGGCCAGGACCTGGGTTTGATCCCCAAGACTGCAAAAACAAACAAAACAATTTTATGAAGATTATACAGTACCAATGAAAAATGGTTGAAAACATGGCAACTTAGTGAGGCCTAGTCTCAAAATTTGAAAAGGGGAATTTGGGTAGGTCAACCCTGGTGTGCTCTGCCACAAAAAAGAAACAAAAATGAAAATAAAGAGGATTGGGGTGTAATCAGAAACTATGTCTTTATTTCCCAAATTTTTTTTTTTTTAAAATTTTTAGTTGTAGACACATACAATCTTTATTTATTTATTTATTTTTAATGTGGTTCTGAGGATCAAACCCAGTGTCTCACTCATGCGAGGCAAGTGCTCTACCACTGAGCTACAACCCCAGCCCTGTATTTTCCGATATTTTAGTTCTTTGTTTTTAATAAAGGAGCCTTTGTTATTAAAAATAATCATTATGATTCTTCAAAAATGTATGAAGCCACAAAGATAATAAAAAATCATGACATTAAAAATATTTACCATGAGGCTGGGGTTGTGGCTCAGTGGTAAAGCACCCGCCTAGCATGTGCGAGGCCCTGGGTTCCATCCTCAGCACCACATAAAAAATAAATAAATTAATTAAATAAAGGTATTGTGCCTAATTACAACTAAAAACTAAATATTAAAAAAAATTCACCATGCAACTAAGCATTTATAAAGTTTATTCTCCATTTAAACAGTATGCCATACTTAACATTTCACTCTACTGAACAGGTCAATTTTTTTTTGTTGTGCGTCAGTCTCTTCCTGTCTGATACAAACAGCTAAAAGGACAAATAAACAAAGCAAATGTGCAAATATGCCATAAGGGAATGTTTCTAAAGTCAAGGAAAATGAGGGGCTCTTCACATCATGGTGGAAAGCATGGACAAATGAGGATCAGGTGTAATTAGTATTCAACAACAGTAAAAGAGAGAATTATGAAAAATAATGGGCAGAAAGGCATTTGAAAAGAGAGTCATTTGAATAGAGAAAAAATATAAGCCCTTGTGGAAACAAAAGTCCAAGTATACTTTTTGTAAGACAATACTTGTTAAGATTGTGCTAGCAAGTTAAATGCAAGGTAACATACTAGATTGTGCTATCACAAAATTGTGTTGGGAAAATTTAGGTCCCCAAACCAAATACTCATATTGTATTCCTTTCATTTAAAAAATAGAAGTTTCAGTATTAGATAAAATGGAATAAGTACAGTTCCCTCTGTTCCCACTGAGGATAGTTATTAATATATAGTTATAGGCAGACTGGGGAAAAAGACTAGGATTCAAAGTGAGATAGGTTAACTACAATGGGATCATGGGAAGAGATCCTTAATAAAAGGAGACATCTAAAAACATGACAAGTTATGTTGAGCTTGCTCATCAGTTAAAGATAAACAGAGCACTTAACATATGCTTATAGAGATTAGACATATGATTAATTAAAATTTCACTCACCTGAGGTGCTTACTCTATGTGCCCACAAATGATTTTTTTTTTATTGGTCGTTCATAACATTACATAGTTCTTAATACATCATATTACACAGTTTGATTCACGTGGATTATGAACTCCCCCTTTTACCCCATATACAAATTGCTGTATCATATCAGTTTCCCTTCCATTGCTTGACATATTGCCTTTCTAGTATCTGATGTATTCTGCTGTCTGTCCTATTCTCTACTATCCCCCCTCCCCTCCCCTCCCCTCCCCTTTTCTTTCTCTACCCCTTCTACTGTAAATCATTTCTTCCATTTGTATTATCTTGTCTTGCCCCTCCTTTCCTCTTATATGACATTTTGTATAACCCTGAGGATCGCCTTCCATTTCCATGCAATTTCCCTTCTCACTCCCTTTCCCTCCCACCTCTCATCCCTGTTTAATGTAAATCTTCTTCTCAAGCTCTTCGTCCCTACCCTGTCCTTGTTTACTCCCCTTATATCAAAGGAGTCATTTGGTGTTTGCTTTTTAAAGATTGACTAGCTTCACTTAGCATAATCTGCTCTAATGCCATCCATTTTCCTCCAAATTCTATGATTTTGTCATTTTTTAATGCAGAATAATACTCCATAGTATATAAATGCCACATTTTTTTTTATCCATTCATCTATTGAAGGGCATCTAGGCTGGTTCCACAGTCTTGCTATCGTGAATTGAGCTGCTATGAACATCGATGTAGCAGTGTCCCTGTAGCATGCTCTTGTTAGGGCTTTAGGGAATAGACCGAGAAGGGGAATAGCTGGGTCGAATGGTGGTTCCATTCCCAGCTTTCCGAGAAATCTCCATACTGCTTTCCAAATTGGCTGCACCAATTTGCAGTCCCACCAGCAATGAACAAGAGTGCCCTTTTCCCCACATCCTCTCCAGCACTTATTGTTGTTTGACTTCCTAATGGCTGCCAGTCTTACTGGAGTGAGATGGTATCGTAGGGTAGTTTTGATTTGCATTTCTCTGACTGCTAGTGATGGTGAGCATTTTTTCATGTACTTGTTGATTGATTGTATGTCCTCCTCTGAGAAGTGTCTGTTCAGGTCCTTGGCCCATTTATTGATTGGGTTATTTGTTATCTTATTGTCTAATTTTTTGAGTTCTTTGTATATTCTGGTTATTAGGGCTCTATCTGAAGTGTGTGGAGTAAAGATTTGTTCCCAGGATGTAGGCTCCCTGTTTATCTCTCTTATTGTTTCTTTTGCTGAGAAAAAACTTTTTAGTTTGAGTAAGTCCCATTTGTTGATTCTATTTGTTAACTCTAGCGCTATGGGTGTCCTATTGAGGAATTTGGAGCCCGACCCCACAGCATGTAGGTCGTAGCCAACTTTTTCTTCTATCAGATGCCATGTCTCTGATTTAATATCAAGCTCCTTGATCCATTTTGAGTTAACTTTTGTGCACGGCGAGAGATAGGGATTCAGATTCATTTTGGTGCAAATGGATTTCCAGTTTTCCCAGCACCATTTGTTGAAGATGCTATCTTTCCTCCATTGCATGCTTTTAGCCCCTTTATCAAAAATAAGATAGTTGTAGTTTTGTGGATTGGTTACTGTGTCCTCAATTCTGTACCATTGGTCCACCCGCCTGTTTTGGTACCAGTACCATGCTGTTTTTGTTACTATTGCTCTGTAGTATAGTTTGAAGTCTGGTATCGCTATACCGCCTGATTCACACTTCCTGCTTAGTATTGTTTTTGCTATTCTGGGTCTTTTATTATTCCATATGAATTTCATGATTCTTTTATCGATTTCTACAAGATATGCTGTTGGGATTTTGATTGGCATTGCATTGAACTTATATAGGACTTTTGGTAATATCGCCATTTTGATGATGTTAGTTCTGCCTATCCATGAGCAGGGTATATTTTTCCATCTTCTAAGGTCTTCTTCTATGTCTTTCTTTAGGGTTCTGTAATTTTCATTGTATAAATCTTTCACCTCTTTTGTTAGGTTGATTCCCAAGTATTTTATTTTTTGGGGGGATATTGTGAATGGAGTAGGTGTCCTCATTTCCGTTTCGGAGGATTTGTCGCTGATATACAGGAATGCCTTTGATTTATGCGTGTTGATCTTATATCCTGCCACTTTGCTGAATTCATTTATTAGCTCTAATAGCTTCTTTGTAGACCCTTTTGGGTCTGCTAGGTATAGAATCATATCATCTGCAAATAGTGATAATTTAAGTTCTTCTTTTCCTATTTTTATGCCTTTAATTTCTTTCGTCTGCCTTATTGCTCTGGCCAGTGTTTCGAGGACTATGTTGAACAGAAGTGGTGAGAGAGGGCATCCCTGTCTTGTACCAGATCTTAGAGGGAATGCCTTCAATTTTTCTCCATTCAGAATGATGCTGGCCTGTGGCTTATCATAGATTGCTTTTACAATGTTGAGGTATGATCCAGTTATCCCTAATTTTTCTAGAGTTTTGAACATAAAGGGATGCTGTACTTTGTTGAAAGCTTTTTCTGCATCTATCGAGATGATCATATGGTTCTTATTTTTAAGTCTATTGATGTGGTGGATAACATTTATTGATTTCCGTATATTGAACCAACCTTGAATACCAGGGATGAATCCTACTTGATCATGGTGTATAATTTTTTTGATATGTATTTGAATCCGATTCGCCAGAATTTTATTGAGGATTTTTGCATCAAGGTTCATTAGAGATATTGGTCTGTAGTTTTCTTTATTTGAAGTGTCTTTGTCTGGTTTCGGAATCAGGGTGATGTTGGCCTCGTAGAATGAATTTGGAAGTTCTCCCTCTTTTTCTATTTCCTGAAATAGCTTGAAAAGTATTGGTGTTAGTTCCTCTTTAAAGGTTTTGTAAAACTCTGCTGTATACCCATCCGGTCCTGGGCTTTTCTTAGTTGGTAGTCTTTTGATGGTTTCTTCTATTTCCTCTATTGTTATTGGTCTGTTTAGGTTGTCTATATCCTCCTGGGTCAATCTGGGCAGATCATAAGACTCAAGGAATTTATCTATGCCTTCACTATCTTCTATTTTATTGGAGTATAAGGATTCAAAGTAATTTCTGATTATCTTCTGTATTTCTGTAGTGTCTGTTGTGATATTGCCTTTTTCATCCCGTATGCTAGTAATTTGGGTTCTCTCTCTTCTTCTCTTCGTTAGCATGGCTAAGGGTCTGTCAATTTTATTTATTTTTTCAAAGAACCAGCTTTTAGTTTTGTCAATTTTTTCAATTGTTTCTTTTGTTTCAATTTCATTAATTTCAGCTCTGATTTTAATTATTTCTTGCCTTCTACTTCTTTTGCTGTTGTTTTGCTCTTCTTTTTCTAGGATTTTGAGATGAAGTATGAGATCATTTATTTGTTGGTTTTTTCTTTTTTTGAGGAATGAACTCCAAGCAATGAATTTTCCTCTTAGAACTGCTTTCAATGTGTCCCAAAGATTCCGATATGTTGTGTCTGTGTTTTCATTTAACTCTAGGAATTTTTTAATTTCCTCCTTGATGTCTTCTAATACCCATTGATCACTCAGCAACCTATTGTTCATTCTCCAGGTGATGCTTGATTTTTCCTTTCTTCTTTTATCATTGATTTTCAGTTTCATTCCATTATGATCAGACAAGATGCATGGTATTATCTCTACCTCTTTGTATTGTCTAAGAGTTGCCCTGTGACATAGTATATGGTCTATTTTTGAGAAGGTTCCATGTGCTGCTGAGAAAAAAGTGTAGCAACTTGATGTTGGGTGGTATAGTCTATATATGTCAATTAAGTCTAGGTTGTTAATTGTGTTATTGAGTTCTATAGTTTCCTTATTTAACTTTTGTTTGGAAGATCTGTCCAGTGGTGAGAGAGGTGTGTTGAAGTCTCCCATGATTATTGTATGGTGGTCTATTAGACTCTTGAACTTGAGAAGAGTTTGCTTGATGAACACGGCTGCACTATTATTTGGGGCATATATATTTATGATTGTTATGTCTTGTTGGTGTATGGTTCCCTTGAGCAGTATGAAGTGTCCTTCTTTATCCCTTTTGATTAGCTTTGGCTTGAAATCTATTTTATTAGATATGAGTATGGACACTCCTGCTTGTTTCCGTGGTCCATATGAGTGATATGATTTTTCCCAACCTTTCACCTTCAGTCTATGTACATCTTTTCCTATCAAATGCGTCTCCTGTAGACAGCATATTGTTGGGTCTTGTTTTGTGATCCATTCTACTAGCCTGTGTCTCTTAATTGGTGAGTTTAAGCCATTAACATTTAGGGTTATTATTGAGATATGGTTTGTTCTTCTATCCATATTTGTTTATTGATGTTACTAAACCTGATTTGTTATCCTCTTTGACTACTTTCCCCCCTTTACTGTCCAACCTCCCATTGTTGGTTATCAATGTTATTTTCCATTTCCTCTTCCTGTAATGTTTTGCCAAGGATTTTTTGAAGAGATGGTTTTCTAGCTGCGAATTCTTTTAACTTTTGTTTATCATGGAAGGTTTTAATTTCATCTTCTAACCTGAAGCTTAATTTCGCCGGATACACGATTCTTGGTTGGAATCCATTTTCTTTAAGCGTTTGAAATATGTTATTCCAGGATCTTCTAGCTTTTAGAGTCTGTGTTGAGAGATCAGCTGTTATCCTGATTGGTTTACCCCTAAATGTAATCTGCTTCCTTTCCCTTGTAGCTTTTAAAATTCTCTCCTTATTCTGTATGTTGGACATCTTCATTATAATGTGTCTAGGTGTGGATCTCTTATGATTTTGCACATTTGGCGTCCTGTAGGCTTCTAGGATTTGGGATTCTGTCTCATTCTTCAAGTCTGGGAAGTTTTCTTGTATTATTTCACTGAATAGATTGCTTAATCCTTTGGTTTGGAGCTCTGTGCCTTCCTGTATCCCAATGACTCTTAAGTTTGGTCTTTTGATATTATCCCATAGCTCTTGAATGTGCTGCTCATGGTTTCTTAGTAGACTTGCTGAGCTATCTATGTTCTTTTCAAGTTGAAATACTCTGTCTTCATTGTCTGATGTTCTATCTTCTAAGTGATCCACTCTGCTGGTAGTATTCTCAATTGAGTTTTTAAGTTGGTTTATTGTTTCCTGCATTTCTAGTATTTCTATTTGTTTGTTTTTTATTACCTCTATCTCCCTGTGAAATTGATCTTTTACTTCCTGGATTTGTTTGTCGATGTGATCTTTCATTGTCTGATTTTGCTGTCTCATGTCTTCCTTGAGACTCCAGATCATCTGAAGCATGTATGTCCTGAGCTCTCTATCTGACATTCCATCTGTTGCAGCTATTACCTCTTCTAAAGTTGAGTTGACCTGCATTGCCTGTGGTCCTTTCTTTCCTTGTCGTTTCATACCGCTGGCGTTTCTTTCTGCTTGGTGAAATTGTTGTGTCTTTGATATTTTCCCTCTATTTATTTATATTGCTCTTGTATAGTTGGAAAATCACTCTTGCAGGGCAGGTAGTGGTTGTGATCCTCCTCCAATTAGTGTGAACCATCTACCATGCTGGCAGGCCCTAGGTCTGCTTTGCTGGTCGGTCAAAGGTCCACCTACTCAGCAGGCGCCAGGGGCACCTGTGTCACTCCGTAGGTTGCTGGGCCTAACCTCCCGATGGGTTGCAGGTTCGCCTCGTTTGCAGGCTCTGGGGGAGGGGCCGGTTCCGCCCCTCAGCAGGCTTTGGGCCCGCTCTGCTGTTGTTCACAGTCCCCCGCCTACCTGCAGACACTGGGGGAGGGGACGGGCCTAGCCCTCAGCCGTCCGCCGGACCTGTCCTAGTGGGTCTGGGCCGCGATCCCTGCAGGCGCGTGTATCTGCTGTCACTTGGCTGGTTGCTGGGCCTGACCCGCCCGCCCGTGGCTTGCAGGTTTGCCTCGCTTGCAGGCACTGGGGGAGGGGCCGGTTCCGCCCCTCAGCAGGCTTTGGGCCCCGCTCTGCTGTTGTTCACAGTCCCCCGCCTACCTGCAGACACTGGGGGAGGGGACAGGCCTAGCCCTCAGCCGTCCGCCGGACCTGTCCTAGTGGGTCCGGGCCGCGATCCCTGAAGGCGCGTGTATCTGCTGTCACTTGGCTGGTTGCTGGGCCTGACCCGCCCGCCCGTGGCTTGCAGGTTCGCCTCGCTTGCAGGCACTGGGGGAGGGGCCGGTTCCGCCCCTCAGCAGGCTTTGGGCCCCGCTCTGCTGTTGTTCACAGTCCCCCGCCTACCTGCAGACACTGGGGGAGGGGACGGGCCTTGCCCTCAGCTGTCCACCAGACCTGTCCTAGTGGGTCCGGTCTGCGTTCCCCGCAGGCGCGTGTATCTGCTGTCTCTTGGCTGGTTGCTGGGCCTGACCCGCCCGCCCGTGGCTTGCAGGTTCGCCTCACTTGCAGGCACTGGGGGAGGGGCCGGTTCCGCCCCTCAGCAGGCTTTGGGCCCCGCTCTGCTGTTGTTCACAGTCCCCTGCCTACCTGCAGACACTGGGGGAGGGGACGGGCCTTGCCCTCAGCTGTCCACCAGACCTGTCCTAGTGGGTCCGGTCTGCGTTCCCCGCAGGCGCGTGTATCTGCTGTCTCTTGGCTGGTTGCTGGGCCTGACCCGCCCGCCCGTGGCTTGCAGGTTCGCCTCGCTTGCAGGCACTCCCCACAAATGATTAATGGCTAGACTATCTGACACAGAGAAAATTCTAACCTCTAAGTATAGAGTGGCTGTTAGGGGATTTAGCTGTCATGAAACTTAATCTTCAAGAAAGTTTATTTTTTTTATTTTTTTATATATTTATTTATTTATTTTAATATTTATTTATTTTTTGGCGGACACAACATCTTTGTTGGTATGTGGTGCTGAGGATCGAACCCGGGCCGCACGCATGCCAGGCGAGCGCGCTACCGCTTGAGCCAGATCCCCAGCCCCTTCAAGAAAGTTTATAAACATTTAACAAATCATCAAAATCCAACAGCGGCTCACCTGTTTGTGATCCCAGCCCACCCTCTGAAAAATCATATATATCATCAGAGCACTCAAATTTGGGCATGTCACTCATCTTCTCTGAGAGGTGAGGGTCATCTACACTTCTGAGTGTGAATTCCTTTGCTGTTCTTAAATAAATCTTTACCTAAGAACAGGTCCTACTACTCTTTTTGTAATAAATGTTAAGAACTGGGTGGGGCTGAGGGTGTAGCTCAAAGGTAGAGTGCTTGCCTGGGACAGAATGCTGAAGGCCCTGAGTATGATCCCCAGTACCACAGGATAAAAAAGAACATGAGTGGTTCCAAGTTGATGTTCCCTTCTTTTGGGAATTCCTTGGACCCTCTCTGGTGACAAAAGTACTATTGATTAAATGATGTGTTTAGGATTTCTTGTTCTTCCAGAATCTCTGAGTATATACACAATGCACTCTGAAATCTAAAAGTGTCCACTGGTGGGGTCAGAGAAAGCTGCAAAAGAAACTAGTCCAGGCTGGGAGTGGTGGCACACACTTGTAATCCTGGGCTGGTGACAGAGACAGGAAGATCACAAGTTCAAAGCTAACCTCAGCAATTTAGTGAGATTCGGCATAAAAAGGCTGGGTGTGGCTCAGTGGTTAAGTAACCCTCAGTTTAATCTCTGACACAAAAAAGAAAAGAAAAATGAAAGAAACTGAAAAAGAAAGAAATTGTAGTCCAGTTTTGGCCTGAGTAGTGAAAAAGTGGTCTCCAAAAACTCAGAGTATAAAGAAATACCCTGTTTTCCTTTTTATTTTTTCTCTTCCTTTGTGTTCCAGACCAAAGCAAATCTTGGATGGCAACAGTGGCAATTGAAAAACAGCAGGAAACTAAAACTCTGAAAGATAAGAACCTTGCTCTCCAATTAGAAGAATGATTTTTCTTCTCTCTTTTTGTCCTTCTGCTCCTTGGTCATAGGCACAGTCAGAAAAAGTACAACACAATGTTGGGTGATTAAAGTTCTGACTTTCTGGCAAGAAGACCAAAAAGGGGGTAGCCCAAAGAACCAGGAAGACTGAATAGATTCAGGGGAGAACTACTAAAAGCAAAATGACAAGCTGTCTATGAACCACTGGGTTCACTCCTGAAATAACACATGCACGAATCTGACTCTAAACAGCAGACCACAGACTAAAACTGAATTAAGAGATAGATTATGGCCCAAGACCCAGACTAAACACTAAATGGCATATACACAGGACTGATCTAGATATGTTTGCAAGGACTTTAACAACTGTATTGACACTGAAAGCACAGCTCAAGGAAAGCTAAAGTACTAGTGGTCTGAACCAAAATAGATTTACTGATTCCTAAAACAAAAATTATCAATATGCCCCATAATACTGAAACAAGATCAATAGCCTCATAACATAATTTCAAAATTTCTTAGATATAATCCAAAATTACTTGACATGGGTAGAACCAGAAAATGTTAACTCATGTGAATAAAGAAAATTGAGATGGCAATGTTGAGATGACACAGTGTGGTATTACCTAACAAAGACACTTTAAAAGCCATTATAGAAATATTGACACTAACAGGAAGACTTGAAACAAAGTCTCAGCAAAGAAAGAAAATATATGAAAATAACCAAATGAAAATTATACAACTTAAAAATACAATAAATAAAAAAGTAGAAGGACTCTACAGCAAAAGAGAGATGGCAGAGAGTTAATGAAGCTTATTGTAGATCAACACATTAGCCAGTATGATAAAAAAAGAAAAATAATTTCTTCAAAAAAAAAAAAAGAAAAAAGAAGAAGACATAGAAAGCCAGCATGGTGGCATATGCCTGTAATCCCAGTGGCTTGGAAGGCTGGGGTAGGAGAATCGAGAGTTCAAAGGCAGTCTCAGCAAAAGTGAGGTAGTAAGCAACTCAATGAGACCCTGTCTCTAAATAAAATGAAAAAAAAAATAGGGCTAGGGATGTGGCTCAGTATTAGTTGAGGGACCCCAAGTTCAATCCCTAATTGCCCCCCACAAAAAAGAGAACAGAGTATCAGAAATCTAGGGGATAACACCAAAAGGTCTAAATTGGTTCTCTGGGTCACAGAAGGAAAAGGAGAAAGAATGTGAGCAGAGAATCTATTTGAAGAAATAATAGCTAAAATCTGACCAAATTTATTGAAATGCAAATTTAGAAATTCAAGAAGCTCATCAAATTCTAAACAGAATAAGGTCAAAGAAATCTATGCCAGATACATTACTGATAAATCATGTGAAACAAAGAAGAAATAACACTAACTCTATATAATTCCTTTAAAAACAGAAGAGGAGTACTTGTAAACTCCTGACTCCAACACTACCCTGATAACAAAACCAGACCAACACAGCACAAAAATAAAACAAAAACCAAACAAACAAAAAACTACAGACCAGGGCTGGGGTTGTGGCTCAGTGGTAGAATGCTCACCTAGGATGCGTGAGGCACTGGGTTAGATCCTTAGCACCATATAAAAATAAAATAAAGGTATTGTGTCCACCTACAACTAAAAAACAAATATTAAAAACAAAACTACAGACCAAAATTCTTTCAAAATAAACAAAATTTAAAAATACTCAATAAGGGGCTGAGGTTGTGGCTCAGTGGTAGAGCACTCGCCTCACAAATGTGAGGCCCTGGGTTTGATCCTCAGCACCACATAAAAATAAATAAATAAAATAAAGGTATTGTGTCCAACTACTAAAAAATAAATTAAAAAAATACTCAACAAAATACCAAATTCAAATCCAGCTATATAAAAAAGGGGGTGGGGTGGGGTGGGAGAATAATATATCATGATCAAGTTTGCTCAATATTAAATAATCAATCCAAAATATTATTGGACTAAGGAAGAAAACAGTATGATTTTATCAATGAATAGATAAATTGCATTTGGAAAAATACACTATACATTCTGCAAACCAAGAATAGAAGACAACTTCCTTAACCTGAAAACATACATCTATAAAACCTACAACTAATGTCACATTCAATGACTATTGACTGCTTTCTCTAAAGATCAGGAACAAGAAAAGGATGTCCACTTGCAACATTTCTATTCAGCATCATTTGGAAATCTTAAATAATACAGTAAGTGAACATAAATAAGGGCATGTAGGATGAAAAATAAATAAATAAAACTGTGTTCATAGACAACATGAACAACTACACAGAAAATCCCAAGAAGTCTATCAAAAAAACCTTCCAGAATAAGAGAGTTTACAAAGGTCACAATTTATAAGGTCAATAAACAAAACTAAATCATTCCTTTATATCATCATTGAACAATTAAAAATGGAACAAAATAACATTAATGACAATACATGCCACAAATAGGAAATAAGTATAAATACTAAAAACCATATGCATGACATGCTAAAAACTCTAAAACATGCAGTTGATGAAAGAAAATAAACATGACCAAATAATAGAGGCATATCATATTCATGAATTCAAAGACTAACCAAAGCCATCTATATATTTAACACAGTTCCAATCAAAATCCCACAAGGATTTTTTCCCTATAGTTATAAATAAATAAAACTATTCTAAAACTTAGGTGGGGTTGTAGTTAAGTGGTAGAGTGCTCATCTCGTATGTGGAAGGCACTGAGTTTGATCCTCAGCACCACATAAAAATAAAAATAAAGGTATTGTGCCCATCTACAACTAATATATATAAGAATAAAACTGGAGAAATCACTACTCAATTTTAAGCCTTACTATAAAGTTACAATAATCAGTGTGCTGCTGGAAAAGGACAGACACATGGATCAACTGAACATAAGAGAATACAGAAATAGACCCATGCAATTTAACCAAATGATTTTTGACAAAACTGCAAAGGCAATTCAACAGAGAAAAGATGGTCTTTTAAACAAGCTGTGTGGAAACAGCTAGGTATCCCTCTGCAAAAACAAAACGAGAAAACGAACAAAAACTCCTAACATATTATAAAGAAATGAACTATAAGTTAATGATTTGTTCTAAATGTAAAATGCATAACTATTTAACTTCAAAAAGAGAAAATTATCATGCATGCAATTAGACAATGAGTTCTTCTTAGACAGGATACCAAAAGCATGATCCATTAATGATAAAAACTGATGGAAATTAAAAATTTTATTCTATAAAAGATGCTAATGAAATTAAAAAACAACCTGGAACCAAGGACCTGAACAGACACTTCTCAGAGGAGGATATACAATCAATCAACAAGTACATGAAAAAATGCTCACCATCTCTAGCAGTCAGAGAAATGCAAATCAAAACCACCCTAAGATACCATCTCACTCCAGTAAGATTGGCAGCCACTATGAAGTCAAACAACAACAAGTGCTGGCGAGGATGTGGAGAAAAGGGTACACTTATACATTGCTGGTGGGACTGCAAATTGGTGCAGCCAATTTGGAAAGCAGTATGGAGATTCCTGGGATAGCTGGGAATGGAACCACCATTTGACCCTGCTATTGCCCTTCTTGGACTATTCCCTGAAGACCTTAAAAGAGCATGCTACAGGGATACTGCCACATCGATGTTCATAGCAGCACAATTCACAATAGCTAGACTGTGGAACCAACCCAGATGCCCTTCAATAGATGAACGGATAAGAAAAAATGTGGCATTTACACACCATGGAATATTACGCAGCACTAAAATATGACAAAATCATGGAATTTGCAAGGAAATGGATGGCACTAGAGCAGATTATGCTTAGTGAAGCTAGCCAATCCCTAAAAAACAAATACCAAATGTCTTCTTTGATATAATGAGAGCAACTACGAACAGAGAGGGAGGAAGAGCAGGAAGAAAAGATTAACATTAAACAGAGACATGAGATGGGAGGGAAAGGGAGAGAAAAGGGAAATTGCATGGAAATGAAGGGAGACCCTCATTGCTATACAAAATTACATATAAGAGGTTGTGAGGGGAATGGGAAAATAAACAAGGAGAGAAATGGATTACAGTAGATGGGGTAGAGAGAGAAGATGTGAGGGAAGGGGAGGGGGTATAGTAGGGGATAGGAAAGGTAGCAGAATACAACAATTACTAATAGGGCATTATGTAAAATTGTGGATGTGTAACCGACGTGATTCTGCAATCTGCATTTGGGGTAAAATTGGGAGTTCATAACCCAATTGAATCTAATGTATGAAATATGATATGTCAAGAGCTTTGTAATGTTGTGAACAACCAATAAAAAACAAACAACAACAACAACAACAACAACAACAAAAAAAAAACAACCTGGAAGAAAATACTTGTAAACCAGATACATGACAAAGAACTCAGATGCAGAATATATAAGAAATTCTCAAAGCTCAACATTTAAGCAAACAAATGAACTTTAAAAATGGGCAAAAGAGGGCTGGGGTTGTGGCTCAGTGGTAGAGTGCTTGCCTTGCATGTATGAGGCAGTGGGTTCAATACTCAGAACCACATATAAATAAATAAAATAAAGATCCTTTGACAACTAAAAAAATTTTCAAAAATGGGCAAAAGACTATTTTTCAACAGACCATTCACCAAAGAAGATACAAGCAAATAAATCAGAAAAAAACATTTTTATCATTAGTATTTGGGAAAAGGAAATTAAAACTGTAATGAGGGGTAGAAGTGTGGCTCAGTGGTAAAATGTTTGTGGCTCAGTGCCCAGCATGTTTGAGGCCCTGAATTCTTTTCTGGTAAGATAAAATAAAAATAAGTTAAATGGGGGGCTGTGGCTGCGGCTCAGTGGTAAAGTACTTGCCTAGCACATGTGAGGCACTGGGTTTGATCCTCAACACCACATAAAAAGAAATAAAATAAAGATTAAAAAATGCATATAATAAAAAAATTATTTCAATGGCTGGGCATGGTGGCACGCACCTGTAATTCCAGTGACTTGAAAAGTCAGCTTCAATTACTCAGCAAGATCTAAACAATTTAGACCTTATATCAAGATAAAAATAAAAAGGACTAGGGATGTGGCTAAGTGGTTAAATATACCTGTGTTCAATCCCAAGTACCAAAATAATAATAAGTAAATAAGAGATGTGTGGTGACATACACCTATAACCCAGGGGCTTAGGCAGGAGGATCACAAATTCAAAGTGAGCCACAGCAACTTAACAAGGCCCTAACTAAGCAAGACCCTGTCTCAAAAATAAAAAAATAAAAAATAAAAAAAGGGCTGGGGCGGTAGCCCAGTGGTTAAACACTCCTGAGTTCACTCCTTGGTATCAAGAAAAAAAATAAATGCATTTTAAAAATTACTGATCAAGCACTGGTAAAAAAGGAATAGTGACTGGTTTAGCAAGGTCTTTACAAATTTAAACATATGCTTACCATATGACACAAAAATTCCACTCCCAGATATGTACTAATGTCCACACAAAAACCTGTGTACAACTATTTATAGCTTTTGTATTCATAATCACCAAAATTATAATCAATCTAAATAGGGGCTGGGGATATAGCTCAGTTGTTAGAGTACTTGCCTAGCATGTACAAGTCCCCGGGTTCAATCTCCAGCCCCCCCTCAAAAAAAACCACAATAACCTAAATAACCTTTAGGAGTGAATGAATAAAAAAACATGTGGTATATCCATACAACAAATATTACTCAACAATAAAAAGGAACAAATTATTGACATGTGTAACATGCAACAACTCAGCATTATATTGAATGAATTTTTTTTTTGAATTTTTAATATTTTTATTTTTTAGTTCTTGGCGGACACAACATCTTTGTTGGTATGTGGTGCTGAGGATCGAACCCGGGCTGCACGCATGCCAGGCGAGCGCGCTACCGCTTGAGCCACATCCCCAGCCCTTGAATGAATTTTATATTGAATAAAAGAAATCTCAAAAGATTATCTACTGTATGACTGATTCCATTCATATGACATTTCCAGAATACAAAACTTCAGTGACAGAGAATAACTGATGGTGCCATGGGTTTGGGATAGGCTTGAGTGTTCTTACAAAAAGATAATCAATTTGCTAAAAATAAAACCAACATATTTTCATAATTTTTAGTTTAATTTTGTTAGGATAAAATTCCAATTGAAGCCTGACACAGTGGCACACACCTGGAATCCCAGCAACTCAGGCAGCTGAGGCAGGAGGATCGTGAGTTCAAAGCCAGCCTCAGCAAAAAAGAGGTGCTGAGCAACTCAGTGAGACCCTGTCTCTAAATCAATTACAAAATAGGGCTGCAGATGTGGCTCAGTGGTTAAGTGTCCCCGAGTTCAATTTCGCAGTACCAAAAAAAAAAAAAAAAAAAAAAATCCCAATTGAGTCCTTTCTCCCATAAATAACCATGAAATTTTGATTCATGATTTAGTGCACTCATTTTAAGTGTCTTTTTCATTACCCATTTAATCCTCCACTAAGTAAGACCTCCTTTATGTTAAAATTTACATAAAAAATGGCTGGGTTGGGCTGGGGATGTGGTTTAAGCGGTAATGTGCTCGCCTGGCATACGCTGGGCGCAGGGTTCAATCCTCAGCAGCACATAAAATAAAGATGTTGTGTCCACCGAAAACTGAAAAATAAATATTAAAAAAAATTCTCTCTCTCTCTCTCTCTCTTAAAAAAAATGGCTGGGCAACTTCACTTAGCATTATCTTCTCTAACTCCATCCATTTACCTGCAAATGCCATTATTTTATTCTCTCTTATTGCTGAGTAATATTCCATTGTGTATATATGCCACATTTTTTAATCCATTCATCTACTGAAGGCCATTTAGGTTGGTTCCATAGTTTAGCTATTGTGAATTGTACTGCTATAAACATTGATGTGGCTGTGTCCCTGTAGTATGCTGTTTTTAAGTCTTTTGGGTATAGAACGAGGAGAGGGATAGCTGGTTCAAATGGTGGTTCCATGGGAGGAATAGACAAACTCTAGATAGGGCAGAGGGGTTGGAGGGGAAGGGAGGGGGCATGGGGTTAGAAATGATGGTGGAACGTGATGATCATTATTATCCAAAGTACATGTATGAAGACACGAATTAGTGTGAATATACTTTGTATACAACCAGAGATATGAAATATTGTGCTCTATATGTGTAATAAGAATTGTAATGCATTCCACTGTCATATATAAATAAATAAAACGGAAGCAAATATTGGCTTAAAAAATGGCTGGGGATGTAGGTCTGTGGTAGAGAATTTGCCTTGCATATAGGAGGCCCTAAGTTTGATCCTCCGTACTGGAAAAAATTGATTAGAAGGAGATATGTCAGATTAATTTAAACAATTCACTTAAAATATCACTACATAGAAACTGGTAATGGTATTTTAAGTTAATTTTTTCCCTTATGTATTGTATTTTCTAGAGGGATTATTTTACGTTAATCATCAGTTAAAAAAAAAACCCTTTCAATCCAAGCCTAATAATATTCTAAAGGAAATGAAATTTGGGGGCTTTAATCTATAAGATCGGAGGAGACAAGCAAAGAGAAGTTATATGTCATTGAAAACAACAGGAGACTTGCTGGTGTTGCTGGAGAAATTAAGACAACTGTCAATTCTTAGGAAAGAGAAGGCTAGCTCACCTGAGATTGTTTGAAAACATCCTTCCCAACCACATCCAGGTTTGAAGGGTCTTTGATAGAACTAACATACTCAGAAACAGCCTTGATCACCACATCACAGGGTGGAAGAACCAGTTGATGAGCTCGAACCTAGAAAAGGCAAGATAAAGAATGGTTACTAGTGTCAAGATGGATCACTAAACAGGACGTAGTAATTCAACCCTGTAATCCCAGGTACTTGGGAGGCTGAGGAAGGAGGATTGTAAGTTTGAGAGCAGCTTCAGCAATTTATCAAGTCCATGTCTCACAATTTTAAAAGATCTAAGGATGTAACTCAGTGGTAGATTTTCCCTGAGTTCAATCACAAGTGCCATAGATTTTTTTTTTT
Organism: Urocitellus parryii; assembly: GCF_045843805.1. Taxonomy (NCBI): domain Eukaryota; kingdom Metazoa; phylum Chordata; class Mammalia; order Rodentia; family Sciuridae; genus Urocitellus; species Urocitellus parryii. The sequence goes on along the minus strand of NC_135547.1, from coordinate 86,906,784 downwards.
TTCAGGAAAAGATGGATCATTTAGAAAAAAGTTAGGTGGGGATGAGATATGGAATTAAATAAATCACTGAGATAGTTAAACTACATTTAAAATAGTTTTTTTTTTCTCCCCTTATTCTCAGTACAAAGGACCTGGAAAAGATTGGAAAAATATAAAGACATAAAAACATACCATATTTAATCCTACTACATAAATAAAAATTGTCTGATGACACTGCCATAATCAGCTAGTTCTCTTTCATGAGATGTTTTATCTGCTTCCAACTTTTTACAAAATATCTTTATTTATTTTTATGTGGTGTTGAGGATCAAACCCAGTGCCTCACTCATGCAAGGCAAGCGCTCTACCATTGAGCTACAGCCCCAGCCCTGTTTCCAACTTTTTGTTATTAAAAGAAATGTTACAATGTGTGGATCATCTTTGGATCCTGATTTGAATTAATCACAAAAATGCCCTTTTGAGATAATCAGTAAAACCTGAAAATGGACTAGATGTTAGATTATACCAAGAGATTAGCATTGTCTGTTAGTGATAATGGCAGTGTGCTTGTGTAAGAAAATGCTCAAGTTCTTTAGTGATATATATACCAAAGAATGTGGGGTTGAAATAACATGAATTATGGCATTTTGCTTTAAAATACACACTATACACACACACACACACATACACATATATATACACATATACATATATATATCAACAACAAATCCCAGCAATGTTAGCAAAATCTTATTTACATAACTTTTTCAGTACTGGGGATGGAATATGGGGTTTCACACATGATAGGTAAGTGCTCTACCTCTAAGCTACATCCCCAGCTCTTTTAAAATTTTTTGGTGCCAAGGATTGAACACAAGGGCATTTAACCATTGAGCCACATCCCCAGACCTTTTTTGTTTTTATTTTATGTTTTTTGGTACCAGGGATTGAACTCAGGGTCACTTAACTACTATGCCACATTCCCAGCCCTATTTAGTATTTTATTTAGAGACAGGGTCTGAGTTGCTTAGTGCCTCACTTTTGCTGGGGCTGGCTTTGAACTCGAGATCCTCCTGCCTCAACCTCCTGAGCCACTGGGATTACAAGTGTGCGTCACCATGCCTGTCCCGTTTTTAATTTTCATTTTCTTTTTAATTTTTTTTAGCTGAACATGGACATAATACCTTTGTTTTACTTATCTATTTTATGTGGTGCTGAGAACCAAACCCAGTAGCTCACATGTGCAGCACAAGCGCTCTACCACTGAGCCACAACCCCCCAAATTTTAAAATTTTGAGTCAGGATCTTAATAAGTTGTTTAGGGCCTCGCTAAGTTTCTGAGGCTGGCTTCAAACTTATGATTCTCCTGACTCAGCTTACCCAGTTGTTGGGATTACAGGTGTGTGCCACAAAGCCCAGCCTTTCTAGCCCTTTATAAAATTTCATTTTGAGACAGGTCCTCACTAAATTGCACAGGCTGGCCTTGAACTTGCAATATTCCTGTCTCAGCCTCCCGAGTAACTAGGATTACAGGCATGTGTCACTTGAAATAGGCTTGATACTTGAAAATGTTTTAAAGAAAAATTTTGATGCTATGATGAAATGTGGGTGTGACTTATTGCCCACTTTCCAATTAATTATAAGCTTATTCAAATGGTAATTACTGAATTAGAGTATAATGTTCTTAAATGCTTTGATAAAAACTGTTTTGACAAAATGATGTACCATTTTTTCCCTTTAAAAAATATTTACTGCACACTATGTGCTAGTACTGCTCTAAGTACCAAGGACATGGCAGTGAACAAGAAACACAAATTTCTGCCCATGTGGGAGCTTAAATTCTAGTATAAGTGTGTTGGTATGGGGTGAGGGGAGTCAAAATTAATAAATAAGTAAAATATATAGTGTGCTAGAGGTAGATAAAAGCTAGGAAAAAAAGACATAAGTAGAGAAGGAACATGGAATTCAAGTACATGTATGTGTGCAGGTGCAAATATGTGTGTGTACACATAAAATTTTAAATGGGTATGTGTATAAAATTTAAGAGTGATCAGGAAAGGTCTTATTGAGAAAATTCTAGGAGTGAGGAAATGGCTATGTGAGAGTAAAAGGCATTCCAAGTAGAAGAAATGTCAAGTACAGAGGTTCTAACATGAGATCAGAGGTATAACAGGGGGCCAGACAGTATAGGGGTTTATAGAATGTGGTAACGATTGGGTGAGTGACATCTATTGATACACTGAAAACAGACTGGGGTGGGAAGACAGTATAGGCACAGAACCATCCATTAGTAAGCTATTGCAATAATCCAGGCAAGAAATAATGGTGGTGCATGTCTGTGATCTCAGAGACTCAGAGATTGAGGGAGGAAGATTAAATTTCAAAGCCTATTTTGCCTTAAACTGTCTCAAAATAAAAAAAAAAAACAGAAAAGGCAAGGAGTGTAGCTCAGTAGTAGAGCACCCCTTGATTCAATCCCTAAAAACTGGGGGAAAAAAGATGCCCATTTATATATATAAATGAAGATGTTTAGTAGATAGATATTAGAATTTGGAATTTGAGAGAGGTTAGAGCTGGAGGCAATGGGCAGAATATCATAAAGTCATGAGACTGGATGAAATCATGTGTGTAGATAGAAGAGAAGAAAACCAGGATAGAACTCTGGGGCACTTCACATTTTTAAGATAAGAGAATAACAGAGGACACCGAGATGCAGCAATCAGTGAGACAGGAGGAAATCTGAAGAGAGTGCTTTCCTTAAAGACAAATGAAGAATGAGCAACCATGTCAAATGCTGCCAATTGGTCAAGGAAGATGAAAACAGATAACTGGTCACTGGGTCTATTAACTTGGAGGTTACTGACAAGGTCAAGGGCAAATTCAGCAAATCGGATTGAAGAGAAAACAGGAGAGGAGGATAGTAAGCAGCTTAATAGTAGACAACTCTTTAGAAGACTTTGATATGAGAAGAAATATGTAGCAGTTTGGGTGTTAGTGGGTTTTTATTTTTATTTTGGGGGGGGTCAGTGGGGTTTTACTTTTATTTTTTGGTACCTGGGGTCGAACTCAGAGGTGCTTTATCACTATATATACCCCAGCCATTTTTTTTTATTTTGCAAGGTCTCACTAAGTTGCTTAGGGCCTCCCTCACTAAATTTCTGAGTCTGTCTTTGAACTTATGATCCTCTTGCCTCAGCCTCCTAAGCCGCTGGCATGCGCCACCATGCCCGACTTGTTTTATCTTTTAAGATGGATGTGTTTATACATTTGGTGGGGGAAAAACAATGAAGAAAGAAAAATAGATGATGTGAAGAAGGAGAAGAATTGCTATACAAATGCCCTTAAATTGGCAAGAGGGGATAGAATCTAATGTGAGTGGAGGGGTTGGCTTTTGATAGGAGCATGGACAGGTCATCCACAGTTAACAGGAGCACATGGGCACACAGATATATGCTGGTGAGGTAAGGAGGGTTTGGGAGCTTATGAAAGTTCTCTTCCCGTTGCTTCCATTTTCTCAGTGAAAAGGAAGGGGGATTATGTACTGAGAATGAGCAAATAAAGAAGTATTTAGGCTGGAAGAAAGAGACAATATGAAACAGTCATCTAGGAAAGTGAGAGAATAAGAGAAATACAATACAATCACAATCTTACACTACCACCAGAAGTGTAGGTGGGCATCAGTCTCAGCCCAGCCTTGATAGCAGTAGACTAATTTTTCAATATTTGCTTAACTGTTAACAAAAAAATATCATACTGCTCATTTAATTCACATGCCTGGTCACTAGAGATGTTGAACATCTAGTCATAGTATTATCGGCCACTATATTTCCTCTTTGGTGAATTGTCTGTATCAGTTCTTTGTTCATTATTTTACTAGTGGGATATTAGTATTTTTCTTTATAGATATGTATGGATTCTTATAAGGATATTATTACAACTAATTTTATCTGTATCTGAAGTGTTTTGAATCTAATGAAAGATAATTATTCCATCAAATTCTAAAACTTGATTACCCTCTAATGTGTACAGGCAGGAAAAGGGACACATTACCTTAAGGGATGCAAGAGGATGTTCTGGTCCCAAGAGGCTCCAGTGAAAAGCAGCCAAGTCCTCATCTGGGAGAATGTGGTTACCTATAAAGTACATTTGTCATTTATTGACTATACCAATGTTTCCTGGAACCCCCAGGCCATGAAAAAGATCCTGGGAGAGAAAATGACCAAATAATTAACATAGGTCGATATTCTTAATATAATAATTACAGTAGTGATGTGTTGATTACCTACTACATATCATGTGTATTATATGTATCATTTTTATAATATCAATGCATGATAGTATTATTTCCATTTACAGATAAGGAAACTGAGGTTTAGACAATTTTGGTCACTTGGCTCTAGGTATGTACATACCAGGATGAAAAGCTAAGTCTATAATTCCAAGCTCATTCTATTACCTATCATGTAGTTATGCTGCCTTTTATAATAGCAGCAACAAAATTAATTACTTTCCAATAAGTGCTGAGCATTTTATATCTCGTTTCATTTAACCTCATCAATAATACTATGAGGTATTATTATTCCCATTTCCCAGATGAGAAAATTGAAATGGGCAAAGTGTGACTTCAGTGATTTGCACGAGGCCTAATTCCAAAACTTGTGCTGATACTCTTAGGTTACTCAAACTCATATCCTTTGGAATTACAGAGCAGTGATCACATCTAACATAAATATGTTAACCTTTAGGTTGTAATTACTTGGAAAACCAATTCAAAACATAATCCACTCTCCAGAATTTACTTTAAATACATCCTTAAAAGACAGTATAATAGAGGGATAGAGGAATGGATAAAATATATGATAAAGCAAGTATTGTAAAATGTTAATGGTAGAATATAGGTGGTGGATATAGTGTTTTCATTGCAAAATTCTTTCAGTTTTGCTGTATTATGGAAATTTTCATAATAAAATATTAGTACAAAAGAAATGAAGAGAAAAAGAAAAATATAATCAATAATTTGTGTTCCTGATCTAAATTTAGACACTGGGAAAGAAATGCTAATTATCTGAGTGAGGAACCAAAATAACTAGGACAAATGAAACATTTAGCCTAAGATAGTACTCTGCATAAAACAGTTATAAAATGTAAAAAAAATAATAAGTTTTACAAGAATACAAATAATGTTTTGGAATATCCTGTAACAATCCATGAGTCAAACATTCTGAGTTTTAGGGTGTCCCACAAAGAAGTCCAAGTATCCACTGTGTTTTCTGCATCATGGTGTTTGGCATGAGAATTTTAAAAAAGATGAACCCAATGATGATAGGCTAAATCACTCAAGTTTTTAATCCTTAATAATGGAAGAGGACAATTTACTTGGACTTTTTCTTTTGGACTACATACCTAGCAGTGCAGCAAATATGGGAAAATTCATCCGCTTGAGGCCCAGCTGCTTGGCCACCTCCTGCATCAGAAACTGGTTAGTAGTAAGGTTCTTCCCATTCCAGCTCAGTTTCAGAGCATGGGAACTGTAGTAAGAGGGAATATTGTAGAGTGCATACTCGGAGTCATGGGCAAGAAGGCCATGGAAGCCATTTTCCCTGAAAAAAGCCACTACTTCCAAATGGTGATCTTCAAGGCTCTGAAAGACCTAGGAGAGAAAAAAAAAAAAAAAAACATTTCATATGCCACAAAACTGGTCTGCACTGTTATAAGTCAGGAAAATTTTATAATTTGATGAAATTTACATGTGGTTGCGCAGAATATATTTAAAAAGAGCAAAAACAAAACCAGAGTGTTCTCTCGGCCTAAAACTTGATTATTTCTATAAACAAAGACAGAATTGTACATGTGTTCACTCAAAATTCCCAGTATGTTTTACTTCTTTTATGAAAGTTGGCCTAAACTCTTCAAAATCAGAAGGCTAAAATTAACATGGTATATATTGCATAACTTTCAAACAATGACAGAGAAGATCTTTGTTAGAAAAATAATAAAACCATTAATTATTGCTCACAATCTATTATGTACTATGCATATTTTACCTACATTATCATCAGATCAGCCATGACAAGGTACGTTTGGATGAAAACCTCAGAATGAATGTAGAAACAGAAACTGACATTCATTTCTTTTTTAAAATTCATGCTTTTTATCTTAGAAGCAGTTTATACTGCAAGAGCACACACCTAAGGCACTTCCAACACAAAGATGTCAGAAACTTCACCCCATTTTAGAAATGGGGAAACAAAGGCTGTTAAGAGGTTGGCTGTCCCCAGAGTGGCATAATGAGTGGTAAACAATTAAAACACAGATTGATCTGACTCCAGTACACATACATTTTCCATTGTACCAGCACCTTTGTGGAGAGCATTTTTTGTTTGGGTTGGTACTAGAGGTTGAGCCCAGTGTGCTTAACCACCAGCTAAGCTCCCAGCCTTTTTTTTTTAATTTTAGACAGTTTAGACTTACTAAGTTGCTTCAGGCCTTGCTAAATTGCTGAAGTTAGCCTCATTCATTTGATCTTCCTGCTTCAACCTCCCCAGTTGCTGGGATTACAGGTGTGCACCACCACCACCAGCTGAGAGAACTATTTTTTTTTTTTTGAGTACCAGGGCTTAAACTCAGGGTCACTTGACCACTGAGCCACATCCCCAGCCCTATTTTGTATTTTATTTAGAGACAGGGTGTCACTGAGTTGCTTAGTGCCTCATTTTTTCTGAGGCTGGCTTTGAACTCATGATCCTCCTGCCTCAGCCTCCCAAGCTCCTGGGATTACAGGCATGTGCCACCACCATGCCTAGCTTGAGAGAATTATTTTTCATGGAACAGTGACAGACTGTTACATACCCCTCCTGTATGCACCTCTACTGCTACACTTGAAGCATATTAATGTTACCTATATATTGGCTTCTACAGAGACTTTTTATATGTCTGGCTCCCACATAAGCCCTAGTGCATGATAACACTAATGATGACTAACAGATACTGAATATGTATGAAGCAATGTTACAAATACTTAACATGCATTAACTTGTTAAATATTCACAATAACCTTATGAGGCCATAATTACTATTAGTATAACTACTATTAGCCCCCACCCCTATTTTAACTTATTATCTCCAAGGTAACACAATTATAATGAGAAAATCCTAGATGTCAGCTCAAGACCCTATGGACCTTGATAATTTTGTTAAACTCAATTTACCTGTTTTTCATTTAAGTTGTAAAGGGTTTATAATTTTCTGGAGTCCAACAGAAGTTTCAATGCTTTAAATTTTTGCTATGGAAAAAGAGTTTAGTTAGTGTTGACAATAATGCCACATATTATGTCACATAAAGGGAGGTACACTGATAAGCAGATAAGTGAAGCAAGGTCTATGTTATTTTATATTTAGACAAAGTAACCACCTAGGTATTTGGGTATACCTAGATTTATGATTAACTCCAAGATGTGTTAGGATACAAGTAGTTTTATGTTGTCCCCTGGTGATAGTTTCTTGCAGTTTATCAGTCACATAAACATCAGGAAAAGTGCAGTGTGATATGTTCTTTCATCCTAACAGGATCACATAAGCATCATAAACCATATTTTACAGATGAGGAAACTGAGGCTGAGAGAGGTTAGGTGCCATGCTCAGAGCTAGGAAGCAGTGATGTGTGTCAGATTAACATTAAAATCCATGTTCTGGGGCTGGGGTTGTAGCTCAGTAGTAGAGTACTTGCCTAGTACATGTAAGGCACTGGGTTCAATTCTTAGAACCACATATAATTATTTAAAATAAAGGTTCATTGACAACTAAAAATTTTTTTTTTGAAAAATCCATGTTCTGTTCACTACAACATCTAATCTTTCACTGGTCTGACGCTGATTATTCTACAATCCAAGTAATTTCTTCTTTTTTTCTACTGGTGATTGAACTTAGGGATATTTTACCACTGAGCTACTTCAACAACCCTTCTTACTTTTTTATTTTGAGACAGGGCTTTGCTAAGACTGGCCTTGAACTTGAGATCCACCTGCCTTAGCCTCCTGAGTCACTGGAATTTCAGGCATATGCCACTGCACCCAGTTCTACCCAAGTGATTTCAACTCCAGAAAGCCAAGGATTAATGATTTTAAACTAATCTGTTGGTTCCTAAGATACAAGGAATGTAAATCACAATAACCAGAAGAGCTTTTCCAAATATACTAACCTGGATCTGACCTCAGATCTGCTGAAACAATTTCCTGAATGTGATCCAAACACACATTTCAAAATGGTTTCCAAAAGGTTCTGATGCACACCCTCAATTAAGAATCACTAAACAAAGTCAATTATTCATGTATTAAGAGGGGCTAGGATCATGGCTCAGTGGTAGAGTGTTTGCCTAGCATGTGTGAGGCACAGGGTTTGATTCTCATCACTGCATGTAAATAAAGATCCACTGACCACTAACAAAATATTTTTTAAAAGAATAAACAAGAATGTCTAAAACTAATCTGCAGCAAAATTTTAAGAAAATCTCAAGGTTCTAGGTATAGAACTTCTTTCACTACACATTCTGGGATAGAATAATAAAAGACAACAGAATAAGAATATCACAAAACTGTCTTGCAATTCCCCAATATCCCACTCCTACCAGGTTAATTTCATAACCACCTGTTTTCTAAATTACTCCTACTTCCATCTTTGCTCACTTGGGTTTACCTACCTAGAATGCCTTACTGCCTTTCTTGCCCAGTGTGCTGAATACTTTCCATAGGCCCATATTATTCCTGGATAAAAATACCCAAGATATTTTCTTATGCTTGGATAATTTTTCTCACCTTCATTTTACTGCACTGAGACAGATGTCACTGTCACAGAATTAATTTGATAGTACCATCATCTCCAAGTTTTAATCTCATAAATTCTATCTTACTCTTGTGTATATCCCTCCATGGTCCTAATGACAGTGCTAACTGGTAAATAATAGTAAACAAAGGCCTACCAAGGTTGTAAAACAGAAAGCAGCCCTAGCAAATGAGAGGCACCATCATTTATTTAAGCATTTGACTTCTACAGTAGATGTCCTGAAGTCACTGGGAAAAATCTGACTGAATTGCTGGCTACCTCATCTCAAGTACCAATATTAGTTATCAGTTAGGTATCTACAATGTAGCAGGCACTGATCTAAACCCACCTAATTTCCACTAACCTCACAATAATATTGTGAGGCAATATTGAAGTGGTCTTCCCTCAGCCACCAGGATATATTCCAAGACCCCTGAGTGGATGCCTGAAATGGTTGATGGTACCAAGCCCTTTATATACCATGTTTTTATCTTAGACATACACACAAATTTAATGCCTTTTCCAACTTCACATTTAAATATTTTGACTATAACTCCTGCAGGTTAAGGTACAACAGCCAAACTAGCTTCAATTTCTTTTTCCTTCTTTATAATTACATGGATAAAAGGTTCATTTTTACTACAGATCTTAGCAACTTCAGAATTTTTTTCTTTCTTCATTAAGGGAAGTACTTTACTGCTTCTCTTTGTCATACATGAATTGCCAGCACCACTACTTTTGTGCTTTGGGGTCATTAGTAAGTAAAGTAAGGGTTACTTGCACACAAGCTCTGAGATACTCTAATAGTCAATCTAATCATCAAGATGATTACTAAATGACTAATCAACATGTAATTATATAGCATAGATACACTGGAAGAATGGCACAAAGTTTCATTACACTACTCAGAATTGTGTGCAATTGGGCTGGGGGTTTAGCTCAGTGGTAGAGTGTTTGCCTAGCATGTGTGAGTTTGATCTTCAACTTCAAAAATAATTGCCTAGCATGTGTGAGTTTGATCTTCAACTTCAAAAATAAAGGTTTTGGGGCTGGGTTTGTGGCTCAGCAGTAGAGTGCTCACCTAGCGCATGCAGGGCACTGGGTTTGATCCTCAGCACCACAGAAAAATAAAATAAAGGTACTGTGTCCAACTACAACTAAAACAAAAATAAATAAATAAATGTTTTGCATCCATCTACAACTAAAAAAATAATAAAAAAAGAATTGTGTGCAATTTAAGACTTACGAATTGTTCATTTATGGAGTTTTCTATTTAATATTTTTTGGAACACAGCTGACCACAGGTACCTGAAACCATGCAGAGTAAAACCATGGATAAGGGGGTGGAGACCACTATATCTCCATTTTACAGATAGATGAGACTCAAAGGATAAAGAACTTGACCAAAGTCACATAGCTAAAAATTGAAGCTGGGGGATGGGGTTGTAGCTCAGTGGTAGAGTGACTGAACCCAGAAGCACTGAGATCAATCCTTAGCACCACATAAAGATAAAGGTTAAATTCTTTAAAAAATAGTGAAGCTGGACTATAATCACAACATCATTAGTCATCAGAGAAATGCCAGTCAAAGCCATAATGAGAAACCAGTTAATACCCAGTAGGATGACCATAATTTAAAAAATAGAAAATATTGAGTATTGGCAAAGATGTGGAAAAATTGTAATTCTTATATATTGTTGGTAGAAATAAAAAGTGGAGAAGCCACTTTGAAAAACAGTCTGCAAAATCCTCAAATGGCTAAACATATATGAACCAGCAATTCCACTCCTAGATACATACCCAAAATAACTGAAAGGCTACATTCACCAAAACCTTGTACATGAACATTCAGAGTAGCCTTTATTCAGAATAGCTAAAAGGTGGAAACAACACATTTGATGAAAGGTTAAACAAAATGTCATACATCCACACAAGGGAATATTATTCAGCTATAAAATGGAAAACAGTACTGATTCTTGGAACAGTGAATGAATCTTGAGAACAAGCTATGTGAAATAAGCCACACACAAAAGACCACATGATGAACAACTGCTTTGTGTGAAATGCCCACAATAGGCAAATCCATAGAGGTGGAAAAATAAATTGGAGATTTCCAGGGATTAGAGTGAGAAAGAGGGAAATGGGTAATGGGTACTGGGTTTCCTTTTGAAGTTAAAAAAATGTTCTGTGGGGGCTGGGGATATAGTTCAGTTGGTAGAGTGCTTGTCTCTCATGTATAGTGCCCTGGGTTCAATCCCTAGCACCACCAAAAAAAAAAAAAAAAGAAAGCTCTCTAATTAGATAGTGGTGATATTTGCATAACTGAATATACTAAACACTAACAACTTATATACTTTAAAATGGTGAATTATAGGGTTGGGGTTGTGGCTCAGTGGTAAAGTGCTTGCCTAGCATACATGAGGCACTGGGTTAAATCCCCGGCATCATATAAAAATGAAAACAAATAAAAGTAAAGGTATTATGCACATCTACAACTAAAAAAAATATTTTTAAAATGGTGAATTATATGGTATACAAAGTATATCTCAATTTTTTAAAAACTGGAGGTAGGATTCATATTCAACTCTGTCCACAAAGCCCAAGCTCCCTAACCCTCAGTTTAATATTTGTTTAGAAATATTTTTTCAGTTGTTGATAGACTTTTATTTTGTGCACTACCTCTTAGCCCCAGCTCCAGCCCCTTAATACTTTTTTACTACAGAAAATTATAATCATACAAAGATCATAACTTTTAAAAAGTGGTACATTATGACCGTTCATAAAGTGGGTTTGATGACATATTTGCACATGCATATAATTTGATCAGTTTCACTCCCTAGTACCCCCTCTTTCCCTCCCCATCCCCTTCCTCAACTCTACTGATCTCCATTCTGTTCCACCCCACTCTCGCTTGCTCTCTCTCTCTCACATATACACCATATAGCACCTTCTATAAGTGCACTGTACATGTGCATGACCAATATCATAACATACTTCTCAATGACACAGTTCTCAGAATGTAACCAACAATAAGGAATAAATGCATGATTGTTTAAGAGAAAATCCAGTAACAAAATAAAAAGATCAACACCAATTTTCTTTTTTAAAATATTTTTTGAGTTGTAGATGAACACAATATCTCTATTTTATTTATTTATTTATTTTATGTGGTGCTGAGGATGAAACCCAGTGCCTCATGCATGCGAGGCTAGCGCTCAACCACTGAGCTACAACCCCAGCTTCAATTTTCTTAACTATACAAAAATCAAACATTTCTTTAGTAAGAACGCATAAATTATTGGCTAATAATAAGGGAAAAAAATCAAACATTTCTGTTTGGGAAAGGGCAGCGAATGTAAACTCAAAAGGAAATGACAAACAAAAAATCTGGAACTCATAGCACAAAGGGCTAATTTTAGAAAGCACTTCACAAAAAAGTAAACAAAAGTTTATAAAAATGATCAAACTCACTAGTGATAAGAGACATGGAAATTAAAATACTTTTCTATTTTTGTGGTACGAGGGAATGAACCCAGGGGCACTCTACTATTGAACTACATTCCAGTCCTTTTAATTTTTAAATTTTGAGACAGGATCTCACTAAGTTGCCCAGATTGGCCTTGAATTTGTGTGAGGAACACAGGAGGACTATCTCAGCCTTCCAAGTAGCTGGGATTACAGGTGCGTGTACCTAGTTACAAATAACATACTAGTGAGGAAAATAGGCACACACAGACACTGCTGGTAGGGGTATAAATTGAACAATTTCTAGGAAGAGCAATTTGGCAAAATCGTCCAAAATTAAAAATACACATATGCTTTGACACAGCAATTCTTTTTTTTTTTTTTTTTGGCGGGGGGTGGTGGTGGTGGTGGTGGTGGTGGTTATCAGCCTCCCTCAGCCTCCTGAGCTGCTGGGATTGCAAGCAGGTGCCACCTGACTGACCCAACAATTCTTCCTTCAGGGACTTATCTTTTAGGTACAGAAAGCACTTGGAATAACAATGCAAATGTTTAAGTTTGAACAACTACTTTTCAAGTATATAAAATATTCATTGCAACATTATTTATAATAGCTAATGACTGGAAACAACCTAATTAATTACACATCAATAAGAGGACTAGCTAAATAAATTATAATATATGCATATGATAGAATAGTACAGAATCATAAAATAATAAAACTCTATACATACATGTGGAAAATTTACCAGATATATTAAATGTTAAAGGCAAGATACATATTAAATTATAAAAGTAAAGGTTGGGAATATAGCTAAGTGGACAAAACTCTATACATACATGTGGAAAATTTACCAGATATATTAAATGTTAAAGGCAAGATACATATTAAATTATAAAAGTAAAGGCTGGGGATATAGCTAAGTGGTAGAGTGTGCTTAGCATGTATGAGACACTAGGGTCAATTTCACACATCAAAAGAAAAAAGCATAGGACGGCTGTGTCTTTTAAAAAGGTGTACATTTTGTGTAATGTGTATAATATGAATAATACATATTCTTATATATCATATATATTTGATGTTATATGTATAATATCTCTGGAACAATATACAACAAACTGATAATATCGATCACCTCTAGAAAAGAGAAACTAGTAGCTGGGGACAGGGATGGGAGATTTTTTTTTAACCATATATTCTTCTGAACCTTTTCAAGTTTGGTATCATGAAATGCAATACTATTCAAAAATAGGGACTCGGGTGTGACTTAGTGGTAGAGCACTTGCCTTGCATCTGTAAGGCCCAAGATTCCAACCTCAGCACCACAAAAATATATATCATGGTTGAATAAAAGCAGAACATACAAAGGGGGCAAGTCAAACAATGTAAGAGAGTATACAGTGAAAAGTATTATTCCTTGGTTTGAAGTACCAGTGATTGAACCCAGGGCCACTTTACCACTGAGCTATATCCTCAGCCCTTTTTTATATTTTTATTTTAAATAGGGCCTTGCTAAATTGCCCAAGCTGGCCTCAGACTTTTGATACTCCTGCCTCAGTCCCAAGAGTTGCTGAGATTACAGGCAAGTACCACACCTGGCTAAGTAACAGTCCTTTAATTTCTAGGAGATAATTGGCAGTTCTATGCACCTCCCATGAAGAGACTAATTTAATAGATCTTAGGGTCAGTCTGGGAATCTATTTTTAGCAAGAACCCAAGATGTTTTTCACAATGAGGCAAGTTTAAGAAGTAGTCACATCACCCAGCATGGCAATTTATTCATAGTAAAATACAACCTAGACTGGAATGCAACCATTAAATCCTAACCAGAGCAAAAAGAAACAGACTTCTAGCTACAATAACCTCAGAATAGTGAGAACCCTGTCTCCATTTTACATATTTATGATAATTACTTCCACCTGTAAGCAGATCTTCCAGTGCCTGGCCCAAACTGGTCCAGTTCAGTTGTTAACCTTGCAATTTTTTAGGAAACAGTTTAGGAAGATTAAACCATAAAACGTGCAAACAACAAATCAGAAAAGCAGTATGTCAGGAGCTGTTCTGGAAATACACACCCTTAAGCCCTGAGCAAGAGATACTTAACAATTATGTGTCCCTGCAATAACTTGGGCTTTACCTCTGCTTGGATACTGAGGTGTGGCTCCAGGAGTAGGTATCACCCAGTAGGGTTGAGTTACACTCACCCATTCCTTTGTAATCCTATCCCTTTACCTTTTTTGGCATAGAACCTCCACTTGTGTGTCCCCAATGTAAGAATAAAGAATTTCAGTGGCTCTCTCTCTCTCTTCCACAGATCCCCAAGCTCAGAGAGCCATCCTGGATTTTGAAAAGGTACTTCTGTGTATTTGCGTGCTTTCTTTGCCTTTTTCTTAAGTTATTGGAATAGTCAGATTTTGTGAACCCAGCATAGGTTGCCAGCTAGGATAGATGGTGATAAATGGAGACTCCACTGGGATGTTTTAAGGTAGTTGATAAAATGTATACAATTAAAGTATAGCCCTCTCTCATAAGAACGCTTTTTATGACTTATTGTGAAACTAACGTGGATTTGTTGTGTTCTGAAATGTTTAGATAAGAATTTTTGAATTTATGTACTGGAATGTATGTAGAGAATGAAAGGAGAGAGGAGAGATTGTTTTATTGGTGGGACGTTAAAATTCCAGAAGTTCTCTGCTTCTAAAAAAGTAAAGTATTTTTAATTTTTTTATTTGATTCTTTCTTTCTAGATTTATTTAGACAACTTGAATTGGGCAAATAAATCTGCTGAGCCTCTCATTGTTTCCTTACCAAAAATTAAAGTTCAGTGAACTATAACTCAGCTGTTCTCACACAGATGCAGGGCTCTAACCTGCCACTGGCAATACTTTTAACCTTTATATAACCTGGGCTGGGTGCCAAACCCACACCCCATGGTGCCAGCATCTGCTGCTGGAACCTGCTTTTGATTTGGGGGAATTTTCAGGTGCCCATGTGCTGTGAAGGGAGAATGCAAGAACGGAGGCACAGCTGTGGCAGCACTAATGGGACCCCAGCCCACTTATGGATCCAGGATTCTGTTGAGACATCCCCAGGAGCCCCCACGTGGTGCTGCCCTAGAGGGATTCAAAGCAGGAAAACACAAACAGGTCAGGCAAAATCCAAACATCTAGGGAAGTTTTGGGAGCGAAGTGTAGCTTTCTGATGGAGTTGCTGGCAGGGAAGGGACAAATTGCTGGTTTGCAACCACACTTTTGACAGCCCAGTGGGCAGGTGCCTCCCCAAGGCAACTGGCAAAATGCCCACACACGATGCGGTCCCTCAGGCAGGGAAAGGTGGACAGATCCAATGACCAACTATAAAGCGATGGCGCTTGGCTTCCTAAGGCTCGCCCCTGAGGCGCAGCCATGCATGTGTTTTCTCCCTGGGCGCAAGCCCTGCTTGGTTGGGATGAACACAAGCACGGGACACATGCTCAGACAATGGCTGAACGCCAAGCTGGCCCCAGCTATGTGTCCCCTGGGCACAGGCACAAGCCCAGTGGCCTGGGCGCGGCATGGGCAGAGGTCAGTCCAGCACCAGGGTCTTTTACCATGGGAACCAGATGTGGCCACAGGAGAGGCAAAGAAGCAGACAGCAAAAGGCAATCTTTGTTACCTCCAGCAAATGTGATGCCCTGGTGTTACCATGACAACTGTGTGCTTGCCCTGGCAGGTGCAATGTGTCCGGCGCAATGTGTCCTGTCATCAGCAACTGCAGCTACCACACTGTGCTAGCTTCACAAGCCGTGGACAAATCCCTGGGCACAACAGGGTTTCAATCAGAACCACTGGTAATAGAACATGAGAAACACATAGGACCTCAGGCAAAACTTTGGACTATGAGAACCCAAAAGAGTCCTCCAGCCACATGGCCAGGACAAAATGGCAGATTAATCTCACCTCCCACATTTTTCGTGGGCTACCCATTGGTCCTTCCTACCATCACTCAAGCTGGACTTCCCACTCTGCCTCCCAGCTTCCAACATATCCTTTCTCACACAGGCTGACAATCGGAATTAAAAGGCCTGCACCCAGCTGTTAGAAAATGCCTTCATAATTTTAATATATTCTCACTAAAAAAGACATCTCTTTTTCAGGCAAAATTGTGTTTCACAGGATTCTATGTTGCTGCTCCAATCTTAATATATTCTCAAAGCTAAATAATCTGATTTTTATCCCTTGACAGGTTTCCTTAAAAATTCTTTATGGCTGTATTATAAAGGAAAATTGCAGAGATAATGTTACATTTATGAGTAATGCATGTTTGCTTGTATTTTATTTCTGAAGATAGAGTATATTTGATCATCACAAGATAAAAAAGGCCGGCAATCTGAGATAATTTTCTCACAATCTCTCATGACAATCAAATATCCTTATTCTTCTTGGTTTTTAACTATGTAAATACAGAATATAGACAAATATATGCACAGAAACTTTGTGATGTCACATAGAGGTAAAAGTGCACTCCTAGTTAACAATAAGTTAAGATGGATCCAAATATTTAAGAACTATATGGTTTCATAATTATAACTACCTTTTATTATTTTTTATAATTATTTTTAGTTGTAGTTGGACACAACACCTTTATTTTATTTATTTATTTTTATGTGGTGCTGAGGATCAAACCCAGGGCCCTGCACATGCTAGGTGAGCACTCTACCCCTGAGCCACAACCGCAGACCCTACCTTTTATTCTTAGTACATATTTTTCCAGTTAAATTATCTATACTCTTTAATCTATGATAATTAAAATATATGTCTAATTGTTTACTTAATTTGTATCTATTTGCTTCTAATCATTTCCTTCAACAAAAAACCACACAATTTATACTTCTTATACATGCATTTATTTGATGCTCTGCCTTTTATAGTTACACATATTTAAGATAAATGTACTTAACTATAAAATTTTTTTCTTTCAAGAGATAATACAACCATCAAGTAATCTCTAATTCTCAAATTACTGTACAAACTTTTATAAGATGATAAACAGATATGATTTTGTCAACAAAAATGTCAAAGGGCTTTAACTATATTTTAATTGAGATATTTCTTCTTATCAAGGTACAATAATTTATTTAGATTCTAAGATTTACAGAAATTGTTCCAAAGTATAACCAAGAAAAATTCTAAAAGGAGAAGAAGATAGTTCTATAGAGAGGAAGCACACACTGGAGGTCCTAAGAAGAAGAAGAAAGAAATCATCTTTGGGTAAAACAAAGGTCTTTATGTATTCTAAGATTTTAATGGTAAAAGAATTTTCCTAAATAGGGAAATCTTTATATCATTATAAAACAAATGAAAAACAGATTTAGGTATAACTGAACTGATTATAAAAATTTGAACTGATTAATTCTAGGATATTTCAGGCTCTTTTCCCCTGATTTTATTATGCTGATATAAGCTTTTTGTCCACATTCTGACATGACAGAGCTTATTAAAATATTGAGCTTAGGGCTGGGGATGTGGCTCAAGTGGTAGCGTGCTCGCCTGGCATGCATGCGGCCCGGGTTCGATCCTCAGCACCACATACAAAAGATGTTGTGTCTGCCGGAAACTGAATAATAAATGTTGAAAAATTCTCTCTCTCTCTCTCGCTCTCTTAAAAAAATATTGAGCTTATACTCAATAATTCTTGCTGTTTGAACAAGGACCAATTTTTAATGAATCAAACTCATATATCCACGAAACAATAAATCTTTTAAAATGCTGAGTTAAATTCCAATTTTGACACTTCTCATTGGAGGCTAAAATTAATTGATTCAAAGATATCAGTAATGATTACTGTTGATTCTGACATATTGGATATTTGTGGGATTTGGGAGAACATTTTCTTAGAACTGGAGCTCTCCAAATTAAAATCATATGTTAGTTTTGAGCAATAAAAGTTACAACCTTTGTGGGAATTTCATTTGTATTATATAAATTTTCTAACTGGACCTATATTCCATGAAATATTGTAAGACTTATACATTGCTCCCTACACTAGGAAAAAACCTTAATCATATTTTCTAAAAGACAATTAATAGACACCTATTTAATGGATAATATTCTGAGATACAGAGATATTTGAGAACTTCTCTCAGGAAGAGATTGAGGTTCTTTTTAAATTGTCCATTTGCATGTAACATCAAAATGTATCAGCTAGTTTATATCCTATAAAATGACAATGATCAATAAAAAGTATCTCGTTTTCATATCTAGTCTCAATTACTGTCATCAGAGAAGGCCTTAAAAATTACCTACTAGAAAGAAAGATAACAGGGGACCTCTCAAACTTAGTATAGACCAGAACAAATTCAGGGAGATTTTCAAGAGATCCAAATTTATGTATTGTAATATTTCAAAATTTATGCCAGATGTCTAACCTCATCTAGAGAGATATTATGCTATTTCTTAGCATAATAAAAACAGTTTTAGAGGAGACTTATCTTAACCATGTCCCAATAACACAGAATAGGTCAAACCTGATAATCTGTCTGAGGCCAGACAATTTCCCAAAACAGATATCCAACAGGTAAACAAAATGCCTAAAAAATAATTTTAGTAAGCCTTTCCAAAAATCCTACTGTTTTCATAGAGGGACTCAAAAAGACAGTACAGCACCCTGGATGTATAGGGGGCCAGCTTTTTTCAAAAGATGAGTTTATCATCCAGTTATCCCTAAACATTTCAAGGGATTTACAAAGGCTAATAAAGTCCTAACCAAGTTTGGATGTTACACCATAGTTGAATAGAGACCAAACGAGGGGGAAAACATACAGACAGTAAGAGATTAAAATGCTAATCTTACCCCAAGAAAAGTAAGCTTCCTGGTTAAAAATTTTACTCCTCTTCTAAGTTATAAACAGAGTTTAGAAGCCTCTAAACACTGAAACGGGGCCTTACTTTGAGCCCCTGTCAACAGTTTATCACTGAGGAAAATACCCCTAAAATATTAGATAGACAGCCATAAATAAATTAGTTCAACAGCCAATAACTTAATTCAGTAAGAAACTTAACATGATAGACCTTTTCTCAACTTTAATAATATGAGATGATGCCCTAAATACATTGATATTTTTGAAATTATAGTAAAGTCATGGATTATGCATGGTTGCTGGAGCTAATTTTGCTACATTGAGTGGAGTTGTTAAGGATGTTCATGCAGCTGTTTCTTAATACACAAAGATTTTTTTGACATAAGATCCCTAAAAATGTTATTGCTAGCTCAATGTCATGTAAAATTCTAAATTAGATCACTGTCTTAAACAGTACTGTTAACTTGTTTTTATCCATTTGAGATACTAACTACCCTTAGATCAACAGTGGATTTCATAACAATAATGACAGTTTTTCATAGAGTGGTAAATGAAAGGCTATTCATTTTTTATTGGTAAAAAAGAAAATATCTTCTCTAGGCTTATTTAACATGCATACTTCCTATTTTGGATAGATGTTTATATATTTCTCATGCCCCTAGTAAAAGCCACAGCTCCTAAGTTAAAAACTCTGTCACTAGCCTCATCCCAAATTAAGATAATTATTTAAGTTAATCTAGAGCTAATTTCAAAGTATAAAGTTTTCATATAACAATTAATAAAGTCTAAGTATCTATTTACCATAGTCCCTTTAAATGACTTTTGTCAAAATTCAAGACCAACTAAAGATGTTCAATCTTTTATTATTTAAATACTTGTATATAATTTGAACTAATGATATTATGACTTATGCTAGCCTTTCATTCAATGTTAATAAACTAAAAAGGGGGAAAACAAGGACCCCATATGCACACACTAGATCTTACATATATTTCAAAAATTTTCTTAAATTGTAATATTGAGAGTCTGTTACTGAACATGATTCAGTAAATTAAGTCAGATTTTAAAAGAAAGTTTAAACCTGTCATCATGAAAATGTCTGAAAAACCTGGCACAGAAAGGTAAATTTCTACCTGCAAAGTTTATAGCCATGAAGCTTCATGAGCTTATCAGGTAAGTAAAAATTATGAAGATACTTCTGTGGACCCATCTCTCAAGTCCACCTTTAATGTGCATTGCAGTGTGAACTGGAAAGTCCATCCATGTAATTAGATTAATTATACTGACTATAATGGTCAGTTATAGCTATATGTTGATCCTATGGTAAACAGGCTATCTGGGAATATCTGTTGAGAAAAAGACAGCATATAGAAACCTAAACCAGCTAATCATGTTGGTCCTTATAAAGACTATATTTATATATCTGGACAATTGTCAAAATAGAAAGATTGTTAAAATAGAATTTTCCTATATAGGCCAGTTATTTACAGACTGCTCTCCTAGAATTGACAAGGACAATTGCAGAAGTTTTAACCCTCAGTGAGATGGCACCCAAAAGGATGTCTGGTGCTTAACTTCTGCCTCCAGAATTTCTGCATTTCTGACAGACCTAAGAGACTCCTTAAATTTGAGAATTAAGAGAAAGGGTGATAAATATCCTGTAGCTTATAAAAAACACAACTTGCCTAATTGTAGCACTAGTTATAATAGAGGAAAAGGACACTGATCCTTCATCAATGTTCCTTTGTCATATTGCCAGCTAGCATGCTGAAGTTAATTTTCAGGCCTTGAAACAGGTGCATGCTATTAACTAGACCTAGGCAACCTCTTGATCTCATGATCCTTGAAGGGACTACTTTAAATATTATTCATTGTTTCTACAATTAAAGCCTTTATAGCTATGTTTTAAAATTTCCAATGTGAATTTTCTTAATAATTCAATTTAAATTACTTCCAAGATAGTCAGATAAGTGCTGATGGAACGATTGGAATTCAGTTAAATGCTCTAAAAGCCACTGTAATGAATAATGCAAATGAACATTATTTGCATTATTTGGGAATAATGCTCTATGGTTTGGGGAAAGGCTTAAATGCCATGCCAATTAAATATGTCTGTGTTACTGTGGCCAAACACAATGCTTTGCAATAAAATTGGGAAAAGATTAAGAATCTTTTGATGAGTGTTTGGCAGAGTAGTAATAATAATAACCTGGATGTGTCAAAATTAATTAAATGACTTTAATCCTAAAAAATATATTAAAACATTCTACATATGTTATTGGAAATAATATGGTTTTCTACTAATTCCTTTTGTCTCAACAGTAGGTCATGACAACCTTGGACCAAGAATCCAGTGATTGGAAGATACCCCAATTGCTTTTCTATATTAAGAAAAGGGAATATGTCAGGAACCACTCTAGAAATACATACCCTTAAGTCCTGAGCAAGAGATACTGAACAATTATTGTGCCCTGCCATAGCTTGGGCTTTACCTCTGCTTAGATAATGAGGTGTGGCTCCAGGTGTAGGCATCACCCAGTGGAGTTGAGTTACACTCACCTATTCCTTTGAAATCCTATTCCTTTACCCTTTTTGGGACAGAATGTTTCATGGAACCTCTGCTTATGTGTCCCCTACATAAGAATTAAGAATTCCAGTGGCTCGCTCTCTCTCTTTTCCACAGACCCCTAAGGTTGGAGAGCCATCCTGGTTTTTGAAAAGGTACTCTGTGTGTTTGTGTGCTTTCTTTGCCATTTTCTTAAGTTATTGGAATAGTTAGATTTTGTGAACCCAGCATTAGGTCGCCAGCTAGGACAGATGGCGACAGCAATATATTTGAGTTTTAAACAAACCAAATGCTGAGGGTTGGGACTGTAGCTCAGTGGCAGAGCGCTTGCCTAGCATGTGCAAGGCATCGGGTTTGATCCTCAGCACTACATAAATATAAACAAATAAAGGCATTCTGTCCATTTACAACTACAAAAAACAAAAACAACAAAAAAATTAAAGCAAGAGCTGAGATTTTGAATAACTGATAACAGCTTTTCATTGCTGCTTCACAATTATGGATATGAATTGAGGACCCATTAAGTGTCAGGATGCAGAAAGCACAAAGTAGGAGATTTAAAAGCATGTGAGAAATTATGAGTATAAGATGCCATGGCGGGGCTAGGGATGTGGCTCAGGCCTTGGCGCGCTCGCCTGGCATGCATGCGGCCCTGGTTCGATCCTCAGCACCACATACAAACAAAGATGTTGTATCCGCCGAAAACTAAAAAATAAATATTAAAATTCTCTTTCTCTCTCTTTTAAAAAAATGCCATGGGGAACAGAGGAAAAACAGCTTACTGCCTAGAGGGGAATCCTTTTTAGAAGAAGCAACACTTATTTATTAACCTCAGAGAAAGATGACTAAGAAAGGTTGACGTCTCATTTCCTACCATAAGTAGTCTAAAGCAGCGGCTTTATTTTTTTTTTTTGACATTTCAGAACTGTAATTTAATATTTTGTCATGGCCAAAAATATTCAGATTGCCAATTGTCTTAATTTTCTACTGCTATGAATACAACTGGCATGATGTGTTATCCTCTTATTTTTTTAATGTACTTTTTTTATTGGTTGTTTAAAACATTACAAAGCTCTTGACATATCATATTTCATACATTTGATTCAAGTGAGTTATGAACTCCCATTTTTACCCCGCATACAGATTGCAGAATCACATCGGTCACACATCCACGTTTTTACATATTGCCATACTAGTGACTGTTGTATCCTGCTATCTTTCCTATCCTCTACTATCCCCCCTCCCCTCCCATCTTCTCTCTCTACCCCATCTACTGTAATTCATTTCTCTCCCTTGATTTTTTTCCCTTTCCCCTCACATCCTCTTATATGTAATTCTGTATAACAATGAGGGTCTTCTTCCATTTCCATGCAATTTCCCTTCTCTCTCCCTTTCCCTCCCACCTCTTGTCCCTGGTTTAATGAATAAAGCAGTGGCTTTAAAACTATGCTTCCCCAGCTGGGTGCAATGGCAGAGGCCCATAATCCCAGAGACTTGGGAGGTTGAGGCAGGAGAATTGCCAACTTAAGACCAGCTTCAGCAACTCTGTGAGGTCCTAAGCAATTTAGTGAGACCCTGTTTCAAAATTAAAGAAAGGGCTGAGGACATGACTCAGTTGTTAAGTTTTCCTAGGTTCAATTGCCAGTACCAATTGTGCTTCCCCAAACCCAGATTTCAGCAGGAGGACACAGGACAAAATAACCAGGAAGGATCAGTGTTCCTACTTCCTCTTCAACCTAATCTCATATCCTCCATTTTATACATTTTATATTTAGGCTTTCAGGAACATAAAAAATATTTGCAGGGGCTGGGGTTGTGGCCCAGTGGTAGAGTGCTTGCCTAGCATATGTGAGGCACTGGGTTTGATTCTCAGCACCACATATAAATAAATAAATAATAAAGGTCCATCAACAACTAAAAAAAAGTATTTGCTAGCCAGATACAGTGGCATACACCTTTAATTCAAGCAACTTGGGAGACTTGAGGTCAGAGAACTGCAAGTTCCATACCAGCATCATCAATTTAGCAAGACCATGTCTCAAAATAAAAAAAATATATATAAAAATTAGGGGGGAAGAATTCCTTCAAAATATAAAGAAAGATCAGTGATTAAGAAGGAGGGTATTGGGGAAGGTGAGGATGGACAGGATAAGGAAAGAACAGTAGAATGAATTTGAGCTAACTTTCCTATAACATACATGAATATACCACAGTGAATCTCACCAAAGTATATCCACAAGGCACTAGTTGAAACTATAATAGAAAGATCAGAGCAGTAGAGGGAAGGGAATGGGGAAAGGAGGGGAGAGAGAGAGAAAGGGGAAATACTTAAGACTGAACTAGAGCAAATTATATTCCATGCTTTTATAATTATGTCAACATGAACCCTAATGTTATTATGTATAACCAAAAAGAAAAATAAAATAAAAGGGCTGGATGCAGCTCAGTGGTAAAGAAGCCTGAGTTCAGTGGCAGAGTGCTTGCCTAGCATGCATGAGGCACTGGGTTTGATCCTCAGCACTATATAAAAATAAACAAATAAAATAAAGGCATGCTGTCCATGGATATGGAAAAATTTTTTAAATTTTTAAAAAGAAGCCTGAGTTCAATCCCCAGTCCACACACACAAAGAAAGCATATTTGCTATAAATACAAAACTATTAACCACCAGATTATAAGTTTCGAGAAGGCTGGATTTCTTTATTTTTTACAGTGCTGGGAATAGAAAGAACCCAGGGCCTTGCACATGCTAGGCAAGCACTCTACCACTAAACCACACCCCCAGCCCAAAGCTGGAATTTCAAAATGTGGTTTTTTTTTTTCATTGCTATATCTTTGGTAGATAGAACATTTCCAAAAAGCAGGCAATCAATGAATTGGTTTCAACTTTCAACTTTTCAACTACACTAGGTAGTTATCTTGGTGTGGGGATAAAATTGTGAACAAGAAACAAAATCCTCGTCTCAGAGAGCTGAAGCTATAGTGATGTTTCAAGATAAACACTGGGCTAGGCAATTAAAGAAATATTTACTTATTCATCTAACCCTATAAAATAGGTATTATGTCATTAATCCCTCTCCTCTTCCTTTTTTTTTAAGCAGAGAAAACTCTAGCCTGAAAAATTTGAATAACTTAACCAAAATCACACAGCTAGCAACATGGCAGAAATTGTATTTGAACCCTGTGAGACTCAACTTCAAAATACTGTTCTTTCCATTAAATATGTTGTTTCTCAAATAAAGACACCTAGAAAATTGTGCAAATACTAACCTCAGATCAATTCACAAATATACAGTAAATATGGGCACAAAAATTCACTAAGAATAACTGGTGGGCCCATAGTGGCAAATTATGTTAGCTCCCTGCCTGGAACATAGAAACAGTTTAATAAATGCTTGTTTAAAGTAACTTCAAACCAAAGGCAATACTTCCTTTGGTTTGTCTCATATCCCATTGGAATATAACTTTTCCAACTATCTACCATGTTCAATATTACAAACTGGTGTCTAACTCAGGCAGGGTTCTATGGTCTTCCTTTTCCACCTTTTCTCAATCCCAAAGCAAAGGAAACCAAAGGTGACAAGGAATCAGACCCTCATAAAAACATTTGGGGCGGGGAAACTTGTGCATAAATCTGCATTAGCAATAAAAATATTGATGACTTACAATTCAACTGTGCCTCGAACTCGTATCAACTGAACTGTCTGAAACTACTGTTGATGCAACTATGCATTACCAGACATTGTTCAAATCAAAACTCAACCATTAAGAGACTAAATTAATTACTATTAGGCTGCCAGGGGCTAGCATGTTTCTGTAGGTATCATGTGTAAGAATCCAAAGAAAACCATAGTTTTTTTTTTTTTTTTTGAGAAAAACTCTGTTGTGGCCCCTCCTTGGGCTGGAAATTATACTTTGACAGTAACTTTTATAATCAGTAAATACAGCAGGAGCTGTGGCATTCAGTAGACATATGCTCAAATTGAACTTGTAGAAACAAGTTATAGGGAAGTCATTTAGCTTCTTCATTTGTAAAAGGAGAGAATCCAATACCTACCTGATTTTAAGACTTAGAAACTATTTTTTAAATATTTATATTTTAGAAATTATTTATAAAGTACCTGGAACATCCTCTGAAAAAGTAATTATGAAATAAATTATAGCCTATTCTGAAAGGAAAAAGTCTATGGTATGTATGGTATGGTATGTCTGGAGGTCCTCAAAGTCATTTGAGACCAGGAGGTATCAGATTAAGCACTTATTCTGCCCAAAGTAAAACCATCAAGATTGAAAAGTCAGAAGGAAGGTATCTTTAGGAATAATAAGAGAACAAGAGTTCAAGAAAACTTCTGGGCTATCCCACAAAGGAAGACAGGAAGTGCAGAAGACAATTATGGTAAGAAATTCCTAAGAGCACTTGAAACAGGGTTTGCAAATGCTTACAAGAGGTTACGAAAAATAAACATTCAGAAATTAAACTAAACCATGCTGTGGGTGTTAACTACACACACACACACACACACACACACACACACACACACACACACACGATACTGGGGTTTTCATTTTAATTTTAAAACAAAAGTTTAGAAAGAGACAATTTTGATCATTACATTTTTTAGTTTATTTTCCTCTACCTTGGATCCTGCCCATTATGTCCCAAGAGGTCTAATATTTTTGTCAAAATGTGCAGTACAGAATTTAGTCTTGACTCCTTTAACTGGGAGTGATCAAGTTGATTCCATTTCATAATGGAAAACAGCTATTTAGAAAGATGTTTCCATAGTTTTTTGTTTTGGTGGTATTAGGGATCAAACCTGGGACCTTGCACATACTACCACTGAATTACATTCCCACCCCACCCTTTTTGTGGTACTGGGATTGAACTCAGGAGTTGTCTACCACTTAAGTACATCCCCAGTCCTTTTATTATTTTTTTGATTTTTGAAAGGATCTTGCTAAGTTTCCAAGACTGGCCTTGTCCTTATGATCCTCCTCACTCAACCCACCCTTGAGTCCATGTGATTAGTTATATGCCACCTTGCCCAGATTCCAGTCCTTTTATTTATTTACTTATTTTGGGGTACTGAGGATTGAACTCAGGGGCACTCAACCAATGAGCCATATCCTCAGTCCTTTTCTGTACTATTTATAGACAGGGTCTCACTGAGTTGCTTAGTACCTTGCTAAGTTGCTGAGGCTGTCTTGGAACTCACAATCCTCCTACTTCAGCCTCCCCAGCTGCTGGGATTGCAAGGCTTGCACCACCACGTCCTGACAATTCTTTTAAAATTTTATTTTGAAACAGGGTCTCACTAAATTTTAATCCTCCTGCCTCAGCCTCCTGAGTAGCTGGGATTACAGACATGTGCCACTAAGCTTGGCTAGCATAGTGTTTTATATTGAGTGCAACTTCTCCCAAAATAATTGTAAAATTCTGGTATTTCCATGACATCATTCTTCTTTTTCAGTACCATTAGCATGGTAACTCAATTTCTTTTATAACAATTCTTCTTTCACACCATGAACATTGAGAAAGGCTGAACAATATTTCTTCATTTTCATAAAACATGTCAGAGAGCCTTTTCTGGAATGCAACAGAAAACTCCACAATTGTGGGAATGTAATTCAGGCCATCACTTTCATTTCTTGGAAACTAATTTCAGTAAAGGAAAGTCAGCCAGTTTATCTCTTGCCAAATGAGTTTCCCAAAGGCATAATTTTGCTAGGAATGAACAAATGCAACCATATATATGTGAAGGTATTTTTGAGCAACCCAGCTTTTATTCAAGATGTATAGATGAGTTGTAAGGTCAACCAAACAAGTCAAATATTTTATTTCAATACATATGGGTGTGCTGAATGTCAAACATGTTTTTTTTTTCAGTATCTTGAGTAATGTGCCTCAACTAAGCCAATCAACCTCCACATAATAAGACAGATTTCCATGGCATAAACCTATTAATTCACAAAATCACAATGTTAATTACTAATCCTTGACCCGATTCATTTTGAATTTTTAGGTACAAAGTGAATTCTAAGGAGAAAACAAACAGGTATATGTTTAAGTCCTTGGAATGTGTCTCTGCTTTAAAAAACATGTTTCAAGTCCAACAGTAACATTTCCAGAAGCACAAGCTAGTCATATTTACTAATTTTGATCAATCAATATGAAAAAATTAAGACTTGGCTGGGGGTATAGTTTAATAGTTGAGCACTTGCCTAGCAAGTGCAGAGACCTGGGTTCAATTGCCAGCACTTTGCTCAACACAGAAAATGCAGGTATTTAAAAATGTACCTATGATATGCTATAAGTCCAAAAGAGTTAGATTATATTGAAATTCAAATTGTATCTACATGCACTGGTTCTCAAACTTAAAAGAATCAGCTGAAGACCTTCATAAAACAGATGAACCTCTCCCCAAGTTTCTGATTCAGTAGATCTGATTTGGGGTTTCTCACAGGCTAAACTCACAGTTGTCAGTCAGGAATGCAGTCATCTCAAGGTTTTACTAGGGAAGGATCCATTGCCAAGTTCACTCACTTGGATGTTAGCAGGATTCATTCCCTTGTGGGTTGTTGTACTAAGAGCCTCTGTTTCTCACTGGTTGTTCGAGAGTCTGCCCTCAATTTCAGAGGTGGAGAATTTGCATTTCTAACAAGCTTTCAGGTGATACAGTGCTATTGGTCAGAGACCACACTTTGAGAACCACTGGTTAGGCAAATAGCTAAGTGTACAGCTCTGTGGGTGGTATTTATATCTGCTATAAGCAATGGCTACTATCTAAAACTTTACAAATAGTTGAACTTCTGGACCCAATTTCTCCCTAAAATGTTCAGTTACCCATCTTTGACATCCTGAGCAAAATGTGTTTCCAATCTTTATAAATGCATGATATAATTTCTGCTGCACTCAATATTCTTCAATAAAAGTACCACCTACAAAAGGTTTCCAAGCCCTGACATACTTCATTTAACACACAATTGCATTTCATGGCAGCATGACTTATTCTATCTGTATTCAAAAACACAGATTGTTGAAATTCCAAGCTGTTTTTAAAGTTGTTTTCATTTCAGCACTCATCATTTTTGTATACTGGTCATATTTCTTAACAAAGATTTATTTTTAAATGGTATTTTGAATGGTGGTCTTTGAACAGACACATTTTATTTAGAGACATGGGAAAATTCATCAATTCCACAAAGAAATAGGCTCACTCCTGTTTTCAGCAAATAGGCGAACTTCTTGCATAATCCTTTTCACTTGCATAGATGTTGTTTCTCAACACAGCCATTAAAATGTACAAGCACAGGGCTGGGATTGTAGCTCAGGGGTAGAGCACTTGCCTAGCATGTGTGAGGAAATCGGTTTGATCTTTAGCACCAAGTAAAAATAAATAAGTAAAATAAAGGTACTGTGTCCATCGAATAAAAAATATATTTTAAAAATGCACAAGCACAGCTATTGATAGTCACCTCAAGGCTTCAATAAGAAGGATCCATTTCCAAGCTCACTCATTCACGTGGCTGTGGACATGATTCGGTTCCTTGCACGTTGCTGAAATTAGGGCCTCAGTTCCTTACTGACTGTGGGTGGGAGGCTGCCCTCAATTTCTTGTCAAGTGAACCTCTCACAACATGGCAGCTTGCTTCATCAAAGTGATCAAGCAAGAAAAGCCAAAGAGCAAGAGAAGAATTGAGAAAGAGAGACCATGAAAGCACAAAGAAGATGGAAGTCATAGTATTTTATAATCTAATGTTGGAAGTGACATATCATTGCTTTTGTTATATTCTTCTCCTAAGGAGCAAGTCACTAGTTCCAACCCACACAAGGAGTGGGAGGGATGATTACAAAAAGCTGTGAATATCAGGATGGTTGAATCATTGGAAGATACTGCAGGAAATGTCCATTTATGAATGAAAAAGCGCACTTGGTCACTGTGTCAGGAACTTGCCATGCAATGGTAGAGATGCTGATAAATGAAGACCTTGTGGCTCAACAAAAAGGGATAGTCAGTATGGCCAGAGTATCTGGTATTTCAAGAGAAGTTGAAAAGTCAGACTGTTTTGCAACATTTCACAATTTTTGTAAGTTTGCAACAAATTCAAATTAGCTAAAAAAGAAATGTGGCTCAAGTGGTAGCGCACTCACATATGTGAGGAACTGGGTTCGATCCTCAGCACCACATAAATAAAATGAAGATGTTGTGTTCACCTAAAACTAAAAAATAAATATTTTTTAAAAAGAAATGCGTTCATATAATGCAATGCAGGAAATAAAAATCATTCGATTAGATGATACCTTAATATTCACCTAAACACATTATTTGATTTCAGATTCTGGTGAACACTATTGATGAAAGAAAATAAATGTTCTCCAGAAAACCATCCAAACAAAAATGTGTGGACCAATGCAAAAACATATGCATGGTCCACATATGACCTACTGGTTGCCAGAGTGCCATCTTTGCCACAACCTTTCTAATTTCCTATGTGGTACAAATGAAAGGGCAAGGATTTTGGTGCCTGGCATGTAAATTCTGTCACTTCTACTGGTTATGCCCTGAATCTATCACAAGGGCCAGAAAATAATACCAGGGTATCATACTATATTTTATTACTTGCCTCCCCTACTAGATTATAAACTCCTGTAAGAACAGATTACCATGCTTTCTAACCCTAACTTCAACAGTCCTTATCTCACTTCTCTACTTAATTTTTCTCCACAGCACTTACTATACTACCTGAAATACTATATTTTATTTTTTTCATTTTTTCTTTATTCTTTTTAGTTATACATGACAGTACAGTCTATTTTGTTATATATCTTATTCTGTCCTTCTAATTAGAATTTAAACTTCACAAAGTCAGAAATCTGTTTTATTGACTGCAACATCATAATTTTGACTCTGTCTAGCACATAGGAGGAGCTCAATAAATATTGGCTGAATGAATGAATTCCATTGTTCGTAGTATTTAGCACAGCATGTGTGGCAGAGTATTTGCTGAAAAATGTTAACTGAATTAAAAAGACCTTATCATTCTGATAAGAAAAATTGGGTGAAATGAGGCTAGAGGATGGAGGCAGATCACCAAGAACACTGCATGTCATGCCATGCTAAAGTTAAAGCATGAGAGTGAAATAATTAATGTCCAATCCAGTTAGGGACACAAGACATTTGGGGCATAGTCATAGTAGTTGGCATTTATTATGTGCAATGTAATATTCTAGCCCTTTACTTATATTAAATCACTTCTTGATCAAAAGAAAAAGTATGTGATGTAGGCATTACTATCCTCATCTTCCAGATGAGGAAACTGAGGCACAGAGAAGTTAATTTGCTCAAGGTTACATAAGGAGTAGGGGAAAGAACAGGGATTTAATTCTAGGCAGTCTCACTCCAAGATCTGTTCCATTATGTTGCACAAACTAATTATAAGAAAAGGTATTCTGGGAAAAAAAATACAGCCATAAAACGTGTAACTATGGGGTGTAAGGGAGATAGAAATGATCACAGTATGTTATATAAATGTGACAATAAATACATTATTCTGTATAATGAATGTGCACTAATACAATTGTAACTGTACTATTTTGAGACATATTAAGGAGGAACTATTCCGGTATCAAATATTTTTAGGTTCCAATCTTGGTCCAACTAAGTTCCAGCAGTCCAAATTTGGATCAGAAACTACACTGAGGCCATTTTTGCGTTATAAAATGGAGATTAGTATCTATCCTGAAGGGTGGTTGTGAGGATTAAATGATCTAATGAATATAAAAAGGACCTAGCATACACCATAGTCATTATTACTACCAACAATGGGGTATTATATATTCTATATCTGCATTGATAAGCAACTACAAACTCACTTCTGAATCAAAGGAGTTTAGCCATCAATTTGCAATCTGAGTTCATTTATATGTGGTTTACATATAACATTATAAAACACTGGTTCTAAATTGTTCCTCATCTGATCATTAAAGCCTTCTACACTCTAATTTTTCAACTAATTTTTCTCAATCTTTTTCTCTCAACAATCATTTTACATATATTTATACAGATAGACCTAGATATAGATATATACAGATATATAGATATATATCTCATTCTAGAGCAAATTACTGTCCTCTCAGAACTCATTTAAAAGAGAATTATAGGGCTGGGATTGTGGCTCAGCAGTAGAGCGCTCGCCTAGCACGGGCGGGACCCGGGTTCGATCCTCAGTACCACATAAAAATAAAGGCATTGTGCTGTGTCCATCTACACCTAAAAAATAAAATAAAAAAGAGAATTATAATGTGATATTAAATATTATAAGAGAAAATTATGAGAAATTAAGAAGAGAGCACTCTGGAAATACAAAGGAAAGTATCATTCACCTAAGGTGGCAAAGATAGCTTGGAAAGATAAGAAATTCTGGTGCCTTCACCTAAGGTAATGGGGGTAGAAGCAGACACATGTGGCTAAATTAAAGACATTTTTGAGGAAGAACTGATAGGATGAAGTGGACATGAGAGCCAGGCACAATGTTGCACACTTGTAATCCCAGTGGCTCAGGAGGCTGAGGCAGGGGCATCAGGAGTTCAAAGCCAACCTCACCAAAAGCGAGGGACTAAGGAACTCAGTGAGACACTGTCTCTAAATAAAATACAAAATAGGGTGGGGATGTGGCTCAGTGGTTGAGTGCCCCTGAATTCAATCTCCATTACAAAAACATTAGAAAAAGAGAGGGGGGCATGGGATGTAATAGGAGAGTGAAGAAAACCAAGGATTTCATGGTTTCTAACTTGAAAGGATGAAATATATTACTCACAGAAAAAGAGAATACCACAAGTAGAACACGTTTTGGGTTAAGATAATGAGTTCCAGCTTGGATTATTTTAAGTTTAAGTGACCTATAAGACATCAAGAAGAGAATTAAAAAGATTCAATGTTCATAAGAAGCTGGGCATGGTGGCAAACCCCTGTAGTCCTCAGGAGGCTGAGGCAGGAGAATTGCAAATTAAAAGCCAGCCTCAACAACTTAGCAAGACCCTAAGATACTTAGCGAGACTCTCTCAAAAATAAAAATAAAAAGCGTGAAGGATGCTGCTCAGTGGTTAAGTGCCCCTGGATTAAATCCCTAGTACCAACACACACACACACACACACACACACACACACACACACACAAACAAATAAATTCATGAGAAAGGTTAAAGGAAGAGAGTCACAGGAATCAGAACATATTTAAAACTCAAAGCTAAAGTAATGGATAAGATTGCTCAGCAAACAAATGCAGAAGAATGACTAGGACAGAAGTCTCAGGAACACCAACATTTAAGGATGCAGGAACAGGAAGAGCAAAAAGGATGGGAGAAGAAAAGATTCAAGAAGATTCAAAAGAATCAGAAGTATTACTCAGCCATTAAGAATGACTTTATGACATTTCCCAATAAATGGAGGGATCTGGAGAATATTATGCTAAGTGAAATAAGTCAATACCCGTCTCCTGAAAAAAGGTCAAATGTTTTCTCTGACAAAGTGGAAGATAACCCACAAAAAGGGTGGGGATGTTCAGTAAATTAGATAAAGGGGAATGAAGGCAA
Source organism: Urocitellus parryii (assembly GCF_045843805.1). Classification (NCBI taxonomy): domain Eukaryota; kingdom Metazoa; phylum Chordata; class Mammalia; order Rodentia; family Sciuridae; genus Urocitellus; species Urocitellus parryii. The sequence goes on along the minus strand of NC_135547.1, from coordinate 86,873,528 downwards.
GGGAGAGGATAGCAAAAGGAAAGACAGTGGAATTAATCTGACCTAACTTTCCTATGTACATATATGAAAATACCATAGTGAATCTCACCATCACAGAATGGGTCCTAAATAGAATAAGATATATTTCATGCTCGTATAATTTTATCAAAGTGGATTCTATAGTCTTGTATAACTAAAAAGAATAAGAAAAAAATGTGACTAGGACAACGGGGCACAGTGGCACATGTTGATAGTCCCTGCTACTCTGGAGGCTAAGTCAAGAGGATGGACTGTTTGATGCTAGGAGTTCTGGGCCAGCCAGGGTAACATAGCAAGGCCTATCTCAAAAAAATGAATAACAATAATAAATAAATAAATCATAAGTAACATTATGGAATCCAAGGGAAGTAGTTCAAGGATAGAATGGATCAAAGAAGGCCAAGAATGATAAGAATGGAAATGAATGTGGCAGCTCAGAGAGGTGAAGCCATATATAAAGTAACAATAGGCTAGGGAATGATAACTAATTCACTTTTCTTTTTTCAAGAACAATGGTAAAAGGGAAAAAAAGATAATAATGATAAAGGGGAATACTTTTTCTGTTAAAATTATTTCTGCATGGGACTGGGGAGTATAATTCAGTGCACTTTCCTAGCATGCAAGTGCCCTATCTCAGGCCCTGAGTTAAATTTCCATTACCACCACTACTACTACTACTACTACTACTACTACTACTACTACTACTACTACTAATCTGTATGTGCTGTAAGTGAAAGAAATCAGAGACGGAAAATGCAGAAAAAGGAAATGCTACTTTTGAATTCCTCTAACATCACTGTGAAAGTCACTCATTCGGCAATTAGCTTACACATTTGCTTTGTACTGGCAGTATAGTATATTTAACAATGTTGGCACAAACTAAGTGCTTAATAAATCAGCTTAACTTTTTCTTCACACATCTATGCAATTAGACAATAAAATTATACCATCTCACAAAAAAAATGTACAAAAAGAAGGAAAAAGTGTCGTGGCATTCTGGAAGGAGATTTTAAGCAAAAGAGACCTCAAATAAGGATTTTTGTCCATCACTTACCAGCACTCACACCAAAGAAAAATTATTGGAGCTGGGGTTATTGCTCAGTGGTAGAACATGTACTTACCATGCATGAGGCCCTGGATTCAATCACCAGCACCAAAAAAATTTGGTGGCAATAGAATCTAGGGTCTCAATCTACCGTTGAGCTAGTCCCTATTTACCTTTTTGTACCTTGGTTATTTAACTGTAAAAAGGGAAACAATACCATGTAGCTAGCAAGCTTGTGAGGACTAAACAAGATATTTAAAAAGCACTTTATATATAACTTGGTACTCAAGAAGTAGCAGCAATTACTATTATGATCATTTTTCCAAAATAAGAGCATCTAGAAGACTCACTGACTTTTCAAGTTGTCTATGACTATATAACTAAACAGTCAGGAAGCACATCAGCCATTATTTTATTGTATTCTGAAGAAGCAAAGCATAAAATGACCATCAGCTCCTGGTCAGACTCCTCAAAGTCTAGTTATTCACATATTACCACTATGATTTCTGCCACAACTAAGTATTGCAGCTTAATATTTTTCTTTAAACCAACTCATTTTCTTTAATTGGCCATATGTGAAAAAACTATACCTGTGGAATGGTGAATTTGATATGCTACCTTATCCTTTTTTTCTCATATACATTAACTATTAAATAAAGCACTCATCCTCTTCATCATACTACATCATCCCCCAAATCACTATCTAAAACTGCTTTAGGTTCCTCTACTTCTGAGATCCTTTGGAAGGTATCAGATAAGCAACTTGTGGGTTTACTCAATTTACCTGCTACTAGGAACTTTCATTTACAAAGGCCTGCAGAATGCATAACTGAAACCAACCAAACAACAAAATTTATCTCAACAATATACACTGAATTGATTTGTGGGCAATTCTAAACTGTTTAAAGCTAAACATACAACCCAGCAATTTATTATTTAATTCTACCACCTTTACATTCTCTATCACAAGTGAAAATGATACTGAGAATAAAAGACCATCTTCCTGGCTGGGCATGCTGGCACATGCTTATAATTCCAGTGGCTCAGGAGGCCGAGGCAGGAGGATCCAGAGTTCAAAGCCAGCCTCAGCAACATCAAGGCACTAAGCAACTCAGTGAGACCCTGTCTCTAAATAAAATAGAAAATAGAAAATAGGGTTGGAGATGGGATGTGGTTCATTGGTTGAGTGCCCCTGAATTAAATCCCCAGCACCCTCCCCATGAGGCCCTGGATTCAATCCCCAGCACCAAAAAAAGCCCATCTTGTGGTCTAGTCTGAAGAATAAAACCAAGGAGGGAAAGAATCAAGTAGTTGGTTTTGTTTTAGAACACAAATATTCAGTCAGAAGAGATGCTAGACAGGCAAATCATCCAAGCAAAAAAACTGCCCCTTCAAGATGACAGTACACCTCTGAAAGGGGAAATTGTTATCCATTATTAATCAATGTCTTTCAAGTTACAATCAAGGAAATTCTTCACTCCAACAGTCACCAATCAGAACCAGGAGAGAGAACTTTACTCACTGATAACATCAACAAGTAATTTACATATGCAATTCTGAAGCAGGTCTTAAATCCACTATATTAAGTGTTCCACCATACACTTTTTAAAAGTCACTCTCACAACCCACTCCCTTAGGTTCACTGACCAATTTACTTAGGAAAAAAAGAAATCCTGTGCCCAAAGTATACAAGCTATTATAAAAAATATAAAAAGATCAGAGTGTTTATAATCTAGCATGGAGAATAAAATTTATACATTCCCCAAACAGTGGTTCTCAGGGCTGAAAAAAACTACTGAGAATCCCCCCACCAACATTATGAAAAAGTTAAAACACATAGCCAAGTTGAAATAATTTTACAATGAACATCCAAATACCACTGAGATTCTATCAATTTTTACTACACTTGACTCATCACATATCCATACATCTATATAATCCATCTTAATTTTTATTAACTGCTGGAGTTGTTTTTATTTTTTAAGACATGGGTGTCTGGCTATGTTGCTTGGTCTGATCTCAAACTATCCTCCCACCTCAACCTCCAGAGTAGCTGGGAGTATAGATGTGCACCACCACACCCAGCTACTGCTGAGATTTTAAAAATGAGAATTTGTGTAAAGCATGACAAAATGTATTTAGTCACTTCTCAAAATTTTTGACTGATGGAGTATGTGAACAAAAAATGTCTGGAAACCACAAACTCATACTTAGTGTTCAGCTCTCCTGCCAACCTCCAATCAAAATCTATTCAGAGCTCACAAATGGTCATTTTAGGTCTCCACACCCTTGTCCACTATCTGTACTATCCTTAGCATACTTCATGGCTCAGCACCCATTTATGATGCCCCTCCCAATTTTCACTCACTCACCCCAAAGAAACCATGCCCCTATAGGGGCCTTATTATTTTTTATAATTTACAATTAGCACACAGAATCTGAAATTTTGTCTTCAGTATGTCTGTTTTTTTAATGAACTCTGGATCTCGTTGAGGGTAGGAATCCTCTTATCACTTCTGAATCTTCAGCAACCAGCCTAGTACTTTGCCAGCAAGCACTCAGTAAAGTAATAATAAATGAATGATCTGAACCTGTCTTTACCCAGGAGCCAGGGAAGAGTAGTCGATTACGGAAATGATCTAATCACAGTGGCACTTTAGAAAGATTTGGCTTAGAATACTGTTAAGAGCATGGGCTTTGAAGCCAAACTGCATGGGCATGAATCCCAGAATCCCAGCTCTGCCACTTAGTGCGGATGACTTTGGGCAAGTTTCTAAAGCTCCTGTGCCCAAGTTTTCTCACTTGGAAAACAGGGATAATACTGCTTCATGGGTAATTGTGATGATCCAATGAGACAATAATTTTTAAAAGGAATTATACAGGACTGAGGTGTAGCTTGGTGATAGAGCACAAGACCATGGGTTAGGTTCCCAGAACTGAAAACAAAAAGGGCACACATGCAGTAGGGTGTTCCATCAATATGGTCACTATGGTTAATAACGAAGTAAGAAAAATCTTGAAAGTCTAGTGGGTAGCAGTAGGAAGAATAGCCATGAATAAAGAATCTATTTAAAAATGTTCAGTTAGAAGGGCAAGCAAGTGGATTTCTTTTATACTATTTCCTTTGTATGTTTAAGTTAGTCATGACTGGATTTTGTGTGTAGTGCTGGGAAATCAAATCCCAGGGCCTTGTGCATGGTAAACCCAAGTTCTACCACTGAGCCACAACCCCAGCCTACAACTGTATTTTTAAATTTAGACAGATATAATCTATCCACTCTAGACAGATTTGATGCTGAACACCAGTAGTGTAGCATAAACTGGATTCTAGTAACTACTGCAAGCTTCTCTATATAAGTCTTTCAGTCTCTCAGCTGAAATTTCTTTCTTCAGTACTTCAGCAGACACCACTTCTTTATTGTGTGAATCTCACTATCCCCTGTCCTGTGAGGACATCCCCAAGAACCTTGGTTGGGGAATGGGCATACACAGTTTTTTTCTTCTTTTTTTGGCAATTTCATCCTACCCAACCTTGTACTGTTTTTTTTTTTTCTTCCTCCTGCCCACCTCCTTACTTCTCAAGCCTTATTATTCCCTACACGTAGGAACTTGAAACCTAAGAGTATGGGAAAGCAACAGAGCAACAGCAGTGGTGCCAAGAACTGGGGATGCTGCCAAGCTATTCCCCAGGCCCCATATGCAGTGAGTGACCCAACTACATGCAGATTGGACTTAACTGCTCATGGGGCCTCACACAATTGGTATTCCTTTTTGTTTCTGCTCCTTTTCTTCCTCTCACGGAAAGTATCCTCCTCCCAAATCTGTGTCACATTCAAATCCAACTCATCCTTGCAGACCCAGGCAAGGTCTTTCTTCAGGGAAGACTATCTCAGTTCACAAATATCCTCCCCCCACACATACACAAACAGGTACTATACTTACTGTCTGTATGATAAACCATAGTTGCCGTACACATTTACACGATTAAATAAATGTTCCATGTGTACATGATTAATTTTCCAAGAGCAGGAACGGTGTCTTGCAAACCCCTTATATTCAGTGGGTTAATACTTGTTGAACAGTGAATCAGTGGGGTTTTGTTTGTTCATTTAGGCTAACACAGGAGGAAATAGAAGTATGGATAAATGAGAAAGGTTGAATGGATAGACGGGTAAAAAAAGCAGCACCCTGTCAAGATGGGAAAAATATTGGAGGGGTTGAATTAACATCTGCTCAACTGACTTGCTGTGAGATTGGAAGAAACTATAGGAGTAGATGTTAACTAGGAAAAGCAAGGAAAATGTATTTCAGTTTGAGGTAAAAGACAGCTGGAGAAAGGTGAGGCTGCAAAAGAAATTCTGACTTGATTGTGTTAAAACCTGGAGGTAGACCAATTAGATAAGTGAAGGTAAATGGAGCTATTGGGATTTCACGGATAGACATGTGGTCTGGTAGGTAAGCAAATCCGTAGAGATGGTATGAAGTTGGGGGGGGGTAGATGGATAAAATGGTCGATGGCTAGCGGATTGAGTGGGTAAGTAGGTGGGTGGGTGATAGTGGGTTAATGGGTAGGTGGCTAGGTGTTTAGTTGGGAGGAAATAGGTGTAGGGTGTGTTATTTAAAATCCGGCCCCTCCCTCACCTTGACCCGGAAGCGGATGAGTGCTAGCCTCACGCAGTGGCTCAGGCAGGCCGGTGGCAGGAACCAGGCCCGCGGTGGAGGGGTGCCCTTGTTGCCCACGTGTCCCACGATCAGTTGCGCTGTCTGCCGCTCGGCCTGGCACCGACGGCCCCACTCTGCCAGTCGGTCCTTGCCCAGGCCCCCGGGGAACATGACCACGAGCTCCAGGCCGTCGCCGCCGGGGTAGGCACAAGCCTGGCATAGCGCTGACAAGTAGCCCAGCATGGCGTTCCACTGGCCGCCACACACCCAATCCGTCTGGTAACCGCCATAGAGCCGTGGAAGCGCCGAGCCCGCGTCTACAAGCACTCGAGCCCCGGGCAGCGGAGGGGGCGGCGGCGGCAGTGGCGGGTGCAGCCCGGGCTGCGCTGGGCCGTGGTGGTGGAAGTGGTGAGCAGGGTGATGGTGCCGATTCGGGCCCGCGCCCCCGGAGTAGGCACCTAAAGCTGCGGGCGGGAGCGGTGGTTGCAGAGGAGCAGAGCCCCTGGCGGCGCGTGGAGCTCCGGGTGCTAAGGCTGCCGTCGGTGGCAGCTGGCGGTGCAGGTGCTGCTGCTGTTGCTGGCGCGATACAGTGCGCGCGAGTTTGAGGAGGTCCACAGGCACCACGGCCCCAGGACAACGCTTCTCCAGGAACTCTTGGAAGCCCTGGACGCCCATGCTTCGTCGGTGGGCAGACGAGATGAGACAGCGGCTGCGCGAGCAAGCTAGGCGGCGATCTGGGCGCGAAGCTGGGGGCGGGCGCGTGCGCACTCCGCGGGGGGCGAGGGGGCGGGAAAAGGATTCCCGGGGGGAGGGGTGAGGAAACCAGGGCGGGGAGGGGAGGAGACCGCAGATTGGATACGGGTGGACAGGAGGGGTGAGGCCGACCGGACTCAGGAGAGGTTGGGAGGATAAAAGCGATGACAAGCTCTAGTCGCTTCTCTTTTTTCTCCTCTCCCGCTGCTCTTCTTTACCGCTTCAAAGAGGGTAAAGCCTCTTCCTTCCACCTCCGGGAGCCATGTTGCCTCGTCTTCTCTATGATACACGCTTTTTAGCTGGAGGAGGGGGAATGGGGCGGGGCGGATGGGCATCCTGGGAGTTGTAGTCTTTTAGCAAATGGCCTCAGGATGTAGTCGGCTAATGTAACTATCACTCAGCTCCTTCCTTGTGGTTCACAGGGTCAAAGAGGCGGGGCATGAAGATTTGTGTTTAGGATTTGCACTCTCAATTCCTTGCATCCCACTGAACTGCCTTAGGCTTTTTACTGCCATTCCCAGCATAAGGAGTTTGGGGCGGGGGGAGGAGTGATGCATCATGGGAAAGGAAATTGAGTGTATTGATTGAATTTAACCAAAGTGAGCTGAAATTACCCAGGAGGGAGAATTTTCACTTTGACGCGGAAATTAATATGCCTTACTTATGTGAGAAAGAACACATATGAAACATAAAAATAACCACTACAATTTCTACAGCAACTTGCTTGCTTAAGAATTTTTTTCCCGAGTTAGCTATGGTGAAACAAATTTGTCCAGGACAATGTGGGACAAAGCGAAATTGAATGGCAGGATCTCTTTGAGCAAGGAGATGTGGGCCAACACGAACTACAGGTTGTACCTTTTTGGTACTCACTGAACTACTGTGTCCCATTTTTAGTATTTATATTAAATATCTTACATTTTAGGGCCCTTGTTTCTAAATGTCATTGTGAATTAGCCTTGGTACTAATTCAAAACTGTACAACCCAAGAGTGAGCAAGATGAACGATGTCTGAGACAAGTCTATTAGAATGCAAAAGCAAATAAAAGCTCCATGCTCAATAAAATATTACAAGAGGGTAAGGCCCAGATGGCAAAGAATAAGTAGATGGTGAGGCAGTGCACATAGGTAAATTGAAAACATGCAGTGAATGTGAGAGGGTAGTGGCTTAAAGGGATAAAGAATGGAAGGACTAGAGGTTTTCTAGTAAACTGGACACTATTGGATTGTTTGCCCATCTGCCCTTTTCTAGGAATTGGCCCTCTCCTTTCCCCATTTATAGGGGAAAAAAACTGCCATGTTCCTATCTCTAGATAATTAAACAGAAGCGGACACCTAATCCAACCTGGATCAATCAGAATCTCATTCCCTAGAAATTTAGAATTAGGGGCTGGGATTGTGGCTCAGTGGTAGAGTGCTTGCCTGGCACTTGTGAGGCAGTGGGTTCCATCCTCAGCACACATAAAAATAAGTAAATAAAATAAATTTATAAAAAAAGGAAATTTAGAATTAGATCAGAGATATCTGCTTTTCTCTTAAGTGTAATCTTGGAAGCTATCAGCAATTTTCCACTGGAGAGATATAAGTAAACAATGTTGGTTAGCAGACAAAGAAAACTGTATATTTAGCCAGGTGTGGGGGTGCATGCCTGTAATCCCAGTAACTTGGGAAGCTGAAGCAGGAAGATTGCAAGTTCAAGACCAGCCTCAGTAACTTAGCAATGCCCTAAAGCAACTCCCAGGAGAGCCTGTCTCAAAATAAAAAATAAAAAGGGCTGGGGATGTAGCTTAGTGGTAAAAGGTCCCTGGGTTAAATTCCTATTATAAAAAGAAGCAAAGGAAGAAAAAAAAGAAAACCATGCAGACTCAGAAAAGAGCAGAGTCAAGTTAAGGAAAACATGGTGGTTAAGTGGTTAAGTGTTTTATATATATATATCTCAAAATGGCATTTTACTCAGCCATAAATAAGAAAGAAATTATGTTATTTGTATCAAAATGAATGGAACTGGAGACATCATGCTCCATGATATAAGCCATAGACTGAGAAAGTCAAAGGTCATATGTGGGAGCTAGAAAGAAAAAAAAAAGTGGGGGAAGAGACCTCATGACAATGGAAGGAAGACTTGTAGAGGATGGAGATTGGGGGAAGAAAGAGAGGAGGAAAAGAGTAGTTATGGGGGATAAAATAGACCAAACTATGCTATATGGAGGTACCAATATATGACGATGAAGGCTCCTATTATGTATAATTATGGTTCACCAATAAAAATATTTGAAAAATAGCCAGCACCCTTCGAGCACACCTGTAAATGCCAGCAATTTAGGAGGCTGAGGCAACTTAGACCCTTAGCAATTTAACATGACCATGTCTCAAAAGCTGGAAAGGACTGGGGATATAGCTAAGTAGTAAAGCACTCCGAGATTCAATTCCCAGTACACCCCCCCCAAATTTTAAAAATAAAAGTCATAAGATGAAAATGGGCAGAGATGAGAGATTAGAAATCTTCATGGTAGTCCAGGTTCCATATCATTCTTAAGTCATTCCTTGGTTTTTCTTAGACAACCCCATATCCTTACTATTTTTGTTTAAGTTAGAGTTGGTTTAAAATGTTTATTATTCTCTAAATAAAACACAAAATAGGGCTGAGGATGTGACTCAGTAGTCAAGAGCCCCTGAGTTCAATCCCTGGTACAAAAAAAGAAAGAAAGAAACTGCTTATCATGAAGAAAATGTTAACTAATTCAAGAACTGGTACCAAAATGGGATGTGGTACATTGCAGGCCCTAAAATGTGGACAGAGATAGAAGGTCTCTTTCATGTGTTGCTGGGAAGGGAGCTTGGCTTTCCATGTTATATGACAGTGAAACAGCACTGCCAACAAACAAACAACAACAACAAACCCAGTATGTCTCTGTAGTAGCACACCAGCAATACCTGTGAATTGTTACAAATTTAACATTCTTCAGCCTCACTCCAGACCTCCAGGATCAGAAACACTGGGTGTGGGGTTTAAGTGGTGACAAACATAAAAAAAAAAAAATCCTGACATTAGTTAAAGCAAAGCAGTGAGAACAGATTTTATTCAGTAACTACTGACAGTAGGGGAAAGGGCTGAACTTTGCTCTGATTTGCACATAGATGACTGGGTGTTTTACTTTATGTATTTATTTTTCAGTACTACAGATTGAACCAGAGGCTCTATACCGCTGAACTATATCCCCAGTCCTTTAAAACAACAACAAAAAAGGGTCTCAATTGCTGAGCATTCAAGTTGCAGAGGCTGGCCTCGAACTTGTAATCCTCTTGCCACTTAGCCTGTTGACTCTGGGATTACAGACATGCACCATCACACCGGGCTATGACTGGGCATTTTAAAGAGAGAATGAGGGAATAGGGGATAGGATTAAGTGGGGGCTCAGTAGTGTCAGGGAAGTAAAAAATTAGTGAGTACTGGTCAGTGTAAATGTGATTGGGCCAGCTGTGTACGGTGGCTGGCAATTACTGAAGTTAGATTTCTATTCCTCCCAGAAACAGAGACAGAGGCCCTATCCTTCCTGATAATTACATTTCTAAGGAATTGCTTTCAGATCCTTAGATATCACTCCTGGGTTTAGGAGAGACATACATAACCCAAAAGTACAGAGGAAGAATTCACAATTGTAAGCCTTTTAAATAAATAATCAAGTGAGGCTGATGGCCTGTCAGGTGTGTGCTAGAACAAGCTGTAAATTCTTTTTCTAGCCCTGTGATTTTCCTGACAGGAGTCCAGGAGTGGGCTGGATCTCCTCAGAGATTTGACCTTAGGCTACTAGAAGTCCTGTTACCTTGGTCAAGTTTCTCATCATAGGTGTCTGAAAGGAGTATACCTACAGTTTTTGCTGGTCTCACTAGCCCTCCAGGTAATTCTAACATTCTCAAGTTTGAGAATCATTACTTTTCTTTTTTTAATATTTGTTTTTTAGTTGTAGTTGTACACAATACCTTTATTTTATTTATTTATTTTTATGTGGTGCTGAGGATCGAATCCAGTGCCCCGCACGTGCTAGGCAAGCTCTCTACCTCTGAGCCACAACCCCAGCCTGATTAGCATTACTTTTCTAGAGCACACTGTAAGCCTGTGTAGAAACAGGTTAAGCAAGGAAGTACATCAATTTATTGACTCGTAACAGTTTTTCTATGCCTGTAATTCATTTCCATTATTCCTGTCCAGGTGAAAAGAGTTTATCCTTAGACCTGGTGACTGACTAATAGTGTCACTTTTCCTTTCCTAAAAGGGAATTTTGATTGTGGTCATTTAATTATTTCTCTACTATTGCATGTTACAATCTATTGGTAGCAGTTAAGTTCATCAGAGGTTACAAGATAAATGAAGCCACATTTAGAGGTGGAAGAGATGTGTCCATGCCATGCCATTATTTCTGAATGCTATAGTTCTGTAAGATTCACAAGCGTCTATGGATTGTTAGGTGTGGGATTTTTTTTTTTTTGTATAAGAAACTGGCACACATATTTATGGGGCAGACAACAGGAGGACTGTACATACACATCTATCAGATTGTCTCTGTGGCACCCCTTTTCTACCACATGCTCTAATCCTTATGGTTGCATAGGAGCCATCCTTTGTGAACCTTCCCAGAGAATTGGGTATTAGAAGAAGAAAGATGAAAACTCCTGGCTGCAATCAAGCACCTGGTTCATTTGTTCCCAAGGCCCAGCTTTATTATCCCTGGGTTTTGTGAGACCCTCCTGTCTTTCTATTTTACTGTCTTGCTTACACATGTTTAAATTGGGTGTCTTAAACACAACAGTCCTAACATGTTGTCCAGGAGATTATAGGCCATGGAGAGGATAGGGATGACAGAGGACAAAGCCCTGAAAGTAGAAGAGAATAGTAAATGTCACAGAGTAGTTGTTCAAATTGTGTGCTTTGGAACCACTATCTTGGTTCCAATACCAGTTCAACACCTTATTAACTGTATGACTTTAACAAGTTATTTAACCTCTTGAACTCTTATCTATGAAATAGGGACTCACTAATTTATTTAATGGCCTTATTTCATAACCAGTACATGCCAGGAATAAAGAAAGTAGGTTTTAAGACAGTCAAGAGACTTAGAAGGCAAATTTAGTAATGACAGAAGCTTGTGAAAATTAAATGACATTGTAGAACACTTAGCATAATAACTGACACAATAAACAGTTAACAAATGTTAAGTCTTATGAAGGATAAGGGGTGGTATGGAGAGTTATTGTCAGACTCTTTTTTTATGGTATTAGGAACTGAACCCACGTGCACTCTACCACTGAACTACATCTTGAAGTTATTTTTATTTTTTATTTTATAACAGGGTCTCACTAAGTTGCTAAGGCTGGCCTTGAACTTTCGATCCTGTTTCCTCAGCCTCCGTAGTCGCTGGGATGACAAGTGTGCACCACCAGGCTCAGCTTTGCTTGTGTTTCTTGAATCAGCAGCTGGTTTATAGCAGGGAGTTTATTAGATTAGTAAAAGAAATAATGAAGTGGTTCTTGGCCCAGTCACATATCAGTATCATGTGGGGAGGAATTTTTAGTGGTATGGGGGATTAAATACAGGGTTGCTTTACCCAGCTCTTTTTATTTTTAATTTCGAGACAGAGCCTTATAAAATTGCTCAGGCTAGACTGGAACTTTCAGTCCTTCTGCTTCAACCACCTGAGTTGCTGGGATTACAGGCAAGTGCTGCTGTGCCCCACCATGATGACACATTTTTAAATGAGTTCTATGTTGGTATTCTCTCCCAACTTAGTCACTTTCACATCTGAAGTCCACTTAATACATCATCTAACACCATTGAGGCGTTGGGGCTCAGAAAAATGATGCCCCCAAATACAGCACTTTGGCATGCTGACTACCTTGAACTAAAGGCTATTTTTTTTTCCTTTTTTTAAAAAATTTTATTTTTTTTATTGAACTAAAGGCTATTGAAAGGCCTTAAAAGCATCCTCAGAAGTAAAGTTGACTTCAGATCTTGTTCTGCTCTTCTTCTTCCCACTCTTCCCCCACCCCCAGTCATAGAAACCAGAATTCCTCTTTCCAAAGGTGGATCATAGAAATTAGAACCCTTCTCTTCCAAAGGAAGCCAAAACAGATAGAAAGGTTGCCAGGTGTGGTGGCATATGCCTATAATCCCAGTGGCAAAGGAGGCTGAGGTAGGAGGATTGTGAGTTCAAAGCCAGCTTCAGCAAAAGTGAGGTGCTAAGCACCTCAGTGAGACCCTGTCTCTAAATTAAATACAAAATAGGGCTGGGGATGTGGTTCCCTTGGTTGAGTGCCCCTGAGTTCAATCCCTGGTACCAAAAAAAGAAAGAAAAAGAAAAAAGAAAGGTCACTCCCTCCCTTCTCCTCTTTTTGGAGACATTCATTCCAAAGGGGTCTTGCCCTATACTCTGCAAAGGAATGCTACATGGAGAGTTCAAGAATAATCTGGAGGGGACTTGCTGGGTCTCCCCTCCTCAGTTTTACATGGCTGTCCATTTTTCACTAAACTTGAAATTTGGGTCTTTGTTTTTGAAGGCTTTTATGTCACTTAAAATTTTGATTAACTTGTTGACTTGCTTTTTTTCTGTGGTTGTTTGTTTGCTTGCTTGCTTCATGCAGTGTTGGAGATCAAACCCAGGGCCTCCTGCATGCTAAGCAAGTGCTCTGCCACTGAGGCACATGTGACACTTATGATAGGTTAGGAAAGGGATCATACTTTTCTTTTATAGTTTCTGGCAGCTGAGATATGACTTTCTCTAGAGCCTGCAGATGAGATCCTGGGAAAACTGATAAGGAACTAGCAAAGAAAAATTGAGATTTTTTAAAACCACTCTCCCAAATCTCTGCCTGTGGTGTTTGGTTAATAATTGAAGGGCCAGAAATGGAGGCACATGCCTGTAATCCCAGTGACTCTGGAGGCTGAGGCAGGACAGTTGCAAATTTAAGGCCAGTCTCAGCAATTTAGAAGGTCCTAAGCAACTTAGCAAGAACCTGTGTAAAATAAAAAGGGGATGTAGCTCAGTACTAAAGTGTGCCTGGGTTAAATCCCCAGTACCAAAATAAAAAAAGAAATAGAAGGAAATTTTTTTCTTAATCACTTTCTTTCAAAATTTATATTAGCAGGAGAAATCATTTATATGTACCATTTCTTGTGTAAAAGGACTTTGGTGATCTTTTGGTATGAATGCTCATTTTCTGATTTCTGCCCTCCCAGAGGTGGTCTTTGTTTTCCTTTGTCTGTCTTTTGTATACTTTGTCATAAAGAGGAGAATCATAAGGTTAGATAGAACACAGGCATAAATCCTTTAAGCTTTTTATTCAAGCCAGAGTCAGAGATGGGTGTGTTCCCGGTTATCCCCAGATTGTTTATACAAACTTTGCTGTGGGTCCCCGAGTCAAAAATCTGAATGAGGTTCTCCTGTGTTTTGTGTCCAGAGTTGGCTTTCTGACCACTGAGAACACTTTCTCTAGTCTTTACCAGCAGGGGACACAAGTGTCAGTATGCATCAGGAAACTTGTTGAATAGGCTGGGAACCTATTCATGCCAGCTCTAAGGGGTTTTAATAGCTATGGCTTTTGTTATGCCAACCTTCAGTGCTTGAATTCATACTAGGAATCACTCATGTTAGTATCCCCTACCCTGTGTCAGAAGGGTCTGTGAATGTGGGGGTGGGGGAGTGGTCTCATGTTTCAGTGGGAGGCATGAGAAGCCATTTTCACAAAACACTAGCTGTGGCAACAAAGAAATTTGCTTCCTTCCTCTATCTTTTTTTTTTTTTTTACTTTTTATTTTATTTTATTTTTATTGGTTGTTCAAAACCTTCCTCTATCTCTTTAGGAGTAAAATTCTGGGCTTAAGGGGATTCAATCTCATTTGCCTACATTGAGAACACTACTTGTGCCCATGGTATTACTAGTTTGAGTCGCTTTGAGAATAAATAAATTGACTAACATTTTTGTTAAATTTTTGACTTTTGTTTTTGTTTGGGGGATTTTGTTTTTATTTTTTGCAGTTCTGGGGCTCAAATCCAGGGCCTTGCTCATACAAAACAAATGCTCTACCACTGAGCTACATCCCCAGACCTGTAAAAATAAGTTTTAATTGTGACTTTTGGTCTTAGGGTACCCATTTGTTATTCTTTCCCTCCTGTAGACAGCTATTGTTTTCCTGTTTGACTCATTTTTGCCTGACAATTTAGGATAGTAGCTTTCCACTTGTCAGGAACATGCAGACTATTGGACTTGTATGTATATAGATTGTCAATCAAAAGGTTAGAGTCCCTAAGAATATGGGTAGGAAAAAAAAAAAAAGAGGGTCGCATCCTGTTTGCAGCTAGTGTGCTGAATATTCCCAGCTCTCCAGGAGTTATCCAAGTCTTTCTTCTTTGATATGCTGCTGGATCTCAAGAGGGGATATTCCATGTGTGCTATAAAACTTACTGGTTTTAGTTCTGAGTCATTTGTTAGGTACCTTTTATTTAAAAGAAAATAATAGTAATAGAAGCCAGGAATATTTGCTGTTTCCTGGATGAAGTAGTTTGTTTTTAAGAGCCATATGTTCAAAATTCAGCTTAATTTGGAAGCCGATATTCAGGCTAAACTTTTTTTTTTTTTTTAAATAAGGTTTTCCTGTTCTATTGGGTCCTGCTTCTCCCATGGGAACTTTAGGAAGTTAATAGTCAATTAAAATTTAGTCAATTAAAACCTGTCTTCTTGAACCCATTTACAATATGTTCTATCCCTCAGTATGCTTCCTTTCTTGTTGGCTTGACTTTTGCTGAGGATAATGTGAAACTTCATTGGCTTTTTTGCAAACTTAAGATCTCCCAAAACTGGCTCCTTGCAGACCTGTTCTTTCCATTTATTTTTCCTTCTTCCCTATTTTTGCCATCTGTGATCTTCTGTCCCATTCCCTTGAATCTTTTATATCTTGTCCTTCAAGCCCCTATTTTCTCTGTAGTGGTCAGAGGATGAAAAATTACTGAGGAAACAAAGGATGCAGTTTTCCATGGCCAAATTATAGTTATGTTTCTGAATCTTATCCTAGGATCATCTGCATACTTCTTTGTGAATCCTATGGTGAATTCCTCTAAGTTTATATTGCCTGGACATTCATTTTGAATCCTCTGTGTCTCACTTGCCATACTCTAAATCTTTCTGGGAAAAACTTTTATTATTTCTCTGTGCATTTGAGATGTATGTATATCTTTTTTAGAACATGATAGTTATCATTTGGAAATAAGAAAAACTTAAGAGAGAGAATACTATTAGAAAAAAGAAAAAGGGAAAAGTGATGAGGAAGAATGATATTTAACTTTTAGTTTCTTTATTTCTGTGACATTTTCAATGTGTGCCTGACTTGACAACAATAAAAGTAAAGTAAAATATTAATTTTGTTTAATGACTCATAAATGTTGACATAATTACTAAGCATAAGTTTAACTTTTTAAAAATTTTGGTATTAGAGCTTCAATGTACTTTGGTATTAGAGCTTCAATTTACCACTGAGCTACATCCCCAGAGCTTTTTATTTTTTTATTTTGAGACAAGGTCTTGTTAAATTGCTAAGGCTGGCCTCAAACTTGCAATCCTCCTGTCTCAACCTCCTAAGTGGCTGGGATTACTGGCATGTGCCACTGCATCAAGTATTAAGTTTAACTTCATATACTTTGACATCTTGTTCTTTTATATCGTATAGAGGAGCTAAATATATGTAGGTCTGTTAATAAAAATGAAAAATCATTTCTAGGAATTATGTTATAGTGAATGACATAAAGTAGTTCACAATATTTGCCAGTTTTCATGAGAAATTAAGGTTACTTAGGGTTAAAATTATAATTAATATTTGTAACTACAAGAAATTTTAAAGAAAGCAACTCCATGTAAGGAAAATGATATGGGTTTCATAAGGAAAGATATGAAGGTTTTTTTTTAAATTTTATTTTGTTCTTAGTTATACACAATAGTAGAATCAATTTTGATAATGTTATATAAGCATAAGATATCTCGTTCTAATTAGGATCCCATTCTTTTGTGGGCATGCTGGTGGGGTTCACTTAGGTATTTTCATATGTATACATAGGAAAATCGTTAGATGTATTCTACTGTCTTTCCTATTCCTCTCTCCCCTCCCTTCTATTCATTCCCTTTTGTCTAATGTACTAAACTTTTCTTCCCCCACTGGCCTTTATTGAGGTTTACTACCACATATCAGCGAAAATGTTCAATTTTTTTTTTTAGGATTGGCTTATTTTGCTTTATTTTTGTTAACAACAACAAAAAAGTTAATGGGTATTTCATTTAATTAATTTTTGCAGTACTGGGGATGAACCCAGGCATGATCTACCAGTAAGCTACATCACCAGCCTTTTTATTTTATATTTTGAGACAGCATCTTGCTAAGTTTCCCATTTTGGCCTCAAACTTGTGACCTATCTGCCTTTCTCCAGAGTTGCTGGGATTACAGGTGTGTGTCAAACTGCACCCAGCTAATGGGTATTTCCAAAAGCTTATAAAAGTTCTGTAGAAATATCTTATGAGATCAAATATGGCCAAGATGGGATAAATTTGTAAGATTTTATTAGAATATCTTCAAATTAGTTTAATATTAAAGTATGCTGATGCAAAGGTAGAATCTAGTCATCTCTGTTAAAATGACAAAATTTTCTTGGTCTGAGAGTATGCAGTTATTTTTCTTTCCTTTTAAATGACTAGTTTATGAAACAAACATTTTGTGTTCTATAATTTCTGAAGTTAGATTTTGTCTTTTAAGCCTTTGATTGCTTAAAAAAGCAAGTATTCTCAATATTGAAAGAGTTGAGGTTTGCTCACAACTAAATAATATTTTGTATTTACCTTTAAAAGTTTTACTTTTGTAAAATTCAAAATGGGGTGAGAATAGAAAAAAAAAAACTTTTTTTTGTACTGGGAATTTGAACCCAGGAGTACTTTACCATGGAGCTTCATCCCCAGTCTTCTTTAATATTTTGTTTTTATATTGAGACAAGGTCTTACTAAGTTGTTGAGGCTGGCACCACTGTGCCCAGCTAAAATAAAATCTTAAAAAAATTTTTTTTTGTGGTGCTAGGGATTAGAACCCAGGGCCTTGTTGCCTCCAAGGCAAGCATTCTACCAACTGAATTATATCCCCAGCCTTTGTTGTTTTTATTTAACAGATAACCAAGATTATATTTGTTTTAAGCCTTCTGAAGTATTTTTTTAAAAAAAAAACTTATCAAAATCAAATTATAAATTGATTTTTTAACCTAAAATCAATTTTAGAGTTTTCCAGTTGAATCCCTGAAATGTCCAAAGAGTATGTCTATCATCTTGTGTGTATGTATGTGTGTGTGTGTGTGAGTGAAAAAGAGAGAGGGTTTAAAGTAATTAGGCTTATTCAATATTACAAATTATATAGGAAACACTGTTAAATAGTAAGATACTCAGTCTTTTTTCATTTATATTTATGGGTATGCTATTGATAGGACTATCCTTAAAATTATATGATATTTTTACAAATTTCATGTTATCAGTCATAATTTTGGTCATTATGTTAAAGTGTTGCATGTCTCAGAAATAACCAAACATCCTTGTTAATTGCTCATTATAATGA
Organism: Urocitellus parryii; assembly: GCF_045843805.1. Classification (NCBI taxonomy): domain Eukaryota; kingdom Metazoa; phylum Chordata; class Mammalia; order Rodentia; family Sciuridae; genus Urocitellus; species Urocitellus parryii. The sequence continues at coordinate 86,855,421 of NC_135547.1, read as the reverse complement.
ACTATCATAAGATTCATTACTATGGCCATTCACAGACATTTATTGTTGTTGTTGTTTTAATATAATGAGGATTAAACCCAGTGGCCCTTTTCAGTTTTATTTTTGTACCAAGGATTAAAACCAGGGGTGCTTCACTACTGAGTTACATCCCTAGCCCCCTTTTTTTTTGAGAGAGAGAGAGAGAGAATTTTAATTTTTTTTTTTTTTTTTTTTTTTTTTTTTTTTTTTTTTTTTAGTTTTCGGCAGACACAACATCTTTGTATGTGGTGCGGAGGATCAAACCCAGGCCGCATGCATGCCAGGCGAGCGCACTACCCTTGAGCCACATCCCCAGCCCCATCCCTAGCCCTTTTTATTTTTTATTTTGAGACAGGGTCTTGCTAAGTTTGTTAGGGCCTTGCTTAGTTGCTGATACTGCCCTCAAACTTGGGGTCCTCCAGACACAGCCTCCTGATTTGCTCGGACAATAAGTGTGCACTACCATACCTGGCACCTTTATTGTTTTATTTCTTCTATTACAGCATTTACAATCAGCTGTAATCCAAAATTGTTTCTTCTTTAAGGAGATAATGGAAAAGACTGACAAATACAGGTTTCTAATAACTTTTATATCCTGGTTTGGATAAGAATTCCCATAACTGTGATGAAGAAGCTGATAGCACCATGAAACTGCTAACCAAGATCAAACAGAACAAGAATTAATACATAAGACTGAATGAACTAATGAGGCTAATTTTTGAATTTTTATTTTCTTTAGTGTTTTGTTTCCCAGATGTATAGGAAGCATTTTTTTTCCCCTTTACGCTTTCTATGCTTTACAGCAACTTATGGTAGACACTTTTGCAAACAACAGTGGGAACATTTACTTTAACACCTCTGCAATCCATTCAGAAACTATTTGTGAATATTTTTATTTTTATAGTAATATCGTTTTTTTGTTTTTGGTACCAGGGATTGAAGGTAGAGTTGCTTAACAACTGAGTCACCTCCGCAGCACTTTTTTTTTATGCTTTTAGACAGGGTCTTGCTAAGTCCTTGAGGTTGCTCTCAAACTTGTAATCCTCCTGCATCCTGAGTTGCTGGGATTACAGGTGTTTATGGCAATTTAGTCTTTTTTCATTAGTTCAATAAAAATTGTTCTTTATAACAGGACACAATCAGAAACACTGGTTATATTATGAAGGATTTGACTAGAATGTCATATTTTCAGATATGACCAGATGGCTTTAAGGAACTGAGGTGAATATTACAGAGCCAATCAAACCCCAGTTGGAAAAACTGGCTTGGAACCTTGAATATATGGTTCATGTGGTTGTCTTATAGGTGGCTAAATAATGTCACTTCCTGTCAGGCCCAATAATTGCAGACTATTTAGGGGAATCTCAGTTGTCAGGAATTCACCCAAGTGAAATTTGATGATGACTCCTTGTCTTGGCTTCTTAGTCTTAAGAGTCCTTTAAAAGTCTTAATGTGAGATTCCTTATAAAAAGTTTCAGCAACACAAATTTAAAGATAATCATAATTCTTGCCAAACTTATATAAATAATCAGGTCCATTTTATTGAAACTAAAAATTATTTTGAAAACAAATCAGTCTTATTCTGATTATCTTTGTTAGAAAGGGGGGTGATTATAGAGAGAAAAATTATGCTTCATAAGAAAATTATAGTGCATCTATTATTAGTCTTTCCTCATTTTGATGGTTTATTTTATACCCTGGTCTTAAATAAATTACCCAATGTTAGTTATTTTGTTATAGCAACACAAAATGGACTAATACAGAAAATTGATACCAAGGAGTTGGGGTAGTTGCTATCATAAAACTTGAAAATATAGAAGCTGCCTTGAAGCTGGGTAACAAACAGAGGTTGGAAAAGATTGGAAGAACTCACCCCAAGAGTATTAGGGGTGATTTTGGGAAGGGCTCAGAAGACAAGAAGAAAGGAGCTAAAACATTTTAGAGATTAGAAAAGTGATTACGACCAGAATGCTGATGAAAATAAGTAATATTCTATTTAAATTTGAAAAAAAGGATGTACATGTCAAACTTGCAGAGAAAACCTTAGCCAAAGTGTCTCTATGCCTATGACTTTGTGGAAGGCTAAATTTAAGAGTGGTGAAATTGAATCTTTGGTAGAAGGGTTAGCTGAACAACAAAGTATACAGGCTGCTGCATGGTTATTATTGGCCATTTTCAGTGAGATTTATAATGAGACTATATGGAAAATTTATAGCCTGGAGAAAATGTTCAGGGAAACAAATGAGGGTGAGAATGAACAACCGCTTTCTAAAGATTAGCACAGGGAGTCAGGTGCTAATATTCAAGACAATGGGAAAAAGGCCTCAAGGATATCTCAGAAAGTTTTGAGGCTGCCCTTTCTCATCACAGCCCAGATGTGTAAAAGGGCAGGATATTTTTGGGAAACAGGCACAGTGTGATCTCCACAGGCTTGCTGCCCAGGGATACCATGGCATTCTGCTCCCTGCTTTCTAGTGGAGTGCTCCATAGACCCTGCAGCCATGGTTTAAGCAGGCCCAGGCATAACTTTTGCCACTGCTCCAAAGGAAGCAAGTGGCTAACCTTAGTGATATCTATATAGATGCTGAAACAGGAATAGCATTATGTGGTCATTATGGCTTCTACCAAGATTTCAAAGGGAATCTGGTGGACAAGGCAGAGGCCAGTGGCAAGGGCTGAACTGCTATAGATTCTCCACTAGAATGCCTAGAGCTGTGGGAGTGGGACTGCCACTTGAGACCCCAGAAAGTTAGTGTCACCAGCAGCACACAATGCCTGTGTGGGAAAACCACCAGTACCAGTTGCATCACAGCCATGCATACTGCAACTTAGCAAAGCCAAGGAAGCAGGGTTACCCAGGGTCTTGGGAACCTACCTCCTTCCATAATGTATATAGGATACCAGAGAAGAGTTTTAGGATTTATTGTCTGTCCTGCTGGGTTTTACTCTTGCTTTGGGACCATAACTCCTTCCTACTTCCTCATTCCTCCTTTTTGGAATGGGAATTTTTATCTTATCCTTGTCATTGTGTCTTGGAAGTAGTTTATATATTTTGCAGAAATGGGCACTGACCCCAGGACCTCAATCTTGCTAGCTAGGCAAATGCTCTATACTGAGCTACACCCCAATTCTGATATCTTGTTTTTGACTTTACAGGCTCACAAGTGATTTCCCTTGTCTTAAATTAAACTTTGAATTTGATGTCAGAATGAAATTAAATTTTGGTACTGTTTATATGGAATGAATATATTTTACATTATGAGAGGGGCATTAATCTTGGGGGCCAGGGGTTGAATGCTATAGTTTGGATATAGTTTGAGTGTCCCTCAAAGTTTCATGTGCTGGAAACTTGGTCCCAATGTGGCAGTTTTGGGAGTTGGTAGAATCTTTGAATGGTGGGGACTGGTAGGTGCTAATTAGAAGATGGGAGTACTGCCCTTGTGAAGGGATTGATGCTTTTCTCATGGGAGTATATTCTTCAGGATGAAGCTACCATACATACGTGGCCCCTTCTTCACCCAATAATTTCCCTTCCAACTTCTTTGCCATGTTATGAATGTAGCTGGGGTTGCAGGGCAGGTTAGGGAGGGCTTACCATAGTCTGAACAGATAGGGCCACCCAATCAATCTTGGACTTTCACTATGCAAAAATGTTAGGTAAATGAACCTCTTTTATTAAGTACGCAGTGCTGATAATTTTGTTATAGCAACACAAAACAGACTAATACAATCAAATTGTTCTGTCGCCTCTATTTTCTCCTCTTTTAAAATAATGATATATAAGGTTCCTTGAGTATTTGTTACTATTAATTTCAGTAGCATACTGTGTAGCAGGCATGATGTTAAGCCATTTATGTTTATCCATTCATTCTCAATACAATGCCACTGAAGACAGTTATCTTCTTTAGAGAAGGAAACTGAAACTTATAAATTAAGCAGTATCCCCAAGTTAACAAGTTAGAATACAAATCCAGGTCTATTGGACTCCAAATGTTATACATATTAACTGAAATGAATCAGGGCCGAGTGAGGCATGGTCACAAGTACTTTTAGTCCCAACTACTGGGAGGATCTCTTGAGCCAAGGAGTTCAAGCCCAACCTGGACAACATAGTGGGCTATTTCCAAACCAGTTTGACCTCCCAAGTGCAAGTTTAGTGTAAAAGCCATGATCAATATTGAATAATAAGCACAATTAGCAAATTAGGGGCAGAGTTAACTGCTTTTTCATGTCAATTAATATAACCACTCATATTACAAATAAGAAAATGTAGTGTCAAAGGGTCTGTGAGTCACAAAACCACAGCTTGTTCCACTAGGTACCTTGTTGCCTCCCATTAGGGTTCACCTAAGGTAAAATGCCTCCGAGTCACTGGTCAAAAATTGAGAAGTTATTAAAAACTCTCAATTTGAGAAGTATTTAAAAACTCATCTAGTTTTGAATCTCTCCCCCTACCTCCTTCCTTTCTATTTTCTTTTCTTCTCCCCCATATCTCTCCTTACTTTTCTTTTCTTTCCTGGGGATTGAGTCCAGGGGGACTTTAACACTGAGTACATCCCCAATCCTTTTTATGTTTTGAGACACGATCTCACTAAGTTGCTGAGGCTTGCCTGAAACTTGTGATCCTCCTGACTCGGCCTCTATTTATTTTTTAAATATTATTTTTAGTTGTAGATGGACACAATACCTTTACTTTATTTATTTTATGTGGTGCTGAAGATTGAACCCAGTGCCTCACACATGCTAGGCAAATGTTACCACTGAGCCATGACCCTGGCCCTCTATTATTTTTTCTGAGACAAGTTTTCACTGTGTTGCCCAGGCTGGCATAGAATTCCAGAAAGCCTTCTGCCTCAGCCGTCTAAATAGATGGAACTACAGACATGTTCCACCACACCCTGAAACTTGAATATTTCTGACAGGCCTATTACTCTTCCTTTAGGGCTCTTTACATATGCATATACATACTTATATATAATTATCAAATAAGCATGTGATTTGACACAGTCAAATGACAAGTCATTGCAGACTGATGAATGAGAAGTGAGGGAAGGAAATTTCCAAATGTACATTTTTCTAAGGAGAACCATAATATGAAAGGAAATACTGCTTCATAAGTTTGTGTACCTGGGAGATTATGAAAGAAGCACTGGGTTCAATTTCACATATGATATATAAAAAGTATACATATAAATCAAAATGATGAATTGTTTCTAGATATATTTGGACTATTATGCAGACAGTACATATGATAGTCAATATGGCCTGGAATTTTCCCCCATGAGCTGCAGAGTAAAGCAGACCTAGGTTTGGATCTAAGATTCATAATTTACTAGCTATGTGACCCTAGTAAACTCTTTATAATCATCCTGATCCTCAAATTTTCTCTGTAAAGTGGAGATAGTAATAGACCTATCTTACAGACTATCATGTGTGTTAAAAATTTCACAGTAGGTTACAATTATGATTCATTTGCAAGTGTAGAGGAGTCAAACTGGAAATCTGTTGGACCTGTAAATCAAAATGTAACACATGGCTTAGTTTTGTTTGTTTTAGGCCAGAATAGTCCATAGGATTTAATTTCCTAAATCTGCTAAATTATATTTGATAAATAAATAATCATTTTAAACCAGGTAATAGCAGTGACTATGACAGCATTTTGATAAGATAACATACTCATTTAACACAGCCTTTATTTTCTGTTTCAAAACAAAATTTCCAGGAAACAAAACAAAATACTTAACAATGGTTGGGTACAAATGAAATAAAAATCACAGTTTCAAAGAACCAAAGTCAGACAACTGCTGAAAGGCCGATCACTTGGTTTACCCAAAAAAAAGTTAATGTCATAAAGGATTAAAATTAAGTTTAACAACATTCTATATAATGCTACATTCCCCAATTAAGAAAGGAGAATTCACAAATACAACTAAATGTTAAGTGTAGAGAAGTGGCGGAAATTCTGCATACTTCATAGTAAATTATGCATGAAAGTTTATTAATTGCATAAACTTCCTGAGTGGCTCCCATGCTGCACTAGGTCTACATGCTTAATAATCATATCAAACAAATTACAGCTTTAAGTGATTGAGCATGACAGACCTTGAACAACTGCACTTTCCGATTAGTCACTATATCTGCTGAGGGTATGTTCTGGACCACAAATCTCAACCTCAAACCTTAAGTTATAGTGGAAAAAGAAATGCAACTTAAAAAACTAGAAGGATGACAAGTACACATTTAGAAGTTTATTTTACACTGGCACATTTTTTTTTTCTCAGAGCCGAGTTTCTATCTTCCCTTCTTGCTTGACTTTTAGCCTTTCTATTTGAGTTTTTTTTTTTTTTTAATTAAAAGAAAACCTTCTAGAATTGGAGCTGGTGGTTTGCACACTTTTCCAGCTATCTCACTTGAAAATAACTTTAGTGTAACCTAGTTACTACCCCAGGCCTTTTCATATGTTGGTTGTCAATGTTCCTGACCAATGTTTGTGTTCATCCTTCTCATAAAAAGACAATTTCCAGGGTGACTTGCAAGCTCTTGGCTCCATAAAAATTTCATACTTATTCCACTTTAAAGGATCTTACCAAGTTTGAGTGTTATCATTTTATAATCTGGATTTAAAAAAAAATGAATCCTAGAAATTACATTCACTAAATCAAAGGCCTTTTCTGTGCACACACACCCCCTTTTCTAGTCTTCTAAACATGGGGAGGGAAAACAAATCCCCAATAAAATAACAGATTCAAAAAATAATCTATCCTAAAAAATGGCCTGCATACCACCTCATGGCCCAAGTTTTTCTGAACCAAACAGAAGATGAAGTAACTGAAATCTCAAACTGATGGTAAATATACCTCAGGAATGTAGTTATGCATGATGACTGAAATTACAATTTTTACTAATATTAAATATGCTGTAGTGTTACACAGTAAACATGTGAAACAAGGAAAATCTGGTTACAAACATTTGCTGAGTTTTTTGGGGAAAAAGGAATGCATCATTTTTATCACTCAGAAAATACAGCAAGGAATAAAGTCAATGCCTCCATAAACTTTAGAGATTGGATAGTTATATACAACCCTTACCACCAATTATAATTCAACTTAAATGCATTCAACCATTGTAAAGTAACAAAATATCACGCAAATACTTGGCAGTATACTAATACGTTAAATGACAGGTCACTGCTGTAGGATTTGTCAAATATTTCACTGTGGTAGTTAAAGCAATTTCAACCCATAGCCCTTTAGGCACAGAGACGAGAAATGCATCTCTAGTAAAAAATGCAAAGTTACAGGCACTGGACTAATTTAGGTACTTTTAAACCATTTGTTTATTTTTAAACTAATTCCTACAACTAAGTCCTATTATCACCACCACTTAGATTTAGTTTTCTGCTCTCCATCCCCAAATCCCCTAAGCTTATTTCACATAGGCACATGGCTCTCATCACTTAAACACAGATTGGTGGCTGAGTGATGATCTCTCTCATCTCAAACTCATGGTTAGTGCTGGGACAAAGAGGCAAGCCAGATTTATAATCTGAAAGAATACTGAGAATCAAGGCAAAAATGCAAGTTTCACAGGCAGTGTTTACTTGTGCACCCAAAACAGCACTGAAACGAGGTAGATAAACAAAAGTAACTGGATTAGAATTAAATTTGGGGTTCTAAGATGATACATCCATCATACTGTACATAACACTCTAAACTCAATCCAAAAATCACAGCGGAAAAGTGCCTTTTAAACTTTCACAGATAATTTTGCTGTCAAACCATGAGATTTCATGCTTGATATAAAACTGACAAGGAAGGGATGAAAAACAGAATGGATATTTGTTATATTACAGCAAATTACCTTAAATAGAGATTCAAGACTGCTACAAATATACATAGGGTTATTTACTTTAGATTTACACCAATACTGGTTTCATATTCTTATGATCTTACACCCAACTTCACAAACATAGCAGCAGGTACTTCATGATGAAATACTCACATTGCCACATATGGAGATACAGTACTGTTCATCAGACTTGCACTTTGAGAAGTAAACATGGTGGCTGGACATACAGACTATCCCCCCAAATAAACTTTACAAGCACAATGGTTAAGCACAACCTTTTTCTCTTCTACAAGAAAGAAAATGAAAAGGATAGGTTTGTGTGTTTTTGGAAATGAGTAGAAGGCCTTTTTTATATAGTAGGCTCTTTGTTAAGTAAGAAGGGAATTTCTGAGCTTTACCTCAAGAGTTAATTATTTCTAGGAAGGAAAAGTACCTCAGGCAAGGATGAAAACAGCACTATTATATGACTTAGTAAAATTATGAAATAATGCAAAACCCCTAGATAGAAAATTAGCCAATATTTACAGTCAAAGTGACTATAATCTCATTTAAGTAATGGGAAATAGTAAATAAAAACCCACAGCGATGTGAATAACATTGTTTTCTTCATTTCTGCACAAACTCACTTTTTTCTGTAGTTTTAAATTTACACTCACGTTATATATACACAACGTATATATAACATATATGTTAATCCAGCTACTGCAGTCAGCATGGAGACAGCAGTACACTATTCACCATCTTCAAACTTTAGAAGACTACATTTCTTTCCAGCAAAACCTGAAAAGATTCTAAATATTACAAGGCACTGCAAAAGTCTGCAGGCAAACAAGAATGATGAATTATACATAAAACAGAGGTGGTGACAAAAATGCAGGACATATGATATAGAGCAGCCATTAATAAATGTAATTGTACATGTCATCCACGGATCTTTTTTTTTTTTTTTAATCCTGGGGTACATTGTTTAAAAAGAGAACTAGAGAAGAAGAGGTCTTAAAATCTATAGTACTTTCACTTCATAGGCTGTATGTCTCAATGTAATTACACAATGCCAACTTTTATAATAAAACACAAATAGTTTTAAAGAATTATGGACTTTAGGAGCATTGTTTTTGTACAAATGGAAAACACTGCAGTGTAAGCATTTGCAGTGCTCTAATGTTCTAAAATCACTTCAAATTGCAAACCAATACTGTAGAAGAAATTTGTAGACTCTGTACGTAAGATTTGGAAAGAAATCATTTCATAAAACATCCTTATCCAAAACAGGATGTTTAATGAAAAGAAACTCACTCTTATCAACAGCAATTCTTAAAATGCTGCCTTAGATGCCCCAAGTAATAGTGACAGAATCTTTGTGGTAGTGGGTGTGATCCTCAGGTAACCAAATAAGACACATTTTTATTTTATAAAGGATACTAAATGTTACAAAGTAGACTGTGCCAAAAAAAGAAAAAAGAGAGACGTACACCCATTGTTTTTTTCATTACCTGGCAAGCCCATGGGGTACAATTTTTAGAGGATTATGGTGGAAAATCTTAACAGAGATCTTGAGTGAAATTTTGGAATGTTTACCAGTAGACGGAACTCCTAATTAGGTAAAGATGTACTAGAAATGACCTTGAAATCTTTGGAGTGGAAGGTAAATAGTTTGAACATGTATAATTGGGAGTTGAAAATACCATTTAAGAATTTTATTTGGGTTTCACAGACTGAGCATTAGGTAACCCTGTGACCAGCCTTTAAAATTATTATATTTAACCTTCTTAAAAACCAAAGGTGTACATTTTGACATTGCCTCCCTTCCTCCTAAAACTGGATAAAACCCAGTAAAGTGCAACTTGACAGTGATCTCTCTCAGATTCTAAAGAGGCTGCCAAACTCATCTAAGATCTAAAATCATCTAAGACGCTATAGATACTAATAAGAAATTATAACAACTAAAAATGGAATCCAAAAAATCTAAGGGCAAATTAAATAGTATTCTTCTAGGGTCTATTATCTCACTGCAGGACAGTGTATACCCCACATCTCTTAGAACCCTGTAAAGCCAGTGTTTCATGTGTAAGTCTCAAAACCTACAAAACCTACTGTGTCAAGTAAATTTCACTTCAGAAGAATGGATCGATAGAGGTGTACCTTGAATCCCCTGTTAGGAATACAAGGATTCTCCCTAAATGAGATTCATATCAGCTGCAATATATCCCTTGCGAAAGAATGCAAGCCAAACCAATGCCTCTCAGATGCTCAAAACCAATATAGTGTGCACATGAGAAACAAAGAGATAGCTGCTTTGAATTATTACCGAAATCCTAAAGCAGCTATAATATCTGTAGAATCTAGGAACTGTTACAGTTCTGTTTTTTCCTTTCCCTCCGCCTCACTCAAAACAAGGCTTCACTCCTACTGCTGTGATGACGGGAAGAAAATCACATTAAAAAGGGCTCATGTTCTGTACTGGTTGATAAAGTTATCATAAATTTAAATACCAAAAAATTTCCTGCAGCAAGTTACCCTGCCTTCTGTGAAAGGTAAACCTAAGATAAACACGTGAAGAAACCCACAAGACTCTGGCTACTGGAGGGTCTCACTTCACCCATGCTTGGGGATAATCAATCTAGGTAATTTTTATACATTTTAAAGTAAAATATCCAGCTGCAGATAGCAGCAGTAAAAAATGGGGGCTTCTCAGCAATGCGTGGAAAGTGTCCTGGAAATGGTAATGCTCAGGCTGAGCTTATTAAAGCATTCTGAACAGTATTTTTTTTTTAAAAATCAAGTATCAAAGAGGATAGGATTGAAGTGAAAAACATTTCTGTGTGCAGTGTACTTTGTGCACATTTCTACAGAATGATGAGCTATATCAAATACCACATTGTAACAACAAAAAATACAGTTGAAAGTAAACTCAAATGAGGGAAAATATGGCAGAACCCAAGGAGAAGAAACTTTTATATCTTAGGTGTCCTGAAAATAATTCTGAAAAAAATCTCCCTTTTCTTCACCATCTACTCTGATTCACTTGGGACCAGGAGGGATTGTAGCAGGATTCTGCACTGGTGGAGCTGGAAATGCCTGCAAATTCATCCCCGGCTGAAACGGTCCCCCAGATTGGGTAGGAATTACTATAGACTGTTGTGTTGTCCCTGAAATTCCTACCCACTGTACTGGATACCCTGCACCCCCCACAGCATTATACTGACAAACATGGGGCATTCCATATGATGATAATGGCCCAGGAAATGAAGGGAGTGGCAGTCCTTGGGGCAAGGAGGTTGGGACAGCTCCACGAATTTGGGACAGAGAAGAAATCCATGTTGATGTGTAGCCCATAGTAGATGGAGTATTCTAAGAAAAAACAAAAGTAAAAACAAAAGATCAGTTTATTTGTTTATATGCTTTTATCAATCTATATTCCTTCCTATTCTTTTTGGCTTACTACTCCTGTTAATACTTTGAGTGGTACCATTTTGGGAGCAACTTTTCTTCATGGGAGCAACTTTTCTACATACCTTATTTTGGTTCATCTTCATAACTGCCCGGCTTTTGCAGGGTAGGCATTTTCAGATGAGGAAACAGAATCTCAAAACTGGTAACTCCAAGCAACAGCACTAAGCACGTTAATATTGAAGTGGTGATTGGAACTCAGTTCCAACTAACTACAAGGCCCATACTAAATTCCCATTCAGTTTCCTCCTTTCCTCACGTTAGCACTATCCTTCAATTCTTACTTCCTTTTGTGAGTCCTCAGCATGACTTCATATAGTGCTATAGGCGAGAATAGCCCATCTTACTATATAATTCTCTGGAGACAGGAGCATGGTTTAGTATAACATAGAAGAAAAACCTAGCATATAGTGGGTGCTCAATAAATGTCGTCTTCCTACCCACTTCTATTCACTATCTTTTTTAAAAAATATTTTTTAGTCATCAATGGACCTTTATTTTATTTATTTATATGTGGTGCTGAGGATCCAATCCAGTGCCTCGCACATGTTAGGCAGGTGCTCTACCACTGCACTACAACCCCAGCCCTCTATTCACTATCTTAAAGTCTGACATTTTTGTTATAGAAGACAATGAAATAATTATATTTTTGGCAGTATTAATAAATATATTCCTGCCTGATTCTTCTTATACTGTATTGTGACTATTCACAAGTATAGAGATTACAGAAATCTCATGCACATGGAAATAATAATTCTATTGGATGTAAGCAATTCTCTTATCAGTCTCATGCTTAGATCTTGTAAACTGAATTATCAATCTAAAACAAAACTTTCAACTAAGAAACTTTCAACTTAGGGTAAAGGGTATTAAAGGGTATTAGTTTAACTCAAAAATGAATGACAGGGGATGGGGTTGTGGCTCAGCAGTAGAGTGCTCGCCTAGCATGTGCAAGGCACTGGGTTCAATCCCAGCAACACATAAAAATAAATAAATAAAGGTAAAAAAAATGAGGGGCTGGGGTTGTGGCTCAGTGGTAGAGCACTTGCCTAGCGTGTGCGGGGGCCCTGGGTTTGATCCTCAGCACCACATAAAAATAAATAAAGAAAATAAAGGTATTGTGTAATAAAAAAGAAATTTAAAAAAATAAAATTCATCTTTTGAGGTGAAAAACCATTGATTTGAAGTTCAGCCATCCCTTCTTTATATCAGTGTTTTCCTTCTGTTAAAGTAAATTTAATGGTTATGCTTCAAAACAGCATATACTGTATGATCACATTTTTAAAAATATTTTTTAGTTGTAGATGGATACAATAACTTTCTTTTATTTATTTATTTTTTATACGGTGCTGAGTATCAATCCCAGTGCCTCACATGTGGTAGGCAAGCACTCTACCACTTAGCTATGACCCCAACCCCAACAGTATGATCACATTTTTTATAAAGTTGTTTCCATGTATCCATATTTAGACAGAAAGAAATTTGAAATGATGTTTAAAAGTTGATGACAACTATTTCTAGGTGGTAAGATATGATGGTGATATTTTAAAGCTTGTACTTTTCTATGGTAAGTATTATTTTTATAAGTAATAAAAAGCCTCCATTCACAAAGTATTCAGAGGGTCTCTCACTGGCAGTACAAATGCATTTATGTCTTGATTTGCCTCTAAAGGCTTACAAATTTTATAATGGTGTTACTATCTGTGTGTCAACAGGAGCCAGGAATAAGATGAAAACACAGAGCCCACAAACAATACATTGCCTACTAGTTTGCAAAATAAAGGATTTTAAAATAGTTTTTTCTTTTCTTTTTTTTTAAAGAAAGAGTGAGAGTAAGAGAGAAAGAGAGAGAATTCTTCAATATTTATTTTTCAGTTTTCAGCGGATACAACATCTTTTGTTTGTATGTGGTGCTGAGGATTGAACCCGGGCCGCACGCATGCCAGGCGAGCGCGCTACTGCTTGAGCCACATCCCCAGCCCTTAAAATAGTTTTTTTCAAAATTAACAATAAATACATTTTCATATTTTCTTTACTGAACTGTTTAATGATTATATATGCACACATATGCATGTACACAAACATAACACCCACATATATCTCTTTTAATTATGAGGGATGAGATTCTAAGCCTTGATTCATATTTTAACAGATTCACTTATTTTGAAAAAAAAAGTTACCTTAAAAATTCAAACAGAAAAATTCAAAATAAAATAAGGCCAATATTCTACCATCTGGCATATTCCTCATGGGTTTTCATATTTTTCTATGCATGTAAACATGTCAAATGTGAATGATTTTTTAAATAAATTATACTATATATGCTCTTTTATAAGCATGTATTCTTCCCACTGCAGAATACATTATAGACATATTTCTCCATTTTAATTGCATGTACACCTAAGGCCACTGGGTTTCCATTCCATAAACTCAACAAACCTCTTATAATATTTTAGCTTAAGAAGCTTTAAAATTAATTCTAATACTAGACAAAGATAGTTAACTTAATGAGCTTTACGAATATTGACATGCAACATAGGATAGCTTGCCCTCAAAATGCAAACTCTTCTTGTGGCACCAGATTGAATTAACACTCATTCCAGATGCTTTCTTTTTTGATGTTTATTTGGTTGATTTTAACATAGAACAGCCTAAAAGGATCAGCAAAGCGTGGCCTGCCACTGCTTTTCATACAGCACAATTTAATGGAAAAAGCCAAACCCATTTTTTACATGTTGTATAAGGCTGTTTTTGCACTACAACAAACTGGACTAATTGGAACAGCATGGCTTGCAAAACCTAAAATATTGACTAGCTATTCCCCTTATAAAAGCTTGCTGACCCTTGATCTAAAAGATAATTTGCTCAAAGATATGGAAAATCTAGACAAGGTTAAAAGTATCTATGTTTTCAAGTCATATCTCTTTTTCACAGTATCTATAATCATAGGCCTAAGTATATCCACATTTATGATTTTAGTTCTCATAAATAAAGAGGATTAAGTATAAAAAACTTACTTCATATGCCTTGTTCCAGTTTTCTGCCTCTATTTTTTGTTGACTCTGTTTAAGTTGGTTTAAACTTGGCTTAATAAGAGAATTTCCCACTGTTTCCTTTGTCCAGTCATCCACCAGCTTATGTAAGTCATCTGTGAACATCCCTTTTTTACTGGCTGGAGATTGCTGGCACGATGCTGTATTACTCTCTACACATAGTGGATCTATAAGATAAAACAGGGAAACCATGTAAAGGAATTATGATTGATACAGATAACTTCTTTGGCCAAAAATGCACTTAACAGAACAATACGTGGAACATACCGAATGAACAGACATTTTAGTTTACCTGAGACAGTTCTGATTTAAACATGTTGTCCTGCAGTAATTCACTAACAATACCCCTTTTCACTCTCCAAAATTTCTTATTGTTTGGATCCTGAATTAGAAGATTACCTTAAGTGTACTTCAAGTATAATAAAAATAATCTCCTTTAAACTTTAATCTTTTATCAGCTTCCTCAGGTAGATACTTCCTCAGGTAGAAGAGTTAAAAAAGAATCACAGAACTAGGAGTATAGCTCAGTGGGAGAATGCTTGCTAACATGTGCCAGACCCTGATTTCAACCCATTGAATAGGGGAAGGGTTGAAGAGGAGGAGGAGGAGAATCACATAACATTAAAAAATGAACCTTGACAGGTACAGTGGCACACACCTATAATTCCAGCAGCTAAGGAGACTGAGACAGGAGGATCACGAATTCAAAGCCAGCCTCAGCAACACTGAGGCAGTAAGCAACTCGGTGAGACCCTTTCTCTAAATAAAATACAAAATAGGGCTGGGGATATGGCTCAATGGTAGAGTGCCCCTGATATCAATCCCCAGTACCCCCACCCCAAATAAAAAAAATTTAAAAAGCAACCTTTAGAGCTGGGGATATAGCTCAGTGGTAGAATACTTGTCTGGCATGCCTCAGGCCCTGGATTAGATTCCCAGCACTATAAAACAAACAAAAACTAAGCTGTGCACGGTGGCACATGCCCTATGATCCAATCCCACTTGCTCAGGAGGGTGAGGAAGGAAGATAGCAAGTGGGTATGTGTATCAGTGGTAAAGCACCCTGGGTTCACTCCTCATTACCAGGAAAAAAAAAATTAAGGAACCTTAAATGTACAGCCAAAGCAACTTGTTTTATAATGGGGAAAATAGACCCTGATGAAGTTAAGTGAAAAGCCTAAGTTTTTCCAAGCAATACCCAGCAGAGATAGGCCTCGGAACTCTAAAGCCTGGGAAAGAAAAATATATCTTTTCAATATACCATACTGACTTTCAACAAGCTTCAGAAAACTAGAATCACATTTCATTTTTGCCAATATTTCTGTTTATGATTAAAATTTTAAAAGAATATCTAGAATAGCAGAAACGAGGACAAAGATGTTTTAATGAACCACATCAGTTTTGGAGTATAAGATGTTCAAATAAATGAAATAAATCAATTACAGATGACTGCATCAGTGCAGTTTCCTAATGTGAACATCACACTAAGTCTTCATAATTTAGTAATATTATTCATGCTTACTAAATCATCCTCATAGAAAAGATTCATAGAGTTCCAACTGCTTTGAGTGATTTGCAAGCCAATGGCTTATAGAGTGAGTCCAAAATCAATTTTAAGAAGTTGAGAAAATTCAGGGCAATAATATTTCTAGGTCCAGGCCCAGTGGTGCACACCTATAATCCCAGAGACTCAGAAGGCTGAGGCAGGAGGATTGCAAGTTTAAGGCCATACTCAGCAACCTAGCAAGACCTTTTCTCAAAAACTTAGTGATGGTATATCGTGTACAGCCAGAGAAATGAAAAGTTGTGCTGCAATTGTGTACAATGATCAAAATGCATTTTATTGTCAATGCAGATTGACTAATTACTAGTTAAAAAGACAAAAATATAACACTGGGTCGAGTATGGAAAGGTCACCAAGATAAATTGATAAGTGAAAAAAAGTGTGGAGTAGTGCATATTGTATATCATTTTTGTTTTTTGAAAACAGAAAATAAAATTGGGCTGGGCCTGCAGCTCAGTGGCAGAGCACTTACCTAGCATGCATGAGGCACTGGGTTCAACCCGAGCACCACATAAAAATAAACAAATAAAATAAAGGCATTCTGTCCATCTACAACTACAAATTAAAAAAAATCATTAATAGTTGAAAAAAATTTAAAAAGGGGTGGAGATAGAGCACAGCAGTTAAGTGCACCTGGGTTCAATCCCCAGTACCAAATGAATAAATGAATGAATGAATGAATGAGACAACCATGGGTTTAATTAAGCAAGCACATGAGCATTTCCTACACATTTGTTATGATCTTTTTTTTTCCTTAAAACATTTTAAGACCATTTCTGTACTAAAAGAAAATACAATATAGGAATTCTTCCCATATACAACTAGATTGGCTGTCAGTGATAGCTACTGCACTTGGAGCACAATAGCCAACATGTATAGGAAAAACGAATAAATCAAAACAAGTATTTAAGTGGAAAGATCTGGGGTAATACCACTCCTAAATAGGCAACTGAAATCTCTATACATACATCTGCAAACACACACACACACACACACCAAGAACCATTATTATATAAGAAAAAAATTCTATCTGAATGTTATTTGGTGTCTAGCTATGCTTTCCATATGGTAGGAACATTTATTTATTGATTTTACTATTAATATCATACTATAAAAGACCACTTAAACTTTAAAAGCCAGGAAATACCTGATCAATGCACAGTAAAACAAGTTTTCTGCAAATAGTTTATGGTAGGTGGTAGCAACATTACTTATGAACTCCAAAGGTACTCTTTAATATTCATTTCTTATTGATGAAATGAATAAAACAAGAGTTCAGTCTTTGTTGCTTTTTTTTTAGAACTTCTCCTAAGCTTATACTCAGATAGTTTTGATGATTATTAACTTACTGCAAATGTTTCTATTTCTAATCTGAAACCCGGATTTCTCTCTGCAATCCCAAGCTCACACCCAACTCCTACCTGGAATTTAAGGAATAATTCAATATACCTAGAATCAAAATTCTCATGGTCCTGTATATGACACTTCACCAATATGTCACATTTCTGTTAAAGATACCAAATTTTCTTCAAATAACCCAGACAGAGATCCTTTGGATCTCCTAAACACCCACACACATATCTACTCCACCACTACAGTATAGCAATTCATCCTATATAACATCTCTTCTAGTTTCATTTCCATAATTCTCTAAACTCTTAATCATTTCATGTATGTTATACTATGATTACAATGATGTAAATGAACTAACTTTCTGGTTCTAGTCAATATATTCTTCACACTGCCACCAGATTAGCATTAGTTAAATGTGGTTTTCAGTATTCTACTTGTATGCTCGGGGGTGGGGGGAATAGTACCTTTATGCTAACAGTGGTTCTCAAATTGTGTACATGGCAATGTCCTTTGGAAATCATGCTTGACTTTTTGAACAAATATATTACTCCATTTTTTTTTTATTTCTTCTTCTTCTTTGGCTGTGCTGGGTTGAACCCATGTCCTCATGCTTGCTAAGCAAGTGCTGTACCACTGAGCCACGTTCCCAGACCCTGTCATTTATTATTCTTAAATAAATACATCTCACTTATTAAATTTAAATATATAATTTTATGTTAAATCAGACAAATTATCTTATTACCAAACACTAGAATGGACATATAGTGGCAGCTGTCAAAGTTCTTTTTTTTTTTTAAGTATGGAAGAAAACCTGTCTAGTGTCAACACTCCATTTCGCCCAATATAGTCTTTCTCCCAAATAAATCTTGTATTTTATCATTTGCATGCCTTAATAGCATGCAGATTTTCCTACTCAAAATATTCTTTCCTAATCCACTTAATTTTTAAAAAATATTTATTTTTTAGTTGTAGTTGGACACAATACCTTCATTTTATTTATTTATTTTTATGTGGTGCTGAGGATTAAACCCAGGGCCTCACACATGCTAGGTGAGTGCTCTGAGCCACAACCCCAGCCCCTACGCCACTTAATTTTAATCCTGACCATTTATCCTTAAGATCAACCCATATCCTACCCTCCTGCATGAAACATTCTCAGACCACTATCACCCTTGATAATTCACTCCTCCCAACCCACTACAGATACAAATTTAAAAAAAAAAATTATTGGTGCATAATAATTATACAGTATAGTGGGTTTCACTATGGTATATTCAAACATGCACATAACATAAATTGATCAAATTCTTTCCCCAGTATCTCCCCTTGTTCTTCCTTCCTCCCCTTGATCTCTTTGATCTATGCTACCAGTCTTCCTTCTATTTTCATAAGATTATTTCCCCCCCTTTTGTTCTATTTTCTTTTTTTTTTTTTTTTGAGGGTGGTGATGTGGTACTAGGGACTGAACTCAGGGGCACTTGGCCACTGAGCCACATCCCCAGCCCGATTTTACGTTTTATTTAGAGACAGAATCTCACTGAGTTGCTTAGCACCTTGCTGTTGCTGAGGCTGGCTTTGAATTCAAGATTCTCCTGTTTCAGCCTCCTAAGCTGCTGGGATTACAGGCATGCACCACCATGCCCAGCTGTTCTATTTTCTACATAGGATAGAAAACATACGAATCTTAACTTTTTGAATCTGGTTTATTTCGCTTAACAAGATGCTCTCCAGTCCCATAAATTTTCCTGCAAATGACATAACTTTGTTCTTAAGGATGAATAAAACTCAATTGTGTATCTATACCACATTTTTTCATCCATTCATCTGTTGACACTTAGCCTGGTTCCACAACTTGACTATCACTGCAGATGCAATTTGTGGTATAAGGATGCAATGCACTATGTAGTAAAAAGCTAAGACTTTGGAGTCACACAGGTTTGGATTCTCTCGTATATTAAGTAAGATCCTAGGGAAATTGCTTAACCTCACTAATCTTAGTCTCCATATCAATAAGAGAAAACATTGATAGCTACTCACCTTAACAGAGTTTTTTTGAGGATTAAGATAATATATGTAATATGATTATCTTCCAGCATCCCTCTAATATTACCCACATATTCTGTGATTAAATAGAAGTTCTCACAGGTGTCAATGTATAGTTGTATTCATGGCTAAGGTTTTGTTTTCCATGAAAAGATACACAATAGGATTAGGGGAAAGACAAAAGTCTTGAGAAAATTATGTACAAACTTCCTTATACTCTCTCTTCTTTTGTAAAGGGCCAACATGAGCATTCTCCTTTCTTCAACAACAAAAAAATGCAGGAACAGGTATGCAAGTTTCTGCCCAGCTGTTCTATTTTCTACATAGGACAGAAAACATACGAATCTTAACTTTTTGAATCTAGTTTATTTTGCTTAACAAGATGCCCATCAGGGATTTCGTGCCCAAGGTTTTCATTAGTGAGTGGTATTAGAGGCAAATACCCAAATTTCCTGACATCCCAATGCAAAACAGGTATTCAGTATAAATAACATTATTTTGATATTTGTACCCCCAAATTATTACCCTCAAAGTGAACAATTTCCCAGTTAGGTAACAGAGGAAGAAAACCAAGTTCCCACACACCAATCAAGGGCCAATGTTGCAAGTGTCTTTCTAAACATAGCAGTGTGATGCCTGTTATATTAATTCTATTCTGCAGTTTAGCACAGTGCTAATGTTATGAGTTAAATATGCATGTACACTGTGGATAACATTAGATTACAATACCATGCATCCACTCATGTGTCCCACAGAACAAGTGTAGTTATGGATAGAAAAGGAAGACAGTAGCGGTGTGTATTTGTGTGTGTGTGTGTGTGTGTGTGCACGCGCGCGCATGTTTAAAGGCAGTGCCACTTAAGACGTGTTCTATAAAAATGGGTTCATTGAGTATGAAGAGAGATCCTATAAAACGGGGGAAAATATCTTTGCTATCTACACCTCAGACAGGGTGTTAATTTCCAGGATATGCAAAGAACTCAAAAAACTTAACACCATTAAAAACAACCCAATCAATAACTGGGCAAAGGAACCAAATAGATACTTGTCAAATGAAGAAATATGAACGGTGAATAAATATATGAAAAAAGTGTTTAACATCTCTAGCAATTAGAGAAATGCCAATTAAAACCACACTGAAGCTGGGCACAGTGGTGCAAGCCTGTAATCCTAGTAGCTCAGGAGGCTGAGGCAAGAGGATTGTGAGTTCAAAGCCAGCCTCAACAAAAGCAAGGTACTAGGCAACTCAGTGAGACCCTATCTCTAAATACAATACAAAATAGGGCTGGGGATGTGGCTTAGTGGTCAAGTGCCCCTGAGTTCAAACCCCGGTACCCTCTCTACCAACAAAGCAAAAACAAAAACTACACTGAGATCTCATCTCACTCCAACCAGAATGGCCATTACCAATAATACAAGTAACAATATATGTTGGCTAGGATGTGAGGAAAGGGGTACACTCATGCATCATTTGTGTGACTGCAACTTGGTGCAACCACTCTGGAAAGCAGTATGAAGATTCCTCAAAAAACTAGGAATGGAACTACCATTTGACCTAGCTATCCCCCTCCTCAGTATATACCCAAAGGATTTTAAATCTGCATACTACAATGATAAAGCCACATCAATGTTTATAGTAGCACAAGTCACACTTGGCAAGTTATGGAGCCAAACTAGGTGCCCTTCAACAGATGAATGGATAAAGAAATTGTGATATATATACACAACAGAGTATAACTCAGCCATAAAAAATGACTTTATGACATTTGCCAATAAATGGATGGATCTACAGACTATCATGCTAAGTGAAAAATCCAAATGATTAATGATTTCTCTGATATGTGGAAGCTAACACACATGGGATTAATTCAGTGGATTAAACAAAGGGGAATGAAGGGAAGGGAGGGGAATAGGAAAAGGTAAAACAGTGGAATGAATCTTTCCCATGTACATATATGAATACACTACAGTGAATCTCATTGTGTTCATCCTCAACATAATGTACATCCACAAGACTTGGGTCCTAATTAGAATAAGATATATTCCACGCTTGTGTAATTATACCAAAATGGACTCTAGTGTCAGATATAAACTAAAGGAAAAAAAATAGAATAAAAATGGGTTCTCTGACAAAATTCTTTGGGAAATGTACATGAAGACAATTTAGAGCATGATTTGTAACCCATCTAAATATTTGAATAAATGAATTAATTTAAAGAAAGTATAGTAGTCAGATACTTTGCTTCCTATTTGCTGAAAATAATTTCTGACTTCTATAATGACAAAATGAGTAGGCTCCCTTAAAAGAAATAAAATTGGATAAAATTTTAAAATATATATTTTAGCATTCCAGAATTTGTTTAAAGGCATGCAACAAATTGATAAGTGTTTACTCATGAAAATGAATGAAATTCAAGTCAAAAACTGTGCAATCTGTAGCCTTTTTGCACAGGGCTGTTCATATCACCCTTGCTCAGATCTGTTGTCCACCATTTCTACCAAGATAGGACAGGATGAGAAAAAATTAACTTTGTAGCTGATGAAATGACTCTCTTGATTTAGAACTTTAGAAGCAGGGACTCCATTAGCCTGAGATCTGAGAAGTGAGATAGCCACAGTGGGTTTGGCAAATTCTCCACATCTCTCATGGGTTGACTAGAAAAGCATCCCATATATAGCAGAGACTAGATGGCCCAAACCACATACACACAGCTGACTTAAGGAACAAGGCCATGCAAAGAATAGGCATGATGGATCTTGGATGAAATTAAAAGCTGGGTCATACTAGAAAATAGCCTGATATATGAATGGATCTCTAAGCTCAAAACAGAACCATCAGCACAGAATAGAAGCCCTTCTGGGTTAAGATATTTACATTCTGGCTGAACACTAAGAAATGTGGACAAAGGGGGAGCTCCTAGGAAGCCAGGCTTAAAAGGGAAAACAAGGGGGAAAAAAAAAGCATGGAACCAGTGACTGTAAAAAGATTACAAATATTTAGGAGATCATTAATTGACAGAATTGTCAGTACTTCACATTTTGTCCAACCTTATACAGGAGAGAAGGAAAGCTGAGAGCTATTACAACAAGATTCAACTCCAGGCTGTGCCAGCTGGCAGATCACACAGGTTTTAAAAACACAGCCCTTATTATAAAGGATATGCAGGCCAACAAGAAATAGAAAGTAGCACAGAATGGCATAGGCAGGGAACATCCATCCTTGACCACCTCGGAGGAGACGATCCCCTCATTGTTTGTGAAATATTTTTCTGTGTGTGTGTGTGTGTGTGTGCACGCGCACATGCACATGCATGCACTTTTGCTGCACTGAATCATATATGGATATATATACACTTCCATTTTTATTATTTTTGTTCAACAGTTCATTATTTTCTCTTTGTTTTTGGGAGATTAGGTTTTTTTCATTTGTTCTGGTTTGCTTTTTTGTTTGTTATTGCTTTTATTTTTGTCTTTCTTGTTACCCTTCCTCCCTCCCCTCCCCGAAAAGTCAAATTCTCTTTCTCTATTTAGATTTTTTAAACTACTTCTTTATAGCCATCACTTGCTACCTCTATTCTGCTTTCCCTCTGTTCACTTTTTGAATATTTTGAATTTTCTTTTGCCTTCTTACTCATTTTCTTTCCTCTTAATTCTAATTATAATATCTTTTATGACTACTTAGTTTACATTTATACCTATCTGCTCCCACCATTCATTTTGTTGTGGTTATTAATACTGTAAATGGCACAGTTGACACTTGCTCTTTAATGCTAGATCTAATTCAGAGCTGTTTATTGTTGCTCTTCTTAACTGCTGACCCTGTCATTCCTAGGTTTGGACTAATTTGTGTTATATATATCATAGTAGGTACCAGATATTTATTTTAATGCTATTATAGTTATTGTTCATTTCCTCCTTTTCTGAACGTGGCTGGGAAGCAACTGTGACTTTTTAAAAAATTTTAGTTGCAGATAGACACAATACCTTTATTTAATTTACTCCTTTTTTTGTGGTGCTGACGATTGAACCCAGTGCCTCACACATGCCAGGCATGTGCTATACCACTGAGCCACAACTCCAGCCCTGCAACTCTGACATTATAAGTAATTCTACTACTGAGCTATACCTACATCATTACCTACAACTCATCATGACAGCATACCATGTTCCACATACAAATTAATCCTGTTCAAGCTCAACAATACTTTACATAGAATAGGGAAGATAAAAATCAGAAACCCACAAGGCCCCAGATAGGATGGCTTGGGGGCACCTCAGGTATCACTCTTGGGTATCTGATCCTCAGCAAAACGGTGATTCCAAGTTGCTGAATCAAAGGAAGTTGTTGTAACAACTCTCCAAGAGTGAATTAAATCAGCAATTCTGGAGCAGGAAACTGAGAGTCACTGGCAAATGAAATTAACACTTGGATTACACTGAGTTTGGGTGTTGAAGGTAAGATATATCAAAAACACAGGATGTATTATAAAAGAGATAACTGCATACCAAAGGACACCCTCATGAAAGAGGAAGAGGAATCAATCCTAACACATGGGTTAATCTAAATACTTCTGCAAATATGAGGGAGCAGGCAAATAAGTCTCCCTGGAGAATTTGCAATTCCCTCAAAAAGGAAACCAAAAATATTGAGGGAATGGAATTCCAGAAGAAGAGTACAAAAATTGTTTATAAAAAAGATTAATGAGATAAAAGAATATCTAAGGAACAAATTAAGAGAGTAAATATAGGAGGTAAAAGACCATTTCACTAAAGAGATAGACACTCTAAGAAGAACTGAATAAACCTCTAGGAAAGACATAATAAGTCAACTAGAAATTTATTTGAAAGGATCACCAAAAGATTATACAGAAAACAGAACTTCAAAGGCCTTGAAGACAGGGTATATGAAACTTGAATAATCAGTATACACTAAAGAATAAATAAATAAAAGTCCACAAGCAAAATATATAAGAACTCTGGGACAACACTGAAAACACTTTACATAGAATCACTTTACATAGAATCACTGGGAGTAGAAGAGGGAATGGAGAGAGAGGTTAATGGCATTTAGAACCTATTCAGTGAAATAACAGAAAATTTTCCAAGCCTCAGTAATGAAAATAAGATATTAAAAAGGCAATATCACCACAGACATTTCTGAAAGAGAATCATTAGGGGATATTTAAAAAATTTATATTCCAATAAATTGGAAAATATAGAAGATCTTGACAATATGACCTACCCAAATTGAATTTAAAGGATACAGAAAACCTAAACAGACTAATAATGAGAAATAAGACTGAAGCAACAATTAAAAGCCTTCCAACAAACAAAAGCTTGGATTCTCAATTGAATTCTACCAGACCATTAATAAAGAACTAATGCCCATACTCCTCAAATGATTCTATGAAACAGAAGAGAATCAAACACTTCCAAATACATTCTAAACATCCAGTATCACCCTGATACCAAAAACACATTAAAGACACATCAAAGAAAGTAAACTATAGCTCAATATCCCAGTTGAACATAGCTGTAAAAATCCTTAATATTAGCAATCCAAATTTAAAAACACTAAGATGATTGTACAACATAATCAAGTTGGTTTTATCCCAGGGATACAAGGCTGATTCAACATACATAAATAAATAAATAAATAAATAAATAAATAAATAAATAAAACTCATCACATAAACAGAATCAAGCACAAAATTCACACAATCATCTCAATAGATGCAGAAAAAGTCTTTCACAAAACCCAAGAACCATTCATGTTAAAAAACAGCGAAGAAACCAGAGATAGAAGGAACTGACCTCAATATTTTAAAGGTTGTGTAGGAAAACCTCACTGAACAAAGAAAAATTGAAAGCATTTTCTCTGAAAGAAGAAATAAGATAAGGATGTCCATCTATTATCACCAACCCTATGCAATATAGTTCTTGGAACTCTAAGAAGAGCAATCAAGCAGGAGGAGGGAATTATAGGGATACAATTAGTAAAAGAAGAAATCAAACTTTATTTGCTTATGACATGGCCAAATACATAGAAGACCCAAAAACTCCACCAGAAGACTTCTAGATCTGATAAGCAAATTCAGTAAGGTTGAAGATGCAAAATCATCATATGAAAATCAATAGCTTTCCTATAATCCAATAATAAATCTGCTGAGAAAGAAGTCAAGAGAACTATTTTGTTACAATAGCCAAAAAAAAAAAAAAAAACCAGAAACACAGAGGAATCAATCTAAATAAGAAGGTGTAAGAACTCTACAATGAAAAGTATAAAAAAAATTGAAGAGGAACTTTGGAACATTGGAAAGATCTCCAATGTCTATGTCCAGAATTAATATTGTGTAAATGGCTAAATGCAATCCCCATCACAATACTAGTGACGTTCTTCACAGAGCTAGATAAAACAGTCATTTGGAAGAATAAAAGACCCAGAATAGCCAAAGAAATCCTAAGCAGTAAGAGTGACCCTGAAGGCATCATAATACCTGATCCTGAGTTATAATACAGAGCTATACTACAAAAACATCATGGTATTGGCATAAAAACAGATAGGAAGACCAGTAGAATGATATGCAAGAAACAAATAAACCCCACACATATAGTTATCTGATCCTTGAAAAAGGTGCAAAAAAACATGCATGGGAGAAAAGGTAGTCTTTTTATTAAATGGTGCTAGGATAACTGTATATTCTTATGTATGAGACTAAAACTAGACCCCTCTCACTCTGCCCAAAAATCAACTTAAAATGGAACAAAGACCTAGACATTATACCAGAAACACCACAACTACTAGAAGAAAATATAGGGACAACATTCCAACATATTGGCAGAGGAACCAATTTGTTTAATAAGACTCTTGAAGCTCAAGAAATAAAAGAATCAATAAGTGAGATGGCATCAAATTAAAAAGCTTCTTGGGCTGGGGATGTGGCTCAAGCGGTAGCGCGCTCACCTGGCATGCGTGCGGCCCGGGTTCGATCCTCAGCACCACATACCTACAAAGATGTTGTGTCCGCCGAGAACTAAAAAATAAATATTAAAAATTCTCTCTCTCTCTCTCTCTCTCCTCTCTCACTCTCTCTTAAAAAAATAAAAAAAATAAAAAGCTTCTGCACAGCAAACAAAATAATTAAGAACATGAAAAGTGAACCTGCAGAATGGGAAAAAAATCTTTGTCAGCTACTGCTCTGACAGAGGAAGAATATCCAGAATAGTAAAGAATTAAAAAAATTTAACACCAGAAAACTAATAATTCAACCAATAAATGGGCCATAGAACTAATTAGACATTTTTCAAAAGAAAAAACACAAATGGCCAACAAATATTTGCAAAAATGTTCAACATGCTTAGCCATCTGGGAGAGGCCAATCAAAACTATATTAAATCTAGGCATGGTGGCACAGGCCTGTTATCCCAGCAGCTCAGGACCGAGACAGGAGGATCTCGAGTTCAAAGCCAGACTCAGCAAGGGTGGGACACTAAGCAACTCAGTGAGACCTTGTCTCTAAATAAAATACAAAATAGTGCTGGTTGGGCTGGGGTTGTAGTTTAGTGGTTGGTGTTTGTCTTGCATGTGTGAGGCACTGGATTCAATCTTCAGCACCACATAAAATAAATAAATAAAACAAAGATATTGTGTTCACCTACAACTAAAAAGAATAAAATAAAAAAACAGGTCTTGGGATGTGGCTCAGAGGTTGATTCCCCTGAGTTCAATCCCTGGTACTACAACAACAACAGCAGCAACAAAAGTATATTATCAATTCATCTCCCTACAGTTAGAATAGCAATCATCAACAATACAAATAACAATATTTTTTGGTGAGAATGTTATACTTTGTTGGTGGGACTGCAAATTAGTTTAACCACTTTGATAAGCAGTATGAGAGTCCTCAAAAGATTAGTAATGAAACCACTGTATGACCCAGCTGTCCCACTCTTTGGCACTCATCAAAAAGATCTAAACTCAGCATTATAGTAATACATGAATACTAATTTTTTGGCAGCATAATCCACAATAGCCTAGCTATAGAATCAGTCTAGATGTCCATCAACAGATGAATACATAAAGCAAATGTGGTATATATACACAATAGAGGTTTAGTTGGCCATAAAGAAGAATTAAATTATGTCATTTGTGGTAAATGGATGGAATTGGAAAACATGATGTTAAGTGAAATAAGTCAGACTCAGAAAGTCAAGGATCTTATGTTTTCTCTCATACATGTAAGGTAGAAAGAGAAGGAGGGAAAATGAATATTTCCCAAAGGAAAGGCGGGGGGAAAAATCTCATGAAAATAGACGACCAATAGAATAGAGGAAAGGGATAAAGAGGGAGAGAGGAAGGGAGGGCATAGGAAAATATTAGGGAATGAAATCTACTAAATAGTGCTATGCATATGTATGAATATACTACAATGAAATAATTATATATGACAATTTAATACAATTAAATAATTAAATGTAATTAAAGTAAAAATAATAGAAGAGAGCTCAGTAAAATATGGCACATGGATCAGGGAGGGAGGAAGGTAAGTACAGGAGAATGAAATTGATCAAATTATGTACATGTACAAATATGGCATAATGAATCCCAGTATTATGCATAATTATAATGAATCAATTAAAAAACGTCACAGAACTAAAAGGAAAAACAAATTGGCAAGTATAGACGGGTCATCTCTAGTTTTTTTTTTATCAATAAACAACAAAATCAGTGGGTAGTAAGTGAGCAAGTATATAGAATTGAACAATATCACCAAACACCAAGAACTATTTCAATGTCAGCTTCAGCAACAGTGAGGTGCTAAGCAACTCAGTGAGATCCTATCTCTAAAAATACAAAATAGGGCTGGGGGATGTGGCTCAGTGGATGAGTACCCTTGAGTTCAATCCCCAGTGCCAAAAAAAAAAAGAGAATAATCTACTGAACAATAGCAGAACATGCATTATTTTCAATTGCATATAGAATATTCATCAAGATAGATCGTATGCCATAAAATCAACCTTAACAAAAAGTTTTAGTTCAACAAATAAAGGTCAATTTCAGTTTAAAAAAAGGCACAACCTTAAATAGAGAAGAATTAAACATGTTGAAAATATGTCCTCCATCATAATTAATAATAGGTAAGATAATTTTCCAAGCACTTGAATATTAAATAACACTACCAAATAATCTATGTATCAAAGAATAGTCTCAAGGAAATTAGAAAATATTTGGAACTTAAATAATCAAAAGTTAGGCAACTTGGACTGGGGTTGTGGCTCAGTGTTAGAGCGCCTGCCTAGCATGTGTGAGGCACTGGGTTTGATTCTCAGCACAATAAATAAATAAATGCCCATCAACAACTAAAAAAAATATTTTAAAAAACGTTAGGCAACATGGGAAGGGTGTAGGTGAGGGAGGGACAGAGACAAGATCATTAATGTTTATAAGAATGAAGTTGGATCTGAGGAATAACCTCTACTGTTTTACAGGACAATTGGATAACTGGTTGAAGTAGTAGAGGGATTTTTAATGGTCTCAAAAATAAGATAAATGTCTGAGGTGATGGTATGCCAATTACCTTGATCTGATCATTACCCATTGTATACATATATTGAATTGTCACACTGTACCCCATAAATATGATTATACTGTTATCAATTTAAAGTAGTATAATTTAAAAAATTTCTTAGGTATGATAGGTTCACGAATCCCAGGCTTCTCCTTGACCCTACCCTCACCAGAAAATAATACTATGGGGATGCTAGAAAACAAAGAGTAAACTGTACTCTATGTGACTTAAAAAAAAGTCATTTAGCAAGTCAGAAATCTAAGAATGGACTGTAGATTTCGACAAAAGAATCTAACCATATTGCCCAAGTATGAAGCAACCTGATTTAACAGGTCTTGGGAACAAGTGCTAAATGATTTAACTTTGGAAATTAGTGGCACCTGTAATACTAAAGGCAAAAATAAAAACCCCAGAATTTTTCATAAGCACTGTATTTTAGCTGATAAAGGTGTTTACAACTAGGATTTGAGTTAACAATTTTGAAAGTTCTATACCTATATACTGTAACTGAACAATTCAGTACATTGATAAAGGATGGTGGGGGCCGAGTTTCTCTCTGCTGGGAGGGGATGTTACAGATAGACAAGCAGAGAAGGGTAGCATGGTCCATGTCATAATGGAGTAGAACTGGAGATATCAATATGAATTGAAGTTTACCTCAATATAGATATATATATGGCTATACATAGGAATATTCACAGATGGGAGTATATATACATGTATATATGTAGGTGTATATCTGTGTACCCTTATATGTCAGCTAAGAGGTCCTAGAAGCAATGACAGCTCAAGAACCCTAATGCCATTCTCCTATGAAAGGAATTAGGGTTCCTTATGGAAAAGACTGCTTCTGGGATTAGGGTAAGAAATATACAAGATGCTTTATTACAGAGGTATACTCCTAACCCTATGAAATTTAATGTAAGATCTGGGTCTGGTGGTGCTTGCCTGTCCTCCAAGTAACTAGGGAGGCTGAGGCAGGAAGATCACAAGTCCCAGGAAACCCTCAGAAACTCAGTGAGACCTTCAGCAATTTAGTGAAAACTTGTCTTGAAATAAAATAAAAAATATTAAGGGCTAAGATGTAGTTCATTGGTAAAGTGCCCCTGGGTTCAATCCCAGAACCAAAGAAAAAAATGTTTTAAAAAATAAAAATTTAATAAAAGCAAAAACTCTATTCTTGTCCAGTGACTTGGGAGGCTCAGACACAAGGATTGCCAAGTTCAAGACTAGCCTCAGCCACTGAGTGAGGCCCTAAGGAACTTAATGAGATGCCATCTCAAAAAAAGGGAGGGAGGCTGGGGATATAGCTCAGTTGGTAGAGTGCTTGCCTTGTATGCACAAGACCCTGAGTTCTAATCCCTGGCACCAAAAAATAAACAAACAAACAAACAAACAAAGAAATTTAAAAAAAGAAAAAAAAGGCTGGGGATCTAGCTCAATGGAAGTGCACCAATGGGTTCAATCCCCAATACTCACCCCCCCAAGCTAAAAACTATATCCTTATAAAAAATCAGTAAAATTGATAAACCTCTATCAAAATTGACATAGAAAAACAATAGAGGAAGAAGATACAAATTATAAATACCAGGAATGAAAAGATAATGTTAATGCAGATTTGTCAGATTCTAAACAGATAATGAACACTCCTAAATGCAAAAATCTCAACACAGATGAAATGGAACAAGTCCTCCCAAAGCACAAATTACCAAAACTCAACACAATGAAATATAACTTCAAGAATCCTATAAACTACTATTAAAAAATTCAAATTTGCCCAGTGGTTCAGGTGAGAGAATGGGAAGTTTGAAGCCAGCCTCAGCAACTTAGCAAGTGCCTGTCTCAAAATTTAAAAAATATAAAAAAGGACTAAGGATGTGGTTGATCACCCTGGGTTCAATCCCTGGTATCCCCCCCCCACAAAAAAATTTAGTTATATTTAAAACCTCCCAAAAAGAAATTCTTCCATATATTTAAAGAAGAAATAATAACAATTCAACCACACTGTTTTTCAAAGTATAAATGAAGGGAAGAGATCTATTTCTACAAGTGCAAAATAAGGGCCTAGGTGAGCTTATTTGTCTTCTAAAATAATCAAAATATGGGCAAAAACAACCCAAACCAATCGTATCAGATCTTTGATAATTATCCAAAGACATAGTATAAAATGAAAATTGTCTATATAAAACAAGCTACTGGTGCCTGTGATATTTTAATTTGGGGCAATTCCCATTCCCCCTTTATCCCCAGTAGAGTGTTATTGTAGCCAAAAGCCAATAACAATAAAGACAATGGATAGATCAGACCTCTTTTTGAGCTCCCTTCAAAGAAACACACCCCAGAGAACAACAATATTTTGCAGCAACTTGGAAAATCTCTATATTCAGAATGTGGAGGATATTTGATTTCATTCAAAGCTCAGCTCAGCTAGCAGTGGACTAACATAATGGGGTGGAGAATAGGGGGATATCTGCAGAGCATTACGGAAAGAAAATGGATGCTGGGAATAATACAACTGCCTAAAGCTATGATTTCAGCTGGCACAAACAATAACCTAGTCTAGCTTGTTGTGGTAGTAAGTGCCTTTAAATGACAGGAACAGATAGGGATGCCCATACCTACCACATCTACTCAACATAGTCCTTAAAACTCTATCCTGAGCAATTAGGTAAAAGAATGAAATAAAAGGGATACAAACAGAAACAGAATAGCTCAAACTATTGCCAATGGCATGATTCAGTATTTAGAAGATGCAAAAAACTCCACCAGAAAATTTCTAAGAATCATAAATGAATTAAGCAAAATCGTAGGATAGAAAATTAACACTCAAGATTCAACTGCATGCATAGATGAATCAGCTGAAAGAGAAATTAGGAAAATCATCACATTCACAGTAGAATCAAAAAAATAAAATACTTGAGAATCAAACTAACAAAACTACAGAACACTAAAGAAAGAAATTGAAGAAGACCTTAAGAGATAGAAAGACCTCCAATGTTCTTGGGTAAGCAGAATTAATATTGTCAAAATGGCCATACTACCAAAACCAGTACAAAGATTCTATGGAATTCCTATCAAAATTCCAAGGATGTTCTTCATAGAAAAAAAATAGCAGTCATGAAATTCATTTGGAAAAATAAGAGGCCCAGAATAGCCAAAGCAATCCTTAGCGAGAAAATAGAAGATGGAGGCATCACAATACTGGACCTTAAATTATACTCAGGGCTATAATAACAAAAAACAGCATGGTATTGGCACCAAAATAAGCAAGAAGAGCAATGAAACAGAATAGAACACACAGAGTCAAACCCACAAAAATGATGTTACCTCACACTAGACAAAGATTCCAAAAACATACACTGGAGAAAGATGGCCTCTTCAACAAATGGTGCTCAAAAAACTTGAAATCCATATGCAGTAGAATGAAATTTAACTCTTATCTCTCACCCTGCAAAAAAACTCAACTCAAAGTAGATCAAAGAACTAGAAATTAGATCAGAAACCCCATACCTACTAGAATAAAATATAGGCACAACAATCCAACATATCGGCTCAGGAACCAACTTCTTCAACAGGACTCCTAAAGCACAAGAAGTAAAATCAAATATCAATAAGTGGGATGGTATCAAACTAAAAAACTTCATCATAACAAAGGAAACTATCAAGAACATGAAGAGAGAACCTACAGAATGGGAGAATATCTTTGCCATGAGCACCTCTGGTAGGGTACTAATTTCCAGGATATATAAAGAACTAAAAAAAAAAAAAAAAAAAAAAACACCAGAAAACAAATAAATCAATAAGTGGGCAAAGGAACTGAACAGACACTTCTCAAATGAAGAAATACAAATGGTCAGCAAATATATAAAAAAAATATTCAATATCTCTAGCAATTAGAGAAGTGAAAATTAAAACTACACTGAGATTTCATCTCACCCCAGTGAGAATGGCATTTATTAAGAATACATAATAATAAATATTGACAAGGATGCAGGTTTGAAAAGTGTACACTCATATATTGCTGGTGTGGCTGAAAATTGGTGCAACCACTCTGGAAAGCAGTATGGAGATTCCTCAAAAAACTAAGAATGGAACCACCATTTGACCTAGCTACCCCACTCCTCAGTACATATCCAAAAGACTTAAACTCAGCATACTACAGTGATATAGCCACATCAATATTTATAGCACCTCAATTCGTAATAGCTAAGCTATGGAACCAACCAAGGCACCCTTCAACAGATGAATGGATAAAGAAAATGTGGTATATATACACAATGGAGTACTACACAGCCATAAAGAAGAATGACTTTATGATATTTGCCAGTAAATAGATGGATCTGGAGACTAAGTCAAATAAGCCAGTCCCTAAAAGCCAAAGGTCAGATATTTTCATTGATATATGGAATCTAACCCACACTAAGGGGAGAGGGAGAAAGAACAGAAATTCAGTAGATTAGACAAAGGGGGATGAAGGGAAGGGGAGGGGACAGGAAGAGGTAAGAGGAGTTAATTTGTCATAATTTTCCTATGTAAATATATGAATATACCACAGTGAATCCCACCATTGTATACATCCACAAGAATAGGGTCCTAATTAGAATAAGATATATTCTATGCTTGTATAATTATACCAAAATGGATTCTACTATCATGAATAACTAAAAAGAACCAATTAAAAGAAAATACAACATCCCTAATCTTTTAACCTGGATGACAGGTATTAATCTACACATTGAAGAAGCTCAATGAACTACAACTAGATTAAGCTCCATCACATCTGTACATCGACATTCAAAATCAAATTGATGAAAGTCAAAGATATAAAGAAAATCTTCAAAGACAAAAAATAGTTTTATCATATATAAGCAATCCCCATTAAAATGAAGAGCTGACTTATCAGAATTCATGCTGTCCAGAAGACAATGGGATGGCATTATCAAAATGCTGAAAGTGAAAAACTCTCAAACAAGAAGCCTGCCATACCCTCTTTCAAAAATGAAGGAGACCCACAAAACACTATACTATATGTTTCTTTAAGGAGATGACCTTTTCATAGTGACAGACACCATGAACTACATGTAGATGGAGATTCTTGTTTTGTAGAAATGAATACTAGTTTTCTGTAGGCAAATTTTAATCTATTGAAAAAGATATATGAATGTCTTAGGAGAAATCTGTGCAACAGAGTTAAGGATACCAAAGAGTGTACCATATTTTTGGAGCCAACTGTTCAGTTTTAAGAATTGATAAAAGGTGGATAAAATCCTATCTATGCATCAAGACAGGATGGGTAATACAAACACTACAAATGAAATTTGGAAATAACCAGTTACAATGACAAAACTATCATGCTTCCATATTTACTTTGCTTATATTTCTGTATTTCGAGAAACTAATGGTGTAACAACTGAAACCTAAACAAACCCTCTAGCTTCATTTGTTTTTAGTTCACTTTAAAAATCACTGATTTGTAGTTTACACATTTGTCCAATGTAGTTTAGTTCCCCACTAGCTTTGCTGTAGATGATACTTCTGGTGAATGGGTTATGGCAACAGCAGACTAGGTTACTTTTCAGAGACATGAAGGTTGCTTTGTTGAAAGCATTGACTCTTTAAAAATGTTTTTATTAGTTCTTTTTAGTTATACATGACAGTAGAATGTATTTTAACATATATACATGGAATATAACTTCCCATTCTTGTGGTTGTACATGATGTGGAGTGACACTGATTGTTTATTCATACATGAACATAGGAAAGTTATGTCTGACTCATTCTACTGTCTTTCCTATTCCAATCCCTCCTTCCTTCCCTCCCCTCATTCCCATTTGTCTTATCCAAAGTACTCTTTTAGTATCTTAGCATCTGCATATCAGAGAGAACATTCAGCCTTTGGTTCTTTGGGATTGGCTTACTTCACTTGGCATGATATTCTCCAGTTCCATCATTTACCAGCAAATGTCATAATTTCATTCTTTGTTATGGCTGAGTAGTATTCCATTGTGTACATATACCACATTTTCTTTATACATTCATCTGTTGATAGGCACCTAGGTTGGTTCCATAGCTTAGCTATTGTGTATTGAGGTACTATAAATATTGATGTGGCTACGTCAATATAGTATGCTGATTTTAAGTGCTTTGGGTATATACCAAGGAGTGTTACAGCTGGGTTAAATGGTGGTTCCATTCCAAGTTTTCTGAGGAATCTCCATACTGCTTTCCAGAGTGGTTTCACCAATTTGCAGTTCCACCAGCAATATATGAGTATACCCTTTTCAAACCCACATCCTTGCCAACATTTATTGTTATGTATTCTTGATAATGCCATTCTCACTGGGGTGAGATGAAATCTCAGTGTAGTTTCTTTTTTAAAATTTTTTTGTAGTTGTACAGATGGTCACAATGTCTTTATTTTATTTATTTATTTTATGTGGTGCTGAGGATCAAACCCAGTGCCTCACACATTCTAGGCAAATGCTCTGGCACTGAGGTACAGCCCCAGCCCTCAGTTTTTAATTTGCATTTCTCTATTTGTTAGAGATGTCGAACATTTCCATATATTTTTTGAGTGATTATATTTCTTCTTCTGTGAAGTGTCTGTTCAGTTCCTTTGTCCATTTATCGACTGGGTTATTTGGTTTTTTTGGTGTTAAGTTTTTGAGTTTTTTATATATCCTGGAGATTAATAGAAGCACTGACTATTCATGAAGACCTGCTAAACTGCCCAATGGTTGACTAAAAGATGGTGAAAGAGCTTGGCATTTTATCTTCATATTGTATCTGTCTCCTTTCCTACCTTGACCTCTGGATCATATTTTTGCTCAACTCTGCAGATAGACACGTTAGTCATTTAAGGAATGTTTGTCAGGGACTGGCAGTATGAGATTAATTTGCCCAAAACTTACCTAATCTTTTTCTTCCACCTTCAAGGTTGAAGACAGCAAGATAAGACGACTTCAGATATTTTCAAGATATAAAGGAGAATCAGTACCTTGTAATTACATGAATACCTACCACCAGTTTCACAACATCCTGTTCTAGACCTCTGGAGAGAACCTGGTTTCACGATGTCCTATTCTAGATCTCTGGAAGGGCATAGAAATCTCTATTCACAAATCATTTCCTAACCTGGGAATCCTGCTTTTCACCTTGTTAAGGATAAAAAGATCTTAAAACTTATGCTGAGATAAGATCCCCTGCCCAGGGACTAGCCTATCAATTTCTCACTGCATTGGCATTCCAAATAAATCATCTTCTTTACCCCAGCAACTTGTCCTGGATTCACTGAGCCCCCTTTAGAGCAATGAGTAAATTGACTTGTGTTCAGTAATAACGTGAAATACCAAAACCAAAAATTTTGTTGTGAAAAAAAATGTGAAAAGGGGAAGATAGATAATTCTTGGAAACATGCTGAATGAACTGTATATTTTCTGTGCTCATTCTGATAACTAGTTTTTCTCGATGACTGGCATACAAATTAGATACAAAAATCTCGGCTGGGTTTGTGGCTCAGTGCTTGTCTCACATGTGTGAGACATTGAGTTCAATCCTCGACACCACATAAAAATAAGTAAAATAAGGGCTGAGGTTGTGGTTCAGTGGTATAGTGCTTGTCACATAAAAATAAATAAACAAATAAAAGTATTGTCCATCCACAACTATAAATAAATAAATAAATAAATAAATAAATAAATAAATAAAGGTATTGTGTCCATCTACAATAAACATATATTCAAAACATCCAAATTTCAACTGAATTTATTGTTTTTAGAATAGGCCTTTCCTCTGAATATTCCATTATTTTGATTTCTATTTTTAATAAGAATGCAGTAGAGGAAGGGTATGGTAGTGTATGTCATAATCCCAGCTACTTGGGAGGCTGAGGCAGCTTTGGCAATTTTGTGAAAGCATGTTTCAAAATTAAAATTAAAAAGGGCTAAGCTTATATCTCAATGGTAGTGTGCACATGGGTTCAATTCTTAGTACTACTAAAATAAATAAATAAATTAATTAATAAAAATTTAAAAGCGGGGGCTGGGAATGTAACTCAGTTGTTGAGTATTGGCCTACCTTGCACAAGGCCCTGAATTCAAGCCCATGTACGGGCAAAAAAAGAATGGAATGGAGTCTACACTATTTTATATTATTTTCTAGAATTCTGAAAACCAAGTCCAAATAGTTTGATGTCTTTTACAAAAGTGATTTTGCTTTTTTGTATTTTCAAGTGTCTTAGAGCATAAAACAAAAGTATATCAACTGACAATTATTAAGAAAAATATTTTATTTCATTCAATTTTGTACTTTTGGTTTGCTTTTCTATCACTTCCATGGCAGAAAGTGATATATCTTTTCATTTAGAAGAGTTTCAAATAGCTAGCTATTTTAGCATTCTATTTACATCATTAAAGAATTTCACACTGTCTAGAAGAAGAGGTATGAAGAGTAACATATTTCTGTGAGCTAGAAGCTGTAATGTGGTCATAGAGCTTGAATTTAAAATAATCACCAAAATTTTATTCTAATTCCCTAGCCACCAAACAAAACACAAACACATTTTTTCTATATCTTATGTTTTGTGGAAAGAAAAATTATTACAAGTTGTGTTTATACTAGGCCCTTTGTACAGCCTTCATTGAAAAGATAGTTTTCTATCTCATTGTTTTCAAAATAAATTCCACAAATTAAAAAAATGAATAAAAATGAAAGTATATATCATGAAAAAACATTGAAATTTATTGCAGCTAATCTAACTTACAATACTGAAGGATGTTCTTTAGTATGAAATAAAAGTCCACATTAAGAAACAAAGTACACCGTTGAAAGGAAATATATAGGTAAATATAAAATTCGGCATAAATTTATTTTGTGTTTATGACTTTTTTCTTCTCCCATCTGATTTCAATGATGACTGCACATGCAATAATTATAAAAATGTTGATAGGCTTATAAAATGTATAAATAGATAATGTGTATAACAATAAAAGTATAGAGAAGTTGGGAGGGAACATACTTGCAGAGAAAAGTTTTGTAATCCATTAAAATTGTTGGTTTGAATCAGAACTAGATTGCTTTAAGTTAAGAACCTAATTATAATCCCATATCAAAAGAAAATTGGTAAAAAAATAAAAGGAACAAAGGAATTTTAAAGTTAAACTACAAAATATCTGCTTAACACAAAAGGAGGCAACAAGTAAGGAAGAAGGTAACAAAAAAAGCTTAGCACATATGCAAAACAAACAGTAAAATAGCAGGCATAAATCCTATCTTATTTATAATTACATTACATGGAAATGGTTTCAATACCCAAATCAAAAGACAGATTGTCACAGACTTGATTAAAAAAACAGGATAGGATAACCATAATAAACACTATTTGGATTAAAAAACATAAATACATAAAAGAATGGATAAAAAGATATAGCAGTAAAAAAGAAAAGCCTAGCACAAACCTTTAATTTCAGTGGCTTGGGAGGCTGAGGCAGGAGGATAATGAGTTCAAAGCCAGCCTCATGAACAGCATTGATGAGGCCCTAAGCAACTCAGTGAGACCCTGTCTCTGAATAAAGTACAAAATAGGGTTGGGGATGTGGCTCAGTGGTTGAGATCCCTGAGTTCAATCCCTGATACTTCCAACCCCAAAGATATAGCTGTAAAAATAGAGAGCTGTATTTGCTATATTAATATCAGAAATATTTGCAAATATCAGGAAGACAACAATTATAAATATATGGATATAACAACTGAATTTCAAAATATATGAAGCAAAAATGAACAGAACTGAAAGGAGAAATTTAATAATGGTTGGAGACAACAAAAACCCTCTTTCCCCTTGCCTCTCCTTTCATTTCCTCCTTTTTTAGACGGGGTCTTACTCTATAGCTCAGGGTGGCCTTAAACTCTTCCTGCCTCAGCCTCTTAAGTAGATGGCAAGGGCCACTACACCAAGCTTTATAATCTACTTCAGTGATCAACACAATAATAATCCAAAGCCATCTTAAAGCCAAAGTTTTGGTGAATCAGAAAACAGATTAAAAATAAGTCATGTGGGTGGGTTGGGGGTGTGACTCAGTGGTAGAGCACTTAACTAGCATGCATAGGTCCTGGGTTCAATCTCCAGCACTGCAAAAAGAAATGGAGGTGGGTGGAGGGAAAGGGAGAGAGGAAAACGAGAAGGGAAAGGAAGAGAGAGGAGGAGAGGGGAGGGTAGTGGTGGGAGAGGAGGCAAGGGAAAAAGCAAAAGCCTGGCCAACATATGGAGGGAGGGAGGGAGGAAGGAAGGAAAGAAGGAAGCAAGGAAAGAGAAATATAAAAAGTCAGAAAGAAAGTGATGAGAGAGAAAGAAAGAAATACAGACAGACAGAAGGATAGCCAGCCAGCCAGCCAGCCATCTGGGGACAAAAAAGAATAAAATGAAGTAGAGCTATTAATGGAATAGCATCAGACTGAAGGTCATCATACATCTGCTATTAAATCCCCAAAGCTACTTTCAATCTAAGTCTACCTTTATGAGGACAATACAAAAACAGTTCCAGGGCTGGAAGTATAGATCAGTGGTAGAGTACTTGCCTAGCAAGCATAATGCTCTGGATTCAATCCCCAGAACCAAAGAAAAAAAGAAGTCTAGTTCCCATTCTTGAATTCTGTATTAGCTGTTTGTTGTTGCTATAACTAATTACCAAAAATTTAGTGGCTTAAAACAACATAAATTTATTATCTTAAAGTTCTATACATTAAAAGTCTAGCATGGGGGCTGGGGTTGTGGCTAAGAGGTAGAGCACTTGCCTAGCATGCATGAGGCACTAGGTTTGATCCTCAGCACCACATAAAAAAAAATAAAGATATTGTGTTCACCTATAACTAAAAAATAAATATTTAAAAAAAGTCTAACATGGGTCTCAGGTCATAAAATGTGGGTGATGGCAGGGCTGCACTCTTTTGGGAGGCAGCAGGAGAAATCTGTTTCCTAGATTTTCTAGCTTCTAAAAGCTGCCTGGTCTGGGCATGATGGTGCATGCCTGTAATCCCAGCAGCTTGGGAGGCTGAGGCAGTAGGATCATGAGTTCAAAGCCAGCTTCAGCAATTTAGCGAGACACTAAGCAACTCAGTGAGACCCTGTCTGTAAATAAAATACAAAATAGGGCTGGGGATGTGGCTCATGGGCCAACTGCCCCTGAGTTCAATACTAGGTACAAAAAAAAAAAAAAAACAAAAAAACACCAAAAAAAAAAAACCTGCCTGTATTTCTTGGTTTGTGGCCTTCTTCCTTCGTCTTTAAAGACAGCAGTGTTACATCTCTCTAATACTGCTTCCCTTATCATATATTTTCTCTGGTCTCCTTTTCTGTCTCCTTTTCCACTTTGTTATTGTTGTTCAGTGCTGGGAATGGAACCAAGGTCTCATGCATGCTAGGAAAGTACTCTCCCACTGAGCCACATCCCCAGCCCTCCCTCTTCCTTTTTTTAAGGACTCTGTTCTTACACTGGATGCACAATGATCTCCCTATCTTAAAGTCACCTGATTAACAACTTTCATTCTTAATTTTCCTTTGTTATATAATCAAATCCAGTCATATGTTTTAGGTCTCTGAATATGGACATCTCTAAATGACCATTATTCTTCCCACTGCAAATTCTATTGAGATTTTGCACATGTCTATGTCTTTACAATATACTCTTCAAGCTCAACTTTGACTTGGTACATGTACCCAAGAAGCCTGATCTGATTAGTACTTCTTTAATAGTTGTCAGTGACCCTCTTTTTTCCAAACTGAATATATGTATTTTACTAATATTCTTATGAATAATAAAGATCTCTTACTTCAGATAAAGTATGAGACTATTTTAAAGGTTATCTTTGTGATCAATGAACTCACCAAGAAACTCTAAATGCAAGACCAGTGTTTCTCATTGACTGATAACATTTCAAGGAAAATTCTGGAAAACAATATTGGGTTTCTAGCTGTTTGTTTTCTGAATGAAAACATGAAACAAACTCAGCAGTTCTCAACATCTGTCAATTATCCTCATCATTCCTACACAAAAGAACATTTAACATAAAAAATAGAGTAAAGAATTTTGGAATAATTTGCACTTATTTAAATAATTTTATCTTAATAAAAACCAAACTAAAATTTCATTCCTTCCTATTTTTGCTTAACTTTTGACCAGGTTTTTTTAAACATTTACTTTCATGATTGATTTACCTGTTGCAACCAAGGAATTGTCTGCGTGTGTCAAGGATTGGGGGCGGCTTCGAAGTTTACTTTTGAAAGATCTTGGTCGACGTGGTGATGCAGGTGGCAAAGGAATCTCTGAAGATTGTGCTTTGTTATCTTTAATTGACCGAAGACGTTCATAGAGCTCCTGAAGCTCTTTATTCTGCTGGGTTTGAAGATTTACCACCTCCTGAATGTGTCTGAATGCAAACCATGCAGAAAGTAATTTAATGATTTTATA
This sequence comes from Urocitellus parryii, assembly GCF_045843805.1. Lineage (NCBI taxonomy): Eukaryota > Metazoa > Chordata > Mammalia > Rodentia > Sciuridae > Urocitellus > Urocitellus parryii. Next base: position 86,814,062 of record NC_135547.1, on the reverse strand, counting down.
CTAATAAAAGTAAAGGTTAACAAAATTTTAGATTAAGAATGGCAAAATATAGAGTATTTTCACTATTTTAGAATGGGAACTGCTTTCTGAAGCATAACCTTAAACTAATTAGTCCTAAAGAAAAAGATGAACAAATTGACAAGAACAAATGTCTAAAATTTCAATATAGATAAAACAAAATTTAAATGTTAACAGTTTGATAACATCAACCTTTTCATTATTAAATGCTGAAAGTATAAATAGGAAGAAAATATTTATAATGTTAAAAGAAGAGTTAATATTCAGAATTTATAAATAGATCCTAAACATCAGTAAGAAAAAAAAATTGATAGAAAAATGGGCAAAGAATATGAAAAGGTGATTCCAATGAAGAGGAAATACAAATAACAATAAGTATGAGATTATGTTCAAACTTGCTATTAATCAAGGGCACAAAATATAACTGGGGGAAAAAACATACATAGTTTGGGAGGCAGGGTCTATAAAGCCCAGAATGGCTTTGAAATTATAATCCTTCAGCCTCAGCCTCACAAAGGCCTGGGATTATAGGCACATGACACCACACCCAGCTAATAAAATATTGTTAATTCATCTGAATATGAGTTTAAAAATTCGTAATATCCAGTCTACAGTTGTTAAGATGTGGGTAAACAGATACTTTCAGATATTTTTTTTGAGTACAAAATGGTATAGCTATATTGGAACACAGTTTTAACACTATCACTTTAAAATTTATAACTTTTTAATTTAGCAATTACATTTTTAGCTTATAATGACATTTATGCTAAATATGAAAATAGTTTATTAGCTGTGTTTTGTTTTTAAACAAGGAAGAAGCAGGTGTGACCTAAAGCCTTGTCCACAGGCCTGCCTGGCCAATGGGAGGTGATGTGTTTGCAGTCCTGATTTAGTGTCTTTCCACGTGGTGTCCCTGCACCCCACTCTTGTCTCGCCTGCCTCCATCCTCACTGCTCCTTAGGGCTTCCTATGTACCCCACACTCTCCTGTATCCTGCCTTCACAGAGCTCCTCCTCCTGGAACATTTTCCCTCTGCTTGAAGCCCATTCCAGGTACTGTCTGTGGCTTGGCCTCCAAGAGCTGGGAGTCATAGAAGTGCTCAGGGTTGTGCCATTCAGATGAACAGCAGCCGTGGACCGAGTTTGATTGAAGGGAGGCAATGGGTGATGAATGTAGCCTGTGGGGGCATTTGCTAGATCCCTACCAATGCTACCTGGAATGAGGGCCACTTTCAGGGGTGCCACCTCACTACAATGAGGGCATTCTGGCCTGTAAGGACCAGTAGCTCTGCTGGCTTCCCAGTTGAAACTCCTCAGTGGCATCATGAAGCAGTGGTGGAGTAAATTTCAGGAGCTTCTGAGGGAGAGTCCAGGGCCCCAATGTCACCTGGAGCAGGTGAGGGACTGTGGAGTTGCTAATGTGGGATGTACATGGCTCTGACCTGTTCAGTTGCACCTTGGGGTCTTCACTGCTGTTTCCCCCAAATTCATGTTCTACAGAACCTTGGGATGCACCTTATTTGGAAATAGATGTGTGTAGCTGAGATGAGATCTACTGGGTTAGGGTGAGTGGGCCCTAAGCCAATGGCCAGTGTCCTCATAAGATGGTGATGTGAGGATAGAGACCCACAGGAAAGGCCATGTGCTGATGGAGGGACAGTGGCCTGGCCTGGCTGCAAGCCAAGGGACACCAAGGACTGCCTACATATCTATCATAAAAATAATTGTATAGCTATGTAAAAAATACAAAATATATTTATTTCAGCATTGCTTATATAAGTAGAACTTAAGGCAGACTCAGTGATGCATATTGTTCATCAGAAGCACTTTGGGAGACTGAGGCAGGAAGATTCAAGTTCAAGGCCAGCCTTAGCAACTTAGTGAGACCCTGTCTCAAAAAAAAAAAAAATAAAAAAGGACTAGAGATGTAGCCCAGTTTTTTAAATTATTAAAAAACAAAACAGGGGCTGGGGATGTGGCTCAAGCGGTAGCGCGCTCGCCTGGCATGCGTGCGGCCCGGGTTCGATCCTCAGCACCACATACAAACAAAGAGGTTGTGTCCACCGATAACTAAAACAAAACAAAACAAAACAAAACAGACTTCAGATAACACTGAAATAGTGCAAAGGAGGGATTAAAAAATATATACCCATATATTATACCCATGTATTATAATAGGATACAACAACTTTTTAAAAATAATTAGATATGATGCAGATATGAATATCTACAGGCAACAATGTTAATTCAAAAATTGTGAAATAATGTGTATGTTATGATCCCACTTCTGTAAAAAACAAAACCTATATCTGTAAATCCACAGAAAAAGAACCAAAAGATATACTAAATAATTCACAGTAGTTGTCTTTGAGAAATGAGACTGTGACATGAGAAATGGAAAACTGTTTTTTTTAACTGTTGTTTGAAAATGTTTCCATTTATCACTGTTAATGCATAAAACCCATAACGATAGTTTATTTAAAATAATTTCAATCTAAAAACTAAGCTTACCATTGTGGGCCTAGAGGATAATATACCTTGGAGACAACATCCTGGGGTCTAAAATATTTGTGAACAAATGTAATGCCAAAAGCATATTGAAGAAAAAGTAGAAAATATATTATGTCTTAAGGTCCCTTCCAGGTCTTGGGTTCTATAAGGTTAGGAGAACCCATGTCTCATACTAAACTAATGTACTCATAAGGGGCTGAGGTGTGGTAGAGTGCTTACCCAGTACATGTAAGCACCACATAAAAATAAATAAATTAAATAAAGGTATTGTGTCCACCTACAATTAAAAAAATACTTAAACAAAACAAAAAACTCCCAGCAATACAGTACTGATATCACAAGTATTAAACCACTTTAAAAAGAACTATTTTATTCTAAAAGTATAGGTGTACATGTACTGCATAATACTTATTGTATAGTAAAGTTGATATATACATAATGTGTAGTAAAGTCAAACCTATGTAAGTATATTTTGTGTGCGTGTGGTAGTAGGGAGTAAATGTAAGGCTTCATACATCCTAGGCAAGTACTCTACGACTGAGCTACATCCTTAGCCTTTTATTTTGAGATAGGGTTTCACTAAGTTGTTCATGCTGGTCTTATCATCCTGCTGCCTGAAACTACCAAGTCACCAGCATTATAGGTATGCACCACTGAGCCTGGCTCTGTATATCTCTGTATATATAGTTTAAAAATAGAACAACAATCTTCCATTGATGAATGTTTAAAACATTCTCAAATTCCTTCTAGGCTCCAGTCAAAAACAAAACACAACACAACCACAGAAATTAGTTGAACAGAAAATGGTATTATAATTATCTCATTGACATGTGGAATTTGAGGTTTGGGTTTTTTTTTTCTTTTGGGCAAGGGCTTAAAAACTGGGAAAATTCCAAGGATTGTAACCAGCTTTAGTTCTGAAAGCACTAAAACACAGTACTCAATTGAACCATTAATCAAATATGTAAGAATCTGGCTAAAATCTAAGTTTTTTCAATACCTTGATTTTTCTCTCCTCTCTGATTCTCTCTGCTTTCAAGTTTTATGTCCCATAACAGAATAGAAATTCACTAAAGCAAAAGATACACTAAAGATTGCTTGTTAACGGGGTATGCTAGTGTAGGCCTATAATCCTAGCAACTCAGGAAGCTGAGGCAGGAGGATCCCAAATTTGAGGCTAACCTGGGCAACTTATCAAGACCCTGTCTCAAAATAAAAAATAAAAGTACTGGGGATAGAGCTCAATGATACAGAGCTATGGGTTCAATCCCAGTACTGCCCATCACCCAAATTGTTTTCAATTTTTCAAAGTAATGGCATCAAGCCATCAATAAGAGGCAAGTAATTAATTTGAGAATGTAATATAGTGGGTTACTATGGAACTGAAAAAATTTAATAATGCAGAAATAGTTCTAAAACACAGTGAAATGGTGAAAAAGCAAGATAAAATAGTTTGTATTATAATTTACTCTTTTGGGGAAAATGAAGAACAAAATATGTATACATTTGTTTGTGCATCCATAGACAAACTCTAGATATACCAGAAACAGGTAATATTTGTTTCCTCTAAGGAGAAAAATTGGGTAGTTTGGGTACAGTGGTAGGAGGGAGACCCAACTGATTAAACCTTTTGAATTTTGAAACATGTGAACAGAGTAAGAATATGGCAACTTTATATTAATTTTTGAAAATATATAACCTAGTTTATAACTCTAAATGCAAAACATTGACAAAACATTATCACAATATCATTAGTGAAGGTTGATAACCTCATTTACCAAATAACAAACTTGACCTTACTTACCAAATATGTAATTATACAAGAATAATTATAAAATCTTAATCCAATAGTCCTGATGGATAAGGATTTAGAAAGTAAGCAAAAAGAATAAACAGCTAATTAAAATTAGTCTCCAAACTATGAAAATATTTTGTATGCAAGCATTTTAACATTCATAAAGGTCTTACATTATCATTCTTTGTAGTTTTTAATCATAAAAAGATTACAATCATTAAAATGTCACCAATACTAAATTAGCCACAAATCAGATTTTAAGCTCTATAAAACCCAAGACAATCGGATTTGTGACAGAACAGAGTCCTTACTTTTCTCGTAATCTTTGAAGTTCCACTTTCAAGTCTTCATCCTCTATTTCTGACTCATCATCACTGCTCATTGGGGAAGATGGAGAATAGAAGAGTGAACTCTGCGTTTGAGCATAGGCTTGTTCTTCATGAAGGGGTAAGCCCTGATCACTTTCTGGACCAGTTTTTGCCACTGTCTTCCCATTATCAGCAAGAGTGGCTGAAAATTCACTAGCAGAACTAGGCTGTTTCTCAGCAGGCAGTATCTCTCTCTGTTTAAGCAACAGTTCAGATCCAGATTGCATGCTACTTCCCGTGGCTGAAGTTTCTTCTAATTCTTTTTCTGGGGTCACTGAAGATACATCAGTCTCACAAGCTGTGCTGAAAGACAGGAAGTTGTCTAATTGTTTGGAAATCCCTTTATCTTCTTTAAAGGTTTCATGAAGAGTTTGTAACTTCTGAGAAGAGACTGAAGTCTGAGGATTGTGCACGGCAGGTTCCACTTCTACTAACTGAGACTTTGCAGTTTCACTAAAGGCCAGAGCTTCTTCACTGGACTGATTCGATATTTCCTTGAATGCGGATCTGTGTTCTATTCCAAAAGATGTCACTTTCAATGATTGCTGCTGAGGAACCGTAATCACCTGAGATATAAAAAGGTATAAGTGTCTAGCTCCACCTAAGTAAAGGGTAACTACATGAAAAAAATTCATCAATACACAGCATAGACAAAATGCTACAATGCACTTGTATTGCTATTACCAAAATCTGAAAGTCCCTCTCTATTCCCCATATCATCTTTTAATTGGACACCTTGTGTAAAGACAGTTGATTTCATATTATTCAAATAAAATTCCACAATTAAAACTGCTGAGATTCTAAAGGGCATGAGATTAAATTCATAAAATAGATGACACAACCGCCCACCAAAACCGATGACTGATTTCTATGATCCAGTCCAATTACTAAAATCCCCACTTCATTAGACTCACCTTTACTGATGGCTTCAAAAGGTGAGAGGATATGTGTAACATGACCAAAAAAGTATGATCTAAAGACCAATCTGCAAATGTTGTTTTTGTTTTCTGCAGTGCTGGAGATCAAATCCAGGGTCTCACTTATTTGAGGCAAGTGCTCTATCACTGAGCTACCTATATTCACAGCCCTGCTGTTACCTTTCATAAGGCCTTTGTAGATTAAGGATTCAACCAAAGACACAAACCTGAAACCGACCCCGCTGAAATGATCCACGCATCGTTTTACATCTACTCAAAGCCCTAGTATCAGCCGTGGACTCCCGTGTCAGTGGAATGGGATCAGGAGCAATTGCTGATCTTATATCTTCTGTTTCCACTGTAAGTTTTGTCAAATTGTAAGCAGAAAAGAGAAAATTGTTAAGACTAAATTTGTTTACATTATCAAAAAATGAAGAAAAGCAGAAAAAGTTTAACTCCTGCTAGACAATTAAAAGGTGTTAATGTAATAAGCAAAATTGTATAAGTCCCTAACTCTAATCATACATTGCAAGATTTATCCCAAGACTTAGTATCTATATGAAATGAATAACCAGAAAACCAAATTAATTACTAAAGGAAAAAATAAAATGGCAATGACATTAATGGAACATGTCACATACATGGGCTATGTGGAAAAAGTGACAAGATTTGTGTATGAACAACCAAAAAAAAAAAAAACATAAGTAAATGAAAAGTGATGTTACCTAGTCTATGTCCCTGACTGTAAGCACACTACCTTGATGGACTTTTGATCTCTTGAAAAAGCTGGTTGACTGCCGTAGCCTGTATGCCCAGCTTTTTAATTTGCGAGTCCAGGATTTCTTGCTAATAGGATTTTTGAGACTAGGACAAGTAAAGCTTAGGCCAAAATATCCACCTCCTGTCTGCAGATGAATGGCTCCACCGCTTGACACAGCAGCAGGATAGGCCTCTGGATCCCCTGGAAGTGAAGCATCTGGGGACATCTCCTAATGGAGACAAAAAATAAGAAAACACAAAGTAGCAGTAATTTAGTTAAGTTGGAGAATTTTTTTTTTTTTGCCTAGTGCAATTTCTTATGTGAACTAATTGTTAATCATAAATAGGATACTTCCCAGTTACGCAGGAGACTAAAACAGGAAGACTGCAAATTTGAGGTCAGTCTCAACAACTTAGTGAGACCCTATCTCAAAATACAAAAAAAAAAAAAAAGAAAGAAAGAGGTGCTGGGAATGTAGATCAGTAGCAAAGTGCCCCTGGGTTCACTTCCCTGTAATGGAAAAAAAAATAGGATACTGTATATAATTATATTATAGTACTATATCAGACTGAACCTGAAGTACTCAATTTATAGAAATTAATCCTTTCATTTCTTTCTCCATTTTTTGAGGTATTGGGGATGGTACTCAGGGCCTTGTGCATACTAGGCAATCATAATACTACTAAGCTGCATTCCCAGTTGCCACCATTTCTTTGAAAACATCATTTAAACTTCAGATGAATATAAGAGAAGACTATTAATCTTCCACAGAATATTTTTCATCATTATGTCACCTTTGAAAACTGAAAATTAAATTATTTCCTTTGTATGTACCAATTTACTAAAAAGATTACTGAAATCCCATGCAATTAAAATGAAATGTTCATTTGTTATCATATTATTTAAGAGTTAAAAATACCTGACATATGGGCTGGGGTTGTGATTCAGTGGTGGAGTGCTTCCCTAGCATTTGTGAGACACTGGGTTTGATTCTCAGCACCAAATAAATAAATTAAATAAAGGTCCATTGACAACTAAAAATATATTTTAAAAAATACCTGACATATAACAGAAAAACAAAATATCTAAGGCACTTAGAGTAACAGAGAAATATCAATGAATCAAGCTTTTTACTTTATGTAAGCACACAGAAATTTACAAAGAAACACAAAATTACTTTAAATTCATCCTCTAAAAATTGTTGTTAACATTAGGCCATGCTAGCTATGAAAATCACTCTTCCTGTCTTCCTACATACTGCCCCCTAAAACCAGAATTAACTGTTGTATCCAATTATCTTAAAAATATATTTCCTATAATAATTAATACAAAATTAATAGACACAACAACAAATACTTTGGGAAACATAAGAATGGTCACTATAAATCTAGAGGATTAAAGGCAAACATAAAAGCACAAAGAATGGGCAGGGCACAGTGGCACACACCTGTAATCCCAGTGACTCAGGAGACTGAGATAGGAGAATCACAAATTCAAGGCCAGCCCCAAGAAATTAGTGAGACCCTATTCCAAAATTAAAAATACAAAAGGCTGGGGATGTAGCTCTGTGATAGAGTACTTCTGAGTGGGTTCAATTTCCAGTACCATAAAACAAAACAAACAAATAAAAAAAATGGGATTTAGCATTTGTCTGCAGGAAGATGTTCTATATGACAGTAAGCATACTGTCTTAGATAAGCATTATTTGACTTAGGGCAGATTATAATGAATTCTGAACAATCAGCTTTTATTGTCCAAAGTCCCAGTTTGGAATGGTAATAATGTTACTTCAATGAGGAAGTGAAATAACTCTCAATATTACAATTTAGACATGTTGCATTGATTCCACTGAAATTACAGTTTTTTAATGTATAGAAACTGGAACAAGATGGCATATTTAATATATGTTCTGGCCTCCCATATCAATCCAAATACCTAGATAAAACAGGAAAAATAGATATAGACACAAACATATATGACTGAAGGAAGAAAAAACAGATCATGTCCTATGTAGGAACTGTTTCAAAATGCTGCAAACTCCAGTGACATATATGAGCCGCAAGAATGAGCTGTGGTTCACCAAAAGGATGAGTGCTTGGCTAAAATGCTTATAAAACTCTACACAATCTATCACCTATTTGTCTCATCAAAATTATCTCTCAACATCCTTCTACTTAAGTGGCCTTCTTTTGCTTGAACAAATATCTATCTGTTAATGTCATTACTATATACAAGTATTTCCCTGGCCACTCTGTGTAGAGTAATCCTCTAAGCTATCACTACCCTTTTTTATAAAAATTTTATTTGTCTATGGGCTGTTTCCCCCACTAGAATGTGAACTCCACAAAAATAGAGGTTTTTATTTATTCGCTGCTCAAAAGATACTCACTGTATTGAAGAGTGCATTTGTTGGGATACCAAAGAGGAACAGACACTCAGCTCTGCCCCTTCCCTTCCCATCTCGACAACAAACAAAAGACAGCAGAACATCTACCCTTCAAATAAGAGTAGAAAATGGAAATGGTATGTGGCCAAGAGAAAGGTCAAAAGGAGATAATATTTTGGAGGAGGGTAAACTCTCCTGCCTTCAGAGAGTAGCTACTGGGCTATCCTCCAGGTAGCATTAGAGTCAAGTGATAATATCCAATGCCAGAAGGGACATCCCATGTTTTTTCTCCAATTATTGGAGGAAGGCTAGCATTTGGTAATTATACATAGCGTTTATAGACAGATGAATAAGGAATCTTGCGAGAGAAAAAGAAAAAAATGCACACATACTAAGAATCACCACTATGGAAATCCAACACTATAAGAAATACTAAATTGAAATAGAGGAAAAGCCAAGGAATTAATAACATTGGGTAAAACCTTCATATTGTCAGAGAGATGTGTGAATATATAGTCATGAACTATACAACATTTAGGTCAAGAATGGATAACATATATGACAGTGGTCCTGTATAATGGAGATACTCTGGAAGCTGACGCAGGAGGACTACGAGTTCAAGGCCAGCCAGAGAAAGTTATTGAGACCCGGTCTCAAAACAAACGAAAAACAATTTATGTTGAAAATTCATTCCCATTGTGTCATATGTGGAGGTAGAAAAATGTAGGGCTTTTAACATGTGATTGAATCATGAGGGGTCCACCCTCTTAGATGGATTAGTCTATTCATAGATTAATGGATTTGAGAATTGATGGGTTATGTGAAAGATGCTTCATTATAAAAGCAAGTTCTCTCTGGCTTGCTCTGCCTCACCATGTGATGCTATCTGCCATATCATGAATCAGCAGAAAGGTTCTGACCAAATGCTAAGCATTATATAGATATCTGTATTTCCACTTCTGTGAGACATATGTCTATATGATTTGACTATTCTTTTACTGAGTGGTCTGATCTTTTCTTTCTGATTTGTAAACATGATTTATATATTCAACTATTAATCTTTATTACATTTTCTAAGGAAAAAAAAAAACTTGGCTGAGTGGTGGTGTATCCCTGTAATCTCAGCAGCTCTGGAGACTGAGGGAGGAGGATTAAGAGTTCAAAGCCATTCTCAGCAATGGTGAGATGCTAAGCAACTTGTGAGACCCTGTCTCTAAATAAAAATACAAAATAGGGCTGGGGATGGTACTCAATAGTTGAGTGCCCTTGAGTTCAATCCCCAGTACCCACCTCCCCCCAAAAAATTTTTTTTAAATTTTGGGAAAAAATATGTGCAAAAATAGACTGCTGTGGAAAAGAAGCCAAGAATAAGAGTGATTTCAAAACTCAGATTCATGATTGTCAAATGAAAAATTAACTGGAAAAGGCTAAGTAGCAGGATAGTAACCTGACATACTTTTGAAAATGAAGTTATGCCTGAGAACATAAATTAAAAATGAGAACACACTGTTAAGATATATGGAGGATATATCCAGGAGACTGGATATCTATAACACTTCTAAATTGAAGCCAGAAAGACAACGGAAGGAAAAATAAGACAATAATAAAGTTTACTAGAAATAAAAAAGACACTAATCTTCAAAATCAAAAGGCCATCAAAGTTATGTTCACAATGAATAGAAAAAAATAGTTTCATATCCTGTGTTTTATAAGTCACTAACCACATGTAGGTGTTCAAATTTAATTTAAATTAAATTAAAACTTTAAGCCCTAAGTTACACTAGTAACATTTTATGTGCTGAATAGTCATGTGTGGTTTAGTGATTATCATATTGGACCGCATAGATACAGAACATTTCCACATTGTGGAAAGTGGTCTAGAATAAAAACAAGCCACCTACAAATGAATGATAATCAAATTAACATCATTTTCATCAGCAACACAGGAGGCTAAAAGACAGTAAAACAATGTCTTCTAAGTTCTGAGAAGAAAAGATTTTGATCCTACTGTTCACTCTTAATCAAGTGTGAAGCAAAATTAAGATATGTTAGGACATGCAAAAACAACAGCAAAGACAAATTAGATAACCATGTAACATATCTGAAAACATTACTCACAGAAGTATTTCAGGGGAAAAAAGAATAATTTGAGGACAACAGAAACAGTGACAACTAAATATGATTCAGATATAGCAATGGACACTGAAACAAATAAAATAATCCATTTGACCTTGATGCTTAAAATAATCTCCTCTGAGCAACAAAATTTAAATGATAGAGAAAAACATTTCATTTCTTATGGTTCTAGTCACTTGTTGTTATTGTATCACGCACATGATCATAATATAAATGCATATTTATTGATTTTCAGTTTTTTGGTACTGGGGTTGAATCCAGGGGTGCTCTACCACTGAGCTATATCCCTATTCCTTTTTATTTTTATCTGATTATATAGTCTCACTAAGTTGATGAGGATGACCTCGAACTTGCAGTCCTCCTCAGCTTTAGCCTCCTGAGGAGCTGGGATTACAGGCATGTACCATGGTAACTGGCTTTGGTTTTTATTCATAGAGTCAAACCCTCACTCTCTGTAGCAGCAAGTAGATGGGTATTATCTAAAATTACCAAATCAAGAAATATATACCATACATACACACACACAAAAACAATTTACAAGTTACTAATGGTGATGACCACAGAATTAGAATTGGGAACATCAAAGGGTTCTCAGGGAATAAGAGGTAGCAATACAATAGTTAACTATCTATTTGAATGTAGTGCTGTGGATCAAACACAGGGTTTCATATACACTAAGCAAGAACGCTACATCCCCAGCCAACAGTTACTTTAAATCTATAATCTTTATGAATGACTTTTGTGTTTACTTGTTACCTTTTAAATTTAAAATCACTAGTTTATCAATAAAACTAATTATATCTATTCAATAATTTATTATGCAGTTCCTTTTAATAGTTAAAAGGTAGAACTATATGTAATGACACTGATGCATGTCCATAATTAAAGATAATGCAGAGCAACATATGTGAAGTATTTGTACATAAACATTTAAAATAAGTTGTAGAGCATGATATATTTCTGAAGAAAATATTATGATATATATGTAAACATATTTGTGTAAACTTAAGAAAAGTCAATAAGGATAAGCACCAAATTACCTCTGTGATTTGAAGAGCTAGGGAAGGGAAACTAGGGCTGGGGGTATGGCTCAATGGTAGAGTGCTTGCCTTAGGTACAATCACAAGTAACACAAAATAATATAAAATTGAAATAAGGAAAGAAAAAAAGGAAAATTAGTGTTCCTACATTACATAGGTGAGTACCCCTAATTTGTAAATCTAAAATTCAAAATGCTCAAAAAAAGTCTTAAACTTTCTGAGCCCCAGCATGATATCACAAGTAGAAAATTTCACATATGATTTTATATAATGTGGCTCAATCCATGTTTTTTTACACTACATACTGGAAAAAATTGTCTGTGGGCTCTGTGTATATAGTATACATGAAACATATATGAATTCTGTGTTTAGATTTGGGTCTCACCCACAAGATATCTCATTAAACAAATATTCTAAAATCTAAAAAACTCCAAAATCTGAAACACTTTTTTAAACCAAGGCCTTTTGGATACAGGATACTCAACCTGTATGTATGTGTTTATATATACTTTAAGTATAGGCCTGGCATGGTGGTACAAACCTATAATTTCAGTAAGTTAGGAGGCTGAAGGAGGATCACAAGTTCAAGGCCAGCCTCAGCAACTCAGGGAGACCCTGTCCCAAAATGAAAACAAATAAAAATGGCTGGGGATATAGCTCAGTGGTAGAATACCCCTGGGTTTAGTCTCTAGTACCCACCCCCCCAAAAAAAGTCATGGGACTATGGATGACTTTTACTTTTTTTCAAATAAATTAAACCTATCAAATCACGTTTAAATTAAACTATGAAGAAGAAATCAAAAAGTAAGTTCTTTCTATTAGAATCTTCTATAAATCAGGGTTTTTTTCCCCCCTATCATTAAAACAAATATAGACACTGCTTGCAAGTTCCTAGTTACTTCACTAGAGGGCTCTCTTACCCATAGTCTACCAGGTCTACTGAGAATTTCTGAGCACCTGTAGCATAGGTCATGGCATCCTTAAATACCTGTGTCCTTAAAATCTCATTTCAAAACACAGAATTTTAGAAGAGAAGGCATTTCTTTAAAATCATAAGGAAACAAAAAGACTGATACTTACATGTAAACACAATTCGCTGGGTACAGAAGTTATCACATTCAGGTCCCTTTTGAACACTGATATGTTAGCAGGCTGACTTGCAGCCACATTGGACAGAATCTTAGAGCCCATATGTTGGAAATTAGGGGATTGTGCAGGGCTATCTTGAATTCCACAGTGACTGATGGCTATGACTTCTGGCATTGGACAGGAGAGTGTATCTTCAGCAGAGGAAGAAAAAGGAGAGTCTATGCTTTGGGTGTCCTTCTGGCTCTCAGGATAGATGCTAGAGATGCTGTGTTCCTGATAGAGCAAGTTTCTTAATTTTTCATCCAGAGTTTTAATTCGGTTGTCTGCAAACTCCATTTTTGGAGGTCTTTCCCCATCTGATTCTAGGACAGTAGTGGGTAAAAGGGTAGTAGATTCAAGGCCAGGAGTCTGAGTGGAAACGACTTCTTTTGGAGAATTTGCTTCAGTGTTCACTATGTTTTCTCCTTCTTGGGAAATAAACTCTGCATCCATAGTTGGCTGCTGTCCTGGTAAGAACTGAGGTTTTTGATCAGATACAAATGTTGAGGTTGTAACAACATTACCAGCAATCTGAGCTGATTTGCCACCATGAGCTACAAGCACATCAGCCTGACTGGCAGGTGGGTGACATGAATATACAGGTATGAACATGCCTGTTTGGCCAGTGAGTCCCTCACATTCAATTGGAACTGAAGTAGTGGAATAAGTGGAACTACTGGTAACTGGTGTCATTATCTGCCTGTTATCTTCCACTTGAAAAAGTATAGCTGGCTGTTCACTTTTTACACCAGCACATTCAGAAATCTTACCATCAACTACATCCTTGTTTTCTGATTTGGAGGTAAAAAGTGCATGTTGGCATGGATTATTTTCTATACTGAGCAGTGTATCCTGTGATATTTCCTTATTATTTTTACTTCGTGAACCTGGAACAATAACAAAGTAACAGTTAATTACATGCTGATGAATGCAAAGCATAGACTAATACAAAAGTTCAAAAGTGACAGGAAAAGCAAGGGACAAATGAGAACTGATATGAGAGAGAATATGCTTATAAACAAGACTCAAAATATCAAACAATCCAAGCTGGAATGAAAAAAAAAATTGCTTTTTTATAAATATTAAATAAAAATATTTTAAGTTATACACTGTCTTCAAATATGCTTATGAAAATTATAAAATATTCAAGAAATAAGTTAAAATATGGTATATGTTTTACATTCATATCCTCCAAATCTGGAAAAACCTGGCAGTGAATGAGAGCTTACTAGGAAATGGATGTAGCCCAGTGACTGCAGCCATTGAAGGCTGAAGAGAAGGAGGAGACTGAGCCTCTCGGTTTCTTATTGTCTGATTGATACAGAATCGCCACCGACCAACTGGAGATGACTGAGGAGCAGATTCATCTGTAGAAATAATTAGCAAGAAATCAATGTGCCAAGTAAATGTCAGTTCATTTATCTTATTGACTTAATAAAACTAATTTCAAAAACGAATCTGTCTTGGGGCTGGGGTTATGGTTCAGCAGTAGAGTGCCCACGTGCGAGGCACTGGGTTTGATCCTCAGTACCACATAAAAATAAATAAACAAAACAAACAAATGAATAAATAAAGGTATTGTGTCCAACTACAACTAAAATAAAAATATATTTCTTTAAAAATTATCTGTCTTATACATATATTCCTAATAGTAATAGGATAAGTATAATAGTAGTGCTTATCATAGCTGTATAAGTGTGTCATTAGTGGAATAAAATCAAGATAAAATATGACTATTAAAACATGAGGCAAACTTAGAATACAATGATTTTAGTTAAGAAACTTTCTGTCCATCTTATATCTGAAAAATCAATTGACCAGTTTTGTTTCAAACAGGCCATTAAAAGTCATCATACTGTGACTGCTTTTCTGGTAACATACCATGTGACAACTCAGAAATAAATTAATCAGATAAAGAACCAAAACTTGGAGGAAATTTGGTGAATGAATTTTTATCTCTGAGATACAAGGTCCTTTCAAAGTGTTAGAAAATAACAATTTATCAAATTACTTTATTGGCTAACATTTTTCTCCAAGAAGGGATATAATTTAAAGTTCCCAAATGTCTTATTTCAAAAGCCAAATGGTAAATGTAATTAAATATACTTACTGCTGGTTTGGGTAGAAGCAGAATTTATCTGGACTTGTTCAGATGATCCTGTCTGAATTAAAAATGAATAGATAAATAAAGAAGTTCCTGACACGTATTCAAAAAGACCCATTTGCTAAACAATCGTTCTTACTTGGTTACTGTTAGATTCCAAGGTAACAGAGTCAAGTCCAATGACTTTTTCTGCAGCAGAGTGGACATGAAGGATCTCCTGGGCTTGACCTACGATAGCCCTCAATTCTTCTACAAATTTTTCCTTCTCATTTTCCAGCACAAAGTTATCTTCAACCTGCCCCACAACAAAAGTCAGTCTATTCATGAGAATGAATTTAGTTTCTTCAAAATTATAATACTGTATTAATGGTGGTTACCATAAAGAAAAACATAAATATAGAGTATCTAAATCCAAGTGTCAAAACAGAATAAAGACCAGCAATAAAACACCACATAATACATTCAATTATTCTTTTTATTTAATTTTTATTTAGTTGTCAGTGGACCTTTATTTATTTACTTATTTATTTTTTATGTGTTTACAACAAAGATGTCCAAAGTAAAAGGTTTTCAATCACAAATCATAAAATTCATCATCTTTGGAGATGTTTCATAACAGCCCAAAGACCTTTAGTTGGGCTAAGTGTACACGGGAATTATGAAAGTATAGTCATCTCAAAAGATACTCTGCTAAGTAAGAGGCATAACTAACAAAATTAACTTTTAAAATGTTTATTTTGCCCGGGTGCAGTGGTGCATGCCTGTAATCCTAGTAGCTCAGGAGGCTGAGGCAGGAGGATTGTGAGTTCAAAGCCAGCCTCAGCAATGGCAAGGCATTAAGCAACTCAGTGAGATCCTGTCTCTAAATAAAACATTTTTAAAAAGGGCTAGGGATGTGACTCAGGGGTTAAGTACCCCAGGTTCAATCTCTGATAACACCCCCCCCCCAAAATTTATTTCCACTTCACCAGAAAAGCAGAAACAAATGCATTATGCACTCTCTTACTACCCAGATCCCATACCTATCCAATAAAGGGGAAAAATACTAACTTAAGCCTACTAATTCAAAGAAAATATTAAAAAAAATTAAATGAAATGAAGAAAATAACTTGAACATTTACATGGAAGATGTTAGATGAGTAGTTTGCACATTAGAAATTACCTTGGTAACTTGACAAACTATTGATGTTTAGGCCTCAACTTCAAAGATTCTGATTTAATCAGTAACCCACACAATGGAATTATTTTTACAAAGTTTATTAGATTATCTCAACATACAGGCAAAGGGAAAAAATATTGATCCACAATAAAACTCTTTCATATTTTTCAAATGAATATGCTGAAACTAAATAAGATGCAGCAGCTTATCCCTGATCAGAACCTCTGTATAAATTTTAAAACTAACCATGCCCTTTAGAGAGATGGCTCCAAATAAATATAGAGAAAATAAGAGACAGATAATGTTGAAGAGAAAATAATTTGTATTTATGATACTTACCATATAGTCTGCAATATCTTCTGGTGCATCACCATCAACATCAAACTTGAAGGTGACCATCTTATTGTTGTGTGTTTCCAGCTGGCACTCTACCATGTTGTCTCCAGAGGTTGACACCTATGAATACATATTTCACCAGTTTAAGATTCACTGTCTTCACTTTGTAAATTGTACACAGACTATCTAGGATGAGTTCACATATAATAAATGCTGAAAATGACTTATACATTAACACTCTAAAAACATTCTGTTTTCCCTTTGTGAAATACTACATAAAGAGCCATCCTATGACAAACATAACAGGTACAAATTACTCAGTAAAATCTTAAATGAGAGTGGGATGCAGTAGTTCACCTCCATAATCCCAGCTACTTGAGAGGTTAAGTTAGCAAGAAGGCAAGTTTGAGGTCAGCCTGAGCAATTTAGCAAGATATTTGAGACAATAGTCTCAAAAAAAGTTTTTACTTGAAAGGGCTAGGATGTAGCTAGGTGGTAGAGCATTTACCTAGTATGTGCAAGGCCCTGGGTTCAATCCCTACAGTTACAATAAATAAATAAATAGAAATGTGATCAAGTAGGAAAGAAAATGGAACAAAACTCTTACAAAAAAGCAAAAAAAAAGGTTATAATAGTCACTATAGCTATATGCAATGCAATATCTAAATCCAGACACTCATTTCCAAAATTCTCTTAATGTAGCAACATGTATTTAGAAATTTTAGAAATGTTTTTATGTGCATATGCTAGAAATTGAACCCAGGGCCTTGCATATGCTAAGCACATGCTCTATCACTGAGCTACACCCTCAAGCCTCAAATTTTCACTTTTTAAACCACTAATCTATTTCTAGGGATCTATTTATTCTAATGAAATAATCGGGGACAGATACAAAGATTTATGTTCTAGGATATTTGCTGCAGAGAATGAAGACAAAGTTAGGGAAAAAGACTGGCAAAAACAGAACAAATTTTTAAAGTACGACAACAAAAGGAATGCTAAAATTATATTTGCATACAAGGGCCTATCTAATGTAGCCATTTAAAATGTTATTGAAAACTTACTTAGTGATATAGGAAAATATACATGATAAGTTAAGTTTTGAAAAAGACAAAATAGTTTGAGGATATAGCTCAGTGGTAGGGTATTGCTAAGCATGCATGAGGCCCCAGGCTTGATCCCCAGTGTTGCCAAAAAAGAGAGGGGATATAAATTTGTATGTAGGCTTCAGCAACCAACTGAAATATATATTGTACTGGTTACAGATACAGACTTTGAAGTCTAATCTGGGTTAAGATCTGACTTTATCACTTGCTAGTTGTATGACCTTAAGCAAATTATCTCTCTTGACATTCTCATTTCTTAAGAGTATATTATCACCTATTATATAGAGTGTTTGCATTACATGAAAAATTTATGCATAAAACTGGGCACAGTGACACAAGCTTATAATCCCAGTGACACAGGAGGCTGACACAGGAAGACTGCAAGTTCAAGACCAGCCTCGGCAATTTAGTGAGGCCCTAAGCAACTTAGTGAGATGCTGTCTCAAAATTATAATAAAATAAAATAAATGTCTGGGGATGTGCCTATGTGGTAAAGTGCCTCTTGGTTCAATCCCAGTACACACAAAAAAATAATACGTAACATTTGGGGTGTCTATCACAAAAGAATTCAATAGTTTTGCTATAATTACTAGTACTATCACAATCTTAATGTAAAATGCTAAATGTACATGTAGAATAAAGAAATGAAAACAAATTAAAAAATGGTAGAAGCTAGCTCTCAGTGGTAGTTATAAGTGATTTATTTTCTGCCTTTTATTCTCCTTTATTCCCCTTTAAAAATTAACACAACATTCCTATCAGAAATTTTTTAATGGAGGAAAAGTCAGCTTACAGAGGGTTTCATAATATTCTATACTTATCACAGTATCATCCCCCCCGACTCTCGAAGACCTCTACATGCACTACAACCAAACCATATCCACACACTGACCTGAAGGACAGTAAGTTGAAATTTAGTCCCCTTCTCTGGTCGGGGACAGGAAGCTCTTCTCTGTTTGATCCGATCCTGTTTGCCATTTCCACCTGGGTTATCAGAGTTATTGGTGTTTTCCTTCACAGCTGCCACATCTTGATTCAAGCTAGTAAAAAAAAAAAAAAAAAAAAAAAACAGTAACTCATTCCAATCCTGATAATAAAAATCTAACAAAAAAGCTTTTGATTATTTAATTGTAAATAATGTTTAAGGAAAATCAATAAATAATATAATATCTTTTAAAAAGTTATAATTGCTGAATTCTGTGAATATACTAAAAGTTACTGAATCATACACTTTAAAGATAAATTGAATTGTATGCAAATTATATATAAATAAAGCTATCTTTTAAAGTTATGAAAAATGTGATTATATCATATATATTTGGCAAAAATGAAATTAAAGAAAACATTGCCAGTTATAGACCTTTGTGAAACCTTTTAAAAGAGAATGCTCTTGATAAATTTTATCTTGTTTGTTTTGGGGTTACTTCATTAACATGTTCAAATAAAACTTCTAAACTGAAAAATCTCACTCAAAATAAGGGAGAGACCTCAATAAGGATAGACAGACCGAATGTGAGAGACAAAAATAATGCAAGAGGCAGAAAAATAAATGAAAAGGAATCATATAACAATGATGGAACACCTGGAGATGTAGCTCAGAAATAGAGCACGTGCCTAGTATACAGAGGCACTGAGTTCCATCCCCTGAAAAAAAATTCTTCAAGCTAGACATGGTGGCTCATGTCTATAATCCCAAGTACTCAGGAGAATGAGGCAGAAAAATTGTACATTTGAGCTTAGTCTGGGCAATGTAGTGAGATCCTATCTCAAAATAAAACATAGAAAGGGCTAGGAATGCAGCTTAGTGGTAAAGTGCCCCTGTGTTCAATATCAAGTACAATCAATCAATCAATCAATCAATCAATAAAACGGTTCAAAATGATTAACATTTTATAGTTCTTGGGTAGATTTTTTTTTTTTTGACAGACTGCCTCAGTCTCCTGGATTACTGGGAATAGAGGCATGTGCCACTGTACCCAGATCAATATAACTAATTCTAACTGATTATATTTTATAGGTTCAAATCAGAATGGTTATGAAAGGGCAGGTTAACTTAGTTTATCTGTGTGAAATTTTTCAGATTTTTCTTTAATAAAAGTGAAGATATTTGAATACTTGAGTAAATATCTTCCAATATATCTGAAATTCAAATAAAAAGAACAATAAGTATCAGACAACCTTTTTCAGATATTAATTTTTAGATTAAGTCCTTTTGCTAAAAACTATTCATAAAATATTGCTATAGAGATGCACAAAAATGATAAAAATAATTCCTAATTCTTCTATGTCTGTATGAAAAAGAAGACATATTAATACTGTTCCTAAGTTCTTTCAGCATAGCTGAATGTTAGAGAACTTGCCTCACATGCCTGGGTCCCTGGGTTTAATCCCAGCATCACAAAGAAAACATTTTAATTAAAAATAATAATAATGCCCCTAGAGTTCTAAAACATACAGAGAATTGGCAGTAATAAATAATACCTTCATAGGGTAATAGAGACATTAATTTTAGCCAATGGGGCTATATCATTCATATTTCAAAGTAACCTTAAAAAACACTAGCTTAGGGTTTGGGACAACGTAGCAAAAACTCAACTCTGCCTGCTTGTCCCCACTAAGAAGAGCTAAAAAAAATAAAATCTGGAAATAATACAGTAAAAAATCAGGATAGCACTAAAGAATGAAAAGATAAAAGATTGATTAGGAACTGTGAGGACTTAAAAAATAAAGCAACTAACCATCTCCTAATACTAACACAATGGCAGAAGACAAGTCAGGCATAAAGACAGCCCAGACCTAGTGTCTCCTGATACTTAACCCTTCAACAAAAGATGGCTTACGTAGGCCCTTTGCTTCCCCAGTGGCAGTGGCAGGAGCTCCAGCAGTAAAATGTGATCTGTATGGTGGACCTAGAGAAGTTCAAATCTCCATGCTGCAGCTCCACCATGGACACCAAGGTGCCAGGTGAATGAAGCAGACCAGAATAGCAAAGCATGAACTCTCAAAACTACATCGTCACTAGAACCACAGCCCCTAGAATTAGGCCAGGACCAATGTACCTAAACAGGCAGAATGACAGCTAAATAGAGGATTTAAATGTAGAATCCAAAGTATCCTTACATAATACCCAAAATATCCAGGAGACAAAAATAAAATCCCTGTCATACCAAAAACCAGGAAAATTACAATTTAAATCTTTTTGCATCAACAAGTGCAAAATCAACAATCAGCAAGTGTCAACATCGAGATGAATCAGGAAAAGATTTTATCTGAAAAGATTTTAAAAGCATTTATCAAAATGAAGGTTAGGAGTGTGGTTCAGTTGGAGAGTTTTTCCCTAGCATGTGCAAGGCCCTGGGTTCAATCCCCAGCATCACCAAAATAAAACAAACAAAAAAAAAATAAAATAAAATAAAAAAGACGAGCTTGTCAAAGGAGTAGATGTTAAAAACAGAAACAAATGAAATTATAGAACTAAACATAAAATCACAGAAATAAAAACTTAATGAAAGGACAATGGGCACAATAACGAAATATATAGGAAAGAAACAATGAATGTAAAAACAGAACAATAGAAATTATCCAATCTGAACAAATACAGAAAAATGCAAATTTATGACTACTAGTATAACTATATGACATTTGACTATAAATTACATTATTATTTCCGTTTAAACTCTTTTATGCTCTTCTTAGAACACTATAAGTAAAGAAAATAAGGTAATGGTCAATATTATTGATGTTAAAAAAGTAAAAAATAGGGCTGGGGTTGGGGCTCAGTGTTAGAGTGCTTGCCTCGCATGTGTGAGGCACTGGATTTGATCTCCAGCATCACATAAAAATAAATAAATAAATAAAGGTATTGTGTCCATCTACAACTAAAAAATATTTTTTTAAAAATAAAAAATAATGGGGCTGGAGTCATGGCTCATCGATAGAACGCTCGCCTCGCATGTGTAAGACCCTGGGTTCGATCCTCAGCACCACATAAAAATGAATAAGCAAAATAAAAATTAAAGAAAATTTTTAAAAAGTAAAAATAATGCCCAATATGTTTATTAAACCTACACATAAATATAAGAACACAGAAGCTTCCCTAGTTACTGCACATACTTCTGCTCACCCTCATTATTTCCAAGGTATGAATCTGACGATACTTACCTTCTAACTAAATCTGGTTTTTGAAGAGCTGCTTGTTGTTCAACTCCAACTGGTTGGGGTATGGTCTGTAAGTAATAAAAATAGATTGTTACAACAGAAAAATTCAAGCTAAGGAGGCAATCTGTTGTTATTTCAGAAATTTTGATTGTTACATTTCCTATTTTGGTTACCTTGCAAACCAGGTAGAATGTCTTTGTTATTGAAAGTCTATATCAATCCTGTTATTGACATTTTTACTAAAGATAAAGAAAAATAAATGTAGCAATAAATCAAGTACATCTTATTCATCAATATTTTCATTAAAAATAAGCATTTTTATGTACTTTTGTTTGTCATTTTTCAACAAAGAACACTACTATTGAACTTGTAGTCCTGGTTGTAAAACTACTACTTAAAAGAATTGTTGCCATTCCACAAGAAGATGAATCAATGACTCAAACTTCCTCTTAGAAAGAAAAATACCAATCCTGCTGGAAAATAATTTTAAATATTTACCTAATCAATACTCTACATACTCCTCACTGGTGAGAACAGAGAGGAATCTTAGAATGTAAATTTAATAAAAACAATAATTTCCCTACTCGGTTAACCACTCTGTGATGGCATCTCATCTTCCAAAAGATTAAGTTTTTCAGATGATGAAAGTCCACAATGAACTGGTCCATGTCTGATTCTCTAGCTTCATCTCTGCTTGAAGCCACACTAAGATGGAGTTCTCTGCATGAGTTGGATCCTTCCATATATGCTATAACTCTACTTATGTTTCTCTACCTCCCCAGGCTATTTATTTCAAGCCCTCCTCTATCTTGTCCATTTAGCAAATATGTGGACAGAACTTCTACATATAAGAAACCTCTATGAGGTTTCAGAAATAGATCAGCAAAATTTTCTTGGAGAATTAAAAAAAAACATATATCTTAGCTCATATTCTGATTTCTAAACTAGAAAGGAAGAAGGTTCCATGTAGAAATGGATGATTTTCCATCAATGGGACAAGAAAGTACTAGAAGAGCTTTACTCTGCCAAAAAGTAAAACAACACTTAAAAGAATGATGAGGACATATCTAAAACAGAGAGGACCAAATTGAAGGAGCTCCTACTGTCAAAATCTGGGACAATTTGGGCATCAAAATAATAATAGTAAAAGAATATAACCCATTTAATAAAATAAGAATCCATGACTTCATACTCATAAGAACAAATGAACAAATAGAAAAGGAAAAGCTCTTATTTACAGTAAAAGACAACTAATAAATAAAGAGGGATGATGGAGTTAGAAAATCATAAATGGATGACAAAACCAGAAGGTGAAGGTTGAATAAAGAACAGGATATTTACTAGTTTCAAAGTTTCCTACAGATTGCTTTTTAAGTACAAAGGCAAAAAAAGGTAAATTTACACTGGAAGAATTTGGAAGGCCTAACCTTAACAAAGTAATCAAACTTAACTTCCCCAACACTGGAACAAAGCAACATCACATGTGTTCTACTACTATGTGCAAATAAAAACACATTTTATGTACATGATTTTCCTGAAAAAAAAATGTATAATCTGAATCTAAAGAAAAGGAAACTTCACATTGATTCAAATTGAAGGGCATTCTGTAACATAAATTATTCTTCAAAAATATCAATGTTATGAAAAATAAAGACTGAATAAATATTCTGAATAAATAAATATTAAAGAAAGCAAAAAAGATAAAACAACTAAAGGTAATACATGACCTTTAATTATATCACGGATCAAGCAGGGTGAAGTTGCCATAAAGGACATCATAATAATTAATGAAAATGTTGAGGTGGATAATAGATAATAATATTATATTATTATCTGTTAATGTTAACATTCTCTAAATTGGTCACTATATTGTAGTTATTTAAGAAAATGTCTATCTTTGTGTATGTGTCTGTATGCATACACACACATGTGCTGGCAGTGAGGATTGAATCTATGGCCTCACTCATGCTAGACAAGTGATCTACTATTGAACTATACTCCCAGCCAATGTCCTTGTTCTTGTACTGAAATATTCAGAGGTAAAATGGCATCATGTTTGCAACTAGCTCTCTCATATGATTCATGGGGAAAAGCATAGGTAGATGGGTAGATTATTGGACAAGGGAATGGTCAGAAAGACCCGTAATCTAATAGTGCCTTTTATCATAGCCCTCTTTATCATGCATGTTTAATATCAAACTCCAAGGACTCACTGATTCATTTTGCCTTCTTGGTGCCTCTTAGCACAGTACCTGGCACATTTTAGGGTTCCAATAAATATCTGAAGTTAGAAAGAAATAGGGAAGGAAAGTTTGACATGGAAATAAAGGCCGTGCCACAAAAATGTTTGTGAACTGATATTAGGATTCCTGAAAATCAATCATTAAAAAATAACACAAAGGAAAGAAAACAACATGGTATAAAGCTTGTTTCACAGTAAATGTTCAATAAAATGTTAGCTATACCTGTATTTTATTATAGTATTATATGTAATACAAACTAGCAGCAAGTTAGTTGTCTAGGAATAAGGGAAGGATTAGGTAAATAGGAGTGTTTATCATACTTCCACATGGCTATTATAAAGTGAAATCATGAAATCATGCCAGGTGCCATCATGTCTGCCTGTAATCTCAGCAACTCGGGAAGCTGAGGCAGGAAGATTAAAAGTTCAAGGTCAGCCTCAGCAACTTAGCAAGATCCTGTCAAAATTAAAAAAAAAAAAAAAAAAACAAGGGCTGGGGATATAGCAGTGGTAAAGTACCCATGGTTCAATCCCTAGTACCTCAAAAAAAAAAAAAAAAGGTAGGGGGAAAGGAATCATGAAGGCCAAGTAAAGGCAGGGGAAAATACACAACAATGAATGAAAAACAAAGCAGAAAACAAAACTGATGGAAAATTAAAACCACTTATGAAAAAGTCTAGAGTATTTTCACAAATTTTACAATCATAGCCATGTTATAAAAACAGCATTTTAGGCAACCCTCCATTTCCCCAATTTTTATGTTACTATATACATTCTATAATTTAGAATTTTTATGAATACTGGGTGCCTGTCTTTACATGCCATCTTTGTATTAGCACCACAGTGGCCATGGACTTTACATGCCTGAGACATCTGGGCAAAATTTTGGGCGACAACTTTATCAGAAGCTAAGATACTCACTTAAATCGCCCAGAATAGAGACTTTTTTTAAAAAAATGAGAATTGTTAAGGATAGCAAGTACATAACTGATGGGATGGCAATAAAGGAAGTCTTAAAAATTTCTCACACTTCTAATCTGAAAAATTTATCCTAAAGAAACAATTAATAATACATACAATATCTTGTACAACCACAAGAATGGGGTCCTAATTACAATAAATTATAATTCATGTATGCATAATATGCCAAAATGCACTCTATTATCATGTATATCTAAAAAGAACAAATAAAACAAATTTTAAAAAGACATAGCTATAAAAATATATCACAACATGGAATATAGTTATAAACAGCAAATATTGATATTTATCTCCTTTACTTACTCCACTAAATAAATAATGGTATAGCCATCCTCAGGGATGTTATGTAGCTCTTTAAAAATATATTTAAACATACTTTTTTTTGCTGTGCTGGGAATTAAACCCAGGGCCTCACACATGCTAGGTAAGTGCTTTATCACTGAACTAGACCCCCAGTCCTGTAAGATAATGTTTTATGTGAAAAATACCATAAAAAGTAAATATGTTATGATTACCTTAAAAATACATCTGTGTAGGTGTATACTAAATGGTCTGGAGGAGTATATCCCAAGAAATTAAATAAGTTTTTCTAAATTAATCCTGAATTGGTAATAAGAAAAACAAATTCAACCTTGTATAAAGAGACTTATCAACCCTCAAATATGATAATCTTAGGGCAGGTCCCCATTATTTCCATATATAATATTTTAGTAGTTTTAAACAAAAGTAAAAAATGAAACATTAAATTGAAAAGACATCTATACAGCTTAGATCTGAGGTAGAGGCTGGTTTTTCACTAGATCCCACTTATGGAAGAAAACATTGCCTTAAAATTTGGGGTACATTTCCCAGATCTAAGAAAAGAAAAAAAATATAGCACTCAACAACCTGAAATTCTAGCCCTATTCATGCCTGGATTGGATGATATTCCCTGTCACCCAAAAAGAAGGCTCACTGGTCTCAGATTCAATGCACATATTCTAAAGTCCTTTCCAATCAAGAGCATTTAGTGAGAACTGTCCAATCCTGTATGTCATCATGAAGGAGGAGGGTGGGCTTTCACTATTACTTCTTATCTCCTGAGTTCTCTGTTTTTGCCATTTGGCTGGACTTTGGTCTCATGCTTCAGAGTCTCAGGTTGCTCTGCTGTGCAGAAGCTGAAGATCCCAAGCAGGCCCAACTCCTAAGCTCCAGGCAATGACACAGAATCTTGCTGAGTTGCTAAGTGCCTTACTAAGTTGCTCAGACTGTCTTGGAATTTATGATCCTCCTGCCTCATCCTCCTCAGTCACTGGAATACAGTTGTCCATCACAAGACCTGGCTCATTTGCTTTTTAAAAGCACCAACTTTCATATTGAAACTGTTAACATTCAGGGATGTAGCCATTGATTTTACTGAAGAGGAGTGTGAATGCCTTCAGCCTGCTCAGAAAACTTTATAAAGAGATGTGATGTTAGAGAACTATAGAAAATTGGCCTTCCTGGCTATGACTCCTTATCATACCTGAGAATATTCACCAGAGAAGGGCACAAAACATATATTTCACAAAGTTATAAGTGGAAAATATAGAAATTGTTATCTTAACCATTTACAAAAAAAGAAAATATGGGAAAACTACAAGTGAGGGAAAACACCACAAATCATATCAAAAATCAGGCTTTATTCACTATCAGAGAATTTATACTGGAGAGAAGCCCTACAAATATAAAAAAATGTGGCAAAGCTTTTTTTTTTTAAAAAAAGATCATATTTACCACAGAAGAACACACACTGGAGAATGTGATAACGTTTTAAAGAAAACATCAATCTATATTAAGCAAAGCAGGATTTACTCTGAAAAGAAGTTCTACAAATTTGAAAAAATATCGTAAAGTATTTAGTCAAAAATCAAACCTCATTTAGCAAAAAAGAATTCACACTGGAGAAAAGCCCTACAAATGTAAAGAATGTGGCAAAGCTTTTAGTAGAAAAACAGGCCTTATTTACCACAGCCGAACTCACACTGGAGAGAAGCCCTACAAATGTAAAGTATATGTTCAAATATAAATCCTTATTTGCCACAGAAGAACTCACACTGGAGAGAATCCCTACAATTGTAAAGAATGTGGCAAAACTTTCGTTCGAAAAACAGGCCTTATTTGCCACAGGAGAACTCACACTGAGGAGAAGCCCTACAAATGCAAAGTATTTGACAAAGTTTTTACTCAAATATCAACCCTTTATTTGCCACAAAAGAACTCACACTGGAGAGAAGCCCTACAAATGTAAGGAATGTGGCAAAGCTTTTAGTAGAAAAACAGGCCTTATTCACCACAGCAGAACTCACACTGGAGAACAGCCCTACAAATGTGAAGGATGTGGTAAAGATTTTAATCAAAAATAAAACTATATTCACCACAGTAGGAGTCACCTGGTGAAAAAGCCTCAAAATGTGAATAAAGTTATAATACTTTTAAAGAAGAATTAAACCTTATTAACAACAGAATTTATACAGAAAAGAACCCCTACAAATGGAAACAACGTAGCAAAGCTTTTAATAAGAAATCAGAACCTTTTCACCACTAGGCTATTTATTCTGGAAAGAAGACCTACAATTGTAGAGAATGTAGAAACATTTTAAATTATATATCATACATTACTAGACATCAGAGAAAACACACTGGAGAGAAGCTCTACAAATGAGACCATTGAGAATGGGTCAACATTTAATCCTCACCACAATAATCATAGCAGAGATAAATTTTTGAAATGTGAAAACTGACAAAGTGACAATGCCTCCAAAATTTATTCACCAATACTCAGCACATGAGGATACATACTGGCTAGAGAGAATACAAATGGGGAAAAAAAACCTTTTCAAATCCACATGTTTCTTAAACACTACTGATTTTTGGAGAATTCATTGTTCCCAGAAACCCTAAGAAGTTAAATAATATTTCCAAAACTTATTCAAATTTTAAATTCATCAAACATCTGAAAACTCATACCAGTAGTGAACATTGAACAGATTTTGTCAAAAATGTATACCTTATATAACAACAAAACATTTACAATAAATACCTTGACAAATGTAAAGTCATTAACTATACATTACACCTTGATGTGTATGGGGATCAGTAAAACACAGAACTCATTTAAATATAGAAAATGAGTCACTGTCTTTAACTTTTGCTTAAATTTATTAAACATTATCCAGTTATTTGTAGAAATATCAATCTTAAATATCATACATGCATAGTGTAGAAACCTCATCTTTGAAAGCATATAAATTTTTTTTCTAAATCAAAGATTACTAACTATTTTCACTTTTGAATACTGGAGAAAACAATTATAAGAAATCTATTTTTTGATGTTTAACACTGAATTGTAATATTTTAAACTTTATTTTTTTTATTGCAGCTTAAATTTAGGGATTTTAAAACACTGAGTCACATTTCTAAGCCCTCTCCCTCTTTTGTGAAATTTGAAACTCGTCTTTCTAAGTCGTTTGAAACCACACTAAGTTGCTGAGGCTGACTTTAAACTTCTGAAACTACTCAGCTTCCCAATTTGCTTGGATTACAAGCATGGACCATCATGCCCAATTTACAGTGCATTTTTTACCTATATTTACCTGATGTATGCAATATGTTCTTATAACTGAATATTTGTTTATATGTTAACACTCATGTATGGCATCCTGTCGTTAAATGACAGACATCACAGTATTCCACTTGATTAAATGTTCTATGTAACAGTAAAACATACCATTGAATAAAAAAAAAAAGACAGCTACAAAAATGACTCAGCACCTATTAGTAAACAGTAATTTTGGAAGTATTATAAATATTATAATAGAACTTCATTTGAAGCTATCAGATAAAAAGACAGATAAGCCAAAATCCCATGATTCTGAGGACTAACACAAAGCAACATTAATAATCCTATTAATAACTATAAGTGGTCATAAAATATAATTAAATATAATTCCAAATAATTGTCATAGTAACTATATTTTGTTTCTCTTAAAACACAAGCTTTGCCTCTGGACTTATGCATTAGGACACTGTGTTACTGTTCCATCTTGCTGGGACTCACCTTCATTCTTATGAAGTTTTTTTTTTGTTGTTGTTGTTTGTTTGTTTTGTGGTATTGGGGATTTAACAAGGGGCAGGCTGCTACTGAGCAACATCCCTAGCCTTTTTTTTTTTTTTTTTTTAACTTTTTGAGACAGGTCTTGCTAAATTTCCAAGGTTGCTTTGAACTTGCAGTCCTATTGCCTATCTCCTGAGTATCTGGGATTACAGCTGTATCCCACAGTGCCTAGGTGAAATTTTTTAAATACAAACATTTGTCAATTTGAATACATTTTGTTGAATCTTATATGTACAAAAATATCTACTTGCTAAGGTATTTACTGTCAATTTCTAAACAGTGATTATGTTAAAGAGCTAATTATTTAATGTATAATTTGAAGTTAGTCTAATATATCCAGGAAAGAAACAATCCCTTAATGTGGGTTGACTAGATTAGAGGGGAGAGAAGGCACAAAATGGTACACAGTCATCATCTTTCCCTCCATCCCCCAACTTGAAGTCCAAATGTAAGTCCGAATACCAATCCCTTTTCCTAATGAAACTTTGATAGCTGGATATCTGAGACCTTGATAACCTGCTAGCAACGTCCAATAAACCCAACGCATCCCTGGATACTCTCCTGCAGAATGAGGACAAGGCTAAAATGAGAAGCAAAAGCAGGTCTAGATTTCTATTGGCCACACCATTCTCTTCTTTCTATCTTGGCACTTAAGATAAAGATACTCTTCATAAACTTGCTTCAAGATTTTTCTGCCCCAAGCTACTATAAGCAAAAGAAGAATCAATAAATGATTCCAAGAAATACCTATTACAAAGACAATTTATCTACCTCATAGAGGCCCTCTACTAGGTGCAAACTGGTTCTTTCTCTTTTACACATTCACCAAGCCTCCTCTCCCTCCATCAGTAGATCTCAGTCCCACCTACACTTTAGAAAATACCCAGTGAAGAAGAAAAGGAGAACAGAAAGGAAAGAGGAGAAGAAGAAAAGCTAAGCACATGGACAACATCCCAGAGATTCTTATTTACCTATTCTGGAGTGAAGGACAACAGTAAAACTGGGAGATAATTTTAAATATTTTATAAACTGCCTCATGGTATTACTAGCACTCCCTTTCAGTACATTTTAGCACCCCTTATTTATTGAGCATTTATTACATGCCAGGAACTTTTCACATTTTAGATTATCTAATCCTCAAACCCGTAGAAGATAGGAGTTTTTCTAACATATTTCCAACAAACAGAAAAGTTCAATGACTTGTACACCGAAAGCCCATATATACATCAACCACAGTCCATAGCATTTTACTATAAGTTCATTATCAAGCAATTCACTATCAAGCAACCCATTTTATTATTACACATTTCAAATTTAAGTTGCAAATAAAAGATAGTTTTAAACTTCATTTTACAAATGAAAAGAATCAAACATGAGAGAGATTAAATAACTTTCCTCAAATCATGCACTGAATAATTCAAGAGTTAGAGTTCAAACTCAGGTCTAATACAAACGGACTAAAGTCAATATGTATCTAGACTACTCTGTTATATATACATGGTATATATCTTCTCCGCAGGAGAATTTTTGTTAATTTAATTGAGTTAAATTATCACTGTAAATGATGTCCCATTTCCATATTTTTTGTATTTATATAGAATCCATCTATAAAGTTATGGATTATCTAAGCCCCACTCTTGGTAAAGCTAAAATTTTAAATAATGAAATTTACCCTAAAAAATAACTGTTCCAGGGGATGTGGTTGTGGCTCAGTGGTAGAGTGCTCACCTGGCATGTGTGAGGCCCTGGATTCGATCCTCAGCACCACATAAGATAAATAAATAAAGGTATTGTGTCCACCTACAACTAAAAATATTTTTTAAAATAACTGTTCCAAAGCACAGTTCCTTAGAAGTAATTCACACAATAACACCCATGTTATTAAATTAACACCAAGTTTTTATCCAAAAAGATAAAAACATATCAGTGCCACAAAGACTGAAAGATTTTTTAAAAACTTAAAAGAAGTTAGGAAGATGTTTCATTAATTTTGAGGCTTATAAGAACTAGATTAAGGAGAACCTAACTGTACAGAGAGTTAAAGTTCATACTTTAACCCTAATATCTGCCCCCACTTGATTAACCCAAGAATCTGTACCAACTAGCAAACTGATCAGGAATTAGTATTGTCTTAGCCCTCCAAGCTTTTAACAGATATTTGAAAGAACAATTAAAATTGTTTGGTCGTTTTGTTTTAATGACAGGTGTTGGCTAAGTACAGTGGCACATCCCAGCTGCTTAGCAGAGTGAAAGAGGAGGATCACAAGTTTGAAGAGAGTAGATTCATTTATTTATGAATTTATTGAAACTAGGTCTCAAAATAAAATTTAAAGACAGGGCTGGGGTGCAGCTCAGTGATAGAATGCTTACACAGCATGTGCAAGGCTCTGGGTTGAATTCCCAGTACAGAAAAAAAGGCAGGACAATGAGGATTATAGATGGAAAAGGAGAGGACTGACAGAGCCATTTGGCATTCTGGAGGGTAAAGCTCTTTCATATAAAGCCAAAGTGGGAAGGATATCAAAAGGAAAAATTGGGGTACTTATGCATGTTGGAGATCATAGTCTTTAATATATGTGATTATTTCACAGCATTAGAGAAATCATTACGGAGATAAAAGTATACCTCATCTCAGTACAGAATAATGACAACAGAGCAATCCCTACTAATACAAAGAAAATACACATCTCCTTGTCTTCAATCTGTAAATCTGTAAAAAGGATTTAAACATTGCTGAAGAGAATAATGGAAGTCAAAGAAAATCTTTATAAAGTCAGAGGGTTGGGCAGCGTAGTCTAGATTTGATAGAGCTTTATAGGTAATTAGGTATAGCATTGTAACTTTTTTTTTTGCATGAGATGGTTTTGCATAGAGCTGAGACATTTTAAAAGGACCATTCTGCTTCATATAATGAGAAAGATGCTATAAAGGACCAAAGGCAGAAAGAAGAACAATTGGGAGGCCCCTGGAATTATTCAAGTAAGAGATGGACCACACCAACAACAACAACAAAAAAAAATGGTGGAAATGTGAGAAGGTAGGCTAAAGATATACTGTTAATATAAAAATTAAAAGACTTCTTGATGGTTTGAAGGGGATTATGAGAGAAAAAGAACAGAACATAACTATAGATACATGGCTTGAGCAACAGGAAATAAAGAGTTGTCATTTCTTCAGTTGGGGATGACATGGAAAGAGCAGATATCCAGTGGTAGGAAATGGAAAAAAAGTATTTGATTTGTAAAATACTAATTTTGAAATGGCATTGTACAAACAAGTGGAGACGTTGGATGCACACTGGAGATAAATGACAAAAAAATCATCATTTGTCAGAAAAAGATATAGAAGCAATCAACAACTACATGAAAAAATGTTCAATATTGGACAAATACAAATCAAAACTACCCTAACATTTCATCTCATGCATTCAGAATGGCAATAATCAAGAACACAAAGAACAATAAGTGTTGGTGAGGATGTGGGGGAAAAGGCACATTCATACATTGCTGGTGGGACTACAAATTGGTGCAACCATTCTGGAAAGCATTTGGAGATCCCTTAGAAAACTTTGAATGGAACCATCATTTGACCCAGCTATTTTATAGCAGCTCAATTCAAAATAGCTAAACTGTGGAAGCAACCTATATGCCCTTCAGTAGATGGATGGATAAAGAAACTCATATATATACAATGGAATACTACTCAGCATTAAAAGAGAATAAAATTATGGCATTTGCAGGTAAATGGATGGAGTTGGAGAATATCATGCTAAGTGAAGTAAGCCAATCCCAAAACACCAACAGCTGAATGTTCTCTCTGATAAGTGGATGCTGATCCATAATGGGGGCACTAGAAAAATGGAGAAACACTGATTAGACCAAGGGGGGTGGGGAGGGGACATAGGGGCAGGAAAGATGGTGGAATGAGATAGAAATCATTACCCTAGGTACACGTATGACTGCACATATGGTGTGATGCTACATTATGTATACTCAGAGAAAAGAAAAGTTGTGCTGCAACTGTGTACAATGAATCAAAATGCATTCTGCTGTCATATATAACTACTTAGAATGAAAAGTAAATTAATAAATATTAGATCTATTCCCCCAAAAAAATCATCTTCTGGAACATAAAGATAAGTTATAAGTATGAAGCTGTGTATATATGCACATGCATGCACATGTACACATGTACACATACACACACACTTGCACACATTTCCTGTCCTGTTTGCTTAGAACCCTAGAATAATGACTGGCAAGTAGAGCTAACATACCCAATACCTATTTTTTGGTACCAAGGATTGAACTCAGTGGCACTTAAACACTGAGCCACATCCCCAACCGTATTTTGTATTTTATTTAGAGACAGGGTCTTACCGAGTTGCTTAGTGCCTCGCTGTTGCTGGGGCTGGCATTGAACTCGTGATCCTTCTGCCCCAGCCTCCTGAGCTGCTGGGATTACAGGCATGTCTGGCTTTCCAAGGGTTTTCTTCTAAATTACATTACCCACTAAAAGGAATCAGAGCTCCATAGAGATATAATTTAAATCCTGGTCTGGGGCAGGCAAAGTAGAAAATTAGCCTGGAATATCTTAGAATTTAATGAATGCTCAAAGAATGATGAAGACATGACAAAAGGACATTAAGGGACACATTGGATATACCCCCCAAATATGGGTCATTTTAACTATCCAAATAAACAGTAATAGTATATTGTGACCTAGTAACAAAATAACATTGCATAATGAGATAAATAAATGAAGGAAAAGGGCCACTAATTAATATACAGAAGAATGACAGGGTTAGAAAATAATAAATGGATGCTGAAACTACTGAGTGAAAGTTTGATGAGGAAAGGAAGATTTACATGATTTCGAAATACTGCCCCCAAATAACTTATAAAACTCTAAAACAAGAAATGGCAACTTCATAATAAAAAAGACTGATAAGACCTACGTGAGCCACATAATAAAAGTTAAACACAGCAATACTGGGATACACTGACATTTTCTCCTGATATAATACACTGAAAAGAATACAACATTATTTACATGGTATTCATGCTAAAAATGTATGCTCTAAATTTAATAATTAAAAAAATCTTCAGACAGACCCAAGATGAGAGCCATTCTACAAAAAACAAAGAAACACCTGGCCTCTGCTTTTCAACATTGACAAGAGAAACAAAGAGTTTCTGGGGAAGTAGCTTAGTAGAGTACACGCCTAGCCACAAGAGGCCCGAGGTTCAAACTCCAGCACATGCATGCGTGCATGCACACACTCAAAAAAGAAAAGAAATACAAAGAAAGGCTTAAGAACTATTCAGGATTGAAAAGAGACTTAAAACCTAAAACGATAACCCAATAAAAAGGAAGTCTTGAATAGACATGTTACAAAAAAGTATATGAATCTCTAATAATTATGTGAGCAGCTGTTCAACATCACTACTAATCAGGGAGATGTGGGTTAAAAACCACAATATATACCATCAGCTAAAATGTAAAAGAATGACAAAATTAAATATTGATATGGATGTGGAGTAACTGAAAGTCTCATATATTGCTAATGTGAATATTCACATACAACTACTTTGAAAAACGATTCAGCATTATCTTACATAGATACATGTGTCCTTATCCTATGACTCAGCAATCCCACAATTAGGTATAAACCTAAGAGAAAGGAGTACCTATGTTCATCAGAAAATATACAGGAAAACTCACAACAGCTTTATCTATAAGAGGAACAAATCAGAACTAAACCTAATGTAAAATAATAGGAAAACATATAACTGAATTATGATATATTCTACAGTGGAACAACTCAGAAATGAGGAAAACTAGTGATATATGCAAAAATGTAGATAAATCTCAGTTTATCTTTTTGGGTGCTGGAAGTGTTCTTCATATTCATTTGCATTTCATGAAGACACCATATTTCACCACATAATCATCACCACCATATTAGTTTATATTCACAAGTATTCCATGCATCTTAATCTTTCACCAAAGACAGTTTAGAAATAAGTGATTTTAAGCAATACTGGCACAATTTTAAAAAAAACAAGCTTCACATGATGGTTGCATCCCACATTTTGGGGGAGAAAAGGCATTAAAATCTATGACAGTTATGCAACAAAATACACATGTGAAAACTCATCAAGTTGTATATTTACAATTAGAGTGCACTGATGTATATATACCCTATTTGTCTCCATAAAAAGAATGTTTTTAAAAAGATATGCTCGAGTTCTTATAAAACACTAACAACTGGGCTCATGTACATGTTTCCATACAAAAATAACTGGACAGTGCTAGAACTGTAGCTCAGTGGCAAAGAGCTTGCATAGAACATCTCGTGAGGCACTGGATTCAATCTTCAGCATTATATAGAAAATAAGTAAATAAAATAAAGGTATTGTGTTCATGTATTATCTATGTTTATATCTATATGTTTAGATATAAATATAGACATGAAGAAAATTACCTGGACAACTTTAAGGGTGTTTATTTATTTATTTTTGGTACTGGATATTGATCTCAGGGGCACTCGACCCCTGAAACACATCCCCAGCCCTATTTTGTATTTTATTTAGAAACAGGGTCTCACTGAGTTGCTTAGCACCTTGCTTTTGTTGAGGATGGCTTTGAACTCGTGATCCTCCTGCCTCAGCCTCCAAGGCACTGTGATTATAGGCATGCGCCACTGCATTGGCAAGGGTTTTATTTTCGAGAAACAGAAAAATAGATAACTTCAACTTTCTTAATATTTTCTGCATGTTAAAATAAAGTATTTGAGGGGGGAAATTTATTTGTTTATTCGTTCGTTCATTCATTTATTGATTGATTGATTACAGGGAATTGAACACAGGGGCACTTGACCACTGAGGCACATCCCCAGCCCTATTTTGTATTTTATTTACAGACAGGATCTCACTGAGTTGCTTAACACCTCGCTTTTGTTGAGGCTGGATTTGAACTTGTGATCCTCCTGCCTCAGCCTCTGGAGCCCCTGGGATTACAGGCATGTACCACTGTGTCTACCTGGAAAATTTATTTTTAAAAGCTATTTTCATATAAGGAAATAAAAGATCTACAATAAGACATACAAACCTGTACACCAAATATTTCACTTATAAGAATAAAGAATATCACCTAAATTGGGCATGGTGGCACACACCTGTAATCCCAGAGATTCAGGAGGCTGAGGCAGCAAGATCACAATTTGGAGGCCAGCCTCAGCAACTTGGTGAGATTCTAAGCAACTTAGTGAGACACTGTCTCAATATTAAATGGGCTTTCATGATAGTTTAAAAAGCTACTGTGAGGATTTCAGCTTAGAGCAGAGCCTTATACACAAACTCCGTGAGCGGAGATCTTTCATTCTGTTTCATCAGAATGCATATATGTCCTACTTTAGGAAAAGTAAAACATTCATTTACAAAAGAAAGTCAATTTGCATCCTAAGCATTTTAATAAAAAATTAAAACAAAACAGAAAAATCAAAAGGCCTGGAGATGTAATTCAGTGGCAAAATCATCCCTGGGTTCAATACCAAGTACAAAAAAGAAAAAAAGAATACTATCTATAAGCACATAAGAGGGGAAAGGGAAAAAAAAAATCAAACTGGCCTTGGACTTAAGTTCTAACTAGGAGACAAAAATAACAAATGTGCAGAAGGAAAGAAAAGGTTATAATTTTTTTGTACCCAGCCAAGTTATTTTTCATTTGTGAATGTAAATGAAAAATCAGTTTCAAGTACCCAAAGAATCAAAAATTGCATACCCAAGTAACCTTGAAAAATTACAAAGGCATTCTCCAAACTACACGGGCATTTGACACCATAGAAGGATCAAGAATAAGGAAGTCAGGCAGCAGCTCAGGTGGTAGGAGCAGCAGCAGCAGCAGCCAGGCAGCACAGTTCCAGAAGGCTCCCATGAGCCCTCAGGATGCCCAAGAAGAAGGTCAGCTTGGCTAAAGGCCCAGAGGAGGACAAACCTGCTCCTCGCAAGGCAGAAACCAAGTTAAGGAAGGCAGTGGGTAAGGATAAATCTTCAGACAAAAAAGTTCAAACAAAAGGGAAAAGAGGAGCAAAGGAAAAACAGGCTGAAGTGGTAACCAAGAAACTAAAGAAGATTTACCTGCAGAAAACGGAGAAATGAAAAACGAAGAGAGTCCAGCCTCTGATGAAGCAGAAGAGAAAGAAGTCAAGATTGATTAACCATACACCATGTCTTATCAATGGTCCCCTCTCCCTTGTTGTACAGCCCAGAGGAATATTTTTATCTGCAAAAATTTCAGTAGCTCTAAAAACATTTTTAAAAAGGAGGGAATCCCACCTCATCCCATTTTTTAAGTATAAATGATTTTTTAAGTGAAATCATTTGCTGTTTGTTTATTTTGGGATATAATCAGAAAATAGTGGGATATTAAATTATGGGAGGCTTGGATTGTCTTGGGTGTCCACTTAACATTCCATACATAGGTGGGGGATTAGTTTAAAATGCTATAATACAAAGAATATTAAATGGCCGTTTGGAGTCATTGGTCTTCCATTTAACGTCTTGAATATTTTAAATTACTTCTATTCCTGTGTTTTTTAGTTGAATTGTTTTCTAAAGACCAAACAAAATTCCAATGACATTCCTCATAGAAATATAACAAGCAATCATGAAATTCATCTGGAAAAATAAGAGACCCAGAATAGCTAAAGCAATCCTTTAGCAGGAAGAGTGAAGCAGATGCCATCACTATACCAGAACTTATCGACTATACTACAGAGCAATAGTAAAAAAAACAGCATGGTACTGGCATCAAAACAGACTGGTAGACCAATGGTACAGAATAGAGGATGCAGAGACTAACCCACAAAACTACAATTATCTTTTATTAGACAAAGGTGCCAAGAACATGCATTGGAGAAAAGATAGCCTCTTCAACAAACGATGCTGGGGAAATGGGAAATCCACATGCAACAAAATGAAATCAAACCCCTCTTACCATGCACAAAACAATTCAAAATGGATCAAGGATTTAGGAATAAAAACAGAGATGTTGCATCTAATAGAAGAAAAAGTAGTCCCTAATCTCCATCACGTGGGATTAGGCCCCAACTTCCTTAAGAAGATTCCTGTGGCGCAACAATTAAAATCAAGAATCAATAAATGGGATGGACTGAAACTAAAAAGTTTCTTCTCAGCAAAAGAAATAATCTGTGAGGTGAATAGAGAGCCTACATCTTGGGAGCAAATCTTTACCCCTCACACATCAGATAGAGCACTAATCTCTAGGGTATATAAAGAACTCAAAAAGCTAAGCACCAAAAAAAACAAATAACCCAATCAATAAATGGGCCAAGGACCTGAACAGACACTTTTCAGAAGATGATAGACAATCAATCAACAAATATATGAAAAAATGTTCATCATCACTAGCAATTAGAGAAATGCAAATCAAAACCACTCTAAGATCTAAGATCTAAGATCTCACTCTAGTCAGAATGGCAGCTATTATGAAAATAAACAACAATATGTGTTGGTGAGGATGTGGGGGAAAAGGTACACTCATACACTGCTGGTGGGGCTGTAAATTGATGCAGCCAATATGGAAAGCAGTATGGAGATTTCTTGGAAAATTGGGAATGGAACCACCATTTGACCCAGCTATCCCTCTCCAAGGTCTACACCCAAAGGACTTAAAAACAGCATACTACAGGGACACAGCCACATCAATGTTTATAGCAGCACAATTCACAATAGCTAAACTGTGGAACCAACCAAGATGTCCTTCAGTAGATGAATGGATTAAAAAATGTGACATATATACACAATGGAATATTACTCAGCAATAAAAGAGAATAAAATCATGGCATTTGCAGGTAAATAGATGGAGTTAGAGAAGATAATGCTAAGTGAAGTTAGTCAATCCCAAAAAACCAAATGCCGAATGTTTTCTTTGATATAGGAGGCTGATTAATAGTGGGATAGGGATTAAGAAGGCAAAAAATATAGTGGAATAGGGAGAGGGAGCATGGGAGGAATAGACGAACTCTAGATAGGGCAGAGGGGTTGGAGGGGAAGGGAGGGGGCATGAGTTTATTAATGATGATAGAATGTGACAATCACTATTATCCAAAGTACAGGTATGAAGACACGAATTGGTGTGAATATATTTTGTATACAACCAGAGATATGAAAAATTGTGTTCTATATGTGTAATACAAATTGTAATGCATTCTGCTGTCATATATAAATTGAAAAAAAAGACCACTACTGGATCATTACTGTCAAAATTATATGTATTCTGTAACATCTTTGGTCATGGAAGTGTAGTTTTCCTAATATTATTGATGTGCTGTGAAAGATGGTAAATTTGAGTATGTAGTATGTGTGACAAAGTTTTGAATTAGGGGGACCTAAGTAACAACAACACTCAAAGACACTTATACTTGATATTCTATTAAGAAAAATTTGCCTCCAAATTCAAAGTTAGAAAGTCACTGGAATAACTGAAAAAGAATCAACAGTATAAGGCTTTGTAGATTTACACCACATGTGTTAAGAATTGTGTACAGGGCTGAGGATGTGGCTCAAGCGGTAGCGTGCTCCCCTGGCATGCGTGCGGCCCGGGTTCCATCCTCAGCACCACATACAAACAAAGATGTTGTGTCCGCCG
The DNA here is from genome assembly GCF_045843805.1 of Urocitellus parryii. Taxonomy (NCBI): domain Eukaryota; kingdom Metazoa; phylum Chordata; class Mammalia; order Rodentia; family Sciuridae; genus Urocitellus; species Urocitellus parryii. The sequence goes on along the minus strand of NC_135547.1, from coordinate 86,774,109 downwards.
GGAAAAAAAAAATATATACATACATATATATATATATATATATATATATATATATATATATATTCTCTCTCTCTTTAAAAAAAAAGAATTGTGTACAAAATGAAATGTCTGTGTACTGATTCTCAATACAGCTGATAAAATCTCAAATATGAAAAAAAAAAGAATAAGGAAGTCAGCCAGGTGTTGTGGTGCATGTCTGTAATCCCAGCAGCTGGAGAGGCAGAGGCAGGAGGATCTCAAGTTCAAAGCTAGCCTCAGCAACATAGTGAGTCCCTAGGCAACTCAGTGACACCTTGTCTCTAAATAATGGTTAAGTATCCCTGGGTTCAACCCCCAGTATGAAAAAAAAATAGAATAAGGAAGTCATGGTAGAAAAACTGGTGGTATATACTAAAACCCGATATCAATACTAAGCAAAAATTGTTAGAATGTTGGTTTCAAAATTGAACATATACATAAAATTGAGAATATAACATACTCAGTATGATAAAAATATTTTAAAAAGCTTTCCTGACTGTTGTCCTCCCAAAACAATAGTTTGTATTTTGTTCAAATATTTTATAATGGAAATATATAGATACTTTTTAAACTAATTCTACCAATCTCAAATTGAGGATTTCAACTATGCTGCTATTTAAGAAGCTGGCTCCTTCTTGGAAAATGGGATCAAACTGAAAGGTTCCTCTTTCAACATCTATAATCTTTTAACAGAGAAAGCTGAATATCATCACTGGATATCAATCCAAATGAGTAATGTCCTTTACAGTGCCAATTTCAACATTATGAAAGACATAAACATTATATGCCTTTTAGGAACATGTTTTGACAATATTCAGCAAACACGCCTACATTTAGACCAATTTCCATTCAATTAGAATAATGGAATTTCACATAAATACAATACTGTGATAAACAGCATTTTTACATAAATGGCCTAAGTCCCTAGAAACCAGAATCCCTTTATAGAGAAGTCAGATATAACCTTAATTTTCAACATTTATACAAATATTTTCATTTAATAGAATTAGCTATTTATAGAAAAAGTTACAAGAAAGTTTAAATGAGATTATATAGCTTAATAAACAGTAGGTCCCCCCAAAATGTCAACTCCCTAACTATGAATTCCCTTAGAATGCCTCAAAAATTGGTTACAAGGTATGTAAAAATAATCTTTACCAAAACAAAGTTGGAGATTATTTTAATCATTTTCACTCATAGTAGGCCCATAGATGTTTCTGAACAAATTGAACATGTCTGATCTTTGGCAAACTAACAATAGCATTATACATATCACGAGAGTGTATTCATATAGTTTCTATACTGTCTTGAATACACTAGAGGAACAGAACTATGATCACAGACAAAGCAAATATATTAAATGCACTAATATCTACAGTACCTGTCTTTATGAGTCTAAAACATACTATGGCTAGAATTCAAATGATCAAGCTTGAAGTGTAAAGATATTAAATCACTGATTAACAAACTAGTGTTGGGGGATATGGATTTAGCTCAGTGGTAGAATGCACAAGGCCCAGCACCCAAAAGAGAAAAAAAATCGATACTGAAAAATAAATGATTCACAGCACACTACAGTGATACAGTTACATCAATGTTTACAGCAGAACAACTCACAATAGGCAAGTTATGGAACCAGCTCAGATGCCCATTGATAGATGAATGGATTAAGAAAATATGCAATGGAGTTTTACTCAGCCATAAAGAATGAAATTACAGCATATGTTGGTAAATGGATGAAACTGGAGACTATCATGCTAAGTGAAATAAGCCAGACTCAGAATAAGACACAAGTTGAATGTCTTCTCTCATATACAGAAGTTAGAGCAAAATAAGGGGAATGGTGGGGATCAGATGTCATAAAAATTATAGTGAAGATGAGTAGTATAGAAGAAAGAGATCAAGAGGTAGAGATGAAGGACAGAAAAGAGGAAGAAATTGACAATATTACACTATGTGCACGTATAAATATGCCACAGTGAATTCCCTCTTTATATCCATCTACAAAGCACTAATCAAAAAAAATTATCTGCCTATAATCCCAACAACTCTGGAAGCTGAGGTGGGAAGATGAAACATTCCAGACAAGCCTCAGCAATTTAGCAAGGCCCCTAGTGAGACCCTGTCTCAAAATAAAAAATAAAAAGGGCTGAGTATGTGGCTCAGGGGCAAAATGCCACTAGGTTCAATCCTGGGGGAGGGAGGGAGGGAAAGAGGGAAGGAGGGATGAAGGCAGGAAAAGAAAGACCAGTAAAATACAGGAAGAATAGAGGGAGGGAAGGAAAAGGGGAGGAGATACCATGGACTGAAATGGAATAAATCAAATTCCATGTATGTATGATTTTCTCAAAATGAAATCATCTATTACATATAACTTTAATGGACCAATAAAATAAATAATTCCGTTTAGTTAGTTATGAAACTACAACTTCTAGTGTGATCTCACAAATGCACAATTCAGATATGTTAATTTGTAAACTGTGGAAATAATTAAAATATACAGCATTTTATTGACCCTTATGCATTCAAACTCTGAAATCTGGCTAATATTAATAGTGATTTTCTGTCCGTGCTTTTCAAAGTATCAATGGACTGGGGATGTAGTTCAGTGGTAAAGTACTTGCTTAGCATGCAAAAGGCCCTGGGCTTGATCTCCGGCATTGTATGAAAAATTAAAATTAAAAACCTGAATGAAACCCTGGCTCTTAGTTGTGAATAATAAATGTATGTAACAACAACAACATCAACAACGATAACAAAATAGTTATCTTTCTCTGATAATGTTAAGTCACATTCATGCAGTTAAAACAACTCTAAGAGACTAAAGTCAGTATGGTAACAATGAACATATGCATCTGTCCTATCAGCCACCTAATACTCTTTAAAAAGCAAGAGAAATTATATTTATTTTAAAAACTAGAATATACAAGGCCCAGCACTAACAAAAGAAAAAAAAAACTAGAATAAAATCACAACTTCCAAGAAATACTAAGAAGAGTACCATCCACAGGCCATAAATGGTAAGGGACACCTGAAAAAAATGAAAACTAAGCTGGGCACAGTAGCACACATCTGTAATCCTACCAGCTCAGGAGGCAGAGTCAGGAAGATCATGAGTTCAAAGCCAGCCTCAGTAATTTAGGGAGACCCTGAGCAACTCAGCAAGATCATATCTCTAAATAAAACATATAATAAAGGGATCTGGGGTTGTGGATCAGTGGTAAGGGGTCTCTGGGTTCAATCCCAACCCACCTCCAAACACACACAAAAAGAAAAGAGACCAAAAGACCAAGTCCATAGGGACATAAAATCTATGGAAACCAAAACTTCACAAACATATATATGAAAAAATTACTGCATACTTAGAAGTAATTTGGGGATGCTTCAAATCTATTCAATGAATACCAGAAGACTGTGTGACCTTGGGAAAATAAGCTTTCTTTACAATCTGACCTTCCTGTATAATGAATGACCTGAGCAAGGCAGGCAGGCTATTTCAATTAATCAGACAAGTGAACAGGATCCTTAAATAGAAAAGAAAACCAAGAATCATGAAACCCTTGAGAAACACCTAAGCTTCAAAAAAAAAAAAAAAACAACAGAAGCACCAAACTCAACAAAAAACATCAATTCTCAGAACTTCAAGAGGATCCTTATTGCTGATGGCAACCTCACTATACTTCCTTTGTCCATTTATCTACCATTCTTCTAGACAACTATTTTATATCTTCTCTTCTGTCATTAAACTTTTTTTTTTTTTTTTTTTTTTTTTTTTTTTTGAGAATTTTTTTTTTTTTTTTAATATTTTATTTTTTAGTTTTCGGTGGACACAACATCTTTGTTTGTATGTGGTGCTGAGGATCGAACCCGGGCCGCACGCATGCCAGGCGAGCGCGCTACCGCTTGAGCCACATCCCCAGCCCTGTCATTAAACTTTTAATGAACATGGCCTTACCCAACTTCATGCTTCCTTGATGACTTTACTTTTATTTCACTAAAAAAATTCTAAAAGCAACAAGAAGGGAATTTCCACAACACCACTTACCCACCTAATCTGATTTGTTCCATATTATTTTGCCTGGGCTTCTATACTAAGGCTAATACTCCCTATAGATCTACTTATCTATTTTATATATTATTAGTTTACTATAAAATAAAGATATGGGAATTATTTACTGACAAGAGATTTCAGACTTTCAGTTGCATGGGACCCTTCACATGACCTCATTTCAATAGTGATTTATTTCAGTCTACATACCTTCCAAGGACATCACCATTTCTAAATAAGAAAGCTGACAACATGATTCTATACTTAGAGGAGCCAAAAAAAAAAAAAACTCCTAGAATTAATTAATGAATTCAGCAAAGTAGCAGGATATAAAACCAATACTGATAAATCAAATGCATTTCTATACATCAGTGATGAATCCTCTGAAAGAGAAATTAGGAAAACTATCCCATCCACAATAGCCTCAAAAAAAAAAAAAAACTAAGCTTCTTGGGATTCAACAAAAGAGGTGAAAGACTTCTACAATGAAAACTACAGAACAATAAAGAAATAAATGAAAGAAGACTTTAGAAGATAGAAAGATCTTCCATGCTCCTGGATGGGCAGAATTAATATTGTCAAAATGGCCATACTACCCACAGTGCTATACAAATTCAATGTGATTCCAATTAAATCCCAATGTCCTTCCTTATACAAATAGAAAAAGCAATCTTGAAATTCATTTAGAAAAATAAGAGACCCAAAATAGCCAAAGTAATCCTTAGCAAGAAGAGTGAGGTAGGAGGCATCACAGTACCAGACCTTAAACTATACTACAAAGCTATACTAACAAAAACAGCATGGCATTAGCACCAAAATAGAGAAGTAGAACAGTGGTACAAAACAGAAGACACAGAGACAAAACCACATAAATGCAGTTACCTCATACTACACAAAGGCTCCAAAAACATACATTGGAGAAAAGACAGCCTCTTCAACAAATGGCACTGGGAAAACTGGAAATCCATATGCAGCAAAATAAAAATAAATCCCTATCTTTCACCATGCACAAAACTCAACTCAAAGTGGATCAAGGACCTAGGCATTAGACCTGAGACCCTGCACCTAATAGAGAAAAAAGTAGGCACAAATCTTCATCATGTAGGATTAGGCCATGACTTCCTTAACAAGACTCCTAAAATGCAAGAAATAAAATAGAGAATTAATAAATGTGATGGGCTCAAACTAAAAAGCTTCTCAGCAAAAGAAACAATCAATGACTTCAATCTAATGTATGAAATATGATATGTCAATAGCTTTGTAATGTTGTGAACAACCAATAAAAAAATAAAATTAAAAAAAATAAGAAACAATCAATGAGGTAAAGAGAGAGCCTACATTTTGAAAGAACATTTTTGTCACACACATGTCAGACAGATTACTAATCTCCAGGATATATAAAGAACTCAAAAATATTAACACCAAAGAAACAAATAACCCAATCAATAAACAGGTCAAGGAACTGAACAGATACTTCTCAGAAGATGATATACAATCAATCAAAAAAATGCATGAAAAAATGTTCAATATCTCTAGCAATTAGAGAAATGCAAATCAAAACTACTCTAAGATTTCATCTCACTCCAATCAGAACAGCAGCTATTAAGAATACAAACAGAGGCTGGGATTGTGGCTCAGTGGTAGAGCACTCACCTAGAGCATGCAAGGCCCTGGGTTCAATCCTCAGCACCACATAAAAATAAATAAATAAAGATATTGTGTCCAACTACAACTAAAAAATAATTTTTTTAAAAAAGAATACAAACAATAGTGTTGGTGAGGACGTGGGGGAAAAGGCACACTCATACATTGCTGGTGGGACTGAAAACTAACATGGAAAGCAGTATGGAGATTCCTTGGAAAACTTAGAATGAAACCACCATTTGACCCAGTTTTCCCACTCCTCGGTTTATACCCAAAGGACTTAAAAACAGCATACTACAGTGATGCAGCCACATCAATGTTTATAGCAGCCCAATTCACAATAGCTAAATTGTGGAACCAACCTAGATGCCCTACAGATGAATGAATAAAGAAAATGTGGTATATATACACAGTGGAATATTACTCAGTATTAAAAGAGTAATTAGGGTTAGGGTTAGGGTTAGGGTCAAGTCATTTGCAGGTAAATGGGTGGAGTTGGAGAGTATCATGCTAAGTGAAGTAAGCCAATCCCAAAAAAACAAAGGCCAAATGTTTTCTCTGATATGTGGATGCTGATCCTTAACGGGATTCTGGGCAGGAGAGCATGGGAGGAATGGAGGAACTTTAGATAGGGCAAATGGGGAGGGAGGGAAAGGGAGGGGAAGCAGGGGTAAAAAAGATGGTGAAATGAGATGGACATCATTACCCTAAGTACATGTATAAAGAAGCAAATGTTGTGACTCTACCTTGTATACAACCAGAGATATGAAAAATTGTGCTTTATGTGTGAGACACTGGGTTCAATTCTCAGCACACATGGGAATGAATAAATTCAGGGATTGTGTCTATATACATCTAATTTTTTTAAAAAATCTGTGTTTTATATGTGTATTATGAATTGAAATGCATTCTGCTGTGATGTATAACAAATTAGAATAAATAAATAAATTTAAAAAAAATAAAAAATAAACAACTCTAAGATTTCATCTCACTCTAGTCAGAATGGCTGTTATCAAGAATTCAGACAATAAGGGCTGGGGTTGTAGCTCAGTAGTAGAGCACTTGCCTAGCATATGTGAGGCACTGGGTCGAACCCTCAGCACCACATAAAACTAAGTAAATAAATAAAGGTATTGTGTTCATCTACAACTAAAAAAAATTTTAAAAAGAATATAGACAATAAATGTTGGCAAGGATGTGGGAGAAAAGGCACACTCATACATTGCTGGTGGGACTGCAAATTGGTGCAGCCAATATGGAAAGCAGTACGGAGATTCCTTAGAAAACTTGGAATGGAACCACCATTTGACCCAGCTATCCCACTCCTTGGTCTATATCCAAAGGACTTTAAATCAGCATACTACAGGAACACAGCCATATCAATGTTTACAGCAGCACAATTCACAATAGCTAAACTATTGTGGAACCAACCTAGATGCCCTTCAATAGATGAATGGATAAAGAAAATGTGGTATATACACACAGTGGAATATTACTCAGCATTAAAAGAGAATAAAACTATGGCATTCACAGGTAAATGGATGGAGTTGGAGAATATTATGCTAAGTGAAGTAAGGCAATCCCCAAAAGACCAAAGGCCAAATGTTCTCTCTGACATGTGGATGCTGATCCATAATGGCGGTGGGGGGAGAATGGAAGGAATGGAGGAACTTTGATGGGACAAAGAAGAGGGCGGTGGGGAGGGGGTATGGGGAAGGAAAGATGGTGAAATGAGATGAACATTATTCCCCTAGGTACATTTATGACTGCACATATGGTGCAATGCTACATTGTGTACAACCAGAGAAATGAAAAGATGTGCTGCAATTGTGTACAATCAAAATGCATTCTGCTGTCATATATACCTAATTAAAATAAATTAATTTTAATAAAAAAGAAAGAATCCAGGACTACGGATGTAGTTCAGTGGCACAGCACTTGGCTAGACTGCACAAGGTCCTGAACTGAACCTCCTGCACCACAAAAAAGAAAAAGAAGAAGAAGGAAATAATCTTTGCTGTGTGCCTGTAATCCCAGTAATTTGGGAGGCTGAAGTAAGAGGATAGCACATTTGAAGTCAGTTTCAGCAACTTACTTAATAAGACTCTCAGCAACTTACCAAGACTCTGTCTCAAAATTAAAAAGTGAAAAGGACTGGGGATATATACCTAGTGTAATGTGCCACTGGGTTCAACCCCCCAGTACAAAATAATAATAATAATAATAATAATAGAAAGAAAAAAAGAAATAATCATTGTATAGAATTATTTTGATGACTCCAGATTCTGGAAGACCTTTAGATCAAACTTTCATAATAACTGGTTGAATCTTCCCACCCCTCCCTTTATAGCCTAATCCATCAGAGAGTACGCTTGCTTGTAATAATTTTCCTTCAGATTTTTCTGAAAGCATCCTGCATTCTTGTCTATGGCCATACTACCCTGAATGCACATGATCTCATCTTAAGCATCCTGCATCATTTGGATAGTTTTAGGTACATTCCTTTCAATCAATACTTGGTCAAAGAGTGAAAGAAACTTGCTAAATGCTTGCATAACTATGACTCTTGCCACTGGCAACTTGGACTCTCCCAACTCCTGTACTTAGAAATTAAATGTCATCTCTTCTGAGATACATCAGGGAAGAACAGTAGAGATCTAAAATATCTTGCTGTACAAAGGTAAGTTCAAAGAATGATAGGAACATGTCAGAATGGCACAGGACTCACCTTAAAAGGACCCTACTAGCCAAATCTGATGATAAATTATATATCAAAACAAATAATAAACCCAGTACAATGGTGCACATTTGTAATCCCAGCTACTCCAGTAGCTGAGGCATGAGGATTCCAAGTCTGAGGCCATCCTGGGCAATTCAGTGAGAGCCTATCTCAATTTTTTTAAAAAATGGGCTGGGAATGTAGGTCAGTGATAAGTATCCCTGAGTTCAATCCCTAGTACCACAAAAATAAGTAAATAAATAATGGTAATGAATTAAAATACATAGAATAAATGTAAATCCACAGAATTAAATTTTCAAAAATGGGAGGAAGAGAACATTCTAACCCAAATAAAAGAGAATTAGAAAATCACCATTTGGCCACCACCAATAGTCATATACAAGTATCTTCAATAGCTTTCAACACTGAGTTATAAAATTTTATGAGAAACATCTCAAAGTAAAATAGTGGAAACAGCAAAATGTCCAACAGTAAAAAGAATATCTAAATAAAAGGTAGTGCAGTCTTACAATGAATACTACGAGGCAACTAAATAAAATCAAGTATATCTCCATGTGAACTCATACATGAATTAAATAAAATACAGAGAGACACAAACAGTAGGAACTCTTTTATATTCCTAAAGACAAAAAGCAAACCACAAAACAGTACTATATATGCTCTATATGTCTATGTATCTAACTATAGTGAAAAAGATCTAGAAGGGTATATATCAAAATGATAACAAAAGGGACAAGGACATAGGGTCAAATGAAGCTTCCCTTCATTCTTTTAAATTTTTATCAGGAAAATAGATTAACAAATAACTTACATAATTAAAATAACTAGAAAAATATTTTAAACAAAATATAATGTAAATACTACAGTAGAGAATCAAAGTGGTAGTCAAGTAATGTACTGAGTAGAGATGCATTTTCATACAGAATCCTCAGACTTAAGATTTCTCTCCAACAGTTAAAAATGAAACCATCTAAATGAATGTTTGATTAGACAACAATGTCAACTAAAAAGGAACCAGTATCAACCACCAAAAGTACTAATGCACTAGGAACTAATAATACACTCCTGAAGGTGAAAAATAATGACCTCAGCAGCAATAGCTAAAAGTCAGAATCAGTGGTTTTCCAAAATACTTGATAAAGTAATCATAACCACATCTAAACTCTGATATACTTCCTGTCTCTTATTTGTTCAAGTTCATTGCCATATAGAAATAGAAAAGAGAAATACAAATAGATTTTAGGTTGCCTGCCAAACAAATCCATTTATCACTCTAGAAACCCTTAATAGGCAACAAGAATGAGAAATACTCAAAAAAAAAATCCCTCTTCCACTGAAGGAAGGTTCATATCCCTACAATTATTACTTACTATTAATTTGTTCCATCAACATATCATACAGCCATTTTTATTTTATTCTACAAACATGAAACAAGCAAGTATTTGTATCAAACACTATGCTAGTACTAGGAATACAGAGATGAATCAGATACAGAGAATACAGAGATGAATGGAGTACAGGTTTAGTTCCCAAAGAATTTTTAGTTTTATTGGGGTCACAGATACAAACTATAAGCACAGGATCATCTTTGAAAAGGTTGAATATCCTCCTTTCTTCACATAAGAAAAATCAGAAATTCACTTACCACTTTATTATCAATGCTTCAGAGTTTGTTGATAGTCTTGTAATGGTTATATCAAGAAGATCAAAGATGATATTTTGCAATGATTAAAATTAGGAAAGAGAAGTTCAACTTCTGCAATGGTTCCATAAGACCAACTCTCCCATAGATATCAACTAAAAGTGCTGGTCCGGTATAAAAAAAAAACCCAACTACCTGGACATATGGAAGAGCAATCAAAAGTAGACAGAAACTAGTAGAAATGAATACTTGTAAGAAAAGAAGTGGGTGTATTTTTATGGCTTTTAACCTGATGGTCAAGTTAAAATAAAGGAGACAACCCACATTCTTATAAGACTGAAGAAATAAAAATTAGTTTAGTAATACCACAGCATAAGGAAAGTGAAAGGAAAAATATCTGTAAGGGTCCCAAATTATGCATATAAATGCTACCTAAATCTTTGCCAAACCCCAGAACCAGGCATGCCACAGAGAAACACCAAAGAGCCCAACTAAAGCTAAAAGAACTGAACAAATAGTAGAACTACTGTCCATTTATGGGGGAAAACAAAGTTTGGAGTTTGGTCAAGTAAACTATCTACAAACAAAAATATGGATATTCACTAGAAGAATGTAACATGATCTAGAGTATCTATATCATTCACAATGCTTGGAATAAAACATAAAGTCATTACAAATATGAAGAACAAGAAAAATAAGACCCATACTTAATTAAGACTAACCCCTAAAATGACCTGGACAGAATCAGTAGAGAAGGACTTCAAAGCAATTCATGGAAATAAAGAAAAATATGTTCATAATGAATAAAGAAATAGGAAATGCAGCAGAACCCAGGCAGCCAGAACCATATAACACCCTACTTCTGCTGGTAGCAGAGGATATAATCTGCCCATGGCAGTAGCAACTGTAGAATGCCACATGCCAAACCACACCAGGTCAACAATAGGTCTTATCTGCCCACTATAGTGGCAAAAGCAGAATACAGGTGCACTATCCCACCTCACATCTGGTGGCAGCAATTAGCATTATCTTTCTATAGCAGCAGCAACCTAGCCACCAGACAGCCCACACACTCACAGCAGGACATATCAGCAATGCAACAATGGTTACAATAAAAGATGGCCAAGCAGGCCTGATATACACACTGCCGCAGCACTCTTGACTCACCACTCCCCTCACACAAAATAACAATGAACTTAATCTGCCCATGTGAGCAGCAGTCCAACCTGCCAAGGCTAACAACTGCCAACAGTTGCAGGGTTGATCTTCCTACAGAATGGCAAGAAGGGAACCAAGGCAGGTTGGGATATATTCTCCACCCAATACTGGGCAGGAACAGGTACAGGTTCCCATACATGCAAAGGGTACCAGTATCAGCAGACCTGCTATTTCTTGGCTCTTAGCAGCAGACAGTGATAGAGAGTCAGCATCTGCCAGCCCACCAAGCAACAGCACAGAGCCTCCCAGACCTAGGAAACTTCTGTTGTTTCACCAAGCAGAAAGAAAAGATAGAAGCCAGGCATCTTCTGACACTTCTCTAAAGAAGGTGATCCAGGGCATTAGGTTCTTACCCTCTACCCAGTGGCAGAAAGCCATGCAGACTCCGCAACGCTTGGCCTCCTTCTCAACAGTAGGCAATGGCCACATAAGTATTTCCATGCCCTAGTAGCCTCAACAGAAATATAGAGTAAAGAACATCAACATCTACTATTCCCATCTAACAACCTCTGACAGGACAGAGAGATAACTTACTTCTGAAGGTAGTATCAGCAAAGAGCCAGTGAGGACTAAACTAGACCCACAAAATGAAGCAGAAATAGATAAAGCTAAAATAGAAGATTGCAATATGATCAAGATCCTTCAAATATAATATCCAAAATGTCCAGGATACAATTAAAAAGTCACACCAGAAAAAAAAAATCACAACTCAAATGAGAAAAGACAATCCACTCACAGTAATACCAAGATGAATCAGATGTTGGACTTAACTAAAAAGGATTTTAAGCAGCCATCTAAAAGGAGCCTCGATAGAAATCATAATTTTTCTGAAAAAATTAGCAAACTTCAGGAAATAAATAGAACCGTAAGATAGAAGCACACGGAGCTGGACACAGTGGCACATGCCTGTAAACCCAGTGATTAGGTTCTTAGAGAGGCTGAGGCAGGAGGATTACAAGTTCAAAGCCAGCTTCAGCAACTTAGCAAGGCTCTGTCTCAAAATTAAAACAAAAATTTAAAAAGTGCTGGGATGCAGTTCAGTGGCAAAATGCCTCTGGGTCCAATCTCCAATACCAAAGCAAGCAAACAAACAAAAACACCATGTAGAAATTATGAAACTGAAAATTTTAATGACCTAAATTTAAAAACTAACAGAATGGGCTTAGTAATAGAATGGAAATAAAAGAAAATAGAATTCGGGCATGATGATGCAATGCCTGTAATCCCACTGGCTAGGGAGGCTGAAACAGGTGGATAGAGAGTTCAGCAATGGCGAGGCACTAAGCAACTTAGTGAGTCCCTGTCTGTAAATAAAATACAAAATAGGGCTGAGGATGTGGCTCAGTGGTTGCGTGCCCCCAAGTTCAATCCCTGGTACAAAAAAAAGTTCAAAGGGGGCACTATGGCACACATCTGAAATCCCAGTGACCTGGAAACTGAGGCAGGAGGATTGCAGGTTTAAGGCCAGCTTAAGCAACTAAGCAAGACCCTGTCTCAAAAAAGAAAAAAAGAACTAGGTGTGTTACTCAGTAGTAAAGCATCCCTGGACTCAATCCCCAGTACTGATTTAAAAAAAAAAAAAAAAACATGTACACTGGATGGGGATATAGTTCAATGGCAAAATACTTGCCCAGCATCCATTAAGATGCTAGGCTCAATCTCCAGCACTGTCCAAAAAAAAATGCATATAATCAGAGCACTGGAAATATATGAGAAATATTGTGGTACTGAAAAAATATTCAAAAGATTAATGGGAAAACTTCCCAAATTTGGATAAAATCATAAAACAGAGCCATGAAGCTCAATGAACTCTAAATGAGGAAGCCCAAAGAAGTCCATATCAAAATTAAATTTATGGAAAGTGAAAACAAGGAAAAAATTTAACAGCAACAAAGAAGAAAGGACACATTCCTGATAAGGAAATATCAGTTTTAGTGAAAGTAAATTTCTCATATGAAAATATGGAAGCCAGAATGAAGCATAGCATTTTTCAAGTACTGAAGAATAAAAAAGATAGATGAAAGAAAACTTGAAGAGTTTGTCTCTATCAGACATATCCTTAGAGAATGACTAAGGGAACCTCTCCAAAGAAAAAAGAAATTAAAGGCTTGGAACTTCAGAAAGAAAAGAACAATGCAATGGGTAAAATAAAAAGATAAATATTCTATTCTTCTCATGAGTATCTTAAGTCATATTTAATGGTTGAGATGAAACTTATATGATACATATTATGATGCACAAAATATGTAGAGTGAATACTAAGACAATTATATTGAAAAAGTGGAAGTGGTAAAGGGACATAAATTGATATAATGTTTCAATGCTTCACTTCAAGTAATAAAATGCCAGTATCAAAAAGGGGGTGATAAGACACACACACACACACACACACACACACACACATATGCATGCACATGGATATTTATATTATCGGTACTTTAGAGCAACCACTAAGGAAACTAAACAGCATAATTATAACAATATAAATAAAACAAGAAAGAGTCCTAAAACCTTTCCAAGTAATCTGCAAGCAGGCAAGAAAAGAGAAACAGAGAAGAGAGAAACATGAGAAACAAAAACCAAATACTAAAATGGCATATCAATACTTACTTCGAATGCAATTGTTCTAAATATACAAATTAAGAGACACTGGCAGAATGAAAAAAATGGATAAAAACAAATTATGCTTTCCACAAAAAAATCACTTCAAACACAAGATAGGTTGAAAATAGGATGGAAAAGATGCATCATGATGACTTTAATCAAAAGAAAGTAAGATTGGGTACATAATAACAGATAAAATAGACTTCACAGGAAAGAAAATTACTAGAGATGAAAAGGGACAAAATATAAAAATAAAAAAAATCAATCCACCATTTTATGGATGCACCAAACAACAGAGCCTCCAAACAGAAGGAAAAAAACACTGAGCTAAAAGCAGAAATACAGAAATCTACAACTTTACTTAAGGATTGACAGAACCTCTAGATAGAAAATTAGCAAGATAAAAAAGTATGGAACTATAGACTAAGAGCTCTCATGAACTTAAGATTTTAAAATCTTCAACAAAATATTAGTAAATTAAGTCCAACAACATATACAAGAATTATATACCAGTTACATAACCACATTAGTTTATCCCAAGGATACAGGCCTATTTTGGTATTTGAAATCAATGTAGACCATCATATGTCAACAAATGAAAAAAACTCAGTATGATCATAACAATTAATGCAGAAGAGGTATTTGAAAAAAGACAACATCTGAGCTATAGTTGTAGCTCAGTGGTAGAATACTTGATGGTAAAATGTGAGGGGCACTGGGTTCAGTCCTCAGCACCACATAAAAATTAATCAATAAATACAGTTATTGTGTCTATAAAAAATATTTCATTTTCTTAAAAAATCAACATCTATTTATGATAAAAACTCTTACTGATCTGGGCATGGTGGCACATGCCTCTAATTCCATCTACTCAGGAGGGTGAGGCAAGAAAATAACAAGTTCAAAGTCAGCCTGGGCAACTAAGTAAGAGCCCGTCTCAAAATAAAAAATAAAAAGGGCAGGGCATGTAGCTCAATTCTACAGCACTCACCTAGCATGCATGAAGCCCTGGATTCAACCCCAAGGATAAGGAAAAAAAGTAAAAGAAAAAAATTCTCACTAAGGAAAAGAAGGGAACTATCTCAACTTTATAAAGGTCATCTATGAAAAATATATAGTTTATACCATATCTAATGGTGAAACATTTGCTGTTGTCTCCTACCATTCTTTTTTTTAAAGAGAGAGAGAGAGAGAGAGAGAGAGAGAGAGAGAGAGAGAGAGAGAATTTTTTAATATTTATTTTTTAGTTTTCGATGGACACAACATCTTTATTTTATTTTTATGTGGTGCTGAGGATCGAACCCAGCGCCCCGCACATGCCAGGTGAGTGCGCTACCGCTTGAGCCAAGCCCCTTGAGTCACATCCCTAGCCCCTCCTACCATTCTTATTTATCACAGTACTAGATATTCTAGCTAGTGTAATACAGGAAAAATTAGAAATATAAAGCTTTCCGATTGAAAGGACTCAATAAAACTGTCTCTACACAGGAGATTACATGAATGTCTACATAAAAATATTTCCCAAGAATTCAACAAAATAAAAACTAGATCTAACAATAAGTTCACCAATGTCACAGAATTCAATACCAATACACACACACACACACACACACACAATCACAAATCACATTTCTATATACTAATAAAGAGCTCATGAAAACTGATATAAAATATAATGTTTTTATAATTCTTCCAAGAAAAATTAAATTCTTGGTCATAAACTTTACAAAAGATGTTCAGGATCTAGACTGGGTATGGTGATGCACACCTCTAATCCCAGTAATTTGGGAGGCTGAGGCAGGAGGATCGCAGTTTGAGGATAGCCTAAGCAATTCAGTGAGATCCTCAGCAACTTAGCAAGACCCTGACTCAAAATAAAAAGAAACATTAAAAAATACTCAGGATGTAGCTCAGTAGTAAAGTACCCCTGGGTTCAATCCTGAGTGCCAAATAAAAACAATGTTCAGAATCTATATGCTGAAAATTATAAAATGTTGATGAAATCAAAGACCCAAATAAACAAATGTAACATGCTCATAAACTTGAAAACCCATCAAAGTGAACATGCCTCTTCTCCCCAATTTTATATACAGAATTAGTGCAATTCCTATCAAAATCCCACCAAGATTATTAATAGACAAAGAAAAGCTTATTTTAAAATTTAGAAGGAAAGATAGAAGTCCTAGAATAGCTAAACCAATACTTTAAAAACATGAAGTGGGAGGAGTCACTCTATTTATTGATAAGGCTTTCTATTTAGGTTCAGTAGTCATTAGTGTCTAATTAACAAAGGAATAGATACATAAATTACAGAATAGAAAACCCAGAATAAAGACCCCCCCAAAATATCCAACTTTTTTTTTTTTTTGTACTGGGGATTGAACCCAGGGGTATTTAAATCACTGAGCCACATCCTCAGTCCTGTTTTTGTTTTTGTTTGTATTTTATTTAGAGACAGGGTCTCGCTGAGTGGCTTAGGGCCTGGATAAATTGCTGAGTCTGGCCTTGAACTTGAGATTCTCCTGCCTCAGCCTTCTGAGCTGCTGGGATTACAAGTGTGCACCACCGCATCCAGCCCAACTGATTTTTTATAAACATTTAAAAGGGGGGAATGGAAGGACAGCAGAATAAAATAGACATTATTATTGCTGTATGTATATACGTGACTGTATGATCAATGTCATTCTGCAACCTGTATACTCAGAAAAATGAGAAATTATATCCCATCTGATTCAAATGTATGTATGATATGTCAAGATCATTGTACTGTCATGTGTAACTAATTAAAACAAATTTTAAAAAGTGCAATTCAGTGGAAGGACAGTATCATAAACAAACATTAACAAAGCAAGTGAAAATCTATAGGGAAAATAATGAAAACCCCTCAACCTAGACCTCAGAACCTTATACAAAAATTAACATAGATAACATATAGATCACAAACTGAAATATAAAACTTTTAGGAAAAAATAGAGGAAAGTTTCTAAGATCTAAGGCTTGGCAAAGTATTCTTATACATCCACCCCCCCCCCAAAAAAAAGCACAATTACAGAGAGAAGCAGGGGTTCAGCAGTGGGAGAAAAAGAGACAGAATGAATGGATCTAGAACATTGACAAATTTTTAAATGTTTTTCTCACCCTAATTTCTTGAAAAATGTATACGTTTATATAAAAGCAAAAATAACATTATATTTTGTGATTTATAATTTATGTATATGTGACATCCTAGAGGGAATGACTGGTTTCATGTTTCTTACATTTTATGATACAATAAATGTGACATTAAATCTATATATAAACTGTGGAGAATTAAGGATGTAAATTAAAAAGTAACATTGAAATCTTTAGAGCAATATTGGGGGTGTAACTCAGTGGTAGAGTGCTTGCCTAGCATGTGTGAGGCACTGGGGTTCAATCCTCAGTAACACATAAAAATAAATAAACAAAATAGTTTTGTGTGTGTGTCTATATGTGTGTGTATATATATTCCATCAAAAGCAGTTAGAAGCTGGGTGCGGTGGCGCATGCCTGTAACTGCAGCATCTTGGGAGGCTGAGCCAGGAGAACCATGAGTTCAAAGCCAGCCTCAATAACTTAGCAAGGCCCTAAGCAACTCATCATGACCCTGTCTCTAAATAAAATATAAAAAACGAGCTGAGGATGCGGCTCAGTGGTTATGGGCCTCTGGGTTCAATCATCAGTACCAGAAGAAAATAAAAAGAGCAATTATAAAGAAAAATAAACAAATGATATTCAAATTGGAAAAAAACTAAAACTATTTCAATTCCCAGATGACATAAATGTATAGAAAATCCTACATAATCCACAAAAAGTTAATAGAGCTAATAAATAAATTGAGCAAAGTTGAGGATACAAAAGCATTAGACAAATGTTAGTTGTATATGTATGTATAAGTAATGAACAATCACAAGACGAAATTAAGAAAGCAATTTCATTTATAATAATATCAAAAAGAATAACTTTAGAGAAACTTAACAAGGAGGTTTAAGATTTACATGCTGAAAATTACAAAATATTGATGAAATTCAAGAATATCTAATTCTTTCCCAGATTTACTGAGGTATAATTGACAAAAAAATTATATATATCCAGGATATACAATGTGATGATTTGATGATATACAGATTCATTGTAAAAGGATTATTTCAATCAAATTAACTAATACATCAATCCACACACAGTGGGGGGGGTGGACTGAAGACACTGAATATTGGCTCTTCTGGCTAATTTCAAATAATCAATACAATATTCTTAATTACATAATCATCATGCCATATATTAGATCCTCAGAACATGTTCATCTTGTAACTGAAAGTTTATACATTTGACAACATCTCCCCATTTCCCCTATTCCTCAGTCCTTAGCAACCAAATCTCTGCTCTACCCTCTGCCTCTATGAGTTTGACCTTCATTTTAGATTACACATGTGAGAGCATATAGGATTGTCTGTGTCTGGTTTATTTCATTTTAGCATAATATCATCCACATTCACCCATGCTGCCACAAACAGAAGTATTTCCTTCTTTTATGGCTGAATAATATTTTACTGTACACACACACACACACACAGAATTTTCTTTATTCATTCATTAATCAACAGTCTCTTAAACTCTTTCTGTATTTTGGTTATTATGAATAATGCTGCAATGAACACGAAGGTACAGCTATTTCTATGAGATACGAATTTCATTTCCTTTGGATATTATGTCCAGAAACGAGATGGCTGAACTATATGATAATGAAATGACTGGATTACATGGTAATTCTATTTTTTATTTTTTGAGGAACCTCCATACTGTTTTCCATGACTGTCCCAATTTCCATTCCCATCAACAATATAAAAGACTTCTTTTCTCCATACCCTCATCAACACACTTAAAGAATTTAATGAAAAGGAACTAATTTAATGAAAAGGAACTCCATAATTGGGACTGCAAAACTCGACATTAATAATACTAACCAAAATAATACAGAGTTTACATAATTTCTATCAAAATCCCAGTCAGCTATTTTGCAAAACTTGACAAGCTGATCCTAAAATTCATATGGAAATGCAAGGAGGCCAGAAGAGCCAAAAATAATCTTGAAAAAGAAAAACAAAGCTGGAGGACTCCTATGTTTATGGTCAACTGATTCTAAATAAGGGTGCCAAATCTATTCAATGGTTAATGAATAGTCTTTTCAATAAATGGTGCTGGGAAAACTGGATATGCACATGAAAAGAATGAAACTGAACTCCTACCTCAAACTATATGCAAAAATTAACCCAAAATGGATCAAAGGCCTAAATTTAAGAGTTAAGATTTAATCTTAGAAGAAAACAGGAAAATATGATCCTGGATTAGGTAATAGTTTCTTAGATATGATCCAAAAGCATAAAGCAATCAGAGAAAAATATAAATAAGACTTTATCAAATTCAAAATTTTATATATATATATATATATATATATATATATCACATCACAAAGGACCACCAGGAAACTGAAAAGACTGACAGAGTGGGAAAGAGTATTTGTAAATCATATATCTGATAAGGGTCTAGTATCCAGAATATATAAAGAATTCTTACTAGCCAACAATTCCAAAAACAATTAAAGGTGAGCAAATTATTTCAATTGGTATTTCTAAGAGGAAATTAAAAGAAGATACAAGAAGGACCTAAATAACACATGAAAAGATCCTCAACATCACTAGGCTTCAGGGAAATGCGAATCAAAACCATAAGGATATATCAATTCACACCTATCTAGATGGCTACAATCAAAAAGAAATAATCTTGGAAAGAATGTGAAGATATGAAAGTATTTTCAACAAATGTAGCTGAATCAATGGGATACTCATATAAGGAAAAAAAAGAACCTTGAACCCCTATTTCACATCATTCATAAAAATTAATTCAAGATGAACCATGGACATGAATATAGGACAGAAAAAAACATAAAGCATAGGATTTTATCTTAGAAGTTGTGTGCAGGCAAATATTTCATAGACCATAGAAAGCAGTAACCATAACAGAAAATTTTAAACACTTTGTGTCTATGAATGAGAACATTATAAAAATGGATGGGCAATCCACAGATTGAAGAATATATTTGTAAAACATGCATGTGACAAAGGATTGATATCATCCAGAATATATAAAGAACTCCTACATAAGTCAATTTAAAAAAGAAAAACAAGGCAAAATAAAATTGGCAAATGACTTCACAAAGAAGCACACAAAGACCAACAAATGCACATGAAAAGATGTTCAACATCATAGTCATCAGGGAAATACAAATCAAAACCAGAATGAGACACTACCATACATCCATCAGAATAGTTTAAATTAAAAAGACAACACCAAACATTGGTGAGGGTGTGGAACTCTCATATACTGCTGGTGTTAATATAGAATAGTGCAGTGAATTCAAAAAATAGGCAATTTCTTTAATCCCACAGACTCAAGGCTGAGGCAAGAGGATCGCAAGTTCAAAGCCAGCTTCAGCAATGGTGAGGCATTAAACAACTTAGTGAGACCCTGTCTCTAAATAAAATATAAAATACAGTTGGGGATGTGGCTCAGTGGTTGAGTGCCCCTGAGTTCAATCTCCAGTACCCAAAAAAAGTAGGTATAATATGATTTCATTTTTATGAATGTTTAGAATGGGCTAAACTGATGATAAAAAAAATCAATAGCATGGTATAGGAGGTCTGACTAGAGAAAAGCACAACAGAACTTTCTGGAGTAATAGAAATATTCTGTATCAGGCAGGCAAGGTACCACTTGTGGGCAAAATCTGTTGCACTATACATTTTCAAACAAGGATAATAAACTTGTGTTCTAAAAAGGAACACAGCCATGTTTATATAGTCTATGGGTGTTTTCATGCATACAACAGTGTGCTAAGTAGTTGCAACAGAGACTGTACCACCTTGAAATCCTAAAATACTGCGTAGACATTTACAGAAAATGTTTGTCAACACCTATCCTATATCTTGATTATGATTTGGGTTAGACAGGTATAAGCATTTGTCAAAATCTAATTAATTATGATCTGTGCATTTTATTCTACATTAAAATTTAAAGAAAAAACATAAATACCAATTTCTAATAAATGATATGTATGCTAAAGTCTTTATGCAGAAGTACACTGATGTTTGCAACTTATTTTAACTTGGAAACGCATCACAAAATAAGGTGGATTAATAAAGGACTAAAGAAATTAATAAATAGGTATGTGATAGAGCAAATACAGCAAAAGTTAACTGTACAATCAATAGGGTAGGTATAAGGGTGTTCATGCTACAGTATTTTTCAACTATTCTGTACCTTTGATATTTTTCAAATAAGATGTTGGGGAAAAATTTTAATTAGGTAAGGAAGGTATATATCACATGCAGAAATAAGCATTCCAATCAATCTTAAATACTTTGTGAGACCCTTTATTCTAATGATATAAATCCTAGAATTGTATGCCCTGTCTGATGAAACCTCAATAGCAAATATATTTATCTTTCCTCAATCCTGTTAGGATTCAGCATATACGTATCAGCGTTCATTATAATTTATATTGCTGATGAAGAAGGAATTTTTAAAAGATTTTTTTAGTTGTTGATAGACCTTTATTTTTATTTATTTATATGCAGTACTGAGAATCAAACCCAGTGCCTCACACATGCCAGGCAAGTGCGCTACGGCTGAGCCACAGCCCCAGCCCCTGAAGAGGGAATTTTAAAACACATAATACTTAAAGTAACAGCTGTTTGGAATAGTAATATATAATCACTAGAAAATTGCTACAACACTGCACACCTTTTATCTATATGGATCTCAAGGCATTTCATTAGCCAAGCTCAAAATTTTGGAGTTTTTCAGGTATATCTAAAACAGAAGAGAAAAAAAAAGAATGGATCATATTCTGTTCTTTCCTTTAATTAATTCAATCAATTCCCTGATTAACTGTCACTGAAGTTATCATCCCCTTTTTCTCCAATACTGACCTGGAGGGTAGGTATCTTACAAAGGGGCCATGTAGTATATGATTGAGTTCATAGCCTCTGAAGCCAGGTAGTCTTGGTTCAAATGCTGGCCCTCTTGTATGACCCTTGGAAAGTTATTTAACCTCTCTGAACCTTACCTTCCTCACCTGTAAAACAAGGACAATGATAGGATTCCTAGAGCTAGAGTGAGGACAATACATGTAATGCCTTTAGAATAGTATCTGGGTGGCTGGGAATGTATCTCAGTGGTGGAATGTTTCCTTAGCATGTGCAAGGCCCTGCATTCCATTCCTAGCACCACAAAACAAAACAAAACAAAAAAGGATAGTGTTTGGCACATAAGAATAACTCAATATTGTTTAATTATTTCTCATATGGGCAAATACTTTATTATAAATGTAGAACTGGAAGAGAAGCATAGGCTCCTAATATTTTAGGCCCAGGAAATCTTAGAAAGCTACATTGGCTTCCTTGTTGTTCTTCAAACATGCCCACATTACTGCCTTAGGGCCTTTGCACCTCCAATTTGCATTGCTGACTCCCTCATCTACTTCCAATATTTGCTCAAATATCACACCTTTCCAATGAGGCCTACTCTGATGGCCACCTTCTTTAAACCTGAAACCCACTTTCCAAATTAACCTGCTCTATGCTTTCTCTAGAGAACCTTATATTGTATTATATAACTTAATTTTTACAATGGTTGTTAAGTGTCTTTCGTATAGAGAACAAAAGTCAATGACAGAAGGGATACTTGTATTTTATTCACTGATAGATCCCAAGTAAGTGTTCTAATATATTTTTGTTGTTGTTGTTATAACCTGTTCTGCTCACTTCACCTTACAGATGAAGAAACCCAGGGGAGACCTGAATCAAGGTTACCCAGTGAATAAGGAAAGAACAAGAAATGGGGACTGTGATTCCCACCCAGTTCAGTGTCTTTTCGACTATAGCTACTACTTCCCTGATTCTTGAACATTATAGAAAAAAAATCACAATCATCCACATTCCCCCCACAGGAAGATTTACCTTTGGAATTTCTTGGCCTTGCAAATGCTGCTGTGTCTGTAATACAGAAATGCTCTGACAGGCAGTGGAAGCCTGTATTGGAATGCTAAGTGTCAGGAGATGAACAGAAGAAGACGGCTGATTTGGAAGGGCTATCCCAGAGTTTTGATAGAGGGTCTGCTGTTGTAATTGTGGTTCTGATGACCCAGAAATGGCTGCTAAGCTACAAGATGGCTGCCACTGTGGCTGGCCAGCAGACTGTCGCTGGATGCCATGGGGAAAAGTTTGACTATTGTCTAATGCCTGAAACACTTGAGGCTGCTCTAAAGGCTGTATTACATGTTGTTGTTCCACTGCCGCCAGTTGCAACTGTTCTTGCAAAGAAGGTAAAATCTGGACCATGTTTGGAACGGTCTTTGGAATACCTGGTAATGACTGAATTTGGTTAGGTGTCTGTGAATCAGGTACCTTCTGCTGTAGAGAAGCAGTATTTTGGCTACACAAAGACTGCTGTTGATTTATGGAACCGTCTTGAGTAGACAAATGATGGATTTTCTGTGCTTGTCTACGAGATGAATGAGTCATCTGCTGATGCTGAATGAAAGCTGAGTGAGAAACCTGGCTTGGTGTTAGATGTGATTGGGAAATCTGTGCTGAGAAATGAGTGGGCTGGATCTGGGACTGTGAAGAGGCCCGCTGAATGAAGGACATCTGCTCAGGGTGTTGAAGTTGTCCTTCTGCTGCCCTCTGAGATGTAATACTAGTTGACTGCACCTGAGTTTTTAGCTGCTGGTGTCCAAAACTGACATCTGCTTGGGATGGAGCCACTGAATGCTGGACACTAAATAAAGGTTCAGTAGAACGTAACTGTGTATCTAAGCTTGGTGTTAAGTACATCTTTTGCTTCAATGTTAAAGAAGTACTACCTTGTGGTTGTGTTAAATAGGTTTGTTGCTCAGATGTCTGTGCTATACAAGGTGGTACAGAGTATAACTTTTGATCTGTAGAGTTTATAATGGGTACTTGCTGGCTATCAGGAGGGTTTATTGAGTATACTTGCTGGGTTATGAAGGTTGCCTGTTCAGTAGTCTGGATGGTGTAAGCAGTCTGTCCTGAGTAAGAGACATGTTCAAGAGGCAGTGCCTGATAAGCAGGCTGTTCCATAGGTTGCACAGGATAAGCTGCCTGGATCGCATATGCTGTCTGGTCTGCAAATGGTGACCGAACTGGAGGTTGCACTAGGTAAGCAGACTGCCCTTGGGCCGGTGCCAAATAAGAGGACTGTGCTGTAGGTGGGACTGGATAAGAAGTCTGCATGGAATAGGCTGGCTGTGATCCCGGTGGTTGTACAGTGTAAAGTGGATGCTCCAGGGCTGGCAGTGAATAAATAGGTTGTGCTGGAGCCTGGACTGGGTAAGTTGGCTGTGATGAGTAAGAAGTTTGTTCCTGGGGATGTATCACAAAGGGCAGCTGCTCAGGAGCCTTCAGTGGGAAAGGTGGTAGTTCTGCAGGTGGCCCTGGATAAGTGTGTTGAACAGAATAAGATGGCCGTTCCAGCGGCTGAATCACACTTTCAATACCACCCTTTGGCTGCTGCTGACTTGCAAGAGCTTCAGACTCTTGCAGAATACAATCCTGCTGAACATTTTTCTGTGGTGATGCCATAATCTTAGGTTGTAAAAATAATGGCTGCTGCTGAATAGAGGCTTGGAAACAAGGCACGGTTTCCTTCAAATGCACAGTCTGGCTTTGTGGCACTGAAGAAGTTGGAGTTATAGACTCCTGATGTACCACTGGGCAGGGCTGTGATACTGACTGTATCTTTTGTGAAGGATGATGGGCCCCTGAATGACCCCTGATGGAATTAGAAGGGAGCTGAGCTGTATCAGCAGCATTCTGTGCACTGCTCACATATTGGGCAGAAGAATGATTCAACAAAGCTTGAGGGTGATTAACCAGTAAGAAACTAGAAGTCTGATTGGCATCTGGTGCTTTGGTTAATGCCTGATTCCCATTTTTGGGGCCAGGCTCAAGTTGAAGACCAATTGTTGGATGCTGGGAAGTCATCTGTGAAGCAGGCAATGTCTGAGGAGAAACGGCAGAAAGGACTGGTTGTGGAACTCCAGAAACTGACAAGTCTAAAATCATGGGTTGGGCTGAAGTTTGTCCATCTGTTCCAAGAGCCAGCTGCAGTTCCTGGTGCTGGTGCAAGGAAAATTCAAATTATAAATGTATATACCATGCCCATTTTAATGGGACTGTTCCAGATGATTGATAAAATAATGCTATATTCTAAAAAAAGTTATCGAATTATCAAAAAGGTGCTAGGTATGGCATTAGTTCCATAAAAATCCTAATACCATGAGTAAATGCTAGTTAAATATACAAAGAGCTGAGATTAGTCCCAGCAATATACTGCTCATGGTTTTTCATTTATTGCACTTACCACATAATTCATTTGAACCTTGGCAGATTCAGAGTAAATGAATCTGACACCTTCACACACCAGATAGTGGAAGTCCCAAGAGAAAACAAAACTGATTTCATTATCACAGCTAAAATGAACCTAAAATTCGCTGGAATTAATATAGGTTGGCTATAATAATTCCAAGAACATGGGCCACCAGGCTCATAAAAAGACCCAAATGATCAAAATCTTGCTTACATGGATTTTATATAGTAGGTGAAAAGGACAGATTACAAAGATAATATGTATGTAATATACATATGCATCTATAAACAAAACTGTACATGGGTACATAGAAAAACAGACAAACATAGAGCTATATACCCGGAATATAAGTGTCTCCAGCTGGAGGGATAACAAACTTTTCACTTTCTTCTATATAATTTTATGACCTTTAACTTTTTAAAATAAGCACATAACACTTTCATAACAATATTTAGCTTTTTTTCTCCACAAAATTTTAACTTTAAAAAAAACTTGGAAACACATTTTATTCACATACCTGTATACTTATATGGTTGAATCTAAGTTAAATGTAAGAATCCATTCAACATACTTTGCATTATAGTCTTAGAAAGAAACAAACCAAACCATAACATGAGCTCAATTACAAATATGTACTGTATCACTTATAAACACTAGCCAAATACTAGGATAGCTCAACTATATCAGACTAAATCTGCCCGCTGCAGATTTTAAATGTATCTGGCATTTGTCAAGTACGTGTATGCTTTCCCCTTACAAGACTGTGAACTCCTTGAGGAGGCCAAAGACCATGTTGTTTTTTACTTTATATCCCTAGAAGATGGTAGTCATTAAGTTTGTCAATGAACTGGGTTTGATTGTACACCAATCTCTTAAACAGATACATCAGCTGCTATCTAAGTAGAGAATGCCCAGGAGTTTAGAAGGCACATGCAGGGAATGGTGAGTAGTGAAGGGAGAAAGCAGGGTGATGGCAAAGAAAAGGCCAACCATGGGTCCAGAGTCCATAACCTAGGTAAACAGGATATAATTTGAATATATGAAATAACTCAAAGACTGTTTAATTATTGTTGGAAACACATAATGCTGACTTTACTGGTCTGAAAGACAAAAATACTTCTTATTCTCCTACAGAAATAAACATGAACCAAAAACAAGTCAAGAACTTAGATGGATGTGCCAAAAATTATTAAAGTCTATGAAATCTTTTTTTGTGGTACTGGGGATAGAACACAGGGGCACTTTATTCCTGACCTACATTTCCTACCCTTAAAATTTTAATATAGGGTCTCACTTCATTGCCAAGGCTACCCTGAGCTTGCAATTCTCCTGCCTCAGCCTCCCAAGTCACTGGGATTATAGGTACCATTGCACCCAGCAATGAAATGCTATTTATAATAAACTGCAACAGATATCACTCCACACTCAAACCAGGCTGGAAAAGTTCAATACCAAGAAGAAACTAGTATTACCAAGAAAAAGAGATCAAAGTCCTACATAGATTTTTGTCCATACATTGAGTCCTCTGTTTCTTCCCCAATTATGCAAACAGTGTTTCAAGATTCTAGTTGCACAATGTTAGGTATATCCTCAAGAGGAATGTCTTGGGTGAAGGAAAGCATAAACAACTTTTAGTTTTCAGTGATCTTTATCTAAACTATGATGAATTTATAAAAGAGAATCTTTGCTTGTTAGAAAAATCTAGGCAGTGTTAAATTTGTCTCAGTGAATACAGAGTTTCTAAAATGATATCTTACCTTTATCTGTGAGACCTTCTGCACAGTTAATGGGGAAACTTGGGACTGTGAAACAACTGTAGGTCCAAGAACATGTACAGGCAAAACAGTGGACTGACCTTGAACCACAGGCAAAATTGGGGGCTGAGTCAGATTTGGCTGCTTTTGTAACTGTTAAAAAAGTAAAAAAATTAAAGATAAACTCTCCCATTTATAGTAAATATGATGTTCTATATTTAAAAAAAGTAACAGTTCATCTCACCCCTGAAACTTGCTGGCAATGTCCTACCAGTTGCTGAGATGGATAAATTTGCCCTGGAACATTTATATCAGCCTGTGGGACACTAGAAACCATTTGAGAGCCCATCGTCTGGTTTGAGGAATAAGCTGCACTGGGCTGACTTGAAGTATCTGAATGTGTAACTGATCCAGCTCCTGCTTCAGACAAATTGTCACCTATAACAAAGAAAAGAAGCATCAGACCCAAGAATTGGATCAGAATTATAATGGGTTGCACAAAATGTATGTATAACATGTCAAAATATACCCAACTGTCATGTCTATCCTAAAACAACAATAGAAAGAAAGAAAGAAAGAAAGAAAGAAAGAAAGAAAGAAAGAAAGAAAGAAAGAAAGAAAGAAAAAAAAAGAAAGAAAGGAAGGAAGGAAGGAAGGAAGGAAGGAAGGAAGGAAGGAAGGAAAGGTAGAAGGGAAAATAAAAAGCACAAAATTGAAATAGTATAGGTAGTAGTGTTTCTTTTCTTTCTTTTTTATTCTGAAAACACAAACAAGTAAAATATTTACACTGCAGAATTAATCAAAATCATCATTTAAATTCTCCATTAAGCAATGAAATGTTGGCACTGTGATATATACTAAAATTTTCTTTTCTTCCGCAGTTCTGAAGATTAAATCCATGGTCTTGATAATGTTAAGCACATGCTCTATAACTGAGCTACATCCCTACCCATAAAATTTTCTTAATAAAACAAACCTGAAAACAATCACACACAAAAAATCAACTCCACTTACTGGCTGTTTCATGTATATCCATACCTAACTGAATTATACTTGCCATTAGGATTTCAGTAAAACAAAGAGTCATAGTTTCTTTCTCCTAGAAACTGGATAGGAAAAAATACTGCCTCTGTAGAACAATTGGTTATTACTATGCAAATATTGTGTCCTTTTGGAAAAGAAAATATGACAGCATAAAAATTAAAGGGCTTCTGTTTATAATTTAGCCTAAAACACAAAAGGTCTTAACATCTATAAAATTCCTTCCTGAGGAATGCATTGTATCTTTAGTTCCAAATTTTCTTTATTAAAGGATTTATGTTAAACCCTTAAAAACATTAGTATGGTCATTTGACTTTTTCTCTGAATAAGACTAGTTGCTAGATTTTAACTCTACTGCAGCAAGCACTTTGGACAAGTCAGTTAACAATAGTTTCTTAAATTTTAAAATAAGGAAACTAG
The DNA here is from genome assembly GCF_045843805.1 of Urocitellus parryii. Taxonomy (NCBI): domain Eukaryota; kingdom Metazoa; phylum Chordata; class Mammalia; order Rodentia; family Sciuridae; genus Urocitellus; species Urocitellus parryii. Next base: position 86,745,514 of record NC_135547.1, on the reverse strand, counting down.
CTGGCCTGTTTTAGGGGTTTTGTAAAAGGCTTGATGAAATAAATAACAGATAATAGAATCACCTAAAAAAACACAAAAGTACTATTTAAAAATAAGGAAATATTGGGGCTGGGGATGTGGCTCAAGCAGTAGCGCGCTCGCCTGGCATGCACGGGGTGCTGGGTTTGATCCTCAGCACCACATAAAAATAAAATAAAGATGTTGTGTCCACCAAAAACTAAAAAATAAATGTTAAAAATTCTCTCTCTCTCTCTCTCTCTCAAAAAATTAAAATTTAAAATTTAAAAAATAAGGAAATATGATTGGACATTTGTATGTGTTTTATAAATTTTAATTGCTTTACCTCTAATGGAGGAGCAGTGCTGTTGTGGTTTTCTGTGTAGAAGCTGCTGTCGAGCATGTTGATCAACTTCAGTTTCTTCACATTCAGCCCCAGTATGCTGAGCAGAAGTAGGAGGCAAAGTTGTAGTTTGCTGCTGAGGAAGTACATTCCCCATAGACTTACACTGTGAATCCCTGCGTTCTTCCAAACAGCCAGCAGGCTTCTTCTCCCTTGTCTTTTTTATCAGGGTCACCCGATCTCTAATGGATTTAGCCACAGCTTTGGAGTCACTTTCATGAAAGAATCCAGACTTGACCTACAAACAAAATATAGTAAGCAAGGCACTTCCTTAACATTTAAGATTTTGGCTATTTTTAACACCATTATTTTTTAAAATATCTTTATTTTATTTATTTATTTTTATGTGGTGCTGAAGATCAAACCCAGTGCTACATAAAACCCCAGCCCAACTAACATCATTAATTTATACCCAAAACTCCAAACTCTATTAAACAACAGTCAATTTGCTTATATATTCATTCATTCATTCTTTTGTTCGTTTTTTTCCCCTGGTACTGGGGATTGAACCCAGGGGCACTCAAACACTGAGCCATATAAAAGCCACATAGGTTTTTTACTTTTTATTTCAAAATGGGATCTTGCTAAGTTGCATAGAGCGTTGCTAAATTGTGGAGGTAGGCTCGAATTTTGATCCTCCTGACTCAGCCTCCCAAGTTACTGGGATTAAAGGCATGCACCACCATGCCTGATCTCTATATTCTTTCTTAATCAAAGACATACATACATGCAAAAATATAAGAAAATATTTTTAATAAATACAAAAAAAAACAACAGTATTACAAGCATTATTGAAATAGTTTGGACTTTAAATAAAAATAAAAACTCTGATGTTTCATTACTTCCAGCCTTGTTACTGATAATTTATGACTGCCATTAAGAATTGTAAAAAATTAAAAGGGTTTCTTCATTCAGCAGCATTAAATGTCTACAATATGCCTAGTACTGGGGACAAGAGAGAGAGATACAAGTAACTAAGTCGATATTTTGTCCTATATGAACACAAAATTTGAAGGTATAAAATAGATACAAACTTAAAATGAAATGAAGTAGAAATGAGCTGCTAAAAGAGCCCAAGGAAATAGGGAAACAGTTACAGTGGAAGGTAAATTTGGACCTTGGTAAAAGGCAAACAAAGGAATGAACAGGCTATTGAAGAAAGTACAAATGAAGTCTGGAGTGGAGATCAACATTCTAGCAAAAGAAGTATATTTACCACAAAATATTACATCTTACTAGGCATTAGAAGTATCAGAGGAGAGGAAACAGTTCTGCCTTATGGTCTCAGAGCAACAAAGGTGAGCAGCAGAGAAAGTGATTTGAGAAGGTACCATGGCACATCATTCTCAATGCTATAGTCTGCTTTTTAAAGCAAGTCTTGGGGGTCTGCAGACTCTTGAAATATGTCACAGTAGTTGAAAGATGAATAAAATGTTAGCTGAAACAGCCGGGCATGATGCTGCATGCCTATAATCCCAGTGACTTGGAAGGCTGAGGCAAGACAACAAGTTCAAAGCCAGCTTTAGCAACCTAGCAAAGCCCTAAGCAACTTACCAAGATCCTGTCTCAAAATAAAAAAATAAAAGGGGGTGGGAAGGTAGCTAACTGGTAAAGGACCCTCGGGTCAAATCCCCAGTACAAAAAAAACAAAAGTTAGGTGAAACACACGTAACCCCATTGTGCTCCCTCCCAAAATTCTAAAAAGAAAAACTACCCCATAATAAATGGATTAAGTTAAAAACACACAAGAACAGGGTAAATAAGAGAACAGCAATGGTAACAACCTTTTGAATACTTTGGAATATAGAAAACAAACAGACAATAAAAACAAACCTAGTGAGGCTGGGGATATAGCTCAATTGGTAGAGTGCTTGTCTTGCATGCACAAGGCCCTGAGTTCAAGCTCCAGCACGAGACACACACACACACACACACACACACACACACACACGCAAAAAAAAAAAAAAAAACTGGGAAAGGTGAACTACAGAAAACTAAGAACCATTTATACTGAAGAATAATCATAAACCACAGGAACTGATGGTACTAGGTACTTTCATAACTGAAGGTAAAGTGAAAATAAGGAAGACTCAGTTATAAGGTTTTGTGAAGCAATTATTTAGGTCCCAGCATCTCACCCTTCCTTCCACACCTTTGTATGATTGCTTCTCCCTACCCATTAATCTAGGGTTTTGTTCTCTGAAGAGGGCAAAAGAAAGTATCTGGTTTTCAGAACATCAAACACAGTTGATATTATGGCTACCATGCTAAAAACAAAACTATTAAGCAATCATATACAGCTGGATATCAAATGCAGAAATGCTCAGACCTTTTCCTTTTTGGTTACCAAAATACTGGTATTAATACCCTTATTCTCCAGGAAGGAGACTGAAAAATGCTTCTCTAGAGAATCTTACCAAAGGAAAATGAAAGATTTATAAATAACAATCTGAGATTCCTATAATAATGGCCCACTCAAGTACTCTATAGTAGTCAAAGTTAACAAGTCTTATTATGCAAGCAATAATACCATCCAGATAGTTTGTTAGTTCCTGTAGCAGGTAAAATTATGGCCCCTAAAGGACGCCCTCACCTGATGGCCAAACCTGTGAACATGATGAGATATCACTCCCATCATTATTGTATCTGTATATATAGCACAGATGACCTTAAACTAGGGAGATTATCTGAGTGATATTTTACAAGCAGATGACACTAGAAGGATTCACCAAGCCAACCCTGTTTTTTGAAGACATGATTGGGCACATGAAAGGACTAAAAAGCAGCTTCAAGAAACTGAAAACAGTCTCCAGCTAACATCCAGCAAGGAAACAAGGATCTCACAACAGAACTCCCAGATAAGAACAGGCTAGACAACACCTTGATTTGAGGCTTGTGAGATCCTATGCAGAGAATCCAGCAAGGCTTACCAGGAATTCTGACCTATATAACTGAGAGATAGTAAACAGGTGGTGTTTTAAGCTACTAAATTTGTAGTAATTTATAATGTAACAATAAATTCTTTATTCAAAAGAGGAGTCAAAAATCACTAATTTTATAGAGAGGTGTGACAATAGTGCATTCACAAAACAAAGTGCAAGATATTTACCCTAAAAAGGAACAGATAAAAAAAATGAAAAGAACTCTTAAAATTAAAAACACATTAGTAAACATGAAAAATTCAATAGAAGAGTTAGAAAACAGAGTTACTAACATCTACCAGAGGAGAATAAAAAGAAAAAGAGATGGAAAATAGAAATGATGAGAATATTAGAAAACCAGTTCTAAGAGGCCCAACATCCAAATAACTGGCAGTTCCAGCAGGAGAAACAAACAAGAAATCAAAATACTTCAAGAAACTTTCCAGAAACTAGAGGATATGTTTTCACAGATTGAAAGGATCCACAGAGTATGCAACAGTGGATGAAAACAGACTCAAATCAAGATACATTACTGTGAAATTTTAGATCACTGAGAAGAAAAAGATCTTCCAGAGTGGGAAAAAAATGCATCACATGTAAACAATCAAGTATCACAACAACTCTGGACTTTTTAACAATGATACTAAAAGCTAGATGAGCAAGTAGCAATGACTTCAAATTTTAAAAAAGCAAACAACTGTCAACCAAAAATGCCTTGGTCAGCCAAAATGATCAATTAAATACAAAGATGGAAAAATGAATTTTTGTACTTCCAAGTCTCAAAGAATTTATCTCCTATGTACCCCTTTCTTATTAACAAGCTAGCAGAAAACTTAAAACACTATACTGCAGTATAGACAGGATAATATTGAATTTTTACACCTCTGCATGTCGGCAGAATCAAAGGAATACTGATTTTTAGTTTTATAGATTTTTTTAAATTTAAGTCATTTTACATTGTTTTACTCATTCTAAAATATCATGTGCTCATTGTAAATATTAAAACAATACAAAGATATATAAAATATGTTTGAAAGTCAGGCTCAGTGGCACATGTCTATAATTCCAGCAATTTAGGAAACTTAGGAGGATCACAAGTTTGAGGCAAGGCCCAACAACTTAGCAAGACTCTTGTCTCAAAATGAAAAATAAAAAGGGCTGGGGATGTGGTTTAGTGGTACAGTGCCACTCGGTTCATTCCCCAGTACTGCAAAAATACCCCAAAACTTTAAGAAGCTAGCTGAAAACTGTTCCACTAAAACAAAAGGACAGGCCAAGTAAGAAAAATAAAACCATGGGATTTAGGAAACATAAAACCCAGTACAAGAGTGAGGCAAAGAAAAATCTAGGAAGATAGTAAAGGTAAGTATCCAGATGCCAGTTGTACACCAGATGTCCAAGGAAAACATTTCAGATTAGAATAGTATAACCTTAATTCAGTAATGTAAAGGGCTATCATCTCCAAGATCCCCACTGTCACTGTCCCATCCTTTTTAACCTGAGGTCAAAATATCCAGCCAGTCTTGACTACATGCTGCTAAAACTTATGCATGCCCCTCCTATCAGTATTAGCAGCTGCTTGGAGCAGGTGTAGACATGAATTACACCTCCTAGCAGTTAGTTACAGGCTATGATCTACTGAGGGTGGGGGCTGGTCACAGAGAAATTAGAAATGGAAAAATCAGAGTGGTCCACTTCCTGTCCAACCGTATGGTTACCAAACTAATTTCTGGTCTGTACAACAGTCTTTGCCAGTATTCTGACTGTGCTGATCCATGGGTTTATTTCCCTGAACTTACTCTTAACCGCATACTCTGATTTCCCCAGAAGCAGCTCTTGTATGCTCTTAGGGAAGCTGAAACCAGATGTTGATCCAGAGACTCTCTTCAGTTTATCCTTCCTGGGTTTTTTTCATCTAACTATACTAATAATGCCCCTGTGTAGCCAGCTAGGTGTGTGTTTGCTATTAGGTTTACAAAATAAAACAATATATTACTTAGGTAAACTATAATGAAAAACAAAGGAATAAGTAACAGAAAAGTCAGGATAGATATTGCCTAAGGAGCTGAGAAAGGGGAATGTAGCTGGGAGCAACACACTGGTGGCTTCAAAGGCAATGACAATGTTCTATTTCTTAACAAATGTAGTGTTTTATTGTTCTTTACAGTGTGCATACAAATTCTGTATACTCTGCTATGGAGATACATTTCACAATAACACAACAATTTAAATAAAGAAAACAGGAGACAGTGAAAGGCTGGGCATGGTAATACAAGCCTGTCATATCAGTGACTTGGGAGGCTGAAGTAGGAGGATCACAACTTTGAGACCAGCCTGCATGATTAATGAGACTCTGTCTCAAAATAAAAAATAAAAAGGTCTGGGATATAGTTCAGTAGTAAAGTGCCCCTGGGTTCAATTCCCTATTCTGAAAATATACAAGCAAACAAAACAAACAAACAAAAACCAGGAGAAAATGAGAGAAAAGAAAGCAATGAATACAAGAAAGTAATCAAACCTGGATACCATATATGGCAGGGGAAAACAGTGGTAAAACTTACCATTTCATATGCTACTTCCTCAGGTGTATCTGTTTCTAAATTGAAACTGAATTCAATAGCTTCATTGTCTTTGTGTTTGCCTTTTAATTTTTTAGGGTCTTCAACCCAGAGTCTTAAAGCCAGGGATGAATTTGAGCAATCATCTTCCTCTGCTAGCTCTACCCTCAGTCCTGTATCCTCAGCAAAAAATGCGTGGTTTAGTAGGTTCCTGATAGACAACCTAATAAGCAAAATACATATCTCATTATAAATTCTTCCAATAATAAGTCAAATTATTTATACCAAAGCAACAACCTTATTTAAATTTTCTAGTAATTAAACCATTAATCTGCTTTGTTATAAAACCAAATCTTGTAAAGGATACAAAGAAATCCCAAATAACATGCATATATAGTAACTTTAATTAAAGATTAATTATGCCAGGCACAGTGGTGCAGGCCTATAATTCCATTGACTTGGAAGGCTGAGGCAAGAGGATCTTAAATTTGAGGCCAGCATCAACAAAAACTGAAAAAAAGGGCTGTGGATATATCTCAGTAGTAGTGTACCCTTCTATTCAATCCCCAGTAACACGGAAAAAAATAAATAAAAAGATTAATTATTACTAGTAAAGCATCTAGACAACAAACTTTGCTTTTTTTCCCTCTGTAGTGGGGATTGAACCCAGGTGATAGCACTACATTCCTAGTCCATTTCATTGTATTTTGAGACAAGCTTTTGCTAAATTGCCCAGGCTGGCCTCAAACATTCAATCCTCCTGCCTCAGTCTCCCAGTTGTTGGGATTACAGAAGTGCCACCACACCTACTATATAATGAACTTTAACATATATAAAAGTATACATAGAAAGAATCAGAGAAGTACATATTGGGTGGATTGATTTTCCTTAAACCATCAGCTTAAGTTACTACAACTCCAATAATAGAATCTCTGCAAATGAAACTAAAAACTCCCCCAGCGATATAAATTCTAAAGTAAATTAGAAATTAACACTGTTTCACAAATATTTATGTCATTGACTTCATTAGCAATGGTGTGCTTCACTCTTTAGAAGAACGTTGTGGTGTAGCTAATGTGGTTCAGCAAAGTCCAGTGGTTTTCTTAAAGTATTTAACTCTGGTTCTAGGCCACAGTATACATATAATGGAATCAACTCTAGCTTAATATCAAGGATTAACCATCACTGAGAAGAAAATAAAACATAAGACTTCAAAAGATTCTTTTGCAAAGAAGGACAAGTGTTTCTTCTTCAACTAATGTTTAAAAGACATATAATATTTAATCAATCTGTATTACAGGCCAGTGGGTGCTGAAACTAATATACTGCCTAATGTCTATGTAGAGAGGCCCTCCTGTACCACTTAAAACAGAAAAGAATCATGTGGACAACTTGGTGTCCTATAAATGGAGGATTTTCAACCCTCTACATTTTTTACTATTATTATTATTTACTTTGGTACAGGGGATTGAACCCAGTGGCACTGTACCACTGAGCAACATCCCCAACTCTTTTTATTTTGAGACAGGGTCTTGCTAAGTTGCCCTAGTTGGCCTTGAACTTGCAATCCTCCTACCTCTGCCTTACTTAGCATTACAGGCATTAACCACCAGGCCTGTCAAGTCCATTTAAAATTTTTGTTTGTGACAGGGTCTCATTATGTCGCTCAAGATATAGTCTTCTTGAACTTGTGAATTCAAGCTATTCTCCCACCTCAGCCACTCAGAGTAGCTATACAGGCCTGTCCCACCACACCTAGCTTGTATTAAGTGTTCTATAATAAAGCCATAATTCAACAGACTTACCTTAATGGCTAAGGTAAGGTCTATTGTATTCTCAGATATACAATACTAAATCAAGTTAGAAAACTAATAAAAATGTGGAGGGTCAATGAAACGCTGATGCAGATTATTTGTTTGTTTAAAGTATGTATCATTAATAAGGTAGTAAAAATTAAAAGATGTACCCACTAATTTAAGTCAGTAATTTTCCAAGGCTCAAATTAAAGAGAAGTAAAAGATAAGACTAAAATGACTTGTTCATAAGAAAACACACACTGGGATACAAATAATAAATCTACAATATTACTTCTGAAACAAAAGCAACTATATCAACATTATCATTATTGTGACACAGGGATATAGGATCAAATAAAATATATCTATCTACCCTCAACTGGTAGAAGCAAGGTAACCTATGTAGGCTTACTGCCTATTAAGCTGATGGTTAAAGGTGATGAAAGCTTGTCAGAATATATACACACAAACAACCTAAATGTCAGCTCAAGGAAAATTCAGCACATAATATTAAAGTCTAAAATGTCAAATAACATGCATTGATACACTTCACTCTATACCATATGGTTTGGCTTCCACTCAAAAGTCATACCTAGCATGAGTAAAAGGACAAAAAAATGACCCAGTGTATGATTAGAAAAAAATACATCCATCAGTTATATCATTTCACTAGACTTGCACCCACCTTTCAGATTTGTTTTGACGAATACATCCTTCAATGATTTCTTTCACTTCAGGATCAGTGACTTTATTAAAGCTGGCTGGTTTAATGCCCTGGAAGAATAAACATTTTTTTTTTTCACAAATTAAGCAATTGAAAATCCAATCAACATGATCATTTTAATATCATTTTTATTAAATCACATTCCAGTTTTAAATGAGATAAATATATATAAATATATTTATATGCCAAAACTTTAATAACTTTTTTAACTAAAATTTTGCCATAACTCTATAAATAACTGTGAAAATTATAAATCTAAATAACCAACAATAAAGATAAACTTATATATTATGTTTTATATTATATGATAGTACACAAAAACTAAAAATGTTCTCAAAGTAGCCAATGCATGACTGTAGTTCTAGCAACTCAGATGGATTAGGCAGGAGAATCTCAAATTTAAGGCCAACCTGGGCAACTAAGATCCTATCTCAAAATAAAAACTAAAAAGAGTTCAGATAATAAAGCTCAATGGTAGAATACTCCTGGGTTCAATTTCTAGTAATGAAAAAAAGGGGGTAAAAATAATTAATGATATGGAAAATCCTCATGATTTAATATCAAATAGGGAAAAAGAAGGACCCAAATATGTACATATAGTATAAAACCAATTAGAAAAATTATAATAACTATTTTTTTATTTTTTTAGTTGTAGATGGACATAATCCCTTTATTTTATTTATTTATTTTTTATGTGGTGCTGAGGATCAAACACAATGCCCACACATGCCAGGCAAGTGCTCTACCACTGAGCCACAATCCCAACCCCTATAATAACTACTTTTTGGAATCAGAGAACTATTATTTTTAAAACTTTTGAAAATTTCAAATAAAGTATTTTTATTTCAAATACTCCAATTCAATATAATTCAAAGTCTTCTACAATGGCAAGAATCAATAAACAAGCAGTGTGTGTATGTATATACACACATATATATGTGTATGCATGAAATATATATGCCTATGTATGAAAATTTGAGAAATATATACATATATTTCTACTTAAGCAATACTGTAATACCAACAGAATCCTACATGGTAATTAACAGGTTCCACAAAAATTCATAATTCATAATGTTCAATAGGTCCAGAAAATGTATTAAATATTCCTATGATAACTGTATTAGCTGCCTGAATCTGCTTATTTTATACTTTATATTACCTTTTGAGTTTTAGATTTTTTTCAAATCAATATATTACTGCAATATTTGATACAAAATTTCAAATTAAATTAGTAACAGAATAATATAATAGAAATAAAAATTATCATGAATGGAGGCAATTCAAGATCTACTTCTAGGTGGGCATAGTGGTGCACACCTGTAACCCCAGTGGCTTTGGAGGCTATGGCAGGAGGATTCCAAGTTCAAAGCCAGCCTCAGCAACTACGTGCAAGGCCCTAAGCAACTCAGCGAGATGCTGTCTCAAAATAAAAAATAATTTAAAAAAAGGGCTGGGGATGTGGCTCAGTGGTTAAGTGCCCCTGGGTTCAATCCCCAGTACCAAAAAAAAGGGGGGGGGGATCTACTTCTATGCCTGTCATACTACCCTACACACCACAGAATCAGAAAATCCAGTATCATATACTGACAAATCTGGTAAGATAAGGAGTTAATTTGAACCCAAATTCAACACATTTTAAGATAAACGAAAATATGAATTGTGATATGGTAATTCTGTGAGTTTAAGGTAAAATAACAAAGTCATTAAAAATGAACTTGTTTATTCTATTTATAGAAACAGTCCTCTTTGACCTTTCCACTAGCCTATTATCCATTTCCCAGCCCTGAGTAATTATTGCCTTTCTCTGTTTCTAAGTGAAAATAGTTGCGGAACTATAATTTACAAATCAAGTACAAAATACTTTTCTACTTAGAGATTTCCAAAATGTGAGCCACAACTAAAAAGATATTCTCTTTTACTGTGCTCTTAAAGAAAATTTCAAACATACTAAAAAGAACAGAATATTGAAGCTCCACATAACTATCATTTGCTTCAAAAACAATCGTTATTTTGTAAACTTTATTTCATCTATCTACCTACATAACTTTCATATATTAGAGTACATTAAAGGAGATCTAAGGCATCATATAATGTGATCCACAATTTTTTCAGTTTATATCTCTAATAGGTAAGATTCTTTTTTAAAAGATGTCATTATCCCAAGGCTGGAGATATATCTCAGTTGATAGAGTGCTTGCCTCACATGCACAAGGCCCTGGGTTCAATCCCCAGCACTGCCAAAAAAAAAAAAAAAAAGTCATTATCCCTCCTCAAATAATTATTCCTTAATGTTATTTAAAACACAGTCCACTTTTAAATTTTCAAAATTGTTCAAGTGAAGTTTCTTTTATAGTTGGTTTGTTCAAGTCAAGATCCAAAGTCTATATATCACGTGTATGGTGTGCTGGAGCTCTCATATAAACTCATAAGAGCTATTACATTTTCAAGAAATTTGCAAGCAATTTAAACACAGCCAATCAAAAAAACTGAATTAAATAAATTATATTAAAAGCCAAGGTAATAAATATTGAAAACACCATTCCATATTTTACCACATTTTGTCATTACTTATGCATTTGAGATTGTTGATAGCTATTGTATATGTGTAGTGGAAGTATCATACAATGAGTGCCAGTATGCATCTCTTCCCAAGTTTGCATTCAGTGAGGCCACACCAATAACTTGAAATCAGCCAAGGTGGAAGTATTCACACCACAAAAATTAGCAAATACTAGAAATCAGTGCTTTTCTTTTTTTGTTTTTCATGGTATCAACTGCTAAACATTTACCAGCTCAATACTACTCTTAAGTCTCTTAAATGCCCATCAAATGGAATACTATTAACCCTTAAAAAAGAAATTCTGTCATTTGTAATAACATGGATGAACCTAAAGAACATTATACTAAATAAAATAAGACAGGCAAAGAAAGACAAATATAACATAATCATATGTGAAATTGAAAAGAATAAAATTCATGGAAATAAAGAATAGAATGGTGGTTACCAAAGGTTGGAAAGGAGATAATGGGGAGTTGATAGTCAAAGGGTACAAGTTGCAATTATACCCAAGGAATAAGTTTTGAGATCTTTTGTTCAACAGAGTGACTACAGTCAATAATAATACAGTGCATATTTCAAAATAACTTACAGTAAATTTCAAATGTCTCATCACAAAAAATATAAGCAAGAAATGTGATGTATATGTTAACAAGCTTGATTTGATAATTACATATCATATACATATATCAAAACATCATATTGTATTCCATAAATGTACACAATTATGTTTTTTCTATTAAAAATAATATTAATTTTAAGGGGCTAAAAAGCATTATCTAACCCTAAGTACATGTATGAAGACATAAATGGTGTGACTCTACTTTGTATACAACCAGAGATGACAGCATTTTGCTGTCATATATAACAAATTAAAATTTTAAAAAAGCATTATCTATTAGTATTAGCTATTTCACACTTAATAATCTCTTCCATGGCCTATCTTGAGCCACTCGACTATATATGAAGTAGTCGTCCTCTGAACAATCATAAAATTCCTGTTGCTATTTCCTTATATTTTAAATATATTCTCCTCCTCTTATTTTATAGTTGCTTGTGAATTTATATTATTCCCCTACTAGGAATACAAGATATTTGAGGGTAGAAATCACCTTTTCCTCATCTTTTCATTCCTTACAATCTCTAACAGAAAAATTACATATACCTAGGACTCAAATACTGTATCTGTTGAATTATATTTAAACTGCCTTTCATAATCAGGCTTGTAAAACTATAAGAAACCTTCAAATCCTTCTTGTCAATATTATTCAGATTTGAAGAATAAGATCCATCTAATAAATATCTAAAAATTCATTACAAATGAAAGAATACAGATGATATACCTGTACATTTTCCCAAAGACACTAATATAGAGCATTTTAGATGACCCCAATAGGGTACAGGTATGTATTATAAATCTAAAGATTATCTCAAGTCTGTTTTAGTCAGATTTTCTGCTGCTGTGGCTAAAGGACCTGACCAGCAAAATTGTAAAGGAGGAAAAGTTTATTTGAGGGCTCAAGGTTTCAGAGATCTCAGTTCACAGAACGCAAGCTCCATTCCTCAGGGCTTGAGTTGAAGCAAAACTTCATGGCGGAAGAGTATGGCAGATGGTAGGGGGAGATAAAGCTCAGTTGGTAGAGTGTTTGCCTCACATGCACAAAGCCCTGGGTTCAATCCCCAGCACCACAAAAAGAAAAAAAAATACTTGGGGCTGGGGTTGTGGCTCAGTGGTAGAGTGCTTGCACGCATGAGGCACTGGGTTTGATCTTCGACATTACATAAAAAAACAGTAATATGAAGGTATTGCGTCCATCTACAACTAAAAAACATTTTTAAAAAAGAGTGTGGCAGAGGGAAGTGGCTCACAGGTCCATCAGAAAGCAGAGAGTCCAGTCTCCAGATACAAAATATCTACCCCATAGCTACACCCTCAAAGAACCACTTCCTCTAGTCACACCCTACCTGCCTCCAGGGATTAATTCACTGATTAGGTTAAGGATATAACCCAATCATTTCTCCTCCAAACCTTCTTGCATTGTCTCACACATGAGCTTTTGGGGGACATTACATCTAAACCAAAACACAGCACAATTGTTAATGTAATACTGTTATACAAAACTAAACCAAAATTAGATGTTTCTCACACACACATCTTGAGATTACAACCAGGACTCATGCATGTTAGGCAAGTGCTTGACCACTGAGCAACAACTGTAGTCCCAAAATTAGGCTTGACTAAGTCAATTTTACCAACTTCAACATGAAATATGGGAATTTGTAAAGTAAAAAGAATAAAGTTATACCTACACTGGTAACTTTACGGTATATTTGAGCTGCATTCTGGCACTCAGAATAAGGGTACTCGGAAGTAGCCATTTCCAGCATACACATTCCAAAAGCATAGACATCTACGGATTCATCATAGTGCTCTTCATACATTTCTGGAGCCATAAACTCAGGTGTTCCTACAAAATAACACCATAGCCATATTTTGATTAAAGAGAAACTGTATCCACCAAGGTACCCATTTCCTTAAAGATTATCCATGTTAATTTCTGCTCTCAAAAAGCAAATCTAAAAGTATAAAATTTGTATTATATAAACAAAGCACCTACAGAATTTCCTTAACTTTCCATACTGATAAATTAAAATTTAAAATGCTTAAGATTAGGTTATGGTTAATAAAACTTGTTTTTATTTCTATTCTTTTTAGTTCAAAATTTTCTGGATTCACTTAATAAACTTTCATAAGTCCTCAGAAACTTTCAATAATCCTAATTATATGCTACAAAAGAAATACACAAAGACATTTCTGAAATAAGTTTATATATATATATATATATAAAATAGATATTTCAAAGCACATTTACAGTGTAGGCCAGAGTTAGTACTTTTTTCTATGAAGGACCAGATAGTAAATATATTGGACTTTGCAGTTTACATGGTAACTGTCACATAATTATTCAACTCTGCAGTGCAAAAGCACCCATAGAGAGTCCATATATTAGCAGGTATGGCTGTGTTCCAATAAAATTTGACTTACAAAAACAGGCGGTGGGCCAAGTTTGGCCTATGGCCGGCCCATAGTTAACTCATTCCTGGAATAGAACTATACAATTGAGAAAGCTCCCTATCCTGACTAGTAAACTATAAAAATGTTACTCACCAATGACACTCTTAGCAAATGATGTACGCATTAAGGTGGCCAGTCCCAGATCACCAATCTTCACAGATCCAGTGGGTCCCGTGATAAAAATGTTGTCACACTTCAGATCCCGGTGAATAATAGGAGGAGTCCTAGTGTGCAAGAACTGCAACCCTTTTAAAATTTGTCTGCACCAGCTTCTTAAGACCTTTGGTTTCATGACTTTGAATCGTTTTAAGTACCTATATGAAGAAATAGAAGACCACATGTAAAGAAATAGCCACAACTTATTGTAAAAACACTATTAGGGGACATTACATAAGCAAGACGATCATTTATGCATTACGATTACCATCCCTGTGTTGTTTTGTGTTGTCCAATATTATAAAAAATTTTAATGTAAGAACTCATTCTTATGTAAGAAAACTGACTTTCAAGTGACTGCAATGCTCAACCCCTCCCTGCCCCTCAATAAAATGGTCTGACTCTCCCAAAAAAAGATATCCTACCAAGTGTAGCATTTTTACTTCAAAATAAGAAGCATGCCAGAGTGGCCTTTTTGGAATGGAAGCACAATTTTAAAAGGATTGTCTATCTCTTCTTCCTAATAATTATTAAATATAGACTCACCAGCAGGTTTGATTACATAAAATTTTAGTACAAAAATGTTAAGAAAGTAAACTAAAAGTAAACCTTACATTTAATTATGTATAACTGATTATACTACAAAACAAAAATTATTGTTAGAAAGGTAAGACTACAATTACATAGTATTACTCACTATACTTGTGAATATGGCTAAGCTGTCAATCATTTATTTTCCTTTACAAAATGAAATTATATTTTTTCTATAACAATTTCCAATGCTAAACTTCTATGATATCCCACAAATATTAATTTATCAGCAATGCATACTTTCTAACATACTTCATTAACATCCTGATTTTTTTACTTACCAGAAAACACATTTAAGAAAAATTTTAATCAATAGTATAAAAATAACTGTTATGACCCTTGAAATTATTTTCAAATAAAATTCCATTGTCACTATCAATGTCAACTTACGTCTTTAAGGTTCCTGATGTCATTAGTTCAGTTACTAATACAATACATTTCTTTCCTTTTAATATAGATTCCCAGGAATCATAAAATCGAACTATATTGGGGTGCTGGAGACCTTTTAGCATCTCTGCTTCTTCCTTAAACCGCTGCTGCTCAGCTTTGGTTAACTTCCGGTCCTGAAATAGAAGAACAAGTTCCAAATTAAAGCCATAGAAAAAAATTTGGGGGGATACCAGGGTTTGAACCCAGCAACAGTTAACCACTGAACTACATCCCTAACACTTTTTGTATTTTGATTTGAGACAGGGTCTTGCCAAGTTGCTCAGGGCCTTGCCAAGGTGCTGAGGCTGGCTGTGAACTTTTGATCCTCCTGTCTCAGCCTCCCAAGCCACTGGGATTACAGGCATGAGCCGCCATGCCTCGCTTTATGCATATTTCTAACACCACTCAAATTGAGTGCTTTATTGTTCGTACATGTGTATGAATGTATTTTCACCAGTCAGTTCTTTCTAAATAGTTACTTTGACTCTTTCCACAGGCAATGCAGCAGTTATTACATTTTGTAACTACATTATAAACCCGCCTACAAAATACATCAATACTTTATGGACTGGGGATGTAGCTCAGAGATAAAGTGCTTAACTAGCATGTATTAAGACCCTGGGCTTGATTCCCAGCATACACACACACACACACACACACACACACACACACACACACACAATATCAGTATCTTGAAAAGCAGTATCTGAAACTGAATGCAAAAATGTAATAAAAAAGAATACAAGAATCCCACCCCCAAGAAATCCCTGAGTTTTCATATCTAAAAGCTCTATAATGTCAGGGTGAGAATAATCAAAATGTCAGACACCTAAACATTTACTCTGGCTTAATTTCTGAATTAATAAAATATTCTAGGTTTCCAAAGTATCAGGTTACCAACCAATGAAAAAACTTCAAATAAGCACTCAACCTCTAATCTATTTCATTAAATGATATAAATTAAAGGAAAAACCTTTATAGAATTCTGAGGAAGGACTGTGATCCTATATTTCTAAACTCAGACAAGTTATCAATCAAGTTTAAAAGGGGGGAAAAAACCTACATTTCTAGACAGCAGGAACACTGAAATAAACCATCCCTTACACTATTTCTGAAAATATTATTTAAACATGCTTCAATAAAAGCATGGCCAGGGCCAGAGCGGTGGCACATGCCTATAATGCTAGCAATTTGGGAGGCTGAGGTAGGAGGATTCCAAGTTTGAGGCCAGTCTGAGTAACTCAGTGAGATCCTGACACAAAATAAAAAAATAAAAAGGGCTAGTGATTTAGCTCAGTGGTAGAGTACCCATGAATTTAATCCCCCAGTACAAGGGGAAGGGGAAAAAAAACTGCAGCCAGCCAAGTGTGGTGGTTCATGTCTATAGTCCTCTGAGGCAGAAAGATCACGTGAGTCCACGAGTTTGAGACCAGTCTGGGCAACAAGGTGAAACCTCATCTCAGGGGAAAAACAGATAAGCTGGCTTACAATAAAGTCAGAAATTTCCAAAATTTAGAGTTTAGAGTTAAGCCTAAGTAGTAATGACTAAAGTAATTGGTAAAACTGAATAAGTTTTCTCAGCATTAATTAAAATTGAAGTAACGCAATGCAAAAGGAACAACCTGGAATTAAAATTCCAGATTACTTCATTAAAAGCTAATTAATAGAGAAGAAATAATAAAAACAATTTTTGCCTTTTTCAAAGGGGAGCAGTAGAGAAGGGAGTGGATAGAACAATTTTTTAAGTTTTGATGTTTTTAGAGAAATAAATTCAAGTGTATCTATTTAACATTTAGGTATAATGTATAATTTCCATTTCAAGATGGTAGACAACATATTAAATTATTTCCCCCCCTTCCTAAAACCCACAAAATGACAAAGGAAATATATAAATAAACCCAGAGCAGTGATGGAAATATGAGAAGGATTCAAACAAAAATTTTAAGATAAAAGTCCATACCTTGATAGAAATATACTTTAATAAAATTCAAGACAGTCTAGGAAATGGCAACTCCATAAACATAAACTGGAAAACCTCTCCATTAAAGAGGTTTTGTAATTAAGAATTTTAAACAATCTTAGAATCAAATGAAGATGGAAACACAACATATCAGAAGCTCTAATATAACAGTGAAAGCAGTTCTAAGAAGGAAGTTTTACACTTGAGTGCCTACATGTAAAAATCCAGCCAGGCTTGGTGATACACATTTGTAACGCCTACAATTCAAAGGGCTGAGCAGGAAGATTCCAAGTTCCAAGCCAGCCTTAGCAACTTAGTTAAGAACAAGATAAAAAAAAAAAAAAAAAAAAAAAAAACAGGTACAGTCAGAGGAATGAGACTTTGTGCTCCATTTTTGTACAATGTGTCAAAATTCATTCTACTGTCATGTATAACAAACTAGAACAAATAAAAAATAAAAAGGACTGGGGCTATAGATCAGTGGTAGAGTGTCCCCAGGTTCAAGCTCAACACTGCAAAGAAAAATAAAATATTTCAAACAAACAATCTAATGCTGCATCTTAAGGTCCTGGGAAACAGGACCAAATGAATCTTAAACTAGAAGAAAAAAAGAAATAATAAAGATTAGAACTGAAATTAACAGAACTAGAAATTAACAACAATACAAAGGATCAATGAAACAAAAAATTGGTTCTCTGAAAAAACAAGATTGATAAAACCCTAGCCAAACAAACACAAAGAAAGACAGAAAAGTCCCAAATTAATAAAATTAGAGACAAAATGGGGATATCACACAGACACAACAGTAATCCACAGAATTATTAGGGACTATTTTGAAAATTTATATTTCAATAAATTGGAAAATTTAGGAAAAATGGACAAATTTCTAGACACCTATAATCTATCAAAATTAAACCAAGAGGATATAGAAAACCTAAACAGATCAATAAGTATGAAAACTGAAACTGTAATAAAGTCTTCTGATGTAGAAAAACACAAAACCAGATGGATTTACAGCTGAATTTTACCATTTCTTTAAATAGAACAAATACCAATACTCATCAAGTTACTCCATGAAAGTGAAAGGGAAGGAATGTTTCCACACCCCAAACAACACCTATATCACCCTGATACCAAAACTGAAAAAGCACACTTCAAGAAAACTACAGACCAGTATCATTGAACATAGACTGAAAATTATTAGCAAATTGAATTCAATGATACATGATCATCAGACACCATGACTGGTTTCATCCCAGGGATGCAAGGCTGGTTCAATATATGCAAGTTAATAAATGTTATACACCACATAAATAGAACCAAGGACAATGCAGTATCCTTTCATGATAAAAACCCTGGAAAAACTAGGGATAGAAGGAACTCACATCAATATCATAAAGGATATATATGACAAATCCAAAGCCAATATCATACTGAATGTGAAAAAACTGAAAGCATTTCCTCCAAACTCAGAAGCACGATGAGGACATCCACTCTTACCACTCCTATTCAAATAGTAGTTGAAATCTTAACCTGAGCCATTAGATACGAGAAAGAAATAAAAAGAGATAGAAATAGGAAAGGAAGAAATCAAATTATCCCTATTTGCAGATGATAAGTTCCTATACTTAGAATATCCTACTGGTTCTACCAAAGACTTTTAGAGCCGATTTTGAAAAATTAAGAAAAGAAGCAGAATACAAAAATCAACATACAAAAATCAATAGCTAGGGACTAGGGGTTAAGTTGGTAGAGTGCTTGCCTCGAACGCACAAGGCCCTGGGTTCAATCCCTAGACCACACACACACACAAAAAAAAAAATCAATAGCTTTTCTACACACCAATAATGAATCCACTGAAAAAGAAAGCAGGAAAACAATTCCATTCACAATAGTTTCAAAAAAAGATATCTAGGAGCCAGGTGTAGTGATGCATACCTGTAATCCTAGCAACCTGGGAGGCTAAGGAGGAGGATCACAAGTTCCAGGCTGACCTTGGAAACTCAGCAAGATCTGTCTCAATTAAAAGGGGCGGGGGGCTGGGGATGTAGCTTCAGTGGCAAAGCACTCCTGGGCTCAAAACTCAGAACCAAAAGGGAAAAAACATAGCAATAAACCTAACCAAGGAGTTAAAAGACTTCTCTAATGAAAATTATAGACCACTAAAGAAAGAAATCAAAGAAGACACCAGAAGATGAAAGATCTCCAATGTTCATGGACAGGCAAAATTAGTATTGTGAAAATGACCATATTATCAAAGTTATTCAATACGATTTCCACCAAAATGCCAATGATACTTTTCACAGAACTAGAAAAAACAATCCTAAAATTCATACAGAACAACAAAGACCCAGAATAGCCAAAGCAATCCTGAGCAAAAAAAGCAATGCTGGCCACGTGCAGTGGCACAAACCTGTAATCCTAACTGGGAGGCTGAGGCTGGAAGATTACAATTTCAAAGCCAGCCTCAGCAATTTAGCAAGGCCCTAAGCAACTTAGTGAGACCCTATCTCAAAATAAAAAATAAAAAGAGCTGGGGATGTGGCTCAGTGGTTAAGCCCTCCTGGGTTCAATCCACAATACACACACACAAAACAAAACAAAACAAAACACTGGGGTGGAGATACAGCTCAGTAGGTAGAGTACTTGACTCACATGCACAAGGCCCTCTGGGTTCAATCCCCAGCACCACCACCCCCCATACACACACAAAAAACAACACATTAGAGGTCAGCCTGGACAACACAGTGAGACCCTGTCTCAAAAATTAAAGTAAAAATAAATGCTATTGAAGAACATAGTATACATTTTCCCATTTGATTAGAACTTCAATAAGACTTCTTTTTTTTTGGGGGGGGAGGGGAGTGTTAACTCTCTTGGCTTTTCTTCCTGAGTCACATATGTAATGATTTTAAAATTTACCTTCAGTAAAACTGACTTTTTTGATAGACAGTCCCATGAGTTTAAGCAAATGCATGATCATGTACACTGTCACAATCAAAATACAAAGCAGTTCCATCACCCTTAAAAAATTCCCCTGTGTTGTCCATTTACAGTTAAGCCATCTCTTTACTCATACTCTGGAAATCACTTACCTATTTGTTATCCCCCTTTTTTTCCAGAAATATTTTTAATATTTAATAATAATAATATTTAAAATTTAATTATTTACTATTTAATATTTATTTTTTAGTTGTAGTTGGAAACAATACCTTCATTTATTTATTTTTATGTGGTGCTGAGGATCGAACCCAGGGCCTCACACATGCGAGGCAAGAGCTCTACTGCTGAACCACAACCCCAGCTCCTTCCAGAAATCTTATAAATGTAAAAAGACAGTATGTGTGTGTATATATATATATATATATACTCTTTGATCTGACTTCTTTCATTTTTATAATGTATTTTAATTGATGCATACCGTCGTAAGTACCAGTAGATATTGCTTTTAATTGTTGAATGTTGGAAACATCTATGAATGTACCACAGTCTGTTTCTCCATTCCCCAGATGAAGGGCATTTGGGTGGTTTCCAGTTTAGGACAATTACAAATAAAGCTACTTTAAATAAACCCATAGAGGTTTTCATGTGAATACAGGTTTGCTTGGATAAATACCTCAAGTGAGATTGATGGGTTGCATAGTCAGTATTTTTTTGCTTTTTGTTTTTCTGTTTGTTTATCTGGTTTTTAATTTATTTTGCAATACTGAGGATTGAATTCAGGAACTCATAGATCCTATTGAGCACTCTACTATTAAGATATATGCACAGACCTGGTAAGTACATTTAACTTTACAAGAAATAACAATGTGCCAAAGTGTTTCTGCCATTTGTATTCCCACCAGCAATACATAAGGTCAATATGTGAAAGTTCATCTGCATGCACCATCCTCATCAGCAGGTGGTACAAGGATTGGTGTTTAGCTATTCCAACAGGTGTATTGGAAGTATTTGATTATGGTTTCAATATTCATTAATGATGAATGATATTGGGTCATACAAATATCTTCTTTGGTGAAATGTCTATTCACATCTTTAATTCATTTGTTAATTGGGTTGTCTGATTTTGTTGTTGAGTATTGAGAGTTCTTTATTCTACATACAAGGCTTTTGTCTTTTTATTCTATAAATAGTGTCTTTCACAGAGTTAAAAATATTAATTTTGATGAAGTCAAGTCGATATTTTTTTTCTTTTATGGATCACAGTTTTGTTAATATATTCAAGAACTTTGACTAACCAAAGGTCACAAAGGTTTTCTCATGTTTTCTTCTTGAAGTTTTACAGTTTTATGGTTTACTTTTAGGCCTATAATTCATTTTGAGTAGATTTTTGTATAAGATATGAGATTTAGCCAGTACAGTGGTGCATGCCTGTAATCCCAGCAGCTCAGGAGGCTGAGGCAGAAGGATCATGAGTTCAAAGCCAGCCTCAGCAATTTAGTGAGGCATTTAGCAACTCAATGAGACCCTGTTTCAAACTATAAAAAAGGGCTGAGAATATGGCTCAGTACCCGGGGTTCAATCCTCAGTACCAAAAAAAATATGAAATTTAGATTAAGGTTCATTTTTTGGAATATGCATGTCCAACTGTTCTACCACCTTTTGTTGAAAAGACCATCCTTTCTATATTGAATTGCCACAGCACATTTTTTTCAAATCATCAATCACATTTGTTTAGGTCTATTTCTGAACTCTGTGATGTTGCACTGACCTAGGTGTCTATCTCTTTGCCAATACCATAAATGTCTTAATTACTATAGCGTTTTGTAGATGCGCTTTATCAGGTTAAGGAGGTTTCCCTTTATTGCAATTTTGCTGAGAGGTTCTATCATAAATAAATACTGAATTTCATCAAATGTTTTTTTTCTGCATCTATTGAAATGATCATGTGTTTTTCTTTTTTTCAGTCTGTTAATATACAAATTGAATTGACTTTCAAATGTTAAAGAATACTTGAATTCCTGGGAAAACTATATGTAATCATCATGTCCTTTTTCACATATTGCTGGATTCAATATGATTATTCAATATTCAATAATCAATGTTCAATGTTACATTGAATATTTTCATCTATATTTGTGAGGAATATTAGTCTATAGTTTTCTTATAATGTAATATCTTTATCTGCTTCTGGTATCACATGGGTACAGGACTCTGATTTGACTCTTGTACTGCTGTCTTGAGGCAATTATTGCTCTGGACAAGACAGTACATAAAGGAAGATTTAGGCCTCCACTTTGCCACCCTGCAGCAGAGACTCACATTTTCCAGGAATACATTCTACAATCAGCAGGAAGAGATAAAGTTATCTCTTTCCCATATTTGTACTGTTCTATTTTCTTATCTTATTGATTTTGCTAAAACAGCCACAACATTTTTTTCAAAGTGTGATAACAATCATTAGTGCCTTACACTGGATTTTCATAAAAAAACAGCTTTATCATCTCATAGCTTAGACTATTTATTGAGTTTTGGTTTTGTTTCACAAATAGTTTAAAAATGAAGTAATTTCCTTATATTCCTACCTTACTTTTATTTTTTAATTAGGACTGGCTGCTGAATTTTATCAAATATTTTTTCAGCACCTACTGATATGATCATATGGTTTGTTGATTGGTTTCCTGATATAGAACTGATTTTTTTTCAGTACTAGGAATTGAACCCTGAGTCTCACACATGCTAAGCAATCACTCTACTACTGAGCTACATCCCCAACCCCTCCTGGGTTTCTTCACAAGGCTCATTAATCATTTCCCAGATAACCAAAAATAGTATAACCTAATGATCCTACTATTTTTATATTTATATTTTTAAATTAATTTCAGTTATCTTTGATAATTCTCTCTTCCTTTTTATTTTTATTTGATGCTATTCCTCTCTTTTGCTGTTATTTTTCTAGTATATTAAAGCACTACATTTACTTATTGTTCATTAATAGTGAAGAGTTTAGGCTGTAAGTTTTCTTCCAGGAGCAACTCTTACAATGGCCCCCAGGTTTTATTGTAATGTCTTCTCTTTTTCATTGATTTCAAGTCTGTAATTTCAATTTTGATTTGCTCCTTGATTAAAAATTTACATAGTGATGATTTTACTCTCCAATTAGTTAAGCCTTTTAGTTATTTATTTCATTATTATTTCTAATTTTACAGAGTAATGTAGAATATAAAATCTTTAACTCAAGGATTTCTTTGGGCCACATATATAATGAATTCTTTTAGTGAATTACAGACATAAAAATGTATATTTTCCTGTTTGAAGGATATAAAGTTCTATACATCCATCAAATGGAGTATGTGGATTTTTCAATTGTTCTATATTTATTTACTTTTTGTGTACTATTCTGAAAGAAGTACAACTGAAATTTGTTACTTTAATTGTGTTTATCCTTTGAAAATATCTACCAGGTGAAGCAAGGTGCAATGGAACATGCCAATAATCCCAGGGACTTGGGAAGCTGAGGCAGGAGGATCACAAATTTAAGGCCAGCCTCAGAAACTTAGCAAGGCCCTCAGTGACTCAGTGACACCCTCCCTCATAAATAAAACATAGAACAGTCTGGGGATGTAACTCAGTGGTAAAATGTCCCTAAAATTCAATCCCCAGTACTCCCCCACAAAAATATAATAGAACTAGATATTCTTGGTTGACATTATTAGCTGAAGTATTTTTGATGTCTATATATTTCTTATATACATATATAAATGTGTGTATGTGTGTGTGTGTATGTATGTATGTATATATATATAAATAAATTGGGGGGGGGAGGGATTGAACACAGGGATGCTTAACCACTAAGCCACATACCTAGACCTTTTTGTATTTATGTTGAGGCAGGGTCTCACTAAATTGCTTAGGGCCTTGCTAAGATGCTGAGACTGGCTTTGAAATTGTGATTCTCCCGCCTCAGCCTCACAAGTTGCTGGGATCACAGGCATGGACCACCACACACAGCCTGATATATCTTCTTAAACAATGAAGTATAATTTCATAATCTCATGTCTAATGTTTTGTTTTGAGTACTGGTGATTGAATCCAGGCCCTCACACATGCTAGGCAAGTGTTGAACCACTGAGCTACATCCCCAGTGTTTTTTTTTTTTTTTTGAGACAGGGTCTTGCTAAATTGCCCTAGCTGGCCTCAAACTTGGGATGCTCCCATGTAGCTGGGATTACAGAGTTGTATCTCCTCATCCAGCTCATGTCTAATGTTTTAGCCATACTTTCCTCCTCCTTTGACAAACATTAACATCACCATTTATCTTAACCTTTCTCTAAGAATGTTTTCAGTGAACAACACCGCTGGGTTTGTTTTTCTTTTAACCTCTCACAGTTCTGAGTTTTATATTTCATTTTATATATTTTTTTATATTGGAGATTGAACCCAGGGGTACTTTACCACTGATTTACATCCCCAGACCTTATTTATTTATTTATTTATTTATTTTGAAATTTATTTTTGGTACCAGGGATTAAACTCAGGGGCGGGCTCAACCGCTGAGCCACATTCCCAGCCCTGTTAATATTTTATTTAACGACAAGGTCTCACTAAGTTGCTTAGGAACTGGTTAATTTGCTGAGGCTGCCTTTGAACTCATGATGCTCCTGCCTCAGCCTCCCAAGCTGCTGGGATTACAGGTGTATGCCACTGCACCTGGCCCTTTTTAATTTTTGAGACAGGTTCTCACTAATCTGCTGAGCCCCCTGAAGTGCTGGAATTACAGGTGAGTCACTGGAATTACAAGAGTGCACTACCACACCTGGCAGTCTTGATTTTTTTTTAATAAGCAAATGCAACATGTCCACATTTGATATAGCAAATTTTTATACTTAATTTTACCCCCTTTATCTTATTCTATGTTCTAATTTTTTAACTTTGTTTCTTTTCTATTAAGAGTATGTTCTATTTTTCTTTTTACTAATTGTTTGCCTCTTTTCCTGAAATTGATCAGAAATTATAGGCTCCAGAATCTGGAGATAAGATGTTCAAAATCCCTAGTCATTAGGGAAATGTCCATTCAAGACCATGAGATACTGCTTCACACTTATTAGGATGACTATTAATAAACTAATAAAATAAATAACACAAGTTGGCAATGGTGGAGAGAAATTGGAATCTGGTGCAACCACTATGGAAAGTAGTATGGCACTTCTTTGAAATAATGTCACAAAATTACCATATCTCCAGCAATTCTACTTCTAGGTATATAACTCAAAAGAACTGAAACCTAGGACTCATATAGATAGTTGTACAGTATGTTCACAATAGCATTATTCATAATAGCCAAAAGGTAGAAAAACTCAAATGCCCATCAACAGATATGGATAAAGAAAATGTAGTATAGACATACAAGAGAATACTGTTCAACCTTAAAAAGGAAATATATTTCTGCTATGTGCTACAATAAGGAGGAATACTGAAAACATCATGCTAAGTGAAATAACATGGACACAAATAACTATCATTGTTGATTCCACATCTGTAAAATACCTAGAAGAGACAAATTCATAGAGAAAGAAAGGAGAATGTTGGTTACAAGGAAGTAGGGTGAGGAATGGGGAGTTACTGTAAAAGGTAAAAGTCCTCTACAATGAAACTATAGAACACTAAATAAAGAAATTGAAAAGAACCTTTGAGGATGGAAAGAACTCCTATGTTCTTGAATAGGCAGAATTAATATTGTCAATATAGCTATACTACCAAAAGCACTATATTTAATGTACTTCCTCCTATCAAAATCCCAATGACATTCTTCATTGAAATAGAAAAAGCAATCATGAAATTCATTTGGAAAAATAAGAGGCCCAGAATAACCAAAACAATCCTTAGTGAGAAAAGTGATACCAGAGGCATCACAATACCAGACCTTAGATTACATTTCAGAGCTAAAGTAACAAAAACAGCATGGTATTGGTACCAAAACAGGGATGAAGACTAATGAAATAGAAGGCATGGAGACAAACCCACATAAATACAGTTATCTGATACTAGACAAATGTGCCAAAAACATACATTGGAGAAAGATAGTCTTTTAAACAAATGGTGCTGGGAAAACTGGAAATCCATATGTAATAGAATGAAATTTAACCCCTATCACTCATCCTGCATAAAAGTAAACTCAAGCTGGGTGCAGTGGTGCATGCCTATAATCCCAGCTTCTCAGAAGGCTGAGGGAGGCGGGTCACGAGTTCAAAGCCAGCATCAGCAAAAGTGAGGTGCTAAACAACTCAGTGGGACCCTGTCTCTAAAAAAAATACAAAATAGGGCTGGGGATGTGGCTCAGTGGTCAAGTGCCCCTGAGTTCAATCCCCAGTACCCAAAAAGTCAACCTAAAGTGGAATGAAGACCTAAGAATTAGACCAGAAAAACTTCAACTGCCAGAAGAAAATGTAGGCCAGACACTCCAACATGTCAGCACAGAAACTGACTCCTTAACAAGAGTCCTAAAGCACAAGAAGTAAAATCAAATATCAATAAGTAGGATGGCATCAAATTAAAAAGCTTCTTCACAGGAAAGAAATCAATTAAGAGTGTGAAGAGAGAGCCTACAGGATAGGAGAAAGTCTTTGCCACCTGCCCCTCAGATAGGGTATTAATAGCCAGGATGTACAAAGAACTCAAAAAAAAAAAAACAGCAAAAACAATCAATAAATGGGCAGAAGAACTAAACAGACACTTCTCAAAAGGAAAAAATACAAATATTAAACAAATACATGAAAAAATGTTCAACATCTCTAGCAATTAGAGAAACGCAAATTAAAACTACCTTGAGATTTCATCTCTCTAGTCGGAATGGCAATTATTAAGAATACAAATGAAGACTGGGGTTGTAGCCCAGTGGTTGAGCACTTGCCTCAAATGCATGAGGCACTGGGTTCAATCCTCAGCACCACATAAACAAATAAATAAATAAAATGAAGATATTGTGTCCATCTACAACAAAAAATATTTTTAAAAAAGAATACAAATGACCATAAATGTTGGTAAAGATGTGAGGAAAAAGGTACACTTGTGCATTATTGGTAAGACTGCAAATTAGTGCAACTACTCTGGAAAGCAGTATGAAGATTTCTCAAAACTAGAAACAGGACCACCATTTGATACAGCCCTACTCAGTTTATATCCAAAAGATTTAAAATCAGCATGCTTCAGTGACAGAGCCACATCAATGTTTATAGCAGCTTAATACACAATAGCTAAGCTAGGGAACCAATCTAGATGCCTTTCAACAGATGAATGGAGAAAGAAATTGTGGTATAAATACACAATGGAGTATTACTCAGCCATAAAAAATGAATTATTATATTTGCAAGTAAATGGATGGGCCTGGAGACTATCATACTAAGTGAAAAAAAGCCAGTCCCAAAAAAACAAATATTGAATGTTTTCTCTGATATAGGGAACCTAATCCACAATATGGGGTGAAGGTCAAAAAAGAATAGAAGAAAAATCAGTGGAGTAGACAAAGGGAAATGAACGAAAGGGAAGAAGGATGTGAGAGAGAAAGACAATAGAATGAATCTGACCTAACTTTCCTATGTACGAATATGAATGCCACAGAGTATTTCACCATCATGTGTATCCACAAGATGCTGATTTAAAAAAAAAAAAAACTAAATAGCAGGAAGATCAGCAGAGTAGAAGGAAGGGAAGAAAGGAAGGGAGGAGGGGAGGAAAAGGGGAAGTACTGAAGACTGAATTAAAAAATTATATTCCTTGGGCTGGTGATGTGGCTCAAGCGGTGGCGCGCTCGCCTGGCATGCGTGCAGTCTGGGTTCGATCACCAGCACCACATTCAAACAAAGATGTTGTGTCCACCAAAAACTAAAAAATAAATATTAAAATTCTCTCTGTCTGTCTGTCTGTCTCTCTCTCTCTCTCTCTTTAAAAAAACAATTAAAAATTATATTCCATGCTTTTAAAATTAGGTCAAAATTAATCATAATGTTATATATAACTAAAAAGAACCAATAAAAAATTAAAATATGGTTAAAGTGATAAAGTTTTATTATATACACATAATAAAAATATTCAAAAAAGTTAAGGAGCTCAAAGAACAAACCCAAGGAATGCTAAAGTTAGAAGACACCTGGAAACCAGTAAAGCATTTATGCTTTTCTGTCTCACTAAGATGACTAATAAGTCCTAAATACCCCTATAATTAGCTAGAGGTCATTCATCCACTCATGATAGATCAGCAGATCTACTCTGAAGAATAATGAATAAAATTTGATGTCTTCTGATTATTAATTTGGTACAATACAAGTCTTCCATGTGTCAAACTAACTACTCCACTTCATCCTTTGATCATACAGATCAAAAGTAGTCAGCATTAAGAGTAAACAACTTTACAAAATTACTACGACTATATCTAGACATATTGCTAGGGGTAAGGTCCACTAAAAAGCTAGTGCCAAGACTTTTAAAACTCCGCTTCTGGGGCCAGGCGTGGGAGGGCACACCTATAATCCCAGCAGCTCAGGAGGCTGAGGCAGAAGGATCAGGAGTTCAAGACAGCCTCAGCAACTTAGCAGGGTCCTAAGCAACTCAGCAAGACCCTGTCTCTAAATAAAATATAAAAAGGACTGGGGATATGGCTCAGTGGTTAAGCACTCCTGGGTTCAATTCTCAGTACTTAAAAAAAAAAAAAAAACACTCTACTTTTGGACTGGGGGTGTACTTCAATGGTAGAGCACTTGCCCAGCATATGCAAGGCCCTGAGTTCAATCCCCAGCACTGAAAAAAAAAAAACAAAAACAAAAAAACAACTGTGAATTCAGCAAAACGAAAAGTAGTAAAACTCAAAGGAGCACCAAAATCATCCAAAGTAGAACTTTCTGCTACTGTTGTAATCCTGTAATCCTCCTTTAATCACACACAACCCCCCACACACACACATATTTTACGTATGATACTATTTTATAGACTAACTTCCACATATAATCAGTGAGAAGAATTCTTCCACAAGAAGGAAAAGATGAGCCACAAAAGTCAAATTAGAGAGAAGTGATAGCTTTTGGAGTTGAAAAGAAGCCATGAAAATTCTAGTATATGAAAATGATCCCTAAAAAGAAAGGTAGAGGAGGATCTCATGAAAATCAAAGGGAGATCAATAGAATGCAAGAAAGAGGCTAGGAGTAGGGAAGAGGAGAGAGAGAAAGGAGAAACACTGGGGAATGATGTTGGCCAAATTATATTGTATGCATGTATAAATATGTAACAACAAATCCTACCATTTTATACAACTGTAATTCACCAATAAAAAAGTGGGAAAAATAAAGAAAACAATCTCTAAATCTTGCTATGTCAATGAAAGATTACAAAAAAGCATCAAATTTTTTAATGTTATAAATATTAATTTATGACTAATAAATAGAAGTCAAGTACAAATTATCAAATAAATTTCTGCTACTCCACACCACTTTTTAAAAAGAGTCCTTTCATGAATATTAGCTTAGTAAATGGAATAGTAAAAATGCAAACAAAACCTTTCCTGAGTCATGGCACAATTCCAACATGACTAACCAGCATATGTATTTACTCAAGATAAGAAACATTTCATTTCCAAAAGGTAAACTATGGTCTTATCAGCTATGTCTCTTAATGCAAACACCAAAAATGATCTACACAACCAGGTCAGAGGCTGCATGGATCTATTTCTACAAATGTTAAAGAAAGAAGGCATCAACAACTATGATATAAAAGCTGTATTATAAAACAACTTGCTTGCTGTCATGGTGGTGCACACCTATGATCCCAGCAACTCACAAGGCTGAGGGAGAAAGATCACAAATTCCAGGCTATTCCAGGGAACTTTTTGAGACAATGTCTCAAAATAAAATAAAATAAAATAAAATGGGTTAACGGTGTAAAGTGTCCCTGAGTTCAATCCCCAGTACTGAAAAAAGATAAATTTAAATTTAAAAAAGAGAAAGAAGAAAAACCTTGTTCAGTAAGGATGAATACTACTACAAAAGCTTCAAAATGGTGCTTCACTTACAAAGCACTATCAATGAATATTCTTGAAGAACTTGAGACTGTTTGGTATTTTATTACTACCACTTACTAAGCACTCATGTGTCACACGCTCTACAAGCATTATCTCTAGTTGTCAAAGTTTTGCTTTTTAAGCTGAACAACAGATACACAATTACCATTCTTGTAATTTATTACTTTTCGTACATCCAAAAAGGTTATTGTGTTTTTTAAAAGTAAAGTAAAAAGCTAAGGCTCCAGAATGTTAAGTTACTTGGCTTGCCCAAGAAACCTAACTGATACAGGCAACACTGAAAGCCCAGTATGCTGAACTCATTTGTTTCACAATAGTTCAAAACATAACAAAGTGCTGAGAAGATAAACATGGTAGTACATGCCCTGACACTCAAGAGGCTGAGGTCAGAGGATCATTTAAGTCCAGAAATTGAAGTCCAGACTAGGTAACACACTCAGACCCAGTCTCAAAAGAAAACTTGCCTAGCATGCAGGAAGCCATGTATTCCATGCTGAGTACCATAAAAAAATGATATGTTCAAATAACTAGTAAGAAGAAAATTCTTAAGTGATCTATGCAAATTTGTATAATACAGACACAGTGGCACATGCTTGTAGTCCCAGCAACTTGAGAGGCTGAGGCAAGAGGATTACTTGAACCCATGAATTGAAGAGTAGCCTTGGCAACATAGCAGGTCCCCATTTCAAAAAATGATTGAGCCCAGGTGCCCTTTACCACTGAGCTATATCCCCAGTCCTTTTTAGTTTGAGACAGGGTCTCACTAAGTTGCTGAAGGCATTGCTTACAAACTTGGGATCCTCCTGATTCAGTCTCTCATATCACCGGGATTATAGGCATTCACCACCATAACCAATCAAAAATAAATTTTTGTATATATAAATGTTAAAATATAAATCCTTATCTGACTTCTTTGTGCAAGTTATTTAATGTATCTACACTTCAACTGCACCACCTGAAAATTAATAACCCTTACCTCATATAACTATTGCCAAGATTAAATAAGATATTCAAATTAAATACCTGTATAAATGCTCAATGTTAATTATGATAAGCCAGTCATGGAGGCTCACACCTATAATCCTAGTGGCTCAGTAGGCAAAGATAGGAGAACTGCAAGTTCAAAGACAGCCTCAGCAACTTAGTGAGGTCCTAAGCAACTTAGAAAGACCCTGTCTCAAAATTAAAAAAATAAAAGAGAACTGGGATGGTGACTCAGTGGTTAAGCATCCCTTGGTTCAATCCCTGGTACCAAAAAAATGTTAATTATGATAAATGAAAAATACATAGTATCCATTATTGCTAAATATACTAAAGCACCTCAACCACAAATTCCTCTGTTGTTTTCAGAAACTTCAGACGTACTGGGGAAAGACCACATAAAAGTAAGAGGTAAAGCCTGGGGTATAACTCACTAGTACAACATTTTCTCACATGCATGAGGTCCTGAGTTTGATCCTCAGCCACACACACACATACACACACACACACACACACACACCCCAAAAAACCTAAGAGGTAATTCAATTAATAAATGCAGAAAAATGTGGGAAATACAAAAATACAATTAGAACACTACCGTTACAGATATTACAGGTAAGATATACCAAAGCATATCAATATCTGAGGATAAATAATATATTTTCATAGTCTCAAAGTATCTACCCCAAGATATTTACTAATTTACAAAGGGTAAAATAATAATTTTAAAGTAGAAAAACTCTGGCAGACAACACTTTCAACTGATTAAATCTATTATTGCCAATAATGCATATTAATAACAAGTAACTTCTACTATATTGCACAAAGTATATACCACTTCTGTGGTATCCTTGCAGAAAATTCACAGGCTAAATCTAATCATGAGAAAAGGTAAGACAAATTCAAATTGAGGTATAGTCTACAAAATAACTAATAATACCCTTCAAAAGCTCAAGACTAAAAACCTGTCATAGATTTGAGGAGACAAGGGTGATACAACAAGTCAATGCAATGGGAATCATTAACTGGATTACAGAACTGAAAAATGCTGACCAGTAGCAAAAGTGATGAATTCTGAATTAAGTTCTATACCTTAGGTTAATAGTATCATACTAATGTTAATTTTGAGTTTTGATAAATGCCCTCTGGTTAAGATATGAACATACAAGAGATTGGGTGAAAGGCACACAGGAATTTTCCACACTATCTTCCTAACTCTTCTGTAAGTAGAAAATTATCTCCAAATTAAAAAAAAAGAAAACTAAGTAGTAAAGGAGTGGTGTCTTTGTTCCCTACTTCCAATCCTACCATTTCCTTTAAATAACATATATTTAACAGCCCTTTCATCTTTTCACTAACTCCAAACTCTAAGCCTCCTTATTACTGACTATAAACTACTTCTACTTTAAGCTTTATGAAAATGGGGTCCATGTCTGCTTTTTCTCCCCATTGTGTCCCTAGCACTTAGCAATCAATGATTTGCCACATTGCAAGAATTATTTGTTGAATGAACAAATGAATGACAACTATATTATTTTATTCATTTCCTACTGCTACAGCAACAAATTACCATAAATTTAGTAGCTTAAACAGAAATGCAGCCAGGCATGGTGGCACATGCCTTTAATCCCAGCAACTCAGAACACTGAGGCAGGAGGATCTCAAGTTCGAGGCCAGACTCAGCAACTTAGCAAGGCCCTAAGCAATTTAGTGAGATCCTGCCTCAAAATATAAAATAAAAGAGCTGGAGATGTAGCTCCATATAAAGGGCCCCTGGGTTCAATTCCCAGTACCACTCCCCCAAACACAAATGTATTATCTTCCAGTTATAGAGATCAGAATTCCACAAAGAGCTTCCATAGAATAAAAACAAGGTGTTAGCAGGGCTATGCTCCTTTTTGGAGGCTATATGGAACAATGTGTTTCCTTGCCTTTCCAGTATTCTAGAGGCTGTCTGCATTCTTTGGCTTGTTGTCACTGCCCAGCAACAGCATCACTTCAACCTGTTTCCATTCTCAGATCTCTGACTACAGCCTTCTATCCTCCCTCTTTTACAAACCCTTGTGATTATACTGGGTCTACCCAGATAATTCAGGATAATATCCTCATCTCCAGATCTCTTAATCTCATCTGCAAAGTCCTTTTGGTAATATAAGGTTACACAGTCACAGGTTCTTGTGAGAAAATCATGTACATATTTGGGATATCATTATTCAGCCTACTACATATATCAATTTGTTATATTTTTTAAATCTATCCAGTAAATAGGTCAAAACTAATTCATTGAACCAATTTGGAAAATTAATGCTACTTCCAGGACTAGAGCTACTTCCTGCCACTCCCATCCTTTATCATTTTGTAGAAGTATTTGCCTTTGGTTTAGACTTAAATTATATAAATAGCTTTTTTAAAATTTTCTTTCTTTTTTTAAGAGAGAAGAGAGAGAGAGAATTTTTAATATTTATTCTCTAGTTTTCGGCGACACAACATCTTTGTTTGTATGTGGTGCTGAGGATCGAACCCGGGCTGCACGCATGCCAGGGAAGTGCGCTACCGCTTGAGCCACATCCCCAGCCCAATATGAATAGCTTCTAAACAAAAACTAGAACATAAATACTTAAGTTTTATCCATCCCCCCTTCAACATAATAACACTTTATCCATGAGTGTATTATACTTCTAGGGCTGAATCTGTTGATGACAATGGGAAATTAAACTGAATACTACTACTTGGGGTGTGTCTATAATTTAATAAAGCATTTTCTTGTGTAGCTCAAACAGAATCTAGAAACATTTCCAAGAGTCATAAAAATATTTTAAGAACAAAATTAATTCAATTCAAAACACCACAAAAAATTAAGTGTCTCAGAGTGAATACTTTGAACAACTACATTTATTCAGAAACAGAAATTTTGCCATCTGTTTTTGGTTGTTTTTTGTTTGTTTTTTGTACCAGAGATTGAACTCAGGGGCTCTTAACCACTGAGCCACATCCCCAGCCCTTTTTGTGTTTTAGTTTGAGACAGGGTCTTGCTATTTCTTAGCGCCTTGCTAAATTGCTGAAGTTGGCTTTGAACTTATGATCCTCCTGCCTCAGCCTCCCAAGTCGCTGGGATTACAGGTGTGGGTCACTGTACCCAGCTGCCATCTCTTTTTAAAATTATTTTTTTCCTTTATTAGAAATTCAACTGTTTTCATATCTAGTTCTAATTTCAAAATTAAATGCAGGACTGATACCTAAAAATAAGACTTTCAGCCATACATAATAGAGCACACCTGTAAATCCCAGCTACCTGGGAGTCTGAGACAGGACAATCACAAATTTGAGGCCAGCCTTGGCAACTTAGCAAAATCAGTTTTAAAATAAATAAATAAATAGTGCTGGGGATATAACTTAATGGTAGAGTGCCTGGTATGTTTGAGGGCTGGAGTTCAATCCCCAGTACCACTAAATAAATAAAGTAAATAAGGGATGTGGTATAACTCAGTGACAGAGCACTTGCCTAGCATGTGCAAGTTCCTGGGTTCAATACCCAGTATATATATAAAAAATTAATGAGTGCTTTTTTTTTTCACCAGGCACAGTGGCATGTGCCTATAGTTCTAGATACTTGGGCAGCTAAGGTAGAAGGATCACTTGAGCCCAGAAGTTCTGGGGACCAGCCTGGGCAATACAGTAAGATACCATCCCAATAAGAAAATAAAAATTTTTAAATAAAAATTAAATTTCCCCAAGGTATTCTTAGATGATGAAGCAAAATAAAATAGAAACAAGTTTAATCACAATTTTGATAGATACTTCAGGCACAGACGTTAATAATGGATTTTTAAGCTGTTACCTTTACTGCATTGCTCAGAATACCATAATGAAAGTGTATTAGCATTACTCAACATGTCAACCTGTTATGGTTTATTATGCATTTTTCTTTTCTTGATGGTGTTGGGGTATGTGTGTGTGTGCGGGTGCACATGCATATGTATGCTGAGGATCAAACTCAGGGCCTCACAGACACAAGGCAAGCACTTTACCACTGAGCTACACCCCTGACTTCTGGTAGTTTTTTTTTTTTTTTCTTTTCCCAGTACCATCTTTGGTTTAGTTCACCAACTAGAGTTGCTAGATGTCTAGGTGCTATTAAAGGATTCCTGTTTACCCTGAGAAGAACACAATCATATACCTGGCCCCACAGTAAAGCTTATGACAAACATTTAAATACATTTTAGGAACAACAAAAAAATTCAGGTATCTATGATGTTTCTTCATTTGGAAAATAGCCACATTATTTGAAAATTCAGTTCCATTAAGAATGTCCTAGGGGCTAGGGTTGTGGCTCAGTGGTAGAGCTCTTGCCTTGCACACATGAGGCACTGGTTTGATCCTCAGCACCATATAAAACAAATAAATTAATTAAACAAAGGTATTGTGTATTGTGTCCATGTTCAACTAAAAAAAAGAAAGTCCTAGTTATAGTAAAGTAAAAACTGGTGTTTCCACACATAGAAGTAGAGTGCTACTGATTCTTGAGTTTTAAATGGAGAAGGAAATAATTACAAACTCCTGTGACTGACTCCTTCTGAGAGTTACTGAACATATCTTTCAGTAACATCTAACTAAGTCTTTCAACAGTAAAATAGTCTTCTAAAACCAGGCAACACAGCACCTGCCTGTAGTCTCAGCTAATTGTAAGACCAAGGAAGGAAGATCACTTGAGCCCAGTAATTCAAGATCAGCCTGAGTAACAAATCAACATCCTGTCTCTTAAAATAGTAAATAAAATAAAATAGGCTTCTAAATACCACTCATGACTAACCCTTATTCACAGTAATTTACCAATTTACCAAGTTCTTTTATTTTATTTGTGGTGCTGGGAATAGAACCCAGGGACATGCACATGATAGATCATCAATCTACCATGGAGCTACATCCCAAACCCCCAAGTCCTTTAGAAAGAACAACAGGTCAAAGTTTTTCCACTAATGCATAAAAATCAACTTATGGAAACCATAAATTATGACAAAGTATTGAAATGCAGGTGTTTATAGCCAAATCCTGAAATCAATGAGTTTTTAACATTCTCAAAGTTAAATATTGGAAGTAAAATCTCTATCATAGGTCAATATATGCTAAAATAAATAGATGTGAGTTGAAAAGAATTGTTACACAAGTTCAAATATTCACAACGGGAGAAGGGGGATGCCTGTATAGGATGGTATAAACCTATTGTTGAACTGGTGTGGCTCTGGAGTCTGAGACAAGAAGATCAAGAGCTCAAAGCCAGCCTCAGCAATCCCAAGGCCCTAAGCAACTCATTGAGACACTGTCTCTAAATAAAATACAAAATAGGTGGGGATGTGGCTTAGTAGTCCAGTATCCCAGAGTTCAATCCCCAGTACCCCACCCCCCAAAAAAAACTATTGTTGAGCCAGCGAGGTAGCAACTACTTATTAGCATGGGGGAGACTCTGGGTTCAATCCCAAACACCAAAAAGCAAAACAATGAAATCAAGTTTATTATTGAGCTATGAATTTCAAACCCAATATACAAAATTAAAATTTAAAAAGCAGATATGGTGGTTTGCACCAACAATCCCAGGTACTTTCCTGAAGTAGAAGGATCTCCAATTCAAGGACAGCCTGGGCAATTTAGGGAGACTCCATCTCAAAATAAATTTTAAAAAAAATCTCCTGGTGACATAGCTCAGTGGTAGAGTACTTGCCTAATAGGTATGAAGTATCAGGCCCTGTGTTCAATTCCCAGCACCACAAAGATAAAAATAAAATTTAAAAGTAAATAGAACAAAATAAAATTAAATAAATAAAAAATTTGAAAAGAGCTGCATGATACTAGGGAAGAAGAAGCAAGAGACAGTATGAATACAATAAAACAGTTTACATATTTTAATAATGTTAATAGAAAATACATATCAAATTGATAAAAGGACATATCAATTGTATGTGTGTATAAAATCACACATACACACACACACATATATATACATACATATATATATATATATATATATATATATATATATACAGAAATTGAGGAAAAAATCTAGAATTTAAAGATTTAAATTGCTCACTGCAGTTTTTCCATAAAATTATTTATAGAATAAGATTTCATAGAAGAATGAGAAATTATACATTATAAACTGCATAGTACTCAAGAAAGTAATTAAAAACTGATGCCCCAGCCAGGTGCAGTAGCACATACCCACAGTTTCTCAAGAGGTGGAGGTAGGAGGATCATAAGTTCAAGGCCAGCCTCAGCAACTTAGTGAGGCCCTTACAAACACAGCAAGACCCTGTCTCAAAAGAAAAATAAAAAGGACTTGGGGGGGTGGGGGCTGGAGCTATAGCTCAGTGGCAGAGCACTTGCCTAGCACATGTAAGGCCCTGGATTTGATCCTCAGCAGCACCACATAAAAATAAATAAATAATGTAAAAGTATTCTGTCCATTTACAACAACAACAAAAAATGTTTTAAAGGGCTGGGGGGTATGGCTCATTGATAAAGAGCCTCTGGGTTCAATCCCTAGTACAAAAATTAACTAAAAAATAAAAAGGACTAGGAATGTAGCTCAGTGGTAAATCACCCCAAAGTACCAAAAAAAAAAAAAAAATAGTCTCTTATCCTCCTGGGATTCAAAATAAACTAGTTTTCCTTAATTCTAAATATGCAGAAAATGAAGCATATCCAAAATCTAAGTAAATAAATTCACTAATTCTGACATTTCTTTCAGAATAGAAAATTGAAATTGTCATTCTCTGCATAAATAAAAATGTAGTTTATATCCAGGGATGGTGGTGCACCCTTGTAAACCTAGCAACTCAGTAGCTGACGCAGGAGGATCACAAATTCCAGACCAGCCTCAGCAACTTAGTGAGACTTTGCCTCAAAATTAAAAACAAAAAGGGCTGGGGATATAGCTCCATGGTAGAGTTTCCCTGGTTCAATCCCCAGTACACAGGGAAAAATGTACTTTATTTACTTTATATAGATTTGCTCCACACAGAGATTCCCCATACTGGTTGTATATCCTATCAGTTGGGAAATTTTTAAATAAATTCCTGGGACCCATCATCTAGAGATTTCAATTTGAAAAGTGTAAAGTGAAGCCAGGAATTATTATATTTGATAAAATATAACTCTTATGTTAGTGTATTAAGGGAATTTCTATATGGTTCAGCAAGTTCTTGGGACTGGTTCTATATTTCAGTGCTTTTCAAACTTGACTTGCTCCATATACAAATCACCTGCAGGTGTTATGCAGCGACAGATTCTGATTCAGTAGGTCTGAGATGGGTCCTGGGACTCAGCAGTTCCAACAAGCTCCCAGGTGATGTCCATCTATACTATTGGCATAGGGATGCTTTCCCCCACCACCACCACTACTCTTTTTTTTTGGCAGTGCTGGGGCTTGAACCCAGGGGCCTCACGCACACTAGGAAAGTACTCTACCACTAAGCTGAGGATAAAACTTTGCGTAGTAAGATCTCATGGGCTATTTGAACATTTCCACAGGTGAATGATAATAGACATTCCCCTAGGCAATTTCTACCACTGGAATATTTTTTCAAGTTTTACCTAAACATCCATTAACACAGCTAGAATATATAATTTATAAAATACTTGATCTTTAGGTACTCTACTACCAAGTGAATGGAAATTATCCGTCCCATGTACAGAGAGAGTACCACTAAAAGGTGAGTGCTACTGATATAATAGAGATGAAATATAAATGTACATAATTTTCAATAATATATTGAAGGATATTCATCATAGCCATGGTTATCTTAGTGAAATATTGGAAAAACACTACATATCTAACAGAGAACTACTTAAATAATGTAAATGAAACTTACAATGAAATCCTAAGCATCTATTAGAAATACTTATGTGTGTTTCTCATGGTGGCACACACTTACAATTTCAGTAACTTGGGAGGGTAAGGCTGGAGAATTGCAAGTTCAAAGCCAGCCTCAGCAATTTAATGAGACCCTATCTCAAGAGGGGAGACAGTGCTAGGGATGAGGCTTGGTGGCAGAGTACTTGCCCAGCATGCATGAACTCTGGATTCAATCCCCAGTACCATAAAAAAAAATAGTTATCTAAAGGTACACATAATAATAATGAAAAGATGTTCAAGGTAAGTAAAAATAAAGATTACAGAACCTTATGAAAAGATATATATATAATGAAAAATGCTTAAAACATACTCAATACTCAGAGTGGGATGTAGCTTAGTGGTAGAACACTTGCCTAATTTATGAGAAATCCTGTGCCTGCATTTGATCCCAAACACTGGGGTGGGGGGTGGAAGCAGCAGCTTAGTAGATGGTTTAGTTCCAGCTACTTGGGAGGTTGAGACAGGAGGATCACATGAGGCCAGGAGATCAAGGTCACCCCTAGGCAACACAGAGAGACCCTGTCTCAAAGAAAAATTTTTAAAAGAGTTTCCTAGAAATCCAAGTATCTGGACAAAGTTCTAACTTATCTGATGGCAACCTACAACAAATTCAGAATAGATAGAATCATGGTGCTTTAATACATACAAAACCACAGAGACCATTAGAATTTGAACAAAAACCTACCTATACTTAGTGATTGATTTTATCTTAATTTTAAGCATCTCAGGTAAACACTGATTATTTCTCATGAGCTGATTGAGGTCACAAAGGTTCTACATTTATCTGAAACTTTTTTTCAGTGTTGGGATTAAATCAAAGGCCTTGTGTTCAAATGTTTTACCACTGAGTTACAATGCCAGCCAGCCCTGTCTGAAATTACTCTCATTATAACCTCCTTTATGATGTTGTCCCCTCCACCCATTTAGTCTTTCACTAGTTAACAGTGCCACATAAACATTTATCATGGAGCCAAATATCTAGGTAATTTAATAATTCTTCCATTGTTTTCATTTCTCCCCTTAAAACACATTTCAGCTGATTAACATAAACAGAATCTGGTGATTATCTCACTGCAGTAAACTCAAAGGCATGGGGAATGTATATCAACAGATGTCCTCAAAGAATCAAGAAAGCCAGGCACAGAGGCACATATCCATAATCTCCAGCAACTTGGGAGGCTGAAACAAAAGGATCCCAATTCCAGGCCAGCCTGGGCAATGTAATGAGAACCTGTCTTAAAATGAAAAATAGAATGGCTTGGGGATATATAGCTCAGTGGTACAGTGGCCCTGGATTCAATCCTTAATACCACAAGAAAAAAAAAATCAGGAAAAACCTTTTCTGCTATGAAAAGCACATGAACTGTCCCATTTTGTTAAGAAAGAGAGAAAGGCTAGATATCACAATGCACACATTTCAATCATACTCAAGTATTTAGTACAATGATCAACCAATAAGGCAAATATTTACTAAAAGTTTTCAAAAGGATATATTAATAAGAATTTCAGCAATTTCCTAAGGATAAAAAATAAAGATAACTTTACCCAAAAAAGCCATCACAGACATTTTCTTTTTTAAACGACAGGAGGGAATGATAGTATATCCCAGTGCCCCAGCATCACAAAAAATTAAATTAAAAACAGATGGGAAGGCTGGGGATGTGGCTCAGTAGTTAAGCACCCCTGAGTTCAATCCCTGGTACAAAAAAAAAAAAAAAAAAAAAACAGGGGAGCTGGGTATGGTGGTGCATGTCTATAATCCAAGTAACTTGGAAAGCTGCAGCAGGAGTATCACAAGTTCAAGTCCAGCATCAGCAACTTAGTGGGGCCCTAAGTAACTTAGCAAGACCCTATCTCAAAATAAAAAAAAAAAATAAAAAGAACTGGGCATGTAGCATAGTGGTTAAGTGTCCATGAGTTCAATTCAAATACCAATTAATTAATTAATTAATTAATTTTAAAAACAGAGGGGAAATAATAGGAGAAAAAGTCTGGCATGAGCTCCTAGAAAGAGCTAGGAAACAAGCATAATTTCTGATCAGTGAAGGACAAACCCTTAATTTTTTAATATCCATGATATATTTCAATTTGGATCACTCAGAAGGTCAGGCCAGATAAAACTGGAATTTATTAAAACCAAGAAGAGTATATACCTACCTGCAGCTCACACCAAGCAACCTCAACCCATGTTTCAGTGTCCAGTCCTTTATATACTGTTTTAAATGCTCCTCTTCCCAGCTCTATGTCAAACTTCAGGAACCTGCCACTAGGAGAAGTTGCAACAGCCTTCATTTCTGCTTCTTCTTCTATTTCCTTTTCATTTTTCTCCTTCAAACAATCTTTTGAGGATTCCAATGTTGCCTTTGAACACTGTTCATATTTAACTTCTTGTCCACCTCTTAGCACATTTGTAGGAAGCTTATCTACTCGAGGAATATTTGTTGCAGCCTTTATTCTCTCATCTTTGGGGGAAGATTCGGCAACTTTGTCTTCTTCTGTCATCTCAACGCTCTTACGGAAAAATCTCTTTCTTTCTATGGTTTCCCCAGTAGCAGAAAAGGTACTGTTTTTTTCCTTTAGTTTAGCTTCTACTGTCAAAGTTGCAGCAACTTGAGGAACCCTGGTTTCGAAGGAAACTCCATCAGGTTTCTCAGAATCTTCCGTGCTGGCTGGCTCCCCTGAATCAGTGGCCATTGTAACTAGGTTGGCACTAAAATCTTTCCTGTTCAATTCTTCAGTCCAGTTACATCTCAGGTATCAGAATTATCAGAATGGACTTCCTTTTATGTGGTCATATATTTCCATAGCAACCTGAAGGGGGAAAAAGGATATTTTTAAATCATCCCACAAAGGAAATCATTAAGGAGAAAACAATCACCTGATTTTAATCCCTTTATTCTTAACAAGTTTATTCTTTTTTTCTGTCGAACCTTAGCAACCAATAGCCTCCAGGGACTCTTCTCTTGTTTACCAGGGTAGCCCACAGTGCCTAGCAGACCACTTTCTGTAGCTCAACCTATCTTCATATTACATGAATATTGGTTAGTTCTTAGCCCTATATGTCTATTCAGCAAATTCAAAACAAGTGTCCAAATCCTGAGTTAAATAACAGTACATAACATCAAATTTACCATTTAACATGATTAAGTGTGTAAGTAAGTAGAATTTATTAATTCACAACATTCAGAATGGTATGCAATCATCATTTCTATCCATTCCCAAAACTTTTTCCTTATTCCCAAGTGAAACTCTGTACCTATTAAACCAAACTTCCCTATCCAACTGGGTACAGTGGTACGCACCTGTAATCCCAGCTACCTGGGAGGCTGAGGCAGGACAACAGCAATTTCCAAATCAACCTGGACAACTCAGTGAGACCCTAACTCAAAATAAAACAAAAAGGACTGAGGATATAGCTCAGAGGTAGAACAAACCAGGTTCAGTCACCAGTACCACAAAAACAAAATTTCTTTTTCTCCAGTGCAGGGATTAAACCAAGGGCCGTGCATTAAACTTTGCAAATTCCTTAACACTGAAATACATCCCCAGCCCAACACTGTAGTTTTCAGTGAGATAAAAAAGATTTTCCCTACATATTATATGGGTCAATGAAAAAAAAATTTATGCAAGTTTCCAAATACACAAATAATCTCTTGTAATTCCAGCTACTCAGGAAGCTAAGGCAGGAGGATTGCAAGTTCGAGGCTAGCCTGGGAAAGCCTCAAAATAAATCTTTTGGAAAAGGGCTGGGAATGTAGCCCAGCAGTAGAGCACTTGCCTATCATTTGCAAGACCCTGGCTTCCATCTCCAGGACCATGAAAACCAGAAAAACAAATACATAAATAATACTTATTGAATTATGAATTTTTTCTGCCTTTTTACATTTTCTAAAACTTCCTCCAATTAATATGTGAAAATACACAGAACATAAAAGGGAAGAAAAGTATTCCAAGTGAATGGTCAAAACACCAAAAAAGAGCTAGAGATGAAGCTTGGTAGTAAAGTGTTTGCCTAGCATGCATGAGGTCCTATGTTCAATCCCC
Source organism: Urocitellus parryii (assembly GCF_045843805.1). Classification (NCBI taxonomy): domain Eukaryota; kingdom Metazoa; phylum Chordata; class Mammalia; order Rodentia; family Sciuridae; genus Urocitellus; species Urocitellus parryii. The sequence goes on along the minus strand of NC_135547.1, from coordinate 86,702,403 downwards.
AGCTCCACAAAAATAAATAAATAAATAATACAACACACACACACACACACACACACACACACACAAATAGTCCCCATTCTTACTACAATTATGTAACACAGAGTAGTGCCTTTACAACTATTACTGTCATATAACTTGAAAGTCACAATTTATCATAAAGATTTATTAAGAATTACACCAAACTCGGGGCTGGGGTTGTGGCTCAGCAGCAAAGCGCTCACCTAGCACGTACGAGGCCCTGGGTTCGATCCTCAGCACCACATATAAATAAATGAATAAAGGTATTGTGTCCAACTACAACTAAAAAATAAATATTAAAAAAAAGAATTACATCAAACTTAACCTTAGATGGAGTTTATCTTAAAATATTTAAATAAAAAAATTAAAAAAGGAATTACACCAAACCAAAAGTAACAAGAACAATCAATTTTGAAAAACTAAAGAGAAAAACCTGAACTACAACAAAAAAAACAAAGAGAAATACCCTAAATTATTCTATACATTCAACTCATTCCCTGTCAAAATTCCAGCTGGTTTCTCTGCAGAAAATATCAAGTTAATTATAAAATACATAAAGAGTTTCAAGGGACCCATAATAGCCGAAGCCAATAAGAATCTTGAAAAAGAACAAAGTTGGAGGACTCATACTTCCTGATTTAAAAACAAGCCAGGTGGGTGGCACACACCTGTAATCCCAGCAACTCAGGAGGCTGAAGCAGGAGGATAGCAAGGTCAAAGCCAGCCTTGGCAATTTAGCAAGTCCATAAGAAACTCAGTGGGACCCTGTCACAAAATTTAAAAAATTAAAAAATCTAGAGATGTGGCTCAGTGGTTAAGCGCCCCTGGGTTCAATCCCTGAACTGTCCCCCATCCCTACTACAAAGCTATAATATTAATAAAGCATAGTGGCATAAGGATACATGTAAAGAATTCAGAAATAAACCCATGTGTTTGTAGTCAACTTATTTTTAACAAGGGTGCCAAGTAAACTCAATGGGGAGAGGCAATAACAATTGGTGCTGAGAAAACTGGATATCCATATGAAAAATACAAAGTTGGACTCTCTAGCAAGGTTTCCTAGAAAAGATCCCTGAGCTGAATCTCAAAGGAAGAAAATTAACTGATCCTGGCAAAGGGAAGATCAAAAACAAAAACATGAAACAGCATGGAATAAGTACATGACTGGTACCATGAGCAGTTACTGGCATATTAGAAGCAGGCAGCTGAGGACAGAGAGGCAGATAGTCACTAAGGACATTTTTATCCAAATGATGTAAAATAAGGAGACCAATTAAAAAGCTACTGCAATTAAAAATTATGAGGCTTGAATGAAAATAGTGGCAGGAGGGATACATTCAAGATACATTAAGGAAGTACTAAATGCAAGATTTACTACTTGGATGAATATGGCTGCAAGGTAAAATGAAGTCTTATGAAAACTCCCAGAAATTTTATCAACCAGATGGCGGCACTACTAGGATATATCTATGTTAATACCAGAATTGAACTAAAGACTCATAAAATACTCCAGAATGTTATGTTGTCAAATCAATATACTTCCAATGTCACTTACTGCCTGCAAGAAAAAAATATTGCCTAGAAAAGCCTTACTTGGGTGATTTTTTTCTTTAACATTTGTTTTAATTTTTTTCTTGTGGTAATGTGTATTGAACACATGGGCACTCTACCACTGGGATACATCCACACCCCCCCCTTTTTTTTTTTGCTTTTATTAAGTCAGAGTCTCAATAAATTGCCTATGCTGTCCTCAAACTTAGAACCTCTTATCTCAGCCTCCAGAGTAACTGAGATTACAGGTGTGTGCCACTGTGAAATAATTTTTGACTAGGAAAAAAACCTGCAAGAGTATACAAAGAATCCAGTATACCTTTCACCCAAATTCCCTAAATGTTAACATTTTAGGTAAGATATTTTTAAGTAAGAATAATGATAGTTATTCACTTCACTTAACTAAAGGTCAATTATCCAGAAACCTCAAGAGCAGAAATCCAAAAGTGAGACAAAAAGATTTTTTAATGGCCAAAAATAGGTAAAGCCAGAGAATTTTTGGAAAAGTCTTCAAACTTAATTTACTGCAGAGCACTTTTTTAAAAATGAAATATCTCCCCACCACCACCCCCGCTTTGGTAGTGCTGGGGATCAAACTCAGGGCCTTGTGATTGCTAGGTAAGTGCTCTACTGTTGAGCTACAAAACCAGTCCTAAAAATGAAGTCTTAACCAGGTGCACTGGCATATACCTGTAGTCCCAGCTACTCAAGAGGAAGGCTGTAGTGGAAGGCTCACTGAAGCTAAGAAGTTTGAGTCCAGCCTAGTCAAGAGACAAAGAGTAAGAAAGAAATCTTACTCAGAACCCTAATGCTAGGAGGGCACAGTGATGCATGCCTATAATCCTAGCAACTTGGAGGATACAAAGTTTGATTCCAGCCTCAGCAACTTAGCAAAACCCTAAGCAACTTAGTGAGACACTGTCCCAAAATAAAAAAAATAAAAGGGGCTGGGGATGTAGCTCAGTGGTAAAGTGCCCCTGGGTTCAAAATCAAAACCTAATACTAAAAAGAGTGGCAAGTAATGGTGCTCTGGCATGACAATTTTGATATGTGGTTTCCCAAGCTACATAATAAGCAGCAGCAAATAAGAGGGATGGGGAAAGCAGTGTTTCCTTAATCTTTTAAAACCCAGTACCCTAGGTTAGAGCTAGGAGTATACCTCAGTAGTATAGCACAGGCTGGAGGCCCTCAATATGATTCCCCAGTACAGAAAGCAAGCAAAAAACTAACACTCTGTGACAAAAACATTACTAGAGACAAAGAGGGATATTTCATAAAGAAAAAATGGTTGAGGACTCAAGAGGCTGATGCAAGAGTACCTCAAAGTATCTGAAATTCAAGGCTGGCCTGGGAAACTTAGCAAGACACTGTCTCAATTTTTTAAAAAAAAAGTAATAAATAAAAGTTTTTAAAAAAAGGGCTGGGGATGTAGTTCACTGGTATAGCACCATGTTCAGTACCACAAAAATAAATTATAGAGCTGGGGTTACAACATGGTAGAGCACTTGCCTAACATGTGTGAAGCACTGGGTTTGATCCTCAGCATCACATAAAAATAAATAAAATAAGGTATTGTTTCCATCTCCAACTAAAAAAAAAATTAGTTAATAAACAAAATTATGCCACTGACTTTTTTTAGATATGATCTTACTGTGTTGCCCAGTATGGCCTCTAACTCCTCCTGCCTCAGTATTCCAAGTAGTTGGGGACTCCAGCATGTGCTATCATGTCCAGATTTGTATTGTTGAATTTTATGTTGTGTAAATCATATCTCCATAAAATATGAGGTACCTCTTTAAGAATCTTAAAAGATATTGACTTGGATTAAAATTAAAGCTATCATAATATCAAATATGTCCTTTTAAAACTGTACTGCCCTATCAACCCTCAGTTTTCCACTCTCATCTTTAGCCTGACCTGCCCTCAGCATCGTGGTGCTTTTTCTCTATTTGTATAAAATATCCCTTTAGTAATAAAAAAATCCTTGACTTAGAGAGAGAAGTTCTGACAATAATAAAATGTAATAACTACTGCAAGTTCAGTGGTGGAGCACCGGCCTAGCATGAGTGAGGCCTTGGGTCCAACTCCCAGAACCATAAAAAAATAATAGTATTAAATTTTAAAAAATTAGGCCAAGAACTTCACTAAGCATCTTCTATTTAAGGCCTTTTCATTGTGGATTCAATAGGTTTTTGACCATAAAACAAAGTTAAAGAACACAGGCTCTAAAGTGGAAGAAATCTGGAATCAAATCTTGGTTCTACCTTCAGGCAAATATTTTTTTTCCTAATTCTTAGGGAGTACTTGGGATTGAAACCAGGGGTGTTCTATCACTGAGCTACAACTCCAGCCCTCTTCACATTTTTAATTCTTTTTATTTGTTGGTGATGCTTGATTTATTCATTAAAAATCAGTTCTATGTACAAACAAGCTGTGTGTTTCCAAAAGTTTAAAGTACTCTTTAAAAATTTAAATAAAAGAACATGAAGCACATGGAGCTGTTTTCCTCAGAAACACTTAAGTGAATGAACATGCCACAACGAAATCACACACACACACATCAGGATGTCTTTGAACAGTGACAGGGAAACAGGGCCCAGCACTGCGGTATCACCCCAACAAACACTCCCTGCAGGGGTGCATATATGCACTTGGACACAGAAGCAGGTTACTATGACAGACCCAGTGGTACAAGAGGTACAGAAGACTCACTTCCTTGTTAGGATACCAACATCGTCCAGCTACAAGGTAGGCTCTGCATTGCAGCTAAACCCCAAGTTGCAAAACTCGGGGTGACTGATGGACAATCACAATATAGGCACTGTGATCATCAATGCCAGCATGGCCTGTCCCCACAAGGGCCACCGTTACTTCAGCACCCCAGGAAGTAAGTTAAGAAAACCAAGGCAGCATTACTGACCTTGACCTGGAGAAACAGAGGACCAGAGGCAAAAGGCCATCAACAGTTTCTGCTTTGTCATTGGTCAGACACCCAATTGTGCTATAGCTCCTGGATGGTATTTATGTAAGGCTTGTCCCCAGCAGTACACTTTGCCATCATCAGTGGTTAAGGTGTTTGGGGACTCATATTTTTATTCTGGTACAGGGTCTTGCTAAATTGTCAAGGCAGGTCAGGAATGTGCTATCTTCCTGACTCAGCTTCAGCCTAGAGAGTTGCTGGGATTATGGACATGCACCAATGCATCCAGCACTTGGGTCAAATAATTTAACCTCACTTGTTCATTTCATTTGTGAAATCTCATAAGACTTATGGGAAAATATATATAAAATACTTAGCACAGTGCCTGGCACAACATAATAATCAATAAATAAAAGCTATTATTTTTGACCTCATAAGAACTCCTAGGGAAAGCACTATATTAAAAGCACTATTTAACAATACTCAAAAACATTAAGCAATTTTCAGGAGACTCTATTTGGGAAGGCAGAAAAGTATATAATACATTTTTAAAAGCTTTCCAATAATAACTATGTTGGCATTACTAAAGAGATATGCCCCAGTGACAAGGATAATATCTCTTTTACATTAAGCAACATAGAATCATGGCTCAGTTTAAAAAAAATAGGCCTCAAACTTAAAGTCTCCTATTAAGTTCATATATCATAACCTTTGTGTGACCATTTTACTGTTATAAAATGGCAAATACATTGATCTAAGGCTAAGAATTATGCATAAAGACAACCACAAAGCACTTCTATTACATCCAAATTACAGTGAAAATCTTACACATCCATGCCCTATCTCTTCTTCTTCAACAAGCTTGCTATATAAGCTTGGAGCACTTGAGTTGAAAGTTCAAAATAATTTCCTCCTGTAGCTTATTTTGGTTCTACCTATAGAAAATCCAACATAAAATGAGTACTTAGTCAATCCAGGCATGGTGGTGCACACCTGTACCTCCAGCTACTTGGGAGGATGAGGTAGGAGGATCAGTTGAGCCCAGGAGTTCAAGATCAGCCTGGGCAACGTGGTGAGAAATCATCTCAAAACAAACAACAATTACAAAAAAAAAAAAAAAAAAACACCAGTGCTTTGTCAACCAATTACTCAAATAACTTCTTCAGGGCTGGGGTTGTAGCTCAGTGAGAGTGCTTGCCTAGAATGTGTAAGGCACTAGGTTCATTCCTCAGCACCACGTGAAAATAAATAAATAAAATAAAGGCATTGTGCCTATCTACAACTAAAAAATAAATAAAAGTAATTTCTTCAACTTTTTAAAAAATATTTTTAGATGTCCATGGACTTTATTTTGTTTATTTTTATGCTGAAAATCAAACCCAGTGCCTCACATGTGCTAGTCAAGCACTCTACCACTGAGCCACAATCCCGGCCCAATTTCTTCAACTTTTATAACCAACAAAGAATGCATAAACTGTTAAAATGATAGCTGGGTATGATGGCATATACATATCATCCTAGTGACTGAGAAGGCTGAAGCAGAAGAATCCCACTTCTGAGGACAGTCTCAGCAACTTAGTGAGATCCTGTCTCAAAACTAAAAAAGAAAAAAAAATTAAAACAGCTGGAAACGTAGTTTAGTGGTAAAGTACCCTGGGTTCCATCTCCCATACAGAAAAAAAGTCAATATTACACTGCAAATTCTCCATTAACTATCTTCTTCAATTCTAATATACGTACATTCATGCCAATAAACATTTACCAAATACCACACTACAAACATTGTGTCAAGATTTAGGAATAATGGCTGGGGATATAGCTTAGTAGCAGAGTGCCCACCTAGTAAGTGGGATCATGAGGCCATGGGTTCAGTCCCCAGTACAGAAAGAAAGAGATATATCTAGGAATAAGAAAACAAAAATTAGTCTTTGTTCTCAAGGCACCTATAGGTTATTCCAAGCTTAAGATATACTACTGTGGGCTGGAGGTGTAGCTCAGTAATAAGACTATCTGCCTAGCAAGTGGAATCACAAGGCTCTGGGTTCAATCCCCAGTACTACCAAAAAAGAAAGAAAGAAAATATCTAGAAATAAAAAGAAAGCACTCCTTATCCTCAAAGTGCCTATAGTTTATTCCAAGCTTAAGATACACTACTATTGGGCTGGGGATGTGGCTCAAGTGGTAGCGCGCTCGCCTGGCATGCGTGCGGCCCGGGTTCAATCCTCAGCACCACATACCAACAAAGATGTGTCCGCCGATAACTAAAAAATAAATATTAAAAAATTCTCTCTCTCTCTCTCTCTCTCTCTCTCTCTCTCTCTCTCTCTCTCTCTCTCTCTCTCTCTCTCACTCTATCTTTAAAAAAAAAAAAGATATACTACTATGGCTGAGGGTGTTAAAGAGTGTCTGCCTAGCATGCTCAAGGGCCTGAGTCAGATCCCCAAGATTGAAAAAAGCAAAAAAAAAAAGAGAGAGAGCTGTGCACAGTAGTGCATGCCTTTAATCCTTGTGGCTCAGGAGGCTGAGGCAGAAGGATCACAAGTTCAAAGCCAGCCTCAGCAAAAGGGAGGTGCTAAGCAACTCAGTAGGACCCTGTCTCTAAATAAAATACAAAATAGGGCTGGGAATGTGGATCAGTTGTAAAGTGCCCCTGAGTTTAATTCCTGGTACTCCCCTGCAACAAAGGCAAAAAGATACACTATTGTAGACTTCTAGTTCAAGAAGGTGAACTGAACATCTATATCTCACCTTTTCAAAGACCCCCAAAAAATGATGTTAAAAAACTCCAAAATATAAATCACAAATCAGTGATACAAATAGAAAACAGCATGACATACAAAAGATTTTAACAATTTCTGACAAAGCATAGGCAGAAAGAATGGTCTGATAACACAAATCAAAGGATGATACAACCTAAAATATATTAACAAAAAGGGTTCCTACACAGGAGGAAGAAGACTTGAGGACAAAATCCCAGAGTGTCTCTATATACCAGAGAAGATTGATCCCACAGAAGAACAAAATGAAAAAAAGGCTGAAAATGAACAAACCTCTACCTTCTGGCATCTGGGCACTCCTAATAATCACCAGATGCCCACCCACACACCCCAATACAAAGCCTACTACCAACACTACCCAGGTACACAGAATTTTTAGGCAGCCCTACACTAGCTCATTCTTAAATATGAACAGACTCAGGAGACAACCATATGAAGAAATGTACAACACAGAAGAGAAAGAAAAAAAATCCTTTCTGGAGCTGAAATAATTCAAGGAACTTTTTTTTTGGGGGGGGTACTGAGGATTGAACCCAGGGGTGCAACATCTCCACACTTTTTTATTTTGAGACATAAAGTCTCATTAAGTTGCTTAGGGCCTCACTAAATTCCTGAAGCTCGGTTCAAACTTAAGATCCTCCTGCCTCAGCTTCCCAAGCTAGAGTTGCTGGAATTACAGGCATGTGCCACCACACCCAGCAAGGAATAATTTTAATTAAAAAAAATTAAACATAATATATGGGGATAGGGTTATAGCTCAGTGGAGCACTTGCCTAGCATGTACTGCAAAATTAAATTCATACGTAAAAATATAATACAATCCTATGGCTCAAAAATCAAAGATATATAAACCTACTACTACATGTAACCATAAAAATCTAATAAAAATAAAATAAAAGCTGAACTGCATGAAAAAGTGAAAAAAAAAGACGTGTATAAACAGACTCACGTACAAACCGGTCTCCCATCCATTTGACCCCACCACTCCCTCAAAAGGTAACCAATTGTAGGCAGCCTAGTGTACACTTGTAACTCCAGTGGCTCAAGAGGCAGAGGCAGGAGGATCACAAATTCCATACCAGCCTCAGCAACTTAGAGAGGCTCTAAGCAACTTAAGCAAGACCCTGTCTCAAAATTTAAAAAATAAAACAAAAAGGCTGTGAATACAGCTCAGGGTAAAGCACCTCTGGGTTTAATCTCCAGTACCAAAAGAATAAAAAATAAATAAATAAAATAAAAAGGGATGGTGATATAACTCAGTGGTAGAACACCCCTGTGTGTCCAAATTCCAGAACCATAAAAAAAATAACCACTCATTAGATTCTTGTGTATTCCTTTTATTTTATTACTATTATTTGTGTGTGTGTTGTCTATTTTGCAGTGCTGGGATTGAATGCAAGGCCTTGGGCATTATAGGTAAGCACTCTTTCACTGACCTAGACCCTCACCCTACTTTTTTATCATTTTTTAAGAGGTGGGGCCTCACTATGTTGCCTAAGCTGTCCCCAAACTCCTGAGCTCAAATTATCCTCTTGTTTCAGCCCCACAAGTAGTCTAGTACCTAGGACTACAGGATTGAGCCACTATATCAACCTTTCACTTTACTAAGTTCTGCTGAATTAATCTTCAAAGTGGTTATACTGATTCATACTCCCCCCACCAACTTCTGAGTTCCCTTTTCTTTGATTTCTTACCAACACTTTGTATTAATAGACAACTATATTTAAAGTATAATTAATTTTGCCAAGCTTTATGGCTATGAAATATTACTAATGTGATTGCACAGAAGTGGGAATAAGTCCAATCTCCTTTGTTCTGTGTCTCTCTTCTTTTAATTGTAACGCTCCTGATTACTAGTAAATTTACCATCCTTTCGTTTTTATTCAATCTTTTTTTTCATCCTGTGTACTATCTAATCAGATCATGTCCTTTGTTTATTTTTTGCAGTACTAGTGATCCAAGCCATGGCTTTACATGTGCTAGGAAACTGTCTTACACCCCCAGACCCCTTCAGAGTCTCTTTAGACAAATATGTTCTCTTTTTTGTTGTTGTTGTTGTTACTGGAGATTGAACCCAGGGATGCTCAACCACTGAGCCACATCCCCAGTTCTTTTTATTTTTTATTTTGAGACAGAGTCTCACTAAATTGCTTAGGGTATTGCTAAGTTGCTGACATTGGCTTTGAACTTGCAATCCTGCTTCAGTCTCCCAAGTAGCTGGGAATATAGGCATGCACCATGATGCCCAGCCTCTCCTCCCCTTTCTACACAAAAATAATACAATGTATAGTAAGCTTTTATTGTTTTATTTATTTATTGTGTTTATTTTTGAGATGTACACAGAAGTCTCATTCTTATTTGTAGCATTAAATTGGTTGCTGTTACAGATATTGCATACTAACACACACATACATACACACACACACACACACACACACACACACCTCAACTAGGACTGCTGGATCAAACAAAATAATACATTTTTAACTTGTATTAAAGTATACCAATATATACAAAATAATGCACAACACATATGTAACTCAATACAATGTTGCCTAATTGCCTTTCATGGGCATTATAACAACTTTCATTTGGCCAGGCACAGTAGTACACACCTGTACTCCTAGCTACTTGGAAGGCTGTCGCAAGAGGATCACCAAATTCGAGGTCAGTCTCAGGAACTCACTTAACTGAGACTCTTTCTCAAAATAAAAATAAACAGGGGGCTGGGGTTGTGGCTCAGTGATAGAGCACTTACCCAGCATGTGCAAGGCCCTGGGTTCGATCCTCAACACCACATAAAAAAAAAAAAAAAAAAAAAAAACAAAATAAAGGTGTCCAACTACAACTAAAAAATAAATGTTTTAAAAAATTAAAATAAAATAAAAAATAAAAAGGGCTGGGTGTATAGCTGAGTGGTAAAGCATCACTGGGGAGTGTCCTCTCTATGTTGCCTGGAATGGATGGCCAAAATCTCCTGGGCTTAAGCAATCCTCCTGCCTCAGCCTCCCAAATACCTGGTCTACAGGCAGCCACCATGCCCAGTATGGGGCAGCGGAAGTTGGTTATTCTCATCCAAAATGCAAGAGGGTCTTTCATCCCATATCCTTTACAACAAAAAATGTTATCCAACATTTTTACTTATTTTTTTACTTTTTTGTAGTTGTAGATGGACAGAATGCCTTTATTTTATTTGTCTATTTTTATGTGATGCTGAGAATTGAACCCAGTGCCTCATGCATGTTAGGCAAGCGCTCTACTACTAAGCCACAGCCCCAGCCCCAAACATTTTTAACACTCTATTAGTTTTTTTTTTCTTTTTTGGTACTGTGGATTGAACTTAGGGGTACTTGACTACTGAGCCACATCCCCAACACTATTTTTCTATTTTATTTAGAGACAGGGTTTCACTGAGTTGCTTAGCACCTTGCCGTAGCTGAGGCTGGCTTTGAATTTGCCATCCTCCTGCCTCAGCCTCCTGAGTTGCTGGGATTACAGGCATGCACCACCATGCCTGGCCTCTGATAAGTTCTAAAAAGAATCTCAATATGTTTTCAATTAACATGTTCTTTATGAGTGAGGTTAAGAATCTTTCACATAAATAAATAATCATTAAAGTCAAGCATAGCCAGCTGTGGCACACCTATAATCCCAGTGACTCAGGAAACTGAGTAAGGAGGATTCCAAGTACAAGGCCATCCTCAGCAAATTCACAAGGCCCTGTCTCAAAAAAATAAAAAGGACTGGGGATGTAGTTCAGTGGCAAAGCACCCCTGGGTTCAATCCCCACTACCAAAAAAAAAAAAAAAAAGCCAAAAATTCCTATTACTATTGCTACCAATGAAGGAAATAAAACAATATGTACAAAAGTTAGAAAGTAGGAGACAAAACCCAAAATTTGTGTACGATATTGTTATCTAGAAAAATCCAAACAAATCACTAAAAATGGTAATAGTAACTAACAAAAGAGTTCAGCAGAAATGCCAGTCAAAATCAACATATATAAACATATTCTCCTATATACATCAGTAATAATCATTAGAAAAATGCATAAAAATACAACTATCCAGCCATGTGCAGTGGTGCATGCATTTCTATAATCCCAGCTAATAATGAAGCTGAGGGAGAAGGACCACAAGTTCAAGGCCAATTTCAGCAGTCAGACCTTGTCTTGAAAAAAATAAAAAGGCCAGGGGATGTAGCTCAGTGGTAGAACACTTGTCTAGCATGTGCAAAGTCCTGAGTTCAATTCCTGGTACAGCAAGAAAAGAAAGAAAGAAAAAGAAAACTGAATTTTACTGAAATACATAAACTACACCATGTTCCTTGGTGGAAAGACCCAATATCAACATTTTTACAATCTCAAACACATACCCTCTCAGATTATTCCAAAACCACTGCAAAACAACTCAAAATCCTAAAGACAGAATTTTATCCCAAACCAACAGGTTTTTGTTCAAAAGAACATAAGGAAAACCAAGACTATCTTGAAAAAGAAGAACAATATGAATCTGCCTTATTAACATATAAGTACAGTAATGTAAATAGTATGGTTTCATCATAGATAAAGACAAATGAACTCATGGAATAGAAGAACCAGCACAGAAACAGAAACATTTATATATAGAAATACAGTTCATGGTAAAGATGACTTCAAATTTGTGAAGAACAAGTAGTATAATAAATTGTGCTGGGATAAATGGATACCATTTGGAGATGAAAAGTTAAAGCCTTACCTGAAACCAGACACACCCTCAAAAATTCCAGGGCTACATGTAAGGCCCTGGGTTCAATCCCCAGCACTACTAAAAAATGAACACATTCCATGTGTATCAAAGAGCTAAACATTAAAAAAAAACTACAAAACTATTAAAGGAAAACATGGCATAACATAACCTTGGAGAAAGGCTTCTTTTTTTCTTTTCTTTGTCTAATACTAGGGATTTAACATAGATGTGGTTTACCTCTGAGCCGCATCCCCAGTCCTTTTTATTTTATTTTTGAGACAGTCTCACTAATTTGCTAGGCTCTGCTCAAATTTGCAATCCACGTGCCTCAGCCTTCCGAGTTGCTGGAATTATATGTATGAGCCACTATGGCAGCTTAACCTTCAGATTTTAATCTATTTCTAGATCATTTAATCATTTAAAACAAAATTATCCACTAACAACCTGCACAAAGAACCAGTTAAGAATACTATGTCTTTTTAAAATTTTTTTTAGTCATAGATGGACACAATACCTTTATTTATTTATGTGGTGCTGAGGATCAAACCCAGTGCCCCATGCATGAAAGACAAGTGCTCCATCACTGAGCCACAACCCCAGCCCAGAAATACAAGGAAGTAAAACACAAGGTATGTACAGCCTATACTCAGATGAATATTACCAGTTCACACTTAAGTGTATGTGCCAAACACTAGAAAACCTTTTCATGCATTTTCCCATAACTAGAATCTTGAGTTAAGTAATATTGTTATTCTTGGGGCTGGGGATGTGGCTCAGCGGTAGCGCGCTCACCTGGCATGCGTGCGGCCCGGGTTCGATCCTCAGCACCACATACCAACAAAGATGTTGTGTCCGCCGAGAACTAAAAAATAAATATTAAAAATCCTCTCTCTCTCTCTCTCTCTCTCCTCTCTCACTCTCTCTTTAAAAAAAAAAAGTAATATTGTTATTCTCATTTTACAAATGTGGAACCTAAGGCACAAAAAATGAAGTAGCTTGCCAGGCACTGTGTGGGTACCGATAGTCCCAGCTAAGACTTGGGAAGCTGAGGTAGAAGGATCCTTTGAGCCAAAGAGTTTGGGGCCAGCATGGGCAACATAGTAAAAAAAAAAAAAAAAAAAGTCTCAAAATCCTCAATAAAATTCTGGCGAATCGGATTCAAAAACGTATCAAAAAAAATTGTGCACCATGATCAAGTAGGATTCATCCCTGGGATGCAAGGCTGGTTCAATATACAGAAATCAATAAATGTTATTCACCACATCAATAGATTTAAAAATAAGAACCATATGATCATCTCGATAGATGCAGAAAAAGCATTCGACAAAGTACAGCATCCCTTTATGTTCAAAACTCTAGAAAAACTAGGGATAACAGGAACATACCTCAACATTGTAAAAGCAATCTATGCTAAGCCTCAGGCTAGCATCATTCTGAACGGAGAAAAATTGAAGGCATTCCCTCTAAAATCTGGAACAAGACAGGGATGCCCTCTCTCACCACTTCTGTTCAACATAGTTCTCGAAACACTGGCCAGAGCAATTAGACAGACGAAAGAAATTAAAGGCATAAAAACAGGAAAAGAAGAACTTAAATTATCACTATTTGCAGATGACTTGATTCTATACCTAGCAGACCCAAAAGGGTCTACAAAGAAACTATTAGAGCTAATAAATGAATTCAGCAAAGTGGCAGGATATAAAATCAACACGCATAAATCAAAGGCATTCCTGTATATCAGCGACAAATCCTCTGAAATGGAAATGAGGACAACCACTCCATTCACAATATCCTCAAAAAAAAAATAAAATACTTGGGAATCAACCTAACAAAAGAGGTGAAAGACTTATACAATGAAAACTACAGAACCCTAAAGAGAGAAATAGAAGATCTTAGAAGATGGAAAAATATACCCTGTCCATGGATAGGCAGAACTAACATCATCAAAATGGCGATATTACCAAAAGTTCTCTATAGGTTTAATGCAATGCCAATCAAAATCCCAAAGGCATTTCTTGTAGAAATAGAGAAAGCAATCATGAAATTTATATGGAAAAATAAAAGACCCAGAATAGCAAAAACAATGCTAAGCAGGAAGTGTGAATCAGGCGGTATAGCGATACCAGACTTCAAACTGTACTACAGAGCAATAGTAACAAAAACAGCATGGTACTGGTACCAAAACAGGTGGGTCGACCAATGGTACAGAATAGAGGACACAGAAACCAATCCACAAAACTACAACTATCTTATATTTGATAAAGGGGCTAAAAGCATGCAATGGAGGAAGGATAGCATCTTCAACAAATGGTGCTGGGAAAACTGGAAATCCATATGCAACAAAATGAAACTGAATCACTTTTTCTCGCCATGCACAAAAGTTAACTCAAAATGGATCAAGGAGCTTGATATCACATCAGAGACACAGCGTCTGATAGAAGAAAAAGTTGGCTACGATCTACATACTGTAGGGTCGGGCTCCAAATTCCTCAATAGGACACCCATAGCACAAGAGTTAATAACTAGAATCAACAAATGGGACTTACTCAAACTAAAATTTTTTTCTCAGCAAAAGAAACAATAAGAGAGGTAAATAGGGAGCCTACATCCTGGGAACAAATCTTTACTCCTCACACTTCAGATAGAGCCCTAATATCCAGAGTGTACAAAGAACTCAAAACATTAGACAATAAGATAACAACTCACCCAATCAACAAATGGGCCAAGGACCTGAACAGACACTTCTCAGAGGAGGACATACAATCAATCAACAAGTACATGAAAATGCTCACCATCGCTAGCAGTCAGAGAAATGCAAATCAAAACCACCCTAAGATACCATCTCACTCCAGTAAGATTGGCAGCCATTCTAAAGTCAAACAACAACAAGTGCTGGCGAGGATGTGGGGAAAAGGGTACACTTGTTCATTGTTGGTGGGACTGCAAATTGGTGCAGCCAATTTGGAAAGCAGTATGGAGATTTCTTGGAAAGCTGGGAATGGAACCACCATTTGACCCAGCTATTCCCCTTCTCGGTCTATTCCCTAAAGACCTAAAAAGAGCATGCTACAGGGACACTGCTACATCAATGTTCATAGCAGCACAATTCACAATAGCAAGACTGTGGAACCAACCTAGATGCCCTTCAATAGACGAATGGATAAAAAAAAATGTGGCATTTATACACAATGGAGTATTACTCTGCATTAAAAATGACAAAATCATAGAATTTGGAGGGAAATGGATGGCATTAGAGCAGATTATGCTAAGTGAAGCCAGCCAATCCCTAAAAAACAAATGCCAAATGTCTTCTTTGATATAAGGAGAGTAACTAAGAACAGAGTAGGGACAAAGAGCATGAGAAGAAGATTAACATAAACAGGGATGAGAGGTGGGAGGGAAAGGGAGAGAGAAGGGAAATTGCATGGAAATGGAAGGAGACCCTCAGGGTTATACAAAATTACATACAAGAGGAAGTGAGGGGAAAGGGGAAAATAATACAAGGGGGAGAAATGAATTACAGTAGAGGGGGTAGAGAGAGGGGAGGGGAGGGGAGGGGAGGGGGGATAGTAGAGGATAGGAAAGGCAGCAGAATACAACAGACAGTAGTATGGCAATATGTAAATCAATGGAAGTGTAACTGATGTGATTCTGCAATCTGTATACGGGGTAAAAATGGGAGTTCATAACCCACTTGAATCAAAGTGTGAAATATGATATATCAAGAACTATGTAATTTTTTGAACAACCAACAATAAAAAAATATATAAAAAAATAAAAAAAATAAAATAAAATAAAAGTCTCTAAAAAACAAAAAGGAAGGGCTGGGATTGTGGCTAAGCAGTAGAACGTTCGCCTAGCACATGCAAGGCCCTGAGTTTGATCCTCAGCACCACATAAATATAAATAAATAAATAAATACATAAATGTATAAAAGTTTTTTTAAAAAAGGAAGATGGGCTGGGGTTGAAGGGAGGGGGAGGAGGGAGGGAAGAAGAGAAGAAAAAATTTAGTACTTGAACAAGATCACACTAGCTAGTAAAAACCAGAGCCAGCAGTGGTGCACACCTGTAATCCCAATGCTAGGGAGGCTGAGATAGGAGGACCACAAGTTCAAAGCCAGCCTCAGCAAAAGTGAAGTACTAAGTAACTCAGTGAGACTCTGTATCTAAATAATATACAAAATAAGGCTGGGGATGTGGCTCAGTGGCCAAGTGCTCCTGGGTTCAAACCCAGAGCCACAGGGATAGGACTATTGTAGCTCAGTGGTAGAACAGAGGGCTTGCCTAGCATATGTAAGGCCCTGGGTTAGATCCCCAGAAAAAGGAAGAGGGAGTATGAAGAGCCCAAATTCAACCCAGGAATCTCATTCCCAAGACAATTTGTAACTACTCCTAGTAAGGGGCAGCATATTATGTGCACCTATATGCACACACTATATACAACCCTGAACTGCACAGATATATATACTGTAAAACCACACAGTTCATGGGAATTTATAACAGTAAAAATATTTCCTTCCTTGCTTCCATCTTCTAGTTTTGTTTTGATAAAATCATTTCCTCAATTAAAAATGCCCATTTTATGTGAAAAAGTTCTGGGTCCAAATCAGAAGAGGGGTTGAAATCATCCCCATTTTCTTTTGTCATCAAAATTAAATAATTTCAGAGCTGGGCACACTGGTGCATGCCTATAATCCTAGCAACTCGGGAGGCTGAGGCAGGAGGATCCAGAGTTCAAAGCCAGCCTCAACAGATTAGTGAGGCACTTAGCAACTCAGCAAGACCCATACTAAATAAAATATTTTAAAAGGCTGGGGATGTGGCTCAGTGGGTTTAAACACCCCTGGGTTCAATCCTTAGTACCAAAAATAATAATAATAATTTCTATGTATCAATCACCTATCCTCTCATCCATAATTAACACCTTACTCTGCTTAACCTTTATAATGGCTATAGCCAAACTACATACTGCCCTCAGGCCAAATCTTCCTCACTGCCTGTTTTTGTGAAGCCAGACAGCTAAGACAGGTTTTTATATTTTTAAATGGTTAAAAAAATCAAAAGAAGAATATAGTATTTTGTGATCAATGAAAATTATTTGAAATTCATAATTCAGTGTCCATAAATAAAGTTTTACTAGAACATAGCCATGTTCATTCATTTACATACTGTCCATGGCTGCCACAACAGCAGAGCTGAGTTGTTCCACCAGATACTTTAAGGCCCACAAAGCCTAAAATATTTATTATCTGGCCCTTAATACAGAAAAGTTTGTTGACCCTTGCTTTGTAGTTTTCAAAAGAACCTCAGGACTAGGGATGTATACTTGCCTCAAGCACAAAGATAGGAATTCAATCCCCAGCACTGGGGGCGGGAGAGAAGAATTTCATCAGGGACTGAGGGACTGGGGATGTAGTACATAGTGCAGTGGTAGAGCGTACATGTGAGGCCCCAGTACCACGGGAAAAAATTTTTCATCTGTTTAACTCAATTACTTTTAACAACAACCCTGTGAGCTAGTTGGTATTAACCTGAATTGTGAAAATCAGGAAGGTTCAGAGAAATTTAACAGCTTTTCCAAGTCACAGAGCTAGTAAGTAAAAGGGGAGAATTCTGGCACCTGTTTTCTAGCTTGAAATCCTTTCTACCATACTACCACTTTCTAAGAATCCAACCTCTCTGGATTAATCAATGAGTTTAGACATTTGGTGCTAAAATTTACCAGATGGGTAGAAACATAAAAGCTTTAAATTGGTAGGAAAACACTTCTCAATTGAGATTCTTTGATTCCAAAAGTATAATAATAGAATACATTGCATTTCATATGTATTACACAAAGTTTAACTTCTAATTTGATTAAGAAAGGAGCCCTACAAAGTAGTTAGGGTTTTTGTTTTACCTAATAAGAAAACAGGAAGTAGGTGCTAACAGATCCACAAAATTATAGTCACACAGGCAAGGCTAGAACCTACTTCCCCTCCAGTAACATGTATACTGGGGAAAACAGGAATGTATCTATTTCTGTTTCGTTGTTTTAGGGGGAAAAAGCAGTAATTCACCTTTGTGTGGAGGGGGTGCAGTACTAGGTATTAAACCCAGGGGCTCACAATCGCTAGACAAGCCCTCTACCACTCCACTATATCCCCAGCCCAATTCTCCATTTTAAATAAAAAAAATCTAAGATGTAATTCAATCAACAAAAGATACTAAGAATTTTCATTCAATAATAAAGTCAGTTTAAAGAATATATTGGGCACTTGGGAAGGAGAAAAGGGTAAAAAGAGGAAGTTCAAATCAGGGTCTTTCCCTTCATTCCCTAGAGCCTCCACTAAGAGACATTAACAGGACTCTTAACATTGAAATACCTCCTAAAAGAAGCCTTCCCTACCTAGCTGAGCTAAAGAAGCTCTTCCCCAACATCCTAACACTCATGAAAGTTTTCTTCTTGCACACACCTGTAATTCCAGTGGCTCAGGAGGCTTAGGCAAGAGGATTGAGAGTTCAAAGCCAGCCTTAGCAATGGTGAGACACTAAGCAACTCAGTGAGACCCTGACTCTAAATAAAATACAAAATAGGGCTGGAGATGTGGCTCAGTGGTCGAGTGCCCTGACTTCAATCCCTGGTACCAAAAAAAAAAAATCTTCTTGGTATTTATATTATGAATGATTTGTTTGCTAACCAACTGTCTTCCTTCACTGTAACGAAAGCTCCAAGAGGGCAGGGATCACTGCCTTCTTTGCTTCTTTTTTATCTGCTCCCAACACACCTACTCTGACACATTGTAGAAATGCAATGAGTACTTGTTGAATGAATAATAGAACCTACAAATACTTCGGGTCGGGTAAGTCATACACTGTGGTTCACTTAAACTAACAGCTTCAGAGTAACTTATCAGTACTTTTGAAAGACTCCTTAATATATGAACGGCATGTCTTCAAGGGTTTTTATCTTCTGCTAGAAACCTTTGTCACAGTAGCCCAACATATCAAAAATTATTCTCTTGGGACTGGGGTGTAGCTCAGTGGGTGCTTGCCTAGCACTATATTGCAAATTATATTGCAAAATATAATTATATTGCAAAATATAATTCTCTGGACAGCAGTGGATATAATCAGAGCTAAACAATCACCTCATAACTCTTGGGGCTGATTAAGCACAGATTTCTTACTCTTGTTTTAAAACACATCTCCTAGTTTTAAAAGCAATTCAAATTAATGTCCCTATTTTAATTATGTTTAACTAAAGGCTGAGATTTATCAACCAATTGTGCTATCCTAAATTTAGTTCTGATTTATACAAGTAATCAAATAATAAAAGTCTTACATTATTCCTAAACAAGAAAATACATGGGTGATTATAGCCTAAGCTACAAATGAAAAGTCTCCACAGGATATTGATTGATATACATTTTAGTTAAGACACTGGCTGAAGACGTTTGGATAGGCTCCAGATCTGAACATTCATAAACTATATACCACATAACACATATTGCTTTATAAGATATATCTAATACCCATTTCTGGTTAAATAACAGATTGTAGGCCAAATATGTCTTTTCCTTAGTTTTAAGCAAAGATTTCACCCCACACAAACAATTTGAAAACAAAATACTCAATAAAAAATCACTTATATAACTAACTTTAGCATAAGAATTATTTAGTTCATCATATTGAAGTTTCTTTATCATAAAAGTCTCAGTGACTCATAAGCTCTGGAATATCACCACACTGCAAATATAGGGCACGACCTTCAAAAATGCACTTAGAGGGCTGCGGAAGTAGGTGAGTGGTATAGCACTTGCCTAGTATGTACAAGACCTGTGGTTCCAACCCCAAACTGACAAAAGGATGCATTTAGAAATATTTCTCCTCCAGTCAAGTGCATTAGCCCACACCAGTAATCCCAGTAATACAGAAGACTGAAGTAGGAGGATCCCAAGTTCAAGGCCAGGCTTGACAATTTAGTGAGATGATATCTCAAAATAAAATTTTAAAATAAAGTTGGTGATGTAGCTCAAAGACAAAAAATATTTCTCCCCAACAACTACCCCAAAAGTGATTGGATATCACCATAAATAGCTTCATTTAACAAATATAAATAGTATTGTGTGCTATGTATTTTATAGTTGAAAAACATCAAGTTAATCCACCTGCAAAAGAATGAAGCTAGCCAATACTCACAACTAACTGGAGGTTGAGACAGAAGGATCACAAATTTGAGGACAGCCTCAACAACTTATATTCTGCCTCAAATCAAAATAAGTAAAAATGGATGAGGATGTTGCTCAGTGGTAGAGTACCTGCCTTGCATGTGTAAGTCCCTGGGTTAAATTCCCTGTACCTAGCTGGATCCTTATCTCATACCATATACAAAAATGAGCTCACAATTTATTGAAAACCTAAATAGTAGAGTCAAATTTTAAATTGACATGACATTGACGGCAGTGATTTCTTATATATAAACCAAAAGCACAAGAACAAAAGAAAAAAATAGATAAACTGGACTTCATCAAATTTCAAAAATTTTGTGCCTAAAATACACTATAAGTAAAAAAAAAAAAAAAAGCCAGGCACAGTGGCACATCCATGTAATCCCAGTGGGAGACTGAGACAGGAGGACTGCTAATTCAAAGACAGCCTCAGCAATTTAGTGAGGTCCTAAGGAACTTAGTGAGACCCTGTCTCAAAAGTTAAAAAAAAATAAAATAAAAAGGGCTGGGGATATGGCCCTGTGTTTAAGCACTCCTTGGTTCAATCCCCAATACCAAAAAAAGAGAGGGAAAATGAAGTCAGGTATGGTGGAAAACACCTGTGATCCAAACTACTCCAGAGGCTGAGGCAGGAGGACTGCAATTTAAGGCTGGCCTAAGCAATTTAACAACAACAAAAAAAAAGGCTGGGGACTTAACTAAGTGGTAAAGCAACCTTGGGTTCAATTGCCAGTTCCCACCCCCCCCCAAACAAAAAGGAGAGAGGGAGAGAGAGAGAGAGAAGAAAGTAACTAAAAAGACAACTCACAGAATGGAAGAAGCTATTTTCAAATCACATATCTAATCAGAATCTAGTATCTAGAATATAAAAAGAGAACAACTGAATAAAAAGAGAACTGAATTTTTTTTGTTGTTGTTGTTGTTGTTACTGGGGATTGAACTCAGGGGCACTTGGCCACTGAGCCACATCCTCAGCCCTATTTTGCATTTTATTTAGAGACAGGATCTCACTGAGTTCTTAGCACCTCGAAGGCACTGAGGCTGGCTTTGATCCTCCTGCCTCAACCTCCTGAGCTGCTGGTATTATAGGCCTGCCCCACACCATACCCAGCCCCAAATTTTAAAATTAAGCAAAGGACTTAAATAGATCTCTCTCCAAAGAAGAAATACAGATAAATAGTCCTGGAGCACAGGGGAAGATGCCCAACATCATTAATCATTAGAGAAATACAAATTAAAAACACAATGATACTTACACACATACCAGAACAGCCATTTTTTAAAAAAGCAACAAGTGTTAATGAGGATGTGAAGAAATTGGAATCTTCATGCACTGCTGGTACAAATATGAAATGGTGCTGTCACCATGGAAAAACTGGTGGTTCCTTGACAAGTTTGACACAGGATTACTATATGACCCAGAAATTCTACTTCTAGGTACACACCCAGAAGAATTAAAAACAAGGGTTCAAACAAAAACATGTACATGAACGTTCACAACAGCACTCCACATAAAAGGTGGAAATATCCCAAATATCCATAGACAGATGAATAGATAAACAAAATGTGGTAAAGCCATACAATGGAATATTACTCAGTCTTAAAAGGGAATTATATACTAATACTATGCCTCAACATGGGTGGATCTCAAAAACATGCTAAGTGAGATGAGTGTGGTGACAGACTCCTACAATTTCAGCTAGTTGTGAGGCTCAGGAAGGAGGATTAAAATTACAAGGACAGGACTGGGAATATAGCTCAGTTGGTAGAGTGCTTGCCTTCCATGCACAAGACCCTGGGTACAATCCCCAGCACACCAAAAAAAAAGTCACCAGGGACTAGAGGGAAGGAAGAAAGGGGAGTGACTGTTTACTGGGTACCATTTCCCTCTGTGGTGATGAAAACAGACAGTGGTTCTGCTTTACATAACATAAAGTTACCTAATGCCTCTGATTGTACACTTTATTTCTCTGACTTCATTTCTATTATTTTTTAAAATATTTATTTTTTAGTTGTAGATGGACAGCATGCCTTTATTTCACTTATTTATTTTTATGTGGTGCTGAGGATCGAACCTCACATACGTGAGGCAAGCGTGCTACCACTTGAGCCATATCCCCAGCCCGTTCAATTATCATAAAATTGCTACATGAACATGATTTAAGACGTTAAATAGTACCAAGAGGATGAAAAGGGAAACAAAAGAAGATATCCCTCTTTAACTTTCCCTGTGTTTTTGTCAGCTTTTTGTAACTTGAATTGTATACTTTAAAATGGTTCAAATGGTAAATTGTTAAGGAATTGTTTCACAATTTTAATAGTTACCATGCTAAAAGGCAGAAATCAATGTACTTCATTTCCATTAAGATTTTTTTAAAAAAATGGGCTGGGATTGTGGCTCAGCGGTAGAGCACTCACCTAGCATGCGCGGGGCCCTGGGTTCGATCCTCAGCACCACATAAAAATAAATAAATGGAATAAAGGTATTGTGTCCAACTACAACTAAAAAAACAAATATTAAAAAAAGATTTTTAAAAAAGAGCTAGGGACATAGCTGAGTGGTAGAGTGTTTGCCTAGCATGTGTGAGGCCCTGGGTTTGATCCTAGCACCATAAAAAAAATAAAGAACAGGAAAAAATATAAAATATATAAAAAATAAAAAGAGCATTAAAGACTCATTTCTGCAATAAGTCAATCTCAACGTTTTTCAAACCAAATATCTCATAACAAATTCTACCAAAACAATATAAAGTGGCATAAATTGCTGAACACAGTGACATATGCCTGTAATTCCAGCATCTTGGGAAGCTGAGGCAGAAGGATTTTGATGTCCAGCCAGCCTCAGCAATTCAGCAACTCAGTGAGACCCTGTCTCTAAATAAAATATGAAAAAGGACTGGAGATGTGGCTCAGTGATTAAGCAGCCCTGGATTCAATCCCCAGTACCAAAAAGGGAGGGGGGCATCAATTCTATTTTTGAAGATTAAGGGATTTCTCAATAAATACCTTTATAGATGTCTTTTATAGTCATAGAATGTCTCCTAACAATATCACAAATTTTATGATATCTCAAACAACAAAAAAAAGACAAACTCTTTTGAAAGAATTCCTGCTTTTAGCCAAGAGATGTAATCAAGTATACCTGCAAATAAAGCCAGTCTACTTATGTTGAGAGACGAAAGATTGTTTTTTCTTTCACACAATCCTCCCCCAGCATAAAAACATATTCACAAACATACTCCATTAATTATTTTTAATTCAATTACCTGACTAGAAGTCTGTTGGTAAAGTAACAGTCCCCCCCCACACACACACCTTTTTTTAAAATTTCTATCTACTATGGTTCTTTGCAGCCACTGGTTTTATCATTGACTTGGCTAAGCAATGGACAGCGTGGTAAAAACACAAACTCCTCTATTTTAAGGAAGACAGTCAAGTTAACACTACAGAAATCTAAATCCTGAAACAGTCTAGAATAATTAGAGCAACAAATGCAGATTGTGATATAAGAATTAACATTGTTCTAGAAATCAAAACTCCAGGATCTACCACTTATTAGGGCAAGTCTTATTTTTCTCAGCTTTGTATTCTCTTTCAGATAAAATGTGGAAAATATATTTCCTGCCTGCCTCCCAACAGAAATACAGTAATAAAATTATGCACAATGGGAACTCTAAAGAGGGGCACCCTAATCTAGCTTCTTGGAAGACGTCTGCAAAAAGAAGAAAGTTGGGACCAAGATAGGCTTTCAGGAATAGATGAAGGCAGAAGTAAATCCTTCACCTCAGCCTCAACCTAAGATTCCAGTCTTATCTCATTCTGCTCCCAAATACATCATGCTTACACTTTCAATCCTCCATACTTCAATGTTCTTACAATCTAGGAACATCTAGTTCAAAACTGGGAGACTACCTTGCCCCAGTTGCTGTAACATTTCCAGGCTCTAAAGTTGCCATTACACTTCTACTGTATTTAATGTATATACTAAGTATTCATCTCAATCTGAGAGACTGTGAACACAGTATTAACTTTTGTATTCAAACTGTGGGTAGCCAAAAAAAGATTACACTCCTTCCAGTATCTAAATAGAATACAAGAAATGTTCTCAAATTTGCAACATTTCCAAAAGAACACAATACATGTCAGTAAAATTTGTAAAAATTATCATGAAAAGTTAAAAATCTATAACCATTAATCTTGATCCAGAACAGAATGAAACCATGACAAGACATCCTTACCAGAAGATACGAAATGTATTCAGAGAACAAAATGTCTAAGTAATGGTTATAATTTAAACTCACACCAAAAAGCAAATGCCAATTTTCAAATAAGATAAATTCAGAATGACCAAAAAAAAATCACATAATTATTTAAGCATTCAAAATCAGCTTTAGTGCATCTTAGCTATCTTTTAACCAAGGTATCTTTTCCTGGGACTGATGAGTTTAAACAATTTTTAGATACTGTCTAGAAGACACCTGCGGCTCTCTGTCATATACTAAGACCTCTTTGAAAGTTCTCTTGGTATTAAAACTTACTATAGATGAAAAACAGATAACAAAGCATCCAAAATTGGATGCAATCACCACTACACATAAGATTCACAACTCAAAGGCTCTTTATTCATATAACTGCCTCAAGAGTAACTCTTAGGAAGGAATAGCCATACCACTCGCATCTATTTTGAGACTTCAGTCTCATTTTAAGAATGTCTATCAACTCCCAAGATACGGAGATACACACGTGCAGTATTTCCACCCACACTCCACTACCTAAATGTTTCACCACTCTAGTCAAACAAAATCTCTTTCAATACAATGAGGCCACCTCACCACTTTTATCCTAACCCTATCATACCATCTCATTCCCGTCCTGTCAGTCACAGAACACACAACACCCCTTCGCAAGTTACACATGTCTATTCCCTTGAAACAAACACATTTACACAAATAGCCTGCAATATCCTTCACCCTTACCCAGTGCTAGTGACCCTCACAAATCAACTGAATCTCTAAATTATGCCCTCTTTCCCTCATCCCATTTCCATCAACACAACCAACAGAAACCTTACTCAACTTCCCACACCCGAAGCTATCTTCAGTCGTAATCTCACTTTAAATGATCATTCAGTCCTTTGTCAACCGTCTCCTGGTTCTTCTCCTGTATCCTCCTCACCTTCCCTGTCCCAGGGTTTTCCATCAGTTTCAAAAGTTGCCACTATCAAACCAACCCCCCCCCCGAAACAAAAAAGATAAGAAAACAAAAAACACACCTCAATCTCAAATCTGCCTTTTCCCACTTTCCCCTCTTAATTTTCCTCCCCGCCTATCGGTTCACTTCGACAGCAGCTCCGACAACCCCTTAGACCCTAGTCTGGCCTCATCCAGTACCTATTGGTGACGGCACTCATCCTGCCTGGGTCAAGCTGCCCCCCACTAGGGCGCTTACTCCGAACAGACTCTTGGCCGCCGCTGCCTCCCTCCATTCATCCCCGGCCCATTCATCTCTCAGCCCGATCCCAGACACGCCCCCCGGCCTCCTCCCTCTCTCCCACAGCCCAGCCGGCCCGGGACCCTCACCAGACTAGAGACTCTCACGGAGGGAGACTGACTCTTTTCGCTTCTCCCTTGCCCTCTCTCAAGCCTTCTCCAGCCCCCCGACGAGCCACACTGTAGAATAGCGACATACACACACACCGTCTCCTCCTCTATCGTCTCCTCGGATGCTTCTTACTCCCCTCCTCGATGTCTCGGGCTTTGCTCCCCGTCGTGTGCGCGTGCGCGCGTGAGCGTCTCCCCGCGAGCCCACCGGGCCAGCTACGGCCGGTAGGTAAAGAGCGGGCGGGGTTAGGGGAGCGGGGTACGAGCCCGAGCTCGCGCTCGCCCGGGAGCTGACCAGGCGCACGCGTACTCCAGCCAGGGAATTCAGATGGATAGGAGAGAGGGGCGGAGGGGGGCGGGGAAGGGAGGGGAGGAAAGGAGAGGGGGAGGGGCGGAGAAAGCCAACGGAGCAGCCCCAACTCCGAACGGCCCCTATCGCAGCGAGGTGCCGAGTGGCTAGCCAACTAGAGCGTGCGCACGCCTCCCCCGCCCTCTTCAACGCAGCGGGAGAGGGATGCGCGTCGAGGAGAAAGGCTTCTCCCCCTTCCAAAAAGAAATCTCTTTGAGGAGCCACACGCGACACCCCCAGAGTGTTGTGAAGCTCTCGCTCTTTCCACAAATTCTATGCCCTCTCCCCTCAAAAAAGAAAAAAAAAATCTAAGCACACACTACTTCCTAGCCACCCATCGCCCACTATCAGTTCTCCGCAAGCCTTTAAATGCGGTAGCTGTGTGGAGAAGTGGTACCCGCCAGTACCTTTTCACCCACCACCCCTAACTCCCTTTTTCCAACTCCCAGTTTTTCTCGCGAGACCCGTACCTGCTGGCTTCGGGATTAGAAGTCGAAGCACAGATTTACAAATACCGGTCTCCCGGTTACGTTGCGAGGGCAACGGCCACGGCATGTCCCCCCCACCCCCCAGGACCGCAGTGCGCGCGCGCGGGGGCTGGGCAACAACCAAAGCAGGGATGGGAAAGGGAAGCTATGAAACGGATTTTTGACGGCATGTAACCGCTAGGCCTGGGCACGTGCCCTGCGCCTCACAGGCGGGTGTGGTGTATCCTGGGAATTGTAGTTTTTGCTCCCACCTTCAGTCCCACTCCCACCCTCAGCTTTACTTAGGCCTCTGACCGGGAGGGGGATTACAGACGCCATTTTGCCGGGAACAATGGCCCTAGGCCCTGGCGATGGCGGTAGGGGGAGGGAGCAATGTTTTAAGGGTTCAGTTAACCTCCCCTGGCCCCTCGGTGCCATAGCAACCCCTTCAGAAACCTGGCCCCGCCTCCTCGCTGCTCTATGGGCTCCTGGACTGCGCGCATGCGAAGAGGCCACCCCCTGGGGCTGGCTGTCTCCCACTGTCCACCTTCCTGAAAAATTCCCAGGTCCTCTTGCTGGTAGTGGATGCTGCCTTCTTCCAGCTTTCCCTACATGTTAACCTCAGCCCAGCAGCTTTATTTAAGAAGTGCTTCCTGTGCTGTATGAGACAGTGCAGAATTATTTCTGTCATGCTCACATCAACGATCCTGACTTGACAGAAGAGGAAACTGAGGATCATGAGGGGAAAATGGACTTGACTTGCTCAAGTTCACATAACTATATATGGAAGAGTGAAACTTGAGCTTAGGTGTGCTTTCTCCAGAGCTTAGGCATTTTCAGTTCCCCAGGATGCATCTGGTATCAGCACCTGAATGAAAACTCTTAAAGGGCAGGATTTCTTTAGCAATGCCCCTCAAACAGGATGTCTTGAGGGTAGGAGGCAATATGGAAAATACCAAGCTACTCTTTACAACTGCCCACCCTCAGAGCCTATTCTCTGAGTTATACACACCTCTCCTCTCTACCCAACTTTTTAAAAAAACTTTTCCCAGAACCTTAGCCTTTTTCAGCTCTTTAAAAAGAAACTATCAGCTGGGCGTGGTGGCTCACGCCTGTTAATACCAGCGGCTCCGGAGGCTGAGCCAGGAGGATCGCAAGTTGCAAGCCAGCCTCAGCAACTAGGAGGTGAGCTAAACAACTGAGACCCTGTCTCTAAATAAAATAGAAAATAGGGCTGGGGATGTAGCTCAGTAATT
This sequence comes from Urocitellus parryii, assembly GCF_045843805.1. Classification (NCBI taxonomy): domain Eukaryota; kingdom Metazoa; phylum Chordata; class Mammalia; order Rodentia; family Sciuridae; genus Urocitellus; species Urocitellus parryii. The sequence continues at coordinate 86,674,526 of NC_135547.1, read as the reverse complement.
GAGTGCACCTGAGTTCAATCCCTGGTACCACCCCCCTGCATACCTGTAGTCTCAGAGACTCCGGAATCTGAGGCAGGAGGATCACAAATTCGAGACCAGCCTCCACAAATTAGTGAGGTTCTAAGCAACTTGGCAAGACTCTGTCTCCAAATTAAAAAAATAATAATAATAATAAAATAAAAATGGCTGGGGATGTGGCTCAGTGGTTCAGTGATTAAGCACCCCTGGGTTCAGTCCCTGGAACAAAAATAACACCACAAAAGAACTATCAGCTGGATACGGTGGCACAAAGGACTCAGAAGGCTGAAGCAGGAGAATTACAAATTTAAGGCCAGACTGGGAAATTTAGACATACCCTGTCTCAATTTTTTAAAAAGGCAGGGGATGCAGCTTGTTGGTAAAAAGAAAAAAAAAGAAAAAAAAGCCCCCTGGGTTCAGCACCAAATAAATAAATATGACTATCAATGAAGTTAACTGCAGTTTCCAAGGTCCAAATGGAATGTAACAGAAGGAGGCCTTGTAGCTCTGTCTCTTGTATCTACAACCTTTTTTTTTTTTTGAGGATCGCTGTGTGTGTTTGTGTGTTTGTGTGTGTGTGTGTGTGTGTGTGTGTGTGTGTGTGTGTGTCAGAGAGAGAGAGAGAGAGAGAGAGAGAGAGAGAGAGAGAGAGAGATTGAACTCAGGGTCAGATATGCTAGGCAACTGTTCTACCACTGAGCTACATCCCCAGACCTTTTCATTTTATTTTGAGGCAAGGTCTTGCTAAATTACCCAAGCTGGCCTCCAACTTGTGATCCTTTTGCCTCAGCCTTCCACATAGCTGGGTTTATAAGTGTGCACCACTGTACCCAGCCAAAGTTCACTTATTATTCCCAGTATTGCCAGAACTTGTAAGGTAACAAGACCATGAACTTAATAAATTTAAACTCCTATCTTCAATCAATTTCGACCATGGAGGGAGACAGTGAACAATAATCAGGGATAAGAAGTCCAGACACTCCACCTGTAGAGATGTTCCTTTCTGGCAGATTTGGAAGAACAAAGTATGTATTCTCTAAATAATACCAGACTTGTCTCTTACAGTTCTCTGTATTCCCAGTTAGTTGAAGAATGGATGGATTCTCCTGTACTCTTTCTTTCCTCAATGCTCCTAAATATAGTCCTTATTCTCTGTTGAGCTATTGACTACTGTGGAGGGAAACTCTGGAAGATTAACTAACCACCAAGGGGCAGTTTCAAAGATTACCAATACGTTCCAAGTCTTTGTAGGTCCTGACTCTCACAGAGTAAGAAATGTGTGGCCACCTTTTTTGTTTCTCAATGTTGACCAAATCATAAAACTCCTACATACATTCCTTTATGAAAAGCAAGGCACCTAGCTCAGTTATGGCCCTGTCCCTCTCACCTTTGTCTCTCAGCCTAATGATGTAATCAATACAAGGATACATAGAAATGTTAGCGCTTCAACCTGCTCAGAGGTGAACTCTTCTGAGAAGTCCCTCTTTGACAGCCTCTTTTAAATATAAGCAAAATAAGCCAGACACAAAAAGACAATTATGTTTTCTTTCATATGTGAAAACCAAAAAGAAAAAAAAATCACTTGGAAGCATAAGAGGGCCTATTAGAGAAAGGGAAGGAGAACAGGGAAGCAGGAAGATGGTAAGTAGAAGAGAGGTTGAATATGATCAAAGCATGATATATGCATGGATGGAAATGTCACAGCAAAACACATTAATTTGTACAATAAATATGCAATAATAATTATAATAAAAAATGCCTGTTAACCCATTATGTCCCAAGTTTTTGATTCTGTATTATTTTGTGGGGTTTTTTGTTTGTTTGTCTTTGCAGTGCTAGAAATTGAACCCTAGAGCCTCACACATGCCAGGCAAGCTCTACCACTGAGCTACATCCATGAACCCTCAAATACTATTTAAAGGTTACCATAAGGGGTATATTTATTCCTCAATTTAAGTTCTTATAGCTGTGCCACATTTTGGACAATGGGACAAAATGGGTTAAGTAGTGTGACTTTTACAAGCTTTAGAAATTTGAAAATCAAATAAGTCTGTTCTCCTCCAAGTACAGGCCCTTCTCAATTTAGACCTCTTATTGGCATATGTACTCTTCTGTTTGAGACGCTCTAATCCAGAACTCAGCACAAATGCCACTGTATGCAGAAAGGGGAGTGGGCAATTATAGCTAATCACCAGTATACATCAGGGAACATTCTCTTCCCTACCCACTGGCTTCCACTGTCTCTCAAGTGGTATTTGTGGTGTTCCTACCCATCAAACAGAAAAATTTGACTTGCATTAACCACTTGTAGTTTGGCTTTACATTATTCCAGGAAAACATCTTTCAATAATATAGTTCATCATTTTTGGAGGCTCTGGTGCCAAGAAAGCACAAAAGCTTTCATTGGAATTATTTTTAGAACCCAGCATCCCACAGGGGTGGGAGCAAGGGATTAGTTTTATGACCCTACTAGCTGTTGGTCTCCTTTCTTCCACATGGGATGGTAACATCTTCCATCAACAAGGTGAACCTCAGAATTCAGAGCTGACTACTGCAGCCGTGGGTAAAGTTGTGACTTCTTCTGAAACTCAATTTATGGTTCTGTGCCCTCCTTTTACCAAGTTATTAGGAGAACAGTATCAATAATTGTTCACATTTATTTCCCTTAACCCAGGTGATAGCACAATTTGGGGATCTTAGGAGGTGCACAGACATGAGTGTGGAAAGTGAAGGTAGAATAAGTGTACCTGCATCTAATTCCTTAGATACTGGCAATTACTGCTAAGCCCTCTGCCCATGTGAGTCCTTTCAAGTGCTAAGGTCCTCTCCAAGTCTTTCACATACTTGAGGCACAAAATAATTTACTGAAGTCATTTATTGATCTGTCTGTCAAGACATTCCACAAAGTTCTTCCTCTCTTGAATCTTCCCACCAACCAGGTATTTCTCTGGGGAAGCTGAGCCCAGTCTGCATTGCTTGAGCTCCCACAGAGTTCTCTCTCTGTTCTTCTCCCCAATGGGAGTGGAGTGAGGAAGAGAATAATTGCTTTTTAGGGTTCGTGCAAGTATTTTATTTATTCATTTATTTATTTTACAGTAGAATGCATTTTGACATATAGTAGACAAATAGAGCACAATTGCTCATTCCTCTGGCTGTACATGGTTCAGAGTTACTCCAGTATATAATCACACATGTGTATAGGGTAATAATGTCTGTCTCTTTTGTGCAAATATTTCTTCTTTCAAGTTCTCTTGGCCAAATACCTGGTCTCTGCCCCTGCATCCTAATCCCCCTTATCTGAAAGTTTGTGCTTTTGGAACACAAAAACTAGAAAGACAGCCAGGTGTGGGGGCACACACCTTCAAGCTACTTCAGAAGCTGAGGCCAGAGGATCACAAGTTCAAGCCCAGACTGGGAAAATCAGTGAGATCTTTTCTCAAAATAAAAATAAATTAAAAAGGACTAGGGATGTGACTCAGTGGTAGAATGCCCTGGGTTTAGTTTCCAGTAGAGTAAAAAGCAAAACAAAAAAAGAACCTAGAAAGACTAGCAGAGTGTTTTCCTGCCTTGGTACCCCCCTCCCTTGAGATATACCACAAAACTGACTATGTGGAAAGGAAGGTGGAGGAGAAAAATACAGGAAAGAAAAAAGTTCATTTATATCTCAAAATAATACTAAGCAACATTCTTCCTATATTAAATTTTAATATCCTAATGAAGAAAATGTATTTGTTATCCAGATGATCCCTGCTCAAGACAGTAACTCTCAGAGCTTAAATGCCTGGGTGGTCTTTTCCCTAAGCAAGCTTTAGCACTGGGAGAATTTCTCACATGGATCATCAAGGGGTTACTGTTGTCCTCTCTCCTTCCTCCCAGTATAAGGAATACCCTCTAAGTAAAAGTGATCATTGCCAACCTTAGAAGTGAATAGCTCTCTTTGGTTTAGTGACTAACTTGAAAACACTCCCCACCTCGCTGACTAGACAATGCAATTTCTCTAGCTTTTCTATGGAGTCTGGTCTCCTCTTCTTAGACAGTCTTTCCTTATGTGCCCAGGGCATATATCAGGAGCAAGTTGCCTTGGTAATTGACTCTTAGAGAACCTTAAAATTGTTAAATCCGTATCATTTCTATAAAACTTGTGAAGTGTCCTGGATCTAAACTCTTCTGTAAAATCCATATAGTGCTAGGCTACAAAGCCTAAGTTAGGATTGCTAGAACACCCCTTTCCTCTCCAGAAGAATATCAGTTCTTTTAGAAATGCACAATGTAGCTGGGGGCGGTGGCACACACCTATAATCCCAGCAACTCAGGAGACTGAGGTAGGAAGATCAAGGCCAGCCACAGAGACTTATTGAGACCCTTGTCCCCTGTCTTTTAAAATAAAAAAAAAGTAAAAAGGACTGGAGACGTGGCTCAATGGTAAAGTGCCCCTGGATTCAATCCCCAAATCAAAAAAGAAAGGAAGGAAGGAAGGAAAAGGAAAGAAAAAATATATAGACTAACATAGTATAATCTTTTGGGAATCAGAAAATTCAGTCTCCTTTGCTAACTAACTAGGCTTCATTTGTCTGCCTGCCTTCCCTTCCTTCCGCTCTTCTTCTGTCTGTTCCCCTGACCCCTTTTTATCTACCCAAGCATTCTGTAAGTCTTTCAAAACAGTTTTATCTGGGGCTGGAGATAGAGTTCAGTGGTTGAGAACTTGCCTAGCATGTATAAGGCCCTGGATTCTATCCCCAGCACCATAAAACAAAACAAAACAAAATAGCCTTGTCAGAAATCTCTCACAAAGCAAGTATGACCACTAAGTCTAACCACTAAGTTGTATAATAATGCTAATAATAATGGAAGCTAATAATTAAGACTGTGTGCTTAAGATATTATTATTAATATTATTATTAATTAATATTATTATTAATATTATTTTTGAAATGAATAAACCAAGACACAAGGTGGTGAAATAACTTGCCCAGGGTAACTCATCAATTAAGTGACAGAACTAGAATTTGGACGCAGTTAGTTTAGTTCAAAGTCTATACTCCTAAACATTTTGTTCTGTCTGTCTTTATTATCTGATTCCATTTAACATTGGGCTCCATTACTTTGAGACTGGAAAATAACTTCATTTTTTTGGTACCAGGGAATGAATCCAGGGGTGCTTTACCACTGAGCCACATCCCCAACCCTCTTTTTTTTTTTTTTTTTGTTTTGAGATAGGGTCTTGCTGAGGCTAGCTTTGAAATTGCTATCCTCCTGCCTCAGCCTACCGATCCTCAGGGATTACAGGCTTGTGCCACCACACCCAGTGGAAAATAACTCCTTTTTAAAAAAATATTTTTATTAGTTATAGACGGACACAATGCCTTTATTTTATTTATATTTTGTGTGGTGCTGAGAATCGAACCCAGTGCCTAACACATGCTAGGCAAGTGCTCTACCACTGAGCCACAACCCCAGCCCCCAACCCCCAGCCCCCAAAAATAACCTCTTAATTCTTGATGCTCCTCCCTTCCAGGCTCAAGCCATAACTCTGGGCTGAAGCTGAGGAGGAAAGGTCCATTAAGTTCTTGATCATCAGACTATACAGGTTAACAGTCAGAGGTCCATTGCCTCTGTCTACAGTGTTCCTGTATGTAGGTCCTTGTTACATTGGGGCTATGCCAATGATGTGAGAATTTTTGTTAAGCCTGCCTAGAACAGCCCCTTTTCTCTCAGGTTTTGCTGTCTACCCAAGGATGGTGCCAGGAAGCAGGACATAGATCGGACTCTACCAAGGACTCAAGGATCTCCCTAATAGCATTGCATTATGCTCAGCCCTAGAGAGCAGGAATGGCCAGAATCTGTCTTTAGGTTGCATAAAGTACTTACGCCTTTATATTTCCTGCCCTAAACAGTTTATCTATGTCCCTAATCCCTTTCCCCTAAGGACTCCAGAGATGGTAAAGTAAAGATGGGAAAGTAAAGTCTTTCAGGTTTGTTTGTTTGTTTGTTTGTTTGTTTTTTGTCTTGCCAGATTCCTTCCCCTAAAATGATAGAAACCAGGGTAGAGTAAAGAGGATATATAAAAATTAAAAGCAATAACTACAGCGGGGCACTGTGGCACATGCCTGTAATCCCAGAGGCTCATGAGGCAGAGAATGGAGGATAACAATTTCAAAGACAGCCTTAGCAATTTAGGGAGGCCATAAGCAACTTTGTGAGGCCCTGTCTCAAAATAAAAAATAAAAAGGGATGGGGATGTGGCTCAGTGGATAAGAGCTCCTGGGTTCAATCCCTGGTACCAAAAATTTTTAATTTAAAATAAATAAAAGCAATAACTTCAGAAAATATAAATGTATCTAAGTTTCTAAATTTCATTTCTGTGCCAAAAGTACATATTTTAACAAATGATACTTTCAAAATTAATTAACCAAAGGCTGAGGGTATAGCTCAGTAGCAGAGCACTAGCCTAGCATGCAGCAGGCCCTGGATTCATTCCTCAATACTGCAAAAACAAAGCAAAAACCCAGCAAAAAGAAATCAAAGCTAGATCCTTATCTTGTGCCATATACAAAAATTAATTCTAGATGAATGTCCATTTCCCTATATCCATCCATTGATGATAGAAATATGAATCATTACTACCAATTTTTTTTCCCAAAGTAATCTGGAAAAAAAATGTAATCCAATTAAAAATCTACAGTATCAGTTCAGAACGATTTAGACTGGGTCCCAAGTAACAGAAAATGTGATTAATAGTGACTTAAACAAATAGATTTTGATCCCATCCCTGAATATATATATATATAAAGTATATGTATGTATATATGTATATATAATGTTATATTTATATATATAATGTTATATTTTTATATATATATATATATAACACATAACAAGAAATCTCACAAAATGAGAAATCTGGAGGGATACAGATGCCAGTATTAGATTGGCTGCTCAACAAGGTAATCAAGAACCTAGGCTTGACTAGGTGTGGTGGTGCATGCCTGTAATCCCAATGACTCAGGAGGCTGAGGCAGGAGGATCCCAAGTTAAGGCCACTCTAGACAACTGTATCAAAATAAAAAATATTTTTAAATATTATAAATATATAAATAAAAATAATAAAATGGTCTGGACATGTAGCTCAGTGGCAGATCACTTGCCTAGCAAACACAAGGCCTTGGGTTTGATGATCCTCAGTGCTGTAATAGCAACAACAACAAAAACCCTAAGCTTTACCTCACACGTGTTATAAAGTATATTATATATAAAAAAGAAAAATAAGTATTGTCAGACTTAGTAATGCATGCCTGTAATCCCAGCAGCTTGGGAGGCACAGACAGGAGGATTGAAAACTTAAGACCAGCTTCAGCAATTTAGCAAGGCCCTAAGCAACTTAGTGAGACCCTGTCTTAAAAAAAAAAAAAAAAAAAGGCTAGGGTGGGGATGTAGTTCAGTGGTAAAGCGCCTCTGGGTTAAATCTCTAGTACAAAAAAAAAGTACTGATGAGGATGAGGAGAAAAATATTGTTGGGAATGTAAATTAGTGCACACATTGTAGAAAATAATATGGAGATTTCTTAAAAATTTAAAAATAGAACTACCATATGATCTAGCAATCCCACTACTGGATATATAGCCAAAGAAAATGAAATCAGTATATTGAAGAATCACTTGCATTCCCATGTTCATTGTAGCACTAGTCACAAAACACAATAGCCAAAGTATGGAATCAAACTAAGTGTCCATCAATGATGAATGGATAAAGACAATATGGTATAAAAATACAGTGGATAATATTTAGTCTTAAAAAGTCTTGAAGGGCCCATTGGAGTGTAGCTCAGGGATAGGGCACTTGCCTAGCATGCATGAAGCCCTGAGTTCCAACCTCAGCACAGAAAAAGTTCATAGAAGTAGAAATTCATAGAAGAAGAATGGTGGTTACCAGGGGTGGGGGGAAGGAGATTGATGAAATGTAAGTTGAGGGATACAAAATTTCAGCTAGACAGGAAAAATAGGTGCAAGAGATCTATTGTATAACAAGCTGACTATAGTTAATAAGAATGTATTGTGTTCTTGATTTCTAAGAGAAGATTTTAAGTGTTCTCACCACAAAATATGATAAGTATAAGGGGTAACATATATGTTAATTAGTTTGATTTAGCCATCCCACAATGTATAAATATTTCAAAATATGTTGCACACAATACACACACATAATATTCATTTGTCAATTAAAAAGTAAATAATACCCAGCAGCTTGGGAGGCTGAGGCAGGAGGATGGCAAGTTCTAATCCAGCCTCAGTAAATGTGAGGTGCTAACCAACTCAGTGAAACCCCATCTTTAAATAAAATACAAAATAGGGCTAGGGATGTGGCTCAGTGGTTGAGTGCCCCCTGAGTTCAATCCCTGGTACCAAAAAAAAAAAAAAAGTAAATAATACCTGGGCAGAGTGGCACACACCTGTAACCCCAGCTACTTGGGAGGCTGAGGGAGGGGGATCATTAGTTTAAGGTCGGCCTCAGCAATTTAGTGAGACCCTGTCTTAAAAAATAAAAAAGTTCTGGGAATCGTGATTCAGTTGTTAAACACCCTCAAATTCAATCTCTGGTGCCTAAATAAATAAATAATAAAATAAGGTGTGTTTTTTTTTTGTTTGTTTGTTTGTTTTGTACCAAGGATTGAACCCAGGTCACTTGACCATGAGCCACATCCTCAGTCCTTTTAATAATTTATTTTCAGATAGGGTCTTGTTGCTTAGAGCCTTGCTAAATTGCTGAGGCTGGCTTTGAACTTGCAATCCTCCTACATCAAGCTCCTGAGCCTTTGGGATTACTGTGCCTGACAGTAATTTTTGGAGTTGGAGGAGGAGGAGGAAAGAAAACAAACCTAGGATTTTTCCATTCTTCTACTCCACCATCTTTGACATATTGGCTTTTTGTCCCTAGGCTTTTAATTCATTCTCACAAGATGGGCTGCTAAATCTGGATAATACAACCACATTAAAAGGAAGAAATAGGAGTAAAGGGATAGCAGTGACCAGGGAAGCAAAAGAGAGATCACTCTCCTTTTTTCAAGGAAGTCAATTGTTTTCCAGACACACTCCCAGCAAATTTATCAATATAAATTAATCTGTTTTTTAACAGATAAATGTTTATTTAAGAAAGTAGAGGCACATTCAAGAGAGAATGTATGCAATCTTCAGAGGAAGAGACAACCTACCCATATCTCTTCTTTGCCATTAACTGTATCACATGCTACTTATAGACCAAAGCATAGGCCCATCTTCCTTGAGTAGTTTGTTGTTGTTGTTGTTGTTTTGTTTTTGTTTTGTGTGTGTGTGTGTGTGTGTGTGTGTGTGTGTGTGGTGCTGAGGATCAAACCTAGGCAATGCTAGGCAAGAGGTCTACTATTGAGCTACATCCCCAGCCTACAAAGTTCCTTGAGATCAGGGTACTCTGATACCTGAACAAAATTAGCATTCTGTTAGCAAGAAAGAAGGGGAAGAATACTAGCTAATTAGGCAACCACCATATTGCTATATACATTTACACTTTGATGTAGCTGTTTGGAATATATACCATAGAAATAAAAACATCAAGAAAACTCCAACTACTTAGCAGGCTAGGGCAGGAGAATTGCAAGTCCAAGACCAGCTGGGGGTAACTTAGTGAGACACTGTCTTATAATAAAATAAAAAGGTCTGGCTGGGCAAAGTAGTGCATGCCTGTAATCCCAGCAACTCAAGAAAATGAAGCAGGAGTATCACAAGTTCAAGACCAGCCTGGACAACTTAGTGAGACCTTGTCTCAAAATAAAAAGTAAAAAGGGCTGGGAATGTATCTCAGTGGTAGAGCACCTCTGGGTTCAATCCTCAGTACAGCAAAATTAATTAATTAATTACAATAAATAAAAAAGGCTAGAAATATAGCTCACTGGTAAAATGCCCCTGGGTTCAATCCCCAGTCCAAAAAAATTTTTAAAGAGCCACGGTGGCATGTTGTGTGTCTATAATCCCAGAAATTTAGGAGGCTGAGGAAGAAGGACTGAAAGTTAGAGGCCAGTCTCAGCAATTTAGCAAGTCCCTAAGCAATTTAGGATACCCTGTCCCAAAATAAAAAATAAAAAGGGCTGGTGATTTAGTTCAGTAGTAGAATGCTTACCTAGCATGTGGGAGGTCCTGGGCTCAATCCCCAGTACCTAAAAACACAAAACAAAAAACAAAAAAAAAACAATTATTGGACTGAGAGTCATGAAACCTGGGAAAAATAATTACACTAATGCTGCTACTTGGAAAAAGGGAAGCCTGCAATTATTTCCATGCCTGTGGTGGACTTAGATTGCAGATGAAGAGAAAAGTCATAAACAAGTGAGAGGGAAATAATAATTCAAGAATTATCACAGGATATTGAACAACTAATTCTCATGCACATGTTGCTTACAATTAGTCCTACAGGAATTCATTCATTCATTCATTCATAGTATTTTAATGCACAAGCAGTTAGACCCTGACCGGGTAACTGTCTCTGCATTATACCTTTCTCAAAATAGGTTCCTGAAGCTTATTTCTCATCTGGTTCTGCAGTTTAGGTGATTGATATGCTGGTTTGTTATCATCTACATAATCTGTCCTGTGCATTGGGCTTGGAGTCCAGCCTTTCCTTCACCTGTCCTTCTCCTTCCCACGAAATTGGTCCTGAAATCTGTTCTTGAACTAGATAAGCTTTTGCTTCTTGCTGCCAGATTTCCTCGATGCTGCTCATGTGGATCCAAACTGTAACCTTGCCAGTCTCTCTGCCTATGGTCCAGTACCACCAATCTCTCTCTCACATCAACCATCAGTGACCTTCCCAACCCACAGATCCATTCATGTCACTTACCTGCTTAAAACCCTTCAGTGGGCTTCCAGCCACAATGTAATAACAAGGACCAGATTTATCCTCTGCCTTAAATAATTTGAAAAAAAAGACAAAATATATTTAAGGAAAGTGTTCAGATATTTGTTATCAAGCAGTGCAGAGAAGCGAGCCCCGAGACACAGGAAACATTGTTCTATGATTGCCCCATTTTAGGCTTTTAATCCCAGGGATTAAACCCAGGGATGCTGAGCCATGTCCTCAGACCATTTTATTTTTTATTTTGAGACAGGGTCTCACTAAGTTGCTTTGTGCCTCGCTAAATTGCTGAGGCTGACTTTGAACTCACGGTCTTCCTGCCTCAGTGCCTCAAGTGGCTGAGATTACAGGCATGTGCTACCATGCCCAACCTACATCTTACCCTTTAAGAGAATTTTCAGGCCACAGTACAGAGAAGGGAAATCCTAATGGAGTTCTCTTAGATGAGGAGATGAAGCTGAGGATTCAGAGAAGCCACAATGGCTAGAATTCATAAAGCAGAATACCAGAGAAAGAAGTATGGGAAGTAGAGAGCTGCCTAGAGGAAAAATTCCAGAAGCCTTCAGAAGGTTCCCCTAGAGTCTTCAGCCCAGTTCTGAACAGCACATGCATGTGAGGATACTGTCCAAAGCAGAGATAAAAATTCTTGGAGGTTGCCTAGAGCTGAGACAATCTCATTCTTAACAGAGTGAGGAAACCTTGCAATAACAGAGACATAAGGAAAAATACTCAGAGGTATTGTATCAGATATAAGGTGAAATTATCCCTAGATTAAGACTTTCCTTATCCCATCTACAATGCCTTGAAAGCAACCCCCAAAAGTGTAAGAATGATTTTTCAAGTAACTTATCTTCCTAAAACAGCTAAAAAATCATTAAAATGGATTTTTAAAAAATAAATAAAATCCAAACCCAACATGGTAAAATTAACAATGTCTGGTGTCCAATCAAAAATTATCAAGGAATGGAGGTGTACCTCAGTCATAGAGCACTTACCTAGCATGCTATAGGCCCTGGGTTCAATCCCCAGCTCTTCAAAAATAAATTTTATCAGGTACATACAATAGCATAAAAATGCAACCAATACCAAAAAGAAAAATCAATCCACAGAAGGAGACCCCAGAAATCACATGGATGATAAAATTCATTGAAAAGGACATTTAAATAGTGATTATAAATGCATTTTGTAAGTTGAAGAAAACAGAAGGAAGAGCGAGCATGTTAAAGACAAGCATGGAATATATTTTTAAAAGACTCAAATGAAATGCATTGTCTGAAATGAAACAGACACTACTGGGGATTAACATATGTTAGTACAGAAAAGATAAGTGAATTTGAAGAACTAGTGATAGAAACTATCCAAAATGAAACACACAGAAGAAAAAGAAGACTGACAAATGAACAGAGCATTAATAAACTGTTAAACGATTCCAAGGAGAAAAAGAGGGAGATTATAAAAATTATTTGAAGAACTAGGACTGAGTATGTAGCTCATTGGTACAGCAATTGTCTAGCATGTGCAAGACCACCCCTCACTCTGTACCACAAAAACAAACAAACAAAGAACTAATGGCTGAAATTTTTCCAAATTTGTTGTAAACCAGAAAACTACAGATTCAAGAAGATGGGGGAGGGGGAAGCAAAGCAAAACATACACACAGAGGGTTGGGGGTATATAGCTAAGTAGCTCAGTGGTAGAATGCTTTTGCCTTGTCATGCCCAAGTAATCCAGTAACCCATCACCACATACAAAATTTACAAATAGGGCATGGTGATCCATACCTGTAATTCCAGATACCTGGTGGACTGAGGCAGAAAGATGCCAAGTTTAAGCCAGATGTGGCTACTTCATGAGAACCTGTCTCAAAATACATAATAAAAGGGTTGAAAATGTAGCTCAGTGGTAAAGCATCCCTAGGCCCAACCCCAGGACTATAAAAAAAAAAAGAAAGAAAGAAAGAAACATAAAATTACATTAAGGCATGTCATAATCAAATTGCTTAAAACCAATGATAAAGAGAAAATCATAAAAGCAGCTTGTGAAGAAGTCTGTACAGAACAATGATAAGAATTATAGACCTCTTGTTGGAAACAATAATGTAATCTATTGGGAACAGAAGCTCCCTTTATAAGAAAGCCTTACACTTGAAAGCATTCTACTTTCAAGAACTGTGTCATCTTTTCTATGGACCTCAGCAAACATTTGTGGGAAAACAATGAGGTTCATTTATTCACTAAACTCATTAATTTGTGAATGTGAGGTGGGAACCAGGACAGAGGGTTAGGCCAAGTCCCAGCATTTGAACTCACAGTTTCTCTGGGAGTCTAGAAAAAGATTTGTGGTTTTAAAATCTTCAGTAAATTTTGAAAATGTTCACCTATTAGTTCTTCAAACATTTTTTCTGTTTTAATGTCAGGAAGAATGAATTGTTGATAATGATTTTTAAAAGACTGAGCAGGAAATTTTTTATGCTGATGTTGACATATCTTTTAAAATCCCTTGTCAAATTTGTCCAAATCAATTTAAACAACCCTTCTTTTTCATATGATAAAATTGTGTATGATAAGTTGTGCCCTAATCAATAGCTCTGTGGAGCTGTGAATTCTTCTGATTCTAGAAGCCTGTATACATCAGTAATCTACTGATTCTCTGTCCAAAATTTTAAAAAATTCTGTATTTGCTTCATAACACTGTACCATTTTGACTCTACTTTCAATTAGGTATTTTCAGTCATGTGTACATATTTTACCTTGTTCTTTTTCTTCACAATCAAATGTCCAATTGACCAGCTAATCTAATATGCTTCACTGAAATTCATTGATTTTGACATGTTTAATAGTATTCTTTTAAATTATTAATAATATCAATAGTATTATTCCCCTCACTTTTTTTTTTTTTTTTTTTTTTTTTTTTTTTTTTTTGGTGGAGCTGGGCATCAAACCCAAGGCCACGTGTAGGCTAGGAAAGTGCTGTAGCACTAAGCTACATCCCAGCCTTGTAATCCTTTCTCTTATTTTTGCTTTCCACTTGTATTTTCATAAGAGAAAATGTAATAAGATATTTGAAGTGCTGTGTGAAATCTGCTCTACCAAGATGGCTTTATTGTAGAAACTGGAGTGTTGGCTCACAGGCAATAGCTTGAAATGTCTGTCACCTGTTATATTCAAGTCCAAATTCAGCATAAAGAAGATGGTTCAGGTATGTTAATGTATAATTTATGACTATACAGATTTTATAAAAGTCAAATGTATGAAATCTGACAACCTTCCATGAATTCAAATAACATTAATAGAAAATAATGTGTGCTATAAAAAGAAATTGAACTTAGAACAGCTAAAGGAGTTATGAGGGATTGAGTAGGGGCAACATTGTTGTGGCCTTTGAATGATTCATAAGATTTAGATAAGCCTTGGTGCTGGGGATATAGCTCAGTTGGTAAAGTGTTTGCTTTGCATGCACAAGGCCCTGGGTTCAATCCCCACTACACACACACACACACACACACACACACACACACACACACACAAAGATTTAGATAGGCCAACATGGTGGGAAAGGAATTTTAGGGGCTGCTAGAGCACTTTCCTGACAAGTGCTAGATTCCATTCCCAGCTCCTTGGGATGTGGGGAGGTGGAGCCATGGCTCTCCCCTTCCTGAGAACTTTTTCCCAAGGTCAAACAAACAGCAGTGATTAAAAAAAAAAAAAAAAAAAAAAAAAACAGCCTACCCATAAGAACAGAATTAGGAATTCAAACAAAACAGCAGTGATTTAAAAAAAAAAAAAAAAAAAAAAAAACAAACTAACAGCCTACCCATAAGAACAGAAGAGGAATTCAGGCCCCCTGCCAGCCACTCAGGTGAGGAAAAATGAGAGGTGAGGGAATGCTTGGATTTATTTGGAGCTTCCACTTTTTCTTAAGAAGATTCACTTGCTCATGAAAGGACTTGCTATTACTATTATATTATACTTATTGTATGTAGTTTACTGTACATAGTGTGAAATCCAACATATAGAGATGGGTGAATAAGATATCCATTATTTTTAATAGCCCTGCCCTCATATTCACTTCTACAGAGCCTTCCAGAAGCCCCACTAAGTGGGCAATGGGCCATTGCTACCTCATTCTCAGGCCACAGCTGATTGGACCAGGGTAGACACCTAACCTAAACTGCGCTATTAGCTTCTCTTCTCTAAGAATTTTGATGGGTGGGCTGGGGATGTGGCTCAAGCGGTAGTGCGCTCGCCTGGCATGCGTGCGGCCCGGGTTCGATCCTCAGCACCACATACAAACAAAGATGTTGTGTCCGCCAAGAACTAAAAAATAAATATTAAAAAAAAATTCTCTCTCTCTCTCTCTCTCTCTCTCCTCACTCTCTCTTAAAAAAAAAGAATTTTGATGGGTAATCAGACAATTAAGTTAGCTACATACAGGTGCTAGGCTAATAAAGATAAAAAGTTGGAGTCTTATATACCTAATTAAAATAAGTTAATTAATTTTAAAAATTGGAGTCTTGTTTTGGGGGATGGGGATGGGGGTCATGTTTAGGCCACATGAGCACTTAGCTAGCAGAGAAACCAAGTCTTCATCTATTTAATATCTGTATCCCATATAATATTATAAACTCCAGTGGTAGAGTGCTTGCCTAGTATGCATGAGGCCCTGGGTTTGATCACCATTACTGCACATGCACGCACACACACACACACACACACACACACAAGATTATAATCTCAGAGAGATAGGAACCATGCTTCTTTTATGCACCATTGTTGTCCTAGTACACCATTATGCCTGGTACATAATAGGCACTCAACAATATTTATTGTCCAGGCATGCTAGTGCATGCCTATAATTTCAACTACCCTGAAGGCTGAGGCAAGAGGATCACATATTCAAGGCCAGCCTTGTAAATTTAGCAAGAACCTGTCTCAAGATAAAAAAAAAAAATGAAAAGGGCTGGGGACAAAGCTCAGCAGAAGAACACCCCTGGATTTGATCCCCGGTATCACAGAATAATAATAACAAAAACAACAATAATATTCATTGAATGAAGTTATGACCAGCTTCACCACTTAAATCTGTAAATAGTGGCTATTTTACTTCTTTTAAAAAAATATTTTTTAGTTGTAGTTGGACACAATATTTTATTTATTTATTTTTATGTGGTGCTGAGGATTGAACCCAGTGCCTCGCAGGTGCTAGGCAAGAGCTCTACCAATGATCTCCAGCCCCTATTTTACTTCTTTTTCTTATTAATTGTTTAAACACACATTGGCATTTATTTATTCGTTTATTTAGTTTTGGTACTAGGGATTAAACTGAGGACCTTCTATAAGGTCCTTGCTTAGCATCTGGATGGCCATCTTAAGTGACAGTCCCCATTTTAAGGAAAAAGTTTTGCTTTCCCACCCAAGGGCCTTTCTGAGAAAGGCTCACCACTCCCTCATACCAACCCAACCCTTAACAACCTGCATTAGGACCTGCCCGGCTCTGATTCCTGAGCCTGCCTCATAAAAGTCCCAGAACTCAAACCTGTATTGCCTTTCTCTCCTATAGAGACATGGCCTTTATTTGTCAGCTCTGACAAATAAACTCTCCTGTGTATCTCTGCCTGGTCTCCCTCTTTCATTCTTGATTACCCGTTTCTCCTTCCTTGCTTTCCCTTCATTTTGGTGCCAAAACCAGAGATCAGGTTCCCAGGTGTGCCTGCTCCTCTCTTCAAGGATCACTGAGCACCTCTGGGCCCTGATATGGATTCTATTATGGGACCAGGCTCTCCATTCTGCCAAATGCCCTCTCTGCATCCACCACTGGACATTTCAGGTAAGACCCCTGACTCTGGTTGACCTAAGCGACCTATGGGCCCCAGGAAGGACTGTTGATCGTTTGGCACTCCCAGGGTTACCATGTGGTCGGAGGCAGCCACGGCCACAGCTTTGACAGTGATGGCTGATCCCTACTGTCAACTGAGTCTGTAGATGGTCTTTTATTTGGGTCCTGGGTTTTGAGAAATAAACCACGGAGGATGATTGGGATGTTGCTCCTGGTGAGACCTCTCTGCCTTGGGTTAATCTCTATGGCTTCTGCCCCTTTTATGGGCTTCTGCCCCTACTATGTAGTCCCTGCCGGGTGCCCAAGTACCTCTATGGACTCCTGCACCAATGCTTACCCAGCGGTAGTGATGACCCCCTGAGCATAACCGTCCTCTCGACTAGGTGATACTAGAGACTGGGGGATGCCCCACCTCTAAACTCACCTCCTACGTCTCACCATGGGCAGCTTCTTATCAGTTCCTTCCCATAGTCCCCTAGGCTGCCTCCTGGATAACCTAGGGTCTCTCTCTCACCCTGAATTTAAACCCCCCAAAACTTATTCACTTGTGCAATCATATCTGACCTCAATATCCTTTGGATAATGACTCTAAATGGCTGCTTAACAACACTCGATCCCAATATTATCAGGGATCTTTTCAACTATTGTGAGCATTCAGGAAAATGGAAAGAGATATCATATGTTCTGGCTTTCTTCTATGTTCTCAGCCCTCTCTCTGCAACTCTTGCACTCCTGCACAAGTCCTCTTATCTCTCACCTCCCCTACACCTGCTTCCAAAGGGACAGAAGATCCTACCCAGGACTCCTTCTCCTTTGACCCAGCAGATGAGCCCCTATCATACCACAATTCTCTTTCTAATGAAGCCGCTGCAGCAACTGTCCCCTTCACCCTTTTCTCCTCCTGCCACACGATCACGGGCTGCCACTGCCCAATCCATATCTCTGTGTCCTCTATTCGAGTTGGCTGGGGTTGATGGTGTAATCCAGGTTCATGTGTCTTTCTCTTTGTCAGATCTTTCACAGATAGAAAAGTGGCTTGGGTCCTATACTTTAAGTCCCACCACATAAGATCAAAGAGTTTCTATATCTGACTCAGTCATATAATTTGATCTTCCACGATGTCCATATCCATATGATTTTGTCTAACACCCTCCTGCCTGAGGAGCACAGGCAAGTGTGGGAGCAAGCTAGAAATTATGCTGATGAGGTACATCAGACCTCCCTGCCCATCCGATTGGCATTGAAGTGGTCCCTGATCAGGACCCCAATTTGGATTGTAATTAGCCTGGAGGAGTAACTAGTAGAAACCAATTCTGTACTTGCCTCATGGCAGGACTTAGAAAGGCAGCCCATTAGGCTATCAATTATGAAAGACTCCAGGAAATCTTCCAAGATAAGAATGAAAACCCTTCAACATTTCTAAACTGCTTGACCAAGGCTATATTACAACATACTAATCTGGACCCTGACACTCCAGATGGGAGACAACTACTAGTGACCTACTTTTTCTCCCAGAGTTTCCCCAATATTAAAGCCAAACTAAGGCACCTTGAGAGGGGGCCCCTAATTCCCCAAGCTGAGGTTCTAAAATTGGCCTTTAAGGTGTATAACGAGAGAGACCAGAAGGCCTGGAAGCAGAAACATCATATGCTCACTCAAGCTGTCCATCCGGCCTTAGCATCTGTCCATGGTCCCACTAGCCCACAGAAGCGTCCCTCGGGAACACCCAGATCCTGTTTTAAATGGGGTCAGATGGGTCACTAGGCTTGTACATGTCCTAAGTCTTGCAAGCCTCTGGGACCTTGTCCTGAATGCCATCAGATGGGACACTGAGCAGTTGACTGTCCCCCGAGCCTATAGTGGCCCCCAGCCATCCGGCCCTTCTGGTTCCCCTTTTCAACTCCTAGGACAGGCTGCAGAGAACTGACAATGCCCAGATCCCCATCACTACCATCACTCCGTGGGAACCCAGGGTAACTCTGTGTACTTCAGATAAGCCTGTCTCCTTCCTCCTAGACACTGGGGCTACAAATTCAGTCCTCAAGGAGTTCTGGGGGCCTACTACTCATTCTATGACCTCTATTGTTGGGGTAGAGGGTAAACCTTACCAACCCTTACAGACACCCAGCCTTGATTGGGATTTTGACTCCCTAATTTTTGCTCACTTTCCTTTTGGTCATTCCACAGTGCCCTGTCCCCCCTATGGGAAGGGACATCCTTACAAAGTTGGGGGCTATGCTTTCCTTCTCCCCTCATATACGCCAGACTCCCCTGCCACTCCTTTGATCCTCACCCTTACTTACCTTAGGACCATCCCTTATTCTGTCTGCCAGTGCCTTCCCATTAACCCTTTCCGAGGTGGACCCTACTGTCTGGGATGTTTCAAGTCCTTCTATCACCTCACACCATGAGCCCACTCACATCCATTTCAAAGATCCCCCTCCATTTTCTGGCCCAATCATAATACCCGCTCTCCCAACAAAAACTCCTAGACTTATAGCCTCTTACAAAAGGGATTCCTTAGACCTACTCATTCCCCTTATAACACCCCCATCTTGGCAGTAAAAAAGACTAATGGTTCCTACCGCTTGATCCAAGACCTCCATCCCATCAACTCTGCAGTTGTCCCAATCCATCCCATGGTAACCAATCCTTATACCCTTCTCTCCACCATTCCTTCCAGGACCTCTTACTTCTCAGTACTAAACCTGAATGATGCCTTCTTCTCTACTCTCCTGCATTCTGACTCTCAAGACATTTTTACCTTTTACATGGACAGACCCTGAGTCTTATAACTCCACTCAGATGACATGGACAGTTCTCCCCCAAGGGTTGTGAGACAGCCCTCATATCTTCAGACAGGCCTTGGCTAAGGACTTAGCATCCATACATCTCACTCAGTCTATGGTGCTCCAGTATGTTGATGACTTCCTTCTTTGCAGTCCCTCCTTTGAGGTCAGTCATCAGGATGCCTGTAAACTTCTTAACTTCCTTTCTGCGCATGGCTATAGGGTTTCTCCATCCAAGGTACAGCTTTCCTTGGCAATGGTGACATACCTAGGCCTCCTCCTGACCCCTACACACAAAGACATTACGGTCTTATTGCTAATATACCAACATCCTCTACTAAAGTAGAAATTCTCTCCTTTCTAGGTATGGCAGGATTTCTTAGAGCTTGGATTTCTAACTACTGTATATTGGCTAAGCCTCTATATGATGTGGCCTGGGGCCCACTCTCTGAACCCCTTATTGCACTCTGTCACCAGGCTCCAGCAGGCCCTCCTCCAGGCCCCTGCTCTCCATCTCCCTGATCTCACATGCCCATTTCACCTTAACGTGACTGAAAAGCAGGGATTTACTCTAGGGGTCCTCAGACACAGGCTGGGGCCAACCTTTGCCCCTGTGGCTTATCTATCGAAGGGTCTTGACCCTACTGCTCAGGGATGGTCTCCTTGCCTATGAAGAATGTTGGCCACAGCCTCTCTACTCATTACTGAGTCAAAGAAACGCCCTCTGGGCCCCACTCACCATCCTGGCTCCCCATCCCCTAAAGGAACTCCTCACCTACAAGAGTTTCCATTCCTTTATCTCCACAGGTTTCCCTGGTGGAAAATCCCATCTTACTTTCCACATGAGCTCACCTTTAAACCCTGCTACTCTCCTCTCTGCTCCTCAGGACTCTCCACCTCTCCTCTTACCGATTCATGCACTGAAATTCTGGAGGAACTTCTTCCACATCCCTCCTACACCCAGGAAGGCCCTTGCTCCAGGCAACATACACAGGGTTCACAGATGGCTCCTCCTTCCTTCAGGAGGGAGTTCCTCAGGCAGGGCATGCTCTAGTCTCTCTAACCTTGGTTGTGGAAGTGGCTCCCCTCCCCAATAATACATCCAATCTGCAGGCTGAACTTGTTGTCCTCATCAGAGCCTTCACTTTGGCAAAGGGAGCCTTTCTCAATGTCTACACGGACTCTAAATACACTTTCCACATACTTCTCTCCCACTCTGCTATTTGGAACCAAGGGAACTTCAATTACTTATCTCCAATCTCCCTTTATCTCCAATCTCCTTCAGGCCTCAAAGCTTCCCACTGCCATTGGAACTGAAGGGATGGCAGCTAAGTAACCCCCCCTTCTCCAGCGGGTACTTCCTTTCCTGACCTCTCTCCTAGTCATAGGCCTTCTGTTAATGCTTGCCCCCTGCATCATTAGATTTATTCAAGATCAGATTCAAAGGATCTCTAACCAAACCATGAACAAGCTTTTGGTACAGGACTCCCAACCCCTCACCAAAACTGGGCCATCTGGAGTCAGCATTGCCTGGCACCTCCTGACCATCACTATTGCCTCAATGACACCCCGCACCCCTAACAAGGGTCCAGATGCCACCCCTTCCCAGCAGGAAGAAGCTACAGAAGATTGGTCTATGCCCCTGTCCCTTAATGGGCCCAACAGCAAACAAAAAAATGGGGGACTATGAGGTTCTTGCTTAGCATCTGGATGGCCATCTTAAGTGACAGCCACCATCTTAAGAAAAAGTTTAGCTTTCCTGCCCAAGGGCATTTCTGAGAAAGGCTCACCACTCCCTCATACCAACCCAACCCTTAACTGCTGCATTAGGACCCACCCAGCTCTAATCCCTGAGCCTCCCCCCATAAAAGTCACAGAACTCAAGCCTGTATTGCCTCTCTCTGTCTATGAAGAGATAGCCTTTATTTGTCAGCTTTGAAAAACTCTCATATGTATCTCTGCCTGGTTTCCATCTTTCATTTCTCCCTAGCCTGTCTCCTGGTTACTCGCTTTCCTTTTGGAGACACAATTCAACTCACGATGGAAGCCTACACTCTACCACTGAGCTACACCTCTAGTCCCTAGAAAAAGTTTTTATGAACTATTATATACACATAAAAAAGTGCACTAATCTCAATTGTAGAGCTCAATGAATATTAAGAGAGCATACTTATGTAAGCAGAACCCAGATCCTGTAACAGTGGTCCACTTTATACTTTGAATATAACCCTTACTGCTCTGCCACTGGAACTTATTTTTTAAATGGACATGTTTCTTTCTCTTCCTGTCTCCCTGATCCTCTCTAATTTCTGCCCCTCTGCAGTCTCAGGGGAAACAGGATTACCTTTCTTCCCCATCCTAGGAAGTTGATTTTTTGTTGTTGGTTTTTGGGGGTACTAGGGATTGAACCCAGGGGCACTTAACCACTAAGCCACATCCCTAGCATTATTTGGTATTTTATATAGAGACAGGGTCTCACTGAGTTGCTTAGTGCCTTGCTTTTGCTGAGGCTGGCTTTGAACTTGCAATCCTCCTGCCTCAGCCCCCTGAGTCACTGGTATTATAGGCGTGTACTACCACACTCAGCTAAGCAGATTTATCTGTCCCTGAGTACACATCCACCATAGGAATAAAGTAATTCAGACTTTGGGGATGGTACCAAAGATCTCAGAAAGGACTATCTCCCAAATAAGTGAATTACAACTCCACACAGAACATGTGGAATGTAGCCTTTGAGTCACCTCTTTAACTCCTTATACCCCCACCCCCTACGTTCCTGCTGATGGGCAGAATCATAGCCTTTGGGACAGGAGTCCTCTGTGTTTCTCCTTTGCTGGCAAAGCAACAAAACTTCTTATTCATTTTTCTCAAAACTGTGTCCTCATTATTGGATTGGCCTCAGGGACAAGGATAGAGCTTTTGGCAACAATCCCAAAACAGAACAAGATTGGTCCCCCAGAAAACCTCATCCTGTGTCATCCCAGTCACTACTATCTTAAAGGTATCCCCTATATCTTAATTTCTAAGACCAAAGGTTAAGTTTGCCTCTTTTAAAACTTTATATAAATTGAATTCTACAGAATGTACTCATGCCTGGATTCTTTCATTCAACATTGCATCTTCCACGCTGTTTCATGTAGAAATAGTTTATTCATTCTCATTGTATGTTATTCCATTGTATGAATGTATTACACTTTATCTGTTTTATTGTAATTGAGCATTTGGGTAGTTTCCATTTTGTTCTATTATAGGTAGTGTTGTCATAAATATTCTTTTATGTATCTATTAATGAACATATTGTACATTTCTCTTGGCTATATATGTCCAAGTAGAATTGCTGGGCCACAGAGTACGCGTATGTTTCGTGTTTATTGCCAGTTTTCTAAGTAGTTGTAATGCTAGATGTGGTGGTGTATGTCTGTAATTCCAGTGACTCAGGAAGCTAAGGCAGGAGTGATCACAAGTTCAAGGCCAGCCTGGACAATTTACCAAGACCCTGTCTCAAAAAAATAAGGGCTAGGGATATAGCTCAGTGGTAGAGCAACCCTGGGTTCAATCCCAGTACAAAGAAAAACAAATCAAATTCAAAATGGTTGAACCATTTTATGTTCCTCCCATCAGGATTTTCTAAGTCTTTTCCATCTCAGCCATACTGGTGGAGATATAGATATATATATATATATATATATATATTCTTAGCTAGTAGTATACCTCAATGGTAGAGCATCTTTCTAGCATGCAGAAGACACTGAGTTCAATCTTCAGCACCAAAAAAGAAGTCTAGAAAAACAACTTCCTTGCTTTTTTACTGTCTTGGTTTGGTTTTGGTTTTAGTACTGGAGATTGAACCCAGGGTCACTACATCTCCTGTCCTTTTTTATTTTGAGACAGGATCTGGCTAAGTTGCTGAGGATCTCAATAAATTGCTGAGGTTGGCCTTGAACTTGTGATCCTTATAAATTAAACTCCCATATTGCTGGGGTTATAGGCATGTGTCACTATGACTAGTTTAACAGAGTTTTGGTAAACAGCAGTTCTTTTAGTGGAATCCAACTCATCTATTTATTTTATTTTTTCAATTTTTCTTCTCTTTTTTTTTTCCAAAGATTGAACCCAGAATGGTGTTCTACCACTGAGCTATATTCCAAGCCCTTTTTATTTTTTATTTTGATATAAATTCTCACTAAGTTGTCTAGGTTGTCTTCAAACTTGTGATCCTCCTGCCTCAGCCTCCCCAGCTGCATGGGTTGCATTCATGTGCCACTGTGCTCGGCTTAATATATCAATTTCTTTACTCTTATGGTTTGCATTTTTTGGTGTTCCATTTAAAAAATATCTTTGCTTATCTTGAGGTAATATTTTGAAATATTAGTTTTTTTTCTTTCCTGTATTTTACTGTTTTCCTTTTCTACTTTCCTACCAGATAGCAAACTCTGTGCTTCATTGCCTTCTAGGAAGACAGGGTCTCACTAAGATGAAAGCAGGCTAGCCTGCAAGATACTTAAATTAGTGCCACCCTCTCTGTTTCTCTGTATCTTTGTGTTGCTGGGGATATCGAGCCCAGGGCCTCATGCATGCTAGCTAAATACTCTACCACTAAACTACCCTCCCAGCCCTTTAAAAAAAAATTAGTTGTAGATGGACATGATATCTTTATTTATTTATTTTTATATGGCACTGAGGATGGAACCTAGTGCCTCACACATGCTAGGCAAGCAATTTACAACTGCAACCCCCTCCCAGTCCTTTTTAATTTTTAAAATTTTTGTAAGTTTTGAGACAGGGTCTCCCTAAATTGCCCAGGCTGGCCTTGATCTTGTGATCCTCCTGCCTGAGCCTCCTGTGTACCTGGGATTTACAGGCCTTCACCACAAGGCCTTGTTGGGGCTTCTCTTTTCTTTTTCTTTTTCTTTTTTGAGAGAGAGAGAGAGAGAATTTTTTAATATTTATTTTTTAGTTCTTGGCAGACCCAACATTTTTTTTGTTTGTATGAGGTGCAGAGGATCGAACCCAGGCCGCACGCATGCCAGGCAAGCACGCTACCACTTGAGCCACATCCCCAGCTCCGAGCTTCTCTTTTCTAAGTTCATTAAGAAGAATTGGGTTTGAAGAAGAATGGGGTTTCCATCAGATTAAAAAGAGATGTCCTTGGCTGGGGGTCCCCAGGACTG
Source organism: Urocitellus parryii (assembly GCF_045843805.1). Taxonomy (NCBI): domain Eukaryota; kingdom Metazoa; phylum Chordata; class Mammalia; order Rodentia; family Sciuridae; genus Urocitellus; species Urocitellus parryii. The sequence goes on along the minus strand of NC_135547.1, from coordinate 86,649,835 downwards.
CAAACAAAGCAAAACAGACAAACAAAATTAAAGCCACTATGAAAAAAAAAAAGCCTAGGGATGTAGCTCAGTGGTAGAGTGCTTTCCTTGCATTCTGGAGGCACTGGGTTTGATCCCCAGCACTGCTAAGACAACACAAAGCAAAGAGATTTCCCTTAGATTGTAGGGTTGGGGAGAAGTCAGCTTGGACCTGGGCCTTGCTTCCCACAGCTTCCTGGTGAGACTCAAGAGAGTGATAGTTGCTTCATGAATCTGCGGGACAAGAATGCAAGGCCTGGAGTTGACAAATATTATAAGAGATCTCTGTGTTCAAGTTTGGCAGAGAAGTCACAGAAAGTCTGCCAATATAAAGATGCCACGTAAACAATGGGTGCAAATGATCCCCCTTACCACCTTCTGAAGTTTGGGCATTACTTAAGATCCCAGAACAAGTTAGGAGAGCCCCAAGAGTATAACTGTGGCCCCAGCTAAAGAAAATGTATCTACTTCGCTATATGGAAGTTTCTGAAGTTTGAGGTCCAACTGAGAAAGGGGAGCATTAAACACTATTTAAAGATGTGGACAGCAAACATTGATGGAAATTACTTGATGTGAACTGCAGTGAAAGTATAATCTTCTTAATAAATTCTAGTTTTATCCAGCATAGCTTCCTGAATGATCTAGGATTAAAATAATAACAAGGTTTAAAATGGAAGGGTTTTTTTTCTTTTTCCCTGAATTGTACTCCTTCTGTTGATCCTCTAAGGAGCTCATCAAACATTTCTTCCTCCTGTATTTTTCCTTTCTATTAATACAAAATGAATTTAATTGCTTTCTTTAGATGTAAAAAAATGCTCTTAATTTCCATAATTAAAAAGTTATAAGTACTCCTCTTTTTTTGTGGGATCCAACCCAGGACTTCATAAATTCTAGGCAAGTGCTATACCACGAACTACAGTTCCAGCCTCACATATTTTTTAAATTTAAAATAAGGTGGGGGGAGGGCTAGGGAATAATAGAGGTACTTTGGACTAAGAAGAGGGGAATGAAGGGAAGGGAGGGGTGTGGGGGTAGGAAGAAAAGTAAAATGAATAGATATTATTACCCTATGTGCATATATGAATACATGACCAGTGTGATTATACATCATGTACAACCAGAAGAATAAGAAATTGTACCTCATTTATGTATAATGTGTTAAAATGAATTCTACTATCATGTATAACTAATTAGAACAAATTTTAAAAGTTAAAAAAATAAAAAATTTAAAAAGTTTAAATTTTAAAATCAAGTAATACACACAGAAAAATATTTCTAAGTTATATTTAAGTTATAAAGCTTAATAATAAAATAAAAACCCATGATCCTACAGCTAAATTTTAAAACCAGAACATGACCATTAACTTATATTTGTTTGAAAGTATTGGCTACTACTTCCCATATAGCTAACCACTAATTTAAATTGTATGCTTATCATTTTTTAAGTTATATTGCCACTGGGCATGGTGGTACATACCTGTAATCCCAGTAACTGGGGAGGCTGAAGCAGGAGGATGGCAAAATTGTGGCCAGCCTCAACAACTTAGTGAAACCCTAAGCAATTTAGCAAAAACCTGTCCCAAAATTTAAAAAATAATAAGATAAAAAGGGCTGGGGACATAGCTCAGTGGTAAAGTACCCCTTGTGTTCAATCCACACTACCAAAAAAAGTTATATTGCCCCTGGGAATAGTGGTTCATAACTCTAATCCCAGGGCCACTCTGTCACTGAGCTACAGCCCTAGACCTTTTTATTTTGTATTTTGACACAGGGCCTAATTTGTTGAGGCCTGCCTCAAACTTGTGATCCTCTTGTCTTTGCCTCCCAAGTTGCTGGGAATATAGGTGTGTGCTGCCACACTTGACTCATCTATGTAGCCTTTTGCATCTTACTCTTAATATGTTCCCAAGATTCATCCATTTTGTTATATGGAACTTAGTCCATTCTTTTTAAAAGAATGTGCACATATAACAATTTATTTTTCTCTCAATGGATATTTAGATTGTTTGTATTTTTTATATCACAAATACTATTATTATGAACATGTCTCATAGGGCACAAATGAAAGACATTTTCCAGAACTTATATCTAAGATTGGAGTAGTAGGTTAAGAATATGGGAATGACCACCTATATTACTTAAATAATGTCAAAATGCTTCTGAAATTTGTGCTAATTTACATTCCCATCAGCAGTATTTAAATAATGTGCTTTCTATCCTTTTGCACAAGTGGACTTTCAAGCCTTTGGCATTCTAATGAGTAAAAATGTAGTGCCTCATTTAGGTCTTATTTTTCATAGTTCTTATTACTAATGCAGATGATATCCTTTCATATGTTTATATGACATTTGTGTTTTCTACTCTGTGATATGCCTGTTCTTATCCTTTGCCAGTTTTCTGTTCAGTCATTTTTTTTTCCCATTTTGATTTGTGAGCGTTCTTGATTTATATTCTGGATATCAATCTTTTTGTCAACATGTGTATTTAAAATATTATCTCCCAGATTAGAGCCTTATGATTTCACTTTAATTAAAAGACTTTATTTTTTGATACCAGGGATGATTGAAACAAGGGGCACTTAACCACTGAGCTACATCACCAGCCCTTTGCCCTTTTTATTTTGAGACAGGGTCTCACTAAGTTGCTGAGGTTGGCCTCAAACTTGTGATACCCCTGCCTCAGCCTCCCAAGTCACTGGTAATTACATGTCTTTTTTAAAAAAATATTTTAGTTATAAATGGACACAATATCTTTGTTTTTATTTATTTTTATGTGGTGCTAAGGATCGAACCCAGTGCCTCACATGTATGAGGCAAGTACTCTGCCACTGAGCCACAACCCCAGCCCTAATTACATATCTTTTAATGAATATTTAACAATAAGTAACAAACTACCTAAAGATTTAGTGGTTTAAGACAAAAAAATTCTTTTTAAATTTTTAAATCTGTTTTAATTAGTTATATATGACAGTAGAATCATTTATACACTTTGATATATCATACATAGATGGGTTATAATTTCTCATTTTTCTGAGTGTACATGTTGCAGAATCATATTGGTCATGTAGTCACATATATACATACAGTAATAATGTCTGTTTCATTCTACTATCTTATTCTACTATCTTTCCTATCCCCAGATCATCCCCTCCCCTCCACTCCCATCACTTCCCTCTACCTAATCTTTTTTTTTTTAACTTAAACAACATAAATTTATTTCTTAAAGTTCTGGAAGTAGGAAATCTGAGATCAGGGTGCCAATCACACATGTACCTAGGATAATGATGTCCATCTTTTCTACCCCCATTCCTCGTCCCTTCCCCTCACTACCCGCTGCCCAGTTCAAAGTTTCTCCATTCTTCCCTTGCATTTCCTACTCCATTATGGATCAGCATCCACATATAAGAGAAAACATTTGGCCTTTGGTTTTTTAGGACTGGCTTATTTCACTTAGCCTGATAGTTTCCAACTTCATCCGTAACCTACACATGTCATAATTATATTCTCTTTTAATGCTGAGTAATATTCCGTTGTGACCCTCTACCTAATCTGTTCTTCCCTAGTGCCCCCTGCCTTATTGTGAATTAACATCCACATATTAGAGAATTTGGGGCAGGGCAGTGATGGAGATGGGCCTTACACAGGCCTCACACATGTTAGGAAATGCTCTACTGAACTATTTCCCAGCCCCAAGAAAACAAACTTTTATTTCGCAATGTCTGTGGATCAGAATTCCAAATGTCTTTTAGCTTCTGATTCAGAATCTGTCATGCAATTGCAATTAAAGTGTTGGTTGAGGCTGGGGTCTTATCTGAAGGCTTGAATGAGGGAAAAATCCACTTACAAACTTGCTTATGTGGCAGTTGATGACCTTGGTGTCTTGTCATGAATATCTATCCATAGATTTGCCTCATGGCACACAATCAACTTCTTCTGGGGTAAGCAATCCAGAGAAAGAAATGAGAGAGAGAGAGAGAGAGAGAGAGAGAGAGAGAGAGAGAGAGAGAGAGAGAATATTCTAGATAGATGTCTCAGGCCAGCCTCAGTGTTTAGAGATACCCTCAGCAACTTAGTGAGATTCTGTCTCAAAATAGAAAAAGAAAAAAAAAAGGACTGGGAGAGTAACTCAGTGTTCAAGTGCCCTTGAGTTCAACCCCAAGGCCCCCGAATAAAAATAAATAAATAAATAAATATTTAAAATTTGTCAGGACCTTCCAGCCAGTGACTAACAGTAACAGGTGTAATTGAACAAGTTGAGTTTTTTATTCATTGCAGTAAGGGGAGAATACCCACCATGAAGAATCAAGGAGTGTGTCAGTAAGATCCTGTCAGAAATAACCTTTTACTGGATTTCAGTTTGGTGATTTGCAGTGTCTAAGAAAATGGTTGTTTGATTTAGATTGAATACTAGCAGGAAGTGGGGGACAATTCTAAATTGAATTTTTTTCAATAATCTTGTCAATAGGAAGGAGGAATATCAAGAGGATAGATCTGTAATTGTTGAAGAAGTAGCAGTCATTTATTTTGGCCAAGAAAGGGGGTGTTTGGTATTTTGTGAGTGGCAAGATGCTTAGACAAAATTATGAAATGACCTTGCTTTGTCCCATTTTATTATGGTCTCAGAGTAAACTTGTTTGAAGTTGGCATTTTGTGAGATTTTTTTACATATAAATTGGAGAATATCATAACCTAGTTGTTGAGTGTCAAGCTAGCTTCTGAATACAAGGGTTTCGTTCCTTTGTTCCTTCCTTTCTTTCTTTCATTAAACCCAAGGTTACTTTTCCACTGAGATACATCCCCAGCCCTTTTTACTTTATTTTGACATAGGTCTTGCCAAATTATTGAGGCTGGCCTTGAACTTTCGTCCTCCTGCCTCAGCCTCCGAAATTACTGGGATTACAAGTGTGTGTCTCTCCTTCCAGATATTTTTTTTATTTCTCTTTCAAAATTTTGTCTTTGTTTATAAGTTATTAATAAGCCAGAGGTTGGACTTTGTATGTGATACAGCATAAGTCTCAAAATACACTTTTTTTTTAACTTGTGTACAATCAATTGTCATATTTGCTGCCAAATCTCTAGTCACTAACCTCTTGATTTGAAAATTTAGTAAATCAGATGTGGTAGTGCATGCCTACAATTCCAGATACTTCAGAGTGGAAGATTGCAAGTTCTAGGCCAATCTGGGCAATTTGCTGAGACTCTGTTTCAAAAATAAATAGCTGAATATGGTGGTACACACCTGTAATACCAGCAGCTCAGGAGGCTGAGGCAGGAGGATGGCAAGTTCGAAGTCAGTCTCAGCTACTTAGTGAGGCCCTAAGCAATTTAGCAAGACCTTGTCTCAAAATAAAACACAAAAAAGGCTGGTGATGTGGCTCAGTGGTTAAGTGTCCCTGGATTCAATTCCTGATACCAAAATTAAATAAATAAATAAATAAATAATCTGAAGTAAAATGGGCAATAACATCTTTCTGAAGATAGTTGCTGTAATCCCAGCAACTCATGAGCCTATGGCAGGAGGATCACAAATTTGAGGTCAGCCTCAGCAAATTTGCAAGCCCCTCCCCTTTTTCATTTTTTTTAAAATTTTTAGTTGTTGATGGACATTTATTTTATTTCTTTATATGTGGTGCTGAGAATCAAACCCAGTGCCTCCACACATGCTAGGTAAGTGCTCTACCACTGAGCCACAATCCCAACTCCCCCTCCTTTTTCATTTTGAGACAGATTCTCACTAAGTTGCTTTAGGGCCTCACTAAGTTGCAGTCTTATTCAGCTGGGTTAATGACAACTCCATCCTTCCAGTTGTTCATATTAAAAGCTTAAGTGTCATCTTTGATATCTCACTTTCCTTTGCACTCTATGTCACATCCATCAAATCTTTCCAGATCCATTTTCAAAATATATCCTAAATCTGTCCACTTCTCACTATCTACATTAAGAAATATTGGGAAGGGGCCTGGGGATGTTATTCAGTGGTAGAATGCTTGCCTAGCGCTGAATTCAACTCCCAGCAACACCAAAAAATAAAAAGGAATCTTGGTTGGGGGATCATTGATTTTCTTTTCTTTTTTGTTTATTTATGTTTGTTTTTTCTATTTTCTTTTTTTAATATTTATTTTTTAGTTTTTGGCAGACACAACATCTTTGTTTGTATGTGGTGCTGAGGATCGAACCTGGGCCGCACGCATGCCAGGCGAGTGTGCTACCGCTTGAGCCACATCCCCAGCCCACCTTTTTTCTATTTTCTGTCTGCTTTTTTTTTTTTTCCATTTTTTCCCCTTCTTTCTTTTTGCATCATTGATTTAAAAAAAAAAAAAGGAAGAAGGGAGGGGGAATTTGTACTTTGCCTAATCAGAGAGCAGCATGCTTCTTGTACCTTCGGCAAATAAGCCCAGGAGTAGGGAGTGAAAAGCATTATAGTGCTTTTTGCCATTAATCATAATTGAAGTCCACAATGTAATAGGTTCACTATTAGCCTTTTCATCTATTTAATCAAAGGAAGATTTAAAAACTTCCTAGGAGCATACACACCCTTTGCCCTCTAAGGAACTGGAGAGCTTATATCTTTGTATATTTGCACACATTGTTCTCTCACCTACAATTCTCTCTTGATGGTCTAGCCAACTCTTATCTCCTCCTCAAAGCTTAGTCCAAATCTATTTTTCCTCTAATAACTATTTATTAAATGGTATCTATAGGCCAGGCTGTGCTCTGAGGCATTAGGGAGATAAATAACAATGAGATTCTGTCCATTCTCAAGTAGCTTAACAGGTTGGTAGCTGAGAAAGGAAGATAAAAGAACAGATATCACAAGGACTTACAGGTGCTAAGATAGTGGTCTCAGTGGCTATCAATACAGGCATGTCTAGTTCTACCTGAGGGCATCAGCCAAGCCTTGAAAAGATAAATAGGTGTTCACCAGCTGCAGAGGGAAGCAAAAGAAAAGATCTAAATAAGTGAAACAACCTGGTAAGTGTGGAAGAATGTTGGACCACTGAAAATGAATGGGACATTAGGATGGCAGGTTGAGAAATGAGGCAGATGAAATCTGTAGTGAGCTAAATCATAAAGAAAAGGGAATACTAGGTTAAAGAATTTCAGTTGTTTTTCCTTTTCTCCCTCTCCCTCCATTCCCCCTCCTCTCTCCTCCCCTCCTTCCCTCTCCCCGCCCTTTCATTTCTGGGGATGGAATCCAGGGCCTGCAAAGCTAAATAATGGCTCTACCACTGGGCTACACCCCCAACTCAGACCAGCTGAGAACTTTTTTATCCTGGTTGGTGAAGGAGAAGTATTCAAAAGTTTTTTTGATTACAAGTCTATGTTTATTTTTAACATTAGAGAGATAGGTTATCTTAACAATTTATTTTGTATACACATTTGCTCAAAATCAGTGAATTTCTAGGCCAGGTTCAGGGAACTGAAGGGCCTTTATAAGTACTTTATATTGTCTAGACCCAAGGTATGCTGCAAACATAGTCTGAAGTAAAATGGGAAATAACATCTTTCTGAAGATAGGCTTAGAAACTTTACCCAGTAAGTTGAGGTGTTTCCTTTCTCTGGTAACAGGGCTGACTGATAGCTGGCTGCTAGGCCACCATTTACAAGTATAGCCAGGAAAATAGGGTACAGACCTCCTAAAACAAAACCAACAAGTCCACCCGGTGCCACAGTGCAGGTTTCACAATTCAAATCACCTGTACTCAAAGGTAAACTTACAAAACCTTTGAAAGATGCAGTCACTGCCAAAAATGGGAGCACTGCCATTGGTAAGCCAGCAGCTATTCTGGCCTGTGTTACATGCAAGACACACCGAGAAAGACTGCTTGCTATTTTATTAGGCCACAGAGAGCAACATTAAATCCAATATACATGGATCCATGTTCAAGAAGATTCCTTTCTGCTCCTAGTAGTAGTTCAATTTTTCTGGCTATGATATAAAAAACTGAGTTTTCCTTTATAGTATCATGTGGTTTATGGTTTTCCATCTTGACCCTGCTGCTCTCTTCCCAATAGCCGGTACCTCCCCAGTTTTTCTAACACGCTGGGGCTTAAGACACAACCTTTACTCCGTTCCTTCCGGGGCAGCCATCTTCGGCATACCTCAAAAGTTTTATCAGAGAACTGATCTGGTCAAACTGGATGGTACAAAGATTTAATTGTGCCAGTGGTTTTCTGGAGCTGGCTCCAATCAGCTCTTAAGAAAGATGATTGTTAAAAGGTTAGGAATTTTGCAAGCTAATTGACATCTTGTTAGCTTGAAATTAATTACGATGGGGATATTTACATCAGATAAATCAGCAAATGCTGCAAATCAGAGCTTTTTTTTTATAGAGAGCCATTGTTAAACTTTACTAGGATACAGGTGGACTAGAATAAGAAAATTGAAGTGAGAGAAGCACAATAATCAAAAAGTGTCGAGATCAGAGTCTGAGGGTTAAAACAAAGGAAGGAAGGAAGAAAGAAAGAAGTCAAATTGGGGAATTAAAACAAACACAAAAAGGCAAAAGAAATTAAAAAGTCCTCTAGTTCTGCTCAAATATAAACTTATACCAACCGTGAATGAAAAAGATTTATACACCATGACCCAGTGGAACTTTTTCTAGGCATGCAAAGTTGGTTCAAAATAAGATAATAAATCATCCAGGCATGGTGACTCACACCTGTAATCCCAGTGGCTCAGGAGGCTGAGGTAAGAGGATTGTGACTTCAAAGCCAGCCTCAGCAAAAGTGAGGTGCTAAGTAACTCAGTGAGACCCTGTGTCTAAATAAAACATTAAAAAAGGGCTGAGGATGAGGTCCAGTGGTTAAGTGCCCCTGGGTTCAATCCCCAGTACCCCAAAATAAATAAAGTAAATTGATATAACTCACCAAGTCAACAAGATAAAGAAAAAATAATATGAACATATCAATTATCACAGAAAAAGCAATAGACAAAATGCAACATCCATTTATTTAAAAAACTCACAAAAGCCAGAAATAGAGAATTACTTCAACTTGATAAAGAGAAACTATCCGCCCCCTGCCATTTTATTGATGATACAGTCACCTATCATAGAAAGTCTCACAGAAACTACAAAAAAGCTAAACCAAAACAAATAAAAAATCACATTTCTATATACTAACAATAAACACACAGAAACCTAATATTAAATCCAATATTAAATATAATCATTCCAAGGAAAATTAAATAGGTTTACACTTCCAAAGTGTGTAAAAGATTGTGTGTGTGTGTATGTAGGGGGTGGTCATACTGGGTATTGAACTCAGGGGTACACTACCACTGAGTTACATACTCAGCCCCATCTCTTTTTAATTTTTTTGAGACAGGGTCTCAAAATTTCTGAGGATGGCCTTAAGCTTACAATCCTCCTGCCTCAGCCTCCAGAGTTGCTGGGATTATGGAGTGTGTGACTATGCCTGGCCTGTGCACAGGATTTGTATGCTAGGAATTATGAAATGGTGATGAAACTGGTTGTGGTGGTACTCCTGTAACCTCAGCTAATCAGGAGGCTGAGGAAGGAGGATTGAAAATTCGAGACCAGCCTTGGTAATTTAGTGAGGACCTGTCTTAAATTTAAAAGGATTTGGGACTTAGCTCAGTGGTAGAGCATTTGACTAACATTAGAGATCTGGGTTCAATCCCCAGTACCAAACACACACACACACACACACACACACACACACGTGTATAATAGAAATCCTAACATTTTACTGTGTTCATGGATTGGAAGACTCAACAAAGTAAAGATGTCAATTCTCCCAAAATTAATTATAGGTATAATGCAATTCCTATCAAACTCCCAGCATAGACAAAAACTAGTTTATTACAAAATGTACGTGAAATATATGAAAAAGTTCAAAATCATTAGCAATTAGGGAAATGCAATTCAAAATTATCCTGAGATTTCATCTCATTCCACTCAGAATGAGAGCCATCAAGAATACAAACAATCGGACTATTCCCTGAAGACCTTAAAAGAGCATGCTACAGGGATGCTGCCACATCGATGTTCATAGCAGCACAATTCACAATAGCTAGACTGTGGAACCAACCCAGATGCCCTTCAATAGATGAATGGATAAAAAAAAATGTGGCATCTATACACAATGGAGTACTATGCAGCAATAAAAAATGACAAAATCATAGAATTTGCAGGGAAATGGATGGCACTAGAGCAGATTATGCTTAGTGAAGCTAGTCAATCCCTAAAAAACAAATACTAAATGTCTTCTTTGATATAATGAGAGCAACTATGAACAGAGAGGGAGGAAGAGCAGGAAGAAAAGATTAACATTAAACAGAGACATGAGATGGGAGGGAAAGGGAGAGAAAAGGGAAATTGCATGGAAATGAAGGGAGACCCTCATTGCTATACAAAATTACATATAAGAGGTTGAGAGGGGAATGGGAAAATAAACAAGGAGAGAAATGAATTACAGTAGATGGGGTAGAGAGAGAAGATGGGAGGGGAGGGGAGGGGGGATAGTAGGGGATAGGAAAGGTAGCAGAATACAACAATTACTAATTGGGCATTATGTAAAATTGTGGATGTGTAACCGACGTGATTCTGCAATCTGCATTTGGGGTAAAATTGGGAGTTCATAACCCACTTCAATCTAATGTATGAAATATGATATGTCAAGAGCTTTGTAATGTTGTGAACAACCAATAAAAATTAAAAAAAGAAAAAAAAAGAATACAAACAATAATAAATTCTGGAGAGGATGTGGAGAAAAAGGAACACTTTTACACTGTTGGTAGGAATGTAAATTAGTATAACCACTATGGAAATCAGTATAGAGGTTCCTCAAAAGGCTAGGTGTGAAACTACCATAAGATCCAGCTATGTACTGCTCCTCAGTATTTATCCTAAAGCCATCATACTATAGTAATAAATGCATATCCATGTTATAGCAGCACAATTCACAATGGCCAAACTATGGAACCAACCTAGGTATCCATCAATGGATGAGTGAATAAAGAAAATGTGGTCTACATACACAATGGAATTTTACAGCCATAATTAAGAATGAAATTATGGCATTTGCTGATAAATGTATAGAACTGGAGACTATCATGCTAAGTGAAATAAGCCAGACCCAGAAAGTCAAAGGTTGAATGTTTTCTCTCCTATGTGGAAGGCAGTGAGGAAGAAGGAAAAGAAAGTTGTGGGGGTGGATTCCATGAAGATCTAAGGTAGAATAGTAGAATAGAGGAAAGGGACTGGGGGAGGGAGGAAGGAAGGGAAAAGAGAAATTCTGGACAAAGATATTGGCCAAATTATATTGTCATATTGTGTGCATGTACAAATATGTAATAATAAATCTCACCATATGTACAACTATAATGCACCAATAAAAATATGGAAAAATAAAAATAAAAACAAAGTATAAGTGAAATGGCACACACCATAGAAGAGCTAAACAATCTGGACAAAGAAGAATAATAATGTGGAAGGAATTGGCCTACCCAAATTCAATATCTATTGTGTAGCTACAGTAATCAGGATTCTGTGGTACTGGCAGATGGCTAAGCACACAGATCAATGGAACAGAATAGAGACCCATAAAAACATGCCTAATTTATTTTTATTTTGATGCTGAGGATGGAGCCCATGGGCTTGGAAATACTGGGCAAGGGTTCTCAAACTGGGTTGTACCCTGACAGTCCCAACTGGGTTATATATCCTCAGCCTCAGCCCTTTTTATTTTGAGACAAGTTTTCACTAAATTGCTGAGGCTGAATCTAATCACTTAATCTCAAACTTGAAATCCTCCTGCCTCAGCTTCCCAAGTCACTGGGATTACAGGCATGCACTACCAAACGAGGTCCAATTGATTTTTTTAAAGTTTTTTTTTTTTTGTAGTTGTAGATAGACTGCAAGCCTTTATGTTATTTATTTATTTTTATGTGGTGCCTAGTATCGAACCCAGTGCCTCACATGTGCTAGGCAAGTGCTTTACCACTGAGCTACAGCCCCAGGCCCTCCCCAATTTATTTTTTGAAAAAGAAGCAAAAGCCAATTCAATGGAGTGAGGATAGTTCTTCAACAAAAGAACAATTGGACACCCATAGACAAAATATGAGCCTCAACCTAAACCTTATATGAAAATTTAACTTGGAATTGATATTAAATCCCATAGATTTAAATTTAAAACATAAAACAGTAACACTTTTAGGAAAAATCAGTAGAAAATATTTGGGACCTATGGCTTGGCAGAGATCTTAGGTGACACCAAAAGCACAATACAAAAAAGAAAAAAATTGCTACATTCGAATAAAAACTGAAAAATTGCACTGGAGATGTACCTTAGTCTCAGAGTGCTTGTCTATCTCTGCAAAAACAAAACAAAGCAAGAATAGCAACAAAACTAAAAACTTTGGCCTCTGAAAGTTGCTATTTGGAGGATGAAAAGATAAGCTACAAACTGGAAAGAAATATTTCCCATCCATTTTTTTTAAAGAGAGAGTGAAGAGAGAGAGAGAGAGAGAGAGAGAGAGAGAGAGAGAGAGAGAGAGAGAATTTTAATATTGTATTTCTTAGTTTTCGGCAGACACAACATCTTTGTTGGTATGTGGTGCTGAGGATCGAACCCAGGCCGCACGCATGCCAGACGGGCGCGTTACCGCTTGAGCCACATCCCCAGCCCCTATTTCTCATCCATATATCCAACAAAGAACTAGCATCTAGAATGTGATGAAGAACTCTTCAAAAATCAACAGAAGTGGCTGAGGATGTTTCTGGGTTCAATCGCCAATACAGCAAAATAATATAATAATAATTATTATTGTTATTATTATTATTATTTCTTGGCTGGGGATGCAACTTAGTGGTATAGATAGCACTTGCCTAATTTGCAGAAGACTGAGTTCAATCCCCAGCACCCCCCAGAAAAGTGTATAAAAATATCTTCCTTACCTTTTTACTGTCTTAATACTGCAAAAAGTAAACAGTAGTTCTTTATTTCAGTGGAATCCAATTAATCAATTTCTTTCTTTTCCTTTTTGAGTGAACACCAGGGTCCCTATTACTATGCTGTATCTCCAGCCCTTTTTAAAATTTTATTTTGTGATAGGTTCTTGTTAAATTGCCCAAGCTGGCTCCAACTTGTAGTCATACTATAGTGTTGCAAATGGTACTATTAGGGGGAATTAGGCAAAGTGTACAAGAGGTTTGTCTATATTATTTCTTATAATTGCATGTTAAGCTATAATTATGTGAAAACATTTTTCAATTAGAAATTTTAAAAAAAATGAACTGGGTGGAGTAGCTCAGTGGGAAAACGTGCTTAGCATCAAATCCCTGGGCTCAATCTCCAGCATTGCTAAAATAATTAAAAACTAAATTTAATAGCAATGCTATTCTTATTATTGTGTCATAAAGTATGGACTGATCCTGATTGCTGAGCGTGATGGTGCACACCTGTAATCCCAATGGCTTGGGAGGTTGAGGCAAGAGGATCATGAGTTCAAAGCCAGCCTCAGCAAAAACAAGGTGCTAAGCAATTCACTGAGACCCTGTCTCTAAATAACATTCAAGATAGGGCTGGGGATGTGGCTCAGAGGTCAAGTGCCCCTGAGTTCAATACCTGGTACCCCAAAAAAGAGAAATATGGACTGATCTTTAACATGACAGTTCCATTTTCATTTTATGGAAACAGGTAGAAAAATGTAAGCTGAACTTTGTATTTAAGTCTCACTGTAGCTTACATTGCTAGATGAGAATGCTACCTCAGAACAAAGTAGCTTATACAAAACCTTTTAATTGAATTCAGGTTGAACGCCCTGCAGCCTTAAGCAAATGAAATCTGAACCACTGATCCTGTTGTCTTCAGAAAAAAAAAAATTTGCAACCCCATGTTTCAATTTGTAAAACCATAAGGAAGAAATGACTTTTAAAAACACTTTGCTAGTATTTCTAGGCAACTGAAGACTTTTGAACTCATAGAAATTGATAGGCCACTTATACCAGGAATGGTGCATACCTGTAATCTCAACTACTTGGGAGGCTGAGGCAGGAGGATTGCATCTTCAAGGACAGACTCAGCAATTAATGAAACACTGCTTCAAAATTTAAAAGAAAAACATAAAATGAAGGACTTGGGGTATAGCTCAGTGGTAAAGCACCCCTGGGTTTAATCTCCAGTAACAAGAAATTAACATGATTATATTTCTCAAACTACTTTAAGATAATGGGAGTCATATTGTTCTTACTAAAAGTCCAAACTAATTCCAGGTTACTGAGAGTGATGTAAGCTGTGGATGTTAAAAATTAAAAGGGTCTACCTGGGCATGGTTGCACATACCTGTAATCCCAGTGGCTCTGGAGGTTAAGGCAGGAGGTCAGCCTCAGCAATTTAGTGAGGTCCTAAGCAACTCAGCAAGACCCTGTTTTGAAAAAAATAAAAAATAAATGGCTGGGCTGGGGATGTGACATGGTGGTTAAGTGCATCTTGGTTCTATCCCTGGTACAAAAAAAAAATTAAAAGGGTCTGTCAAATAGCCAAAACGATTTGGAAAAAGAATGTAAAAGGACTCAAACTCCCTGATTTCAAAATTACTACAGAGATTCAGTAATCAAGAGAATATGTTAAAAAATACAACTAAATTAGTGAAATAGAATTAAAATTCAGAAATAAAACCATGTATCCATGATCATTTGATTTTTAACAGCAGTTCCAGGACCTTTTAATGGGAAAAACAAAAGCTTTTGTTTTCAGTGCTGGGGATGAAACCCAGGGCCTTAAACATGCTAGGCAAGTGCTCTACCACTGAGCTACACCCCCAGCCATAAGAACAGGTTTTTCAACTCTACCAAATAAATAAATAAATAAAAGTGTTGAAGATGTAGCTCAGTTGTAGAGTGCCACTAGGTTTGATCCTTCCAGTATACCAAAAAAAAAAAAAAAAAAAAAAAGAAAAACAATAAAGGTATAGTTCAGTGATGGAGCACTGGCCTAGTATGATTGAGGCCCTCCATTTAATCCTCCTCCTCTTCATCATCATCATATAATTGAATAAATTTCAAAAACCATTCATAACTCATCACCTTTGCCATATTCTGTTGGTTAGAAGTGAGTGATAGGTTTGTCATATTCTATTGATTAGAAGCAAGAGGAGATCATACAAATGCATGGATATCAGGAGTTTAGGATTCATCCTAGGGTCTGTCTGGCACAATAATTGAACAAATCAATTCAAATCTGGGTCTTTGGAGTTCAGGGCTTTTTTTCTACCTTTCCCTCTTTCATTCTTTCCTTTCTTCTCCTTCTCCTCCTCCTCCTCCTCCTTCTTCTTCCTCTTCTTCCTCTTCCTCTTCTCCTCTTCCTTCTCCTCCTCCTCCCCACCCTCCTCCTTCTACTTCTGTCCTATGCAGTGCTGGGTACCAAACCCAGAGCCTTGCCTATGCTAGGTCAAGTGGTCTACCATTGAGTTATACCACGTAGCCTGAGATTCAGGATTTTAAATAATAATTTTACTGGAGATTGAATCCAGGGATGTTTTACCACTGTGCTATATCCCTCATCCTTTTCTTTTCTTTTCTTTTCTTTTTCTTTTTTTTTTTTTTTTGAGACAGGTTCTCAATATATTGCCCAGGCTGGCCTTGAACTTGCAATCCTCCTGCTTCAACCTCAGAGTCACTGAGATTAGAAGTGTGTGACACTGCTCCTAGCTTAAATAATTTTTAAAACAAACTGTGTTTTTAATTTTTTTTTGTAGTTGTGGAGGGACAGAATACCTTTATTTGATTTGTTTATTTTTATGCAGTGCTGAGGATTAAACCCAGTGCCTCACATATGCTAGGCAAGTGCTCTGCCACTGAGCTACAGTCCCAACCCAAAACAAATTGTTTTTTTAATTAAAAAAAAAAAACAGATGAGCTCCATCTTCAACTTTGTACAACTCTGTGCACTTTTTATTTCTTTCTTTCTTTCTTTTTTTTTTTTTTTGTGTGTGTGTGCTGGGAATTGAACCCAGGGGAATTTAACACTGAGTCAAATCCCCAGCCCTTGTTAATTTTTATTTTGAGACAGGGTCTTGCTAAGTTGCTTAGGGCCTCTTTAAGTTGCTGAGGCTGGCTTTGAACTTGTGATCTCTCTGCCTCACCCTCCCAAGCCACTGGGATTACAGATATGTGCCAGCAAGCCTGGCAACTCTAGACTTCTTGCTTCCCACAAATGGATGTAAATATTCCTTGACAAGTTTTGACTTTTGATCTGGCTTTGGCTTTGCATATCCTGTAAAGATGGACATACTAGTCAGTACCTTTAAGGACCTCACCAGTCCCTTTCACTTCATCATAGAAATTGTCAAGTGATTGTTTCAGACTGAGGCACCCACTTCATTGCCTAAAAACTCAACAGTTGTTTTTTTTGAGCTATCCAATTTCATATTTTCCACTGTGTGTAGTGTTGGCAAGAGGGGAATTCCTAACCCCTGCTCACCACTAGTGGATCCTATTACAAAAGCAGAGGGGCCAGATCTTTTCTTTACCTGTCTTTATAGATACTTTTCTGAAATTTGACTCACTCTTAGGACTTTGAATTCTTACTGAATGATGCAATGATAAAAGAAACTTTAGAAGTGAGATTGTCCATTGCAATTTCAGTGCCATCAAAAAATTTCCTTTTTTCCTTCCCTTCCAGATCAAGAATGAAAATAACTTGTGTTCTATGCTTGAATATAGCACACAGAGAAGATATCCTAAGTCTGCCCCCTAAATATGAATTTTCTTCCCCAGTAGGTTTGAGTCTATTACATGGCACCCTTTAACTGAGACTGCACTTCTGATTATTAAAGAAAAGTCATAGATTCATTCAACAAAAATTTATTCAGCACAAGTTTATTCATATTTGGGGAAATTACTCTTCTAGGTGATATAATATTTTTAAAAAAATATTTATTTTTTAGTTTTAGGTGGACACAATATCTTTATGTGGTGCTGAGAATGGAACCCAGTGCCTCATGCATGCTAGAGGAGCATGCTACCACTTGAGCCACATCCCCAGCCCCTGGTGATATAATATTTAAAAGACAGATATGAGGGCTGGGGATGTGACTCAGTGGTACAGCACTTGCCTAGCATGTGTGAGGCACTTGGTTCAATTCTCAATACTGCATATAAATAAATAAAATAAAGTCCATTGACAACTAAAAAAATTCAATATAAAAAGAGATGGTGTTGGCTCTGAATAGCATATGTTCCATTGAGCAAGACACATACTTAATAAACACACGAGTTTAGATAGTAAAAATTATATGAAGAAAATATAATGGGAAAAGTGTAATCCAGTGGAACTTGCAGGTGGAGTATAGGAGAGAAAATTAAATAAGATACATAGGGAAAAGTCCTCTTAAAAAAGGTGGCATTTGAGCTGAGACTGGAAAGATAAAGAATCAGTGATGTGGGTATCTAGAGGAAAAGAAGGTCAGGAAGAAAGAAAAGCAAGTGTGAAGATTCTGAATGGGTGAGACATGGTAACACATACCTGTAAACCCAGATAATTGGGAGGCTGAGGCAGGAGAATCACAAGCTTGAGGCCAGCCTTGGAAACTTAGGGAGATCCTGTTTCAAAATAAAATTTGAAATAAGGGCTGGAGATGTAGCTTCCTGTAATTCAGGAAAAAATAATTTAAGGGCTGGAGATGTGGCTCAAGCGGTAACACGCTTGCCTGGCATGCGCGGCGCGCTGGGTTCCATCCTCAGCTCCTCATAAAAATAAAATAAAGATTTTGTGTCCACCAAAAACTAAATAAATATTTAAAAAATCCCCCCTCTCCTCTCTCTCTCTCTCTCTCTCTCTCAAAAAAAAAAAAATAATAATAATTTTAAAAACCTCCCATGGCAGGGCAGGTGCAATGGCACATGTCTGTAATCTCAATGGCTCAGGGCATGGGGCAGGAGGATTGCAAGTTCAAAGTCAGACTCAGAAACTTAGTGAGACCCTGTATCCAAAAAAAAAAAAAAAAAAAAAAAAAGGTCTGAGGATATAGTTCAGTGGTTAAGTGCCCCTCGGTTCAATCTCTGGTTCCTCAAAAAAAAAAAAAAACCTCCTATGGCTCCTACCTCACTCTGAATCAGGGTGGGGATGATGTAGCTTAGTGGCTTAGTGGGAGATAAAACTCAGTGGCCTCCTAGCATGTGGGAGGCCCTGAGTTTTATCTCCACCACCCAATACCACTAAACAAAACAAAACAACCCTGAGATAGGATGCGTTTGGTGTATTTAAGAACCTGAAAGAATGAAAATCTAGGGCTGTGGATGTAGTTCAGTGGTAGAACACCTGACTAGCATGCACAAGCTCCTGAAGCCAAGCACGCAAAAACCCAGAAGGCCAGTACACCTAGTGGAGATTGGGTGAGGGGAGATAAGATGTGAGAGGTTTTGCAAGGTCAGCTCAGGTATGGCCTTGTAGGCCACTCTAAATACTTTTCTTTTGTGATGAGGATTGATACTAGGGTCTTATTCTACCACTGAGCTACATCCCCAGCCTGGACTTTGGTTTTGGTTTTGACTCTGAGTGAGGTGGGAGCCCTAGGAGGACTTATTTTTTCCTGGAATCAAGGGAGAAGTTTCTCTTCCTGTCCAGGAAGCTTTACTCCTCAGGAAGGAAAACAGCTAATAAGCTGCCTTCCTAAGGGAGTTGAGGAGCAGTTGTGGTTCTATGCAATTTGTGCAAAATGAAATGATTAATTCCTACCTAATATTGTAAGTATCAATTAAATGTTCCAAAGAAACTAGACAGCTTGGCACCTACTGAGCACTCAGACTCAGCTCTAGTCCTAGTTCCTCCATAGACTCACTGAGGTTTCTTAGACAAAACACTTCACCTTTCTAAGATACAGTTTTTTTCATTTGTGCACTGTAACATTCCCTGAAAAGAGGAATTGGAGATATAGCTCAGTGGTAGAGCACTTGCCTCACCTGTGCAAGGCTCTAGATTCCATCCCCAGAACTGCAAAAATAAATAAATAAACAAATAAATAAATAAGCTGGGGCATGAGCCAGGCACAGAGGCACCAACTTGGCAATTTAGTGAGAAGGTGTCTCAAAATAAAATATAAAGCAGAATAAAATAGACATTATTATTGCTGTATGTATATAGGTGACTGTATGACCAATGTGATTCTGCAACCTGAACAATCAGAAAAATGAGAAATTATACCCCAATTACACATTTGATTCAATTATACATTTGATTCAAATGTATGAATTGTCAAGTTCATTGTACTGTCATGTGTAACTAATAAAAAAGAAAAAAGAAAATAAACAATAATCCATTTTAATGTTAAAAAATAAATAAATAAAATATAAAGGGCTGTGAGAAATAGCTTTGGTAGATTGCTTCCCTAGCATACATGATTGACCCTCAGTACCACATTCATACACACACACACACACACACACACACACACACATGCATAGTTACCCTAGAGCCCACTGACTCTGTAGAGGGAAGTGACAGCCAGGTACCCTGCACTGACTTGAATAGGACAGAATTGTTATTGCCCTAAGACTGTTTAGTCAGAGGACAGTGGCACATGCCTTATAATCCCACTGGCTTGGGAGGCTGAAGCAGGAGGACTGCAAGTTCAAAGTCAACCTCAGCAATTTAGCAAGGCCCTAAGCAATGTAGTAAGACCCTATCTCAAAATATAAAAAAGGGCTGGGATGTGGCTCAGTGGTTAAGCACCCCTGGGTTCAATCCTGATACCAAAAACAAACAAACAAACAAACAAAAAACCCCCACAGATTATTTAGTTGAGTGGTACTCAGACTACTACAGTGATTATTGAGGAGGGGTCAGTTAGAGGAAACTGGTTCCCCTACTTTTCCTTGTTCTTTCATACTTTATTCCTGTGTCTCCCTCACTTGGTCTTTTTCTGACCTTTTCTTCTTTCTGGCCTTCCACTGTGTTGTGTCCTTTTATTTTTTTTCTGGAATTCAGATTAATGCTTTTCTATTTTTTCTCTCTTTCTTCTTCCCTTCAATTGTGGCTCTTAGAATCTTTCTACCTCTCCAGCCCACGCCAGCTCTCTTTTCCTTTGTGTCCTCTCTGTCCCCAATCTGCCTCTCTTCCCAGAACCCAGGTTTAAGACTGAGCTTTCTGAAAGTCTGTAACTCTCATAGTTGTGTTGAGGTGCTGAGGGGGAAGAAGTAGCAGAAAAAGGGGGCATTACGATAGTACTCTCCAGGATATTTCTTTCTTTTTCTTTTTCTTTTTTGCCAGGGATTGAACCTAGGGCCTGTGTAGTTCACTATAGTGATCATAGGGTGGGGGTAAGTTTTCCTCTAGAGAATGCAAACTTCTCTAGAACAAAACCTCTACCAATGAGCCACGTCCCTAGCCCTCCCAGCCTCCTTTTTTGATATTCATTTTGAAGAGAGATGGTGAAACACAGGAGGAATTTAAAACTTCCTCTTTTGTCTTGCCCCATGCAATTAATGATGGTCTAAGCCGTTGGTTTGTCTTTCTAGGAAAGAAAGCTCTTCTAAGAAACCACATCGTTTAAACACTTGGTTTGATGTGAACCACAGCATCTGATAAGACAATGAAAACAGAAGAGGCTTTTAAAACCAATTTAAGCCACACACAAATGTAATTCTAATGAAGAATCAATAGTCTGGTGGATCATTTTTCCTGGGACTCCTTGGAGAAGCTTAAAGAGACTTTCAATCACTGGGGTAGTGAATAAAATGTTCTTTTTGAAATCAAGTTGATTTAAAGAAGATTAAATAATAGCCAAGGTGGCACTTGGTCCTGGCAAACATTCTAAGGTGGTTCTCTAGTGGCTGTTGTTTGGAAAACACTAATCTAATTAAATCAAAATGTAATAGGGAGGGGGTCAAATATCTGCACAGAGTCATCAGAACTAGGAACACATATGAAGGAAGAATGGTTCTAATGGACAAGTGTGCCCAGCCTTGAAAATGAAGGACAAAATTGGAGCATCACAATATTGCTTGTTGATTTTTGCTTGCCCAGGCTCATTTCTCCCCATTCCTAACCACACCCTGATTACCTTTGGGGACTTGTCTGGCCATGCTGTAGGAGCCCTTGTCAATAACCCCCCCCCATTTTTGGTATTGAAAATTGAACCCAGGAGCACTCTACTGAGATAGGTGGGCTTTAGGATAAAGAGAAAGATACTGAGTCCCCCCAAAAGTGCCCATAAACCATTGAAATGCAGAAATTGCCCAGGAACAATTTGCAACTACTGAGCTGCATGCCCTTGGCACACACTGGGGAGAAATTGTGTGTCTCTGCCCTGGCTCCACCTATAGTTCAGCCCCAACCACTGGCCCTCTGTAAATATCAAGGACAACATCCCACACCAACGAGTTGCTGTCTCCTTTTGGAGATAGCCCACAATCTCCCTTGAATGTGTATCTAGTTCCTAAATAAATCTCTGTCTATGCCTTTGACACAGGCTAAAATTCTTTTCTATCATGTATGCCAAGAACTGCAGGTCTTGTGTTGATTTTTCCTTTTCTCTAGGAACACCTCAAACCTTTCTCTGGAAACATCCCTTCTCCTGTGACAATATCTCTGAGCTACAACCGCAGCCCTTTTCAAATTTTATTTTGAAATAGAGTCTCACTAAGTTGCTGAGGCTGGTCTAGAACTTGCCATCCTCCTGCTTCAGACTCCTAAGTTGCTGGGCTACAGGCATGTGATACTGTGCTTGGCAGTTCCCCGCTTTCACAGGCTGTCATCACTCTGCTCTGGCTCAAAGACAAAGTCCTTATTGGTTTAAGCCAGTAGGGCTCCATATGTGGTCTGGGAATCCCTGGGGATCCCCAATTCCTGTTTAGCCAGCAACTCTTTTCATGTTGTTATTTGTGTTTTTCATTCTCATTCTTTCACAAGGATGTGGAGGTGTTTTCTTGATATTATGTGACATAGGATGTTGACACTCTGACAGTTAATAGAATGTAACTATGTATTGTGTTTTCTAGAATTTTCTAAGGTATAGCATATGCATTTTTAGAGATTAAGTCTGTTTGATCTTGGTACTTTTATTGTACTCTCACTAGCTATTTTCAGTTATTCCTGCTATAAATGCTATAATTTTATTATCATATAATATGTTTTAGTCAAAATTTTTGTCACTCTGACCATAAGACATGACAAAAACAATTAAGGGAAGAAAAGTTTATTTTGGCTTACAATTTCAAAGGTCTCAGTCCATAGATGGCCAATTCCATAGCTCTGGACCCAATGTGTGCCAGAACACCATTGCAGAAGAGCATGATAAAAGAAAGCAGTTCAGGACACTGCAGGGCAACCAGAAGGAGAGAGAGCGCTGATCATTAGAGACAAAATATAAACCCCAAAGACATGCCCCCAGGTACTACCCAGTTATTCCATATGAGTGGATTAATCCACTGATTAGGTCACACCTCTTATAATTTGATCATTTCACCTCTGAAAATTCTTGCATCTTTTCATAATGAGCTTTTGGGGAACACCTCATATCTAAACCATTACACGATACATCATTACATTTAAATTCCAAAGTTTTCCTTGTGTCAATGTGGAAACACAATAATTAAGTACATTTTGTTGTTCTATGATTATATTTTTAAACTATCTCTTTCTTAATTTCGAATACTATAACAATTTGCAGCTATTATTCATGTAAACAAAAGCTGCTTGTGATCCTCAATAATTTTTAAGAGTGTAAAGATGTTCTGAGGCTAAAACGTTTGAAAATTGGTTTAAGCCAATCATAAGATTCCTTTCTTCTTTCCAGAAATTGAATTGGTTAGAGGAAGGCAATGTGATACTCTCCTGACACCTGAGAGAGAAAAGTAGGTCTTTATGGAACATGTTCTGTGAAAGGCTTCCTTGATTTCTTTTTCAAATATCCTTGATCTTACACACACACACACACACACACACATACACACACACACACACACACACACACACACACACATACATCTCCCGATATTCCCCGGTCTAGAAGTGATGTTTGTTTCTAGAAATTATGTTTGCAACTTGGCAAGGGAGCCTCTAAGATCATCATCATGCCAGAGTTTCACACAAGTGCAACTTGGAAAGGCCTGGGTCCTTGAGGTAGTAAATTAACCAACCCTGAGGTCCCCCTACTTTGGAACTTTCTGTGTGAGATAATGTATTTGGTTGTTATTTAAGCCACTTAAGTGGTGTTGGAAGTCACGTGTAGCTTATTTAATTAATAGTAGCTGGGCATGGTGGCACATGTCTGTAATCTCAGTGACATTTGTAATCCCAATGACTTGGGAGATTGAGACAGGAGATGAATTTGATGCTTACCTGTTTCAAAATAAAATTTTTAAAAAGGACTGGGGTGTAGCTCAGTGATAAGCGTGCCTCTCTGAGGTTCACTCTCAAGTACCACAAAAAAAGTTATTTTTTACAGTCTCGGTGGGCAGTAAAGCCCACTATGAAAACTTGAATAGGCTACATATTACCTTTGCTCTCTCTGGTGTGTTGAGAGGAGCAGGTTTAAAACCTAAGGCTAGCCAACTGGATGATATCTTTGAATCAGGAGCAGAGAATACACAGAATGATGGAAGGAAGAGTTTTAAATTGTTCACTCTATTTTTAAAGCTTCCTTATTTCCTGTGCAGAATCTCAACACATGGGTTGTGTAAACACTTAACAGTCCAATAATTGTTAAGACAGAGTTGTTTTCTGTTCTTTATAACCAATAACCTCAACAAGAATTCTGGGTCAGAGACAGGAATATTCCCGTCACTAATAAATGCATTCTGTTTCATTTTGTTTCATCAGGCAAATGTCACTCAAGACTGTCCATCTCACTTGGCTTCGATTCTCTACTCAGTGAGGCAATCACTCGATAAATTAATTGACATTTGGTTTAGTGGAGTATTTGAGTGTACAGTTTGCTTGTATCATCCAGCTTTGAGTTAGATCAGCTTTGTATTCTTCAAAGCCAGGTTTCTGGACTACTAAATTTGAGGTTTATCAGCCCTGGATTATTGAACATGAAGACTTTGCTTTCTTTTTTTCTTTTTCTTTTCTTTTCTTTTCTTTTTTTTTTTTTTTTTTTTGGTGCAGGTTAGGAAAACACTCTCCTACTGAGCTACACCCCAAGCCCAGGAATGAACCTGCAAAAATCAGGTCATCCATTCAATCAGCCAATATTTGCAGCATTTATCTGTTTTAAAATAAAGATATAGCAGTAAGCAAAATAGACACATAGAACTGGGGATGTGACTCAGTGGTAGGATGCTTATCTAGTATACACTAGGCTCTGGGTTTGAGCCCCAGTACTGAAAAAAAATAGACACAGTGTCTTTGTGGGACTGACATTCCAGTTGGAGGCCAAAACTTATATATGTATATAAGTATTTTGCAGCTCTAGGGATTGGACCAAGGGTCCACTACCACTGAGCTACATCCCTAGCCCTTTTTATATTGAGATAGGATCTTGCTAAGTCATCTAGGTTTGTTTTGAACTTGTGATCCTCCTGAGGCTGAGGAAAGAGGATCACAAGTTTGAGGCCAGCCTAGGTGATTAATGAGATGCTGTCTCAAAATAAAAAATCAAAAAGGCTGAGGATGTAGCTCAGTGGTAGAGTGCCCTTGGATTTAATCCCCAGTACCACAAAAAAGAAAAGATAATAGTAGCAGTAAACATTAGGAATAAAAATATCATCTTAAGTTTGAGGCCAGCCTAAGCAATTTAGTTTGACCCTGTCTCAAAATAGAAAAGGGGTGGGGTGTAGCCTAGTACCAAAAAAAAAAAAAAAAAAAAAAAAAAAAGAATGTAAGTTGGTAGGATCCAAGTTGGATTTTAGTGTCAGGGAAGGTTGGCCCTGAGAAAGGGACACTGAATGTTAGACAAAAGGGTGGGAGGAACATTTTGCAGTGAGAACAGCATCTTATCAAAGTCCAGAGGTGATACACTAGGGGAACAGAAAGAAACTCCTGATTGTTAGGGCACAAAATAAGGGGGAGAATAGGGCCAAATAAAGCAAGGGATGGGACAGGGACAAAAGGTGGCTTTGTAAGCCAATCATTCTTTTAAATTTTGGAAAACTAAATGTGTTGGTACATACCTCTAATTCCAGTGATTTGGGAAGCTGAAGCTGAGACAGGAGGATGGCAAGGTTTTTGTTGTTGTTGTCTTTGTTTTTGTACTGAAGATTAAACCCAGGGGCACTTTTCCACTGAGCTACATCCCCTTTCTTTGAGGTGAGTCTCTGTAAGTTTCTGAGGCTGGCCTCGAATTTGTAATCCTACTCTTAGCCTAGAAGAATTGCAATTTTGAGGCCAATCTTAGCAACTTAGGGAGATCTTGTCTCAAAACAAAGAAAGAAAAGGTTGGGAATGTAACTCAGTGGTAGAATCAGCAGTAGAGTGCCCCTGGGTTCAATCTCCAGTGCTGCCAAAATTTTTTTCTTTAAATTGTGGGAAAATAGACTGCAAGCTGTATACGGGGTAAAATGGGAGTTCATAACCCGCTTGAATCAAAATGTGAAATATGATGTATCAAGAACTATGTAATGTTTTGAACAACCAACGGGGTAAAATTGGGAGTTCATAACCCACTTGAATCAAACTGTGAAATATGATGTATTAAGAACTATGTAATGTTTTGAACGACCAACAATAAAAAAAAAAAAGAAAATAGACATAATATAAAATTTAGCTGTTTTTTCAGTTATTGGGATGATGGAACTCAGACTCCCACATGCTAAATAACTGCTATACCACCGAGCTATACTCCTGTCCCTTAAAACATCCCCTCTTTTTCTGGGCACTGTGGTGCATGCCTGTAATCCCCTGAGGTGGGAGGATTACAAATCAGAGGCCAGGTTCTGTAATTTAGTGAGACCCTGTCTTAAAAAAAAAAGATGATAAAATAAAAAGGCTGGGGATACAATTTTTAAAATCTTAGTGGTCAAGCACTTGTCTAGCATGTGTAAGATACCACCCCCTCAAAATTCCCTCTCCTTATAAGGATATCAATCATTTAATTTAGGGCCCACTCTAATCTAGTATGACATTTTCTTAACTTGATCAGATATTTTCAAATAAGGTCACATTTTCAGATTCTGGGTGGACATAAATATGCGTAGGATACTATTCAATGTGATACATTATTGTTTCTAAGAGAATTAGGATTGTTACAAAAGAAACATAAACTGAAATATGTAAATGATGTTTAATTTTTGGCTTTCTTTAGCTTTTTTTTTTTTTGGGGGGGGTAACCGGGTATTGAACTCAGGGGCACTCAACCACTGAGCTGCATCCCCAGCCCTATTTTGTATTTTACTTAGAGAAAGGGTCTCACTGAGTTGCTTAGCACCTCACTATTGCTGAGGCTGGCTTTGAACTCACACAATCCTCCTGCCTCAGCCTCCCAAGCCACTGGGATTACAGGCATGGGCCATGGCACAAGCTTTGTTTTGTTTCTAATTTAGACTTTTGAACAAATGCAATGGATAGCCTTCTTCTGGTATTTTTAATGGATTGGTTTTAGGACCTGCTGAGAATATCTAAATACTCAGATGTTCAGTCCCTTATAAAAAGTGGTGTAGTATTTTCGCATAACCTTTGCATATACTCTCCTATTTTAAATAATCCATTTTATTTTATTTTGTGGTTCTGGGGATTGACCCCAGGGGTGCTCTACCACTGAGCTGCATTCCTAGTCCTTTTTTATTTTTTATTTTGAAACAGGGTCTTACTAAGTTGTCAAGGCTGACCTCAAATTTGTGATCTTTCTTCTGCCTCCAGATTAGCTGGAATTACACGCATCTGCCATCATGCCCAGCACTTTAAATCATCTTTAGATTACTTAAAATACCTAAAAAAAGTGAATGCTATGTAATAGTTGTTATACTCCATTGTTAGGAAATAATAAGAAAAAAGTCTGTACATGTTCAGTATAGATGCAACCATCTTATGTCTAAATGCATATTACATATCAGAAACAACTGAATTTTTTCATGAATATTTTTGATCTGTGGTTGATCGAATCTGTGAATGAAGCCTATAGATATGGGGAGCCAACTGTTCTTTGTGCAAAAGAGAAATTCTCGACTTGAGGAGGACACTTTCTGGAGTTCTCTTACCAGAAACTATTTGAGGGTCACTTGATCTGGTAAGTGGAGAAAGGAATAGTGACAGTGACCTTAGAAGAGGTTTAATTTTTAAAAAAAATTATTTACTGAGGGGAAGACAGAATGGGCAAAACCAGTGTTGAGCACTGCTGGTGGCACTCAGGAGAGCCCTACAGTGAAAGAAGACTGCTTCTGACGTGTACAGAAACAGGAGTGGTTATGGACCTACCGAGGGAAGTACAAAGTATGCAGGAGAGCCCAAACAGAGCAAATCTGACCAGATTAAGTGAGACTCTGACTAGAATCATCAGAGGTATTAGAGAAAGTTTTGTTTTCCTCCATAGTTTGTTGGTTAGGATTTGAGTCATTTTACAAGAGCATTAAAGAACGAGAAGACAAAATCAGGCTGTAAATTATTTCGGTATATTCAGCCATAAGGCATTTAGGTGATTTCTGGTTTTGTCCAATATCTATGCCCTATCTTTATTTTGATGCTGGTAATTGACCCAGAACCTTATGCATGCTAAGTAGGTGCTCAGCTTCTGGAGCACACCCCTAGGCCCACAATGACTTACTTAAATCTCCCTCTAACATTGAAGCCCCTATCACATTCATTCATTCAGTAAGAAATTGCTGAATACCTCCCATGAGCTAGGTTGTGAGGAGACAGAGATGAATAAAACAAGCAGAATCCCTGTCCTCTTGATGTTTTCTGGTTGGGAAAAGAGACACTAAACTAACAATTACATAAATATATATGTGTACTGTATGAACAGCTCTACAGCTCTTGAGATGGAAGTAGTCATATCTTTTGTATTTCTACAACTAAATGAAAACTGGTTTGAACCTTTATGAGCTAGATTGGCAAGAAGTTCATTACCATCCTCTTTGGCTCTTCTTTGCCACTGGTTTATCCAGGAATTTATGCTGTCTGCAAATGAGGCTGCCTAGATGTCTGTTCCTCAGGGGGGAAAGCCTCCCCTGTCATGCTTGTCATTGTTCCTCACTGCCACAATGTGTCGCTATTGAACACTGGTCTGCTTCCATCTGATGCTCTTGGTCTACTCCAGGGCAAAGTTTCATTGACCTCACCTTCCAGTAGAGGTCAATGTGATCCCTCAGAGGTTCCCCAAGTTGCAGCTAAGTGACCAGTCTTTCTGGATATACACTCAGCTTTTCTCCTCAGAGACCTCACTGTCTAGAGGAATTGGGTTCAGATTGAGTCAGGTGTTGGCTCATCATGGACCTTCCCTCTTTGCATTCCTTAATGGATTCACTCCAGGAGTAGAGGGGCCTTTCTTTTCTTTTCTTTTCTTTTCTTTTTTTAATTGGTTGTTCAAAACATTACAGCCTTTCTTTTCAAGCCCCTGAAATTTCTTTTTCTTTCTTCTTTTTTTTTTTTTTTTTTTTTTTTGCAGTGCTAGGGATTGAATTTAGGGGAGCTCTACTACTGAGCTACATCCCTACCCTCCTCCATCTTTTCTTTTTTTTTTTTTTGCAGGGGGAGTACTAGGGATTAAACCCAGGGGCATTTTCTCACTGAGCTATATCCCCAGTCCTTTTTACCTCTTATTTTGAGACAAGATCTTGCTAAATTGCTGAGGTTGGCCTCTTAACTTGTGGTCCTCCTGCCTCAGCCTCTGGGATTATAGGCGTGCATCACCATGCCTGACCTGACATTCCCTTTCTTTGGCAAAATAATTTAATTGCCTCCAAGGAGCGCCCACATCTGATGAATGCACAAGAGATTGTACACTCTTCTGGGGGAAAATACCTTCTAAATCTCTCAAAGAAGGCCAAGGATGAAGTGGACATTAATGTGGTTTTTGGCCATTCAGAATTCACTCCCTATTCTTTTGTTAGGAGAACCCTGATTAAGGAAATTTGTTTCTCAGTTTTTTCTTTTATGGTGATGTGGGTCACCCAGGGCCTCTTATATGCTGGGTGAGCATTCTACCACTTAATGGATTCACTGAGATATACCCACAGCTTTGATTTGGAAGATTTGAATGATCACTTTCTCCCATTGGATATTGTCTGGGAGGACTCTCAGCCATGGTATCCTGCCCCCCTCTAGTCAAAGGATGGCACATGATCCAAACTAAATCAACTGGGTCAAAAATAAGGCATTGATTCTCTGAATTCTAATGAGCATACAAATCACCTGGGAGTTGTGTTGCATGCAGTCTGAGTCGGGGGAGACTAAGATCCTTCATCTGTACAAAGCTCCCAGGAGAGGCCAATGCTGCAGGTCCACACATTATCCTTTGAGGAGAAGGGAAATAATGCGAATGAACAGCTGTAGTATCTTAATCCAGTTGCAGCAACCTTAAAAGACAATCAATCCGGGGCTGGGGATGTGGCTCAAGCGGTAGCGTGCTCGCCTGGCATGCGTGCGGCCCGGGTTCGATCCTCAGCACCACATACCAACAGAGATGTTGTGTCCGCTGAGAACTAAAAAATAAATATTAAAAATTCTCTCTCTCTCTCTCCCTCTCTCACTCTCTCTTGAAAAAAAAAAAAGACAATCAATCCAAATCTGCTCTGGATCCTGTCCTTTATAATCTGAATCTTCAGCCATTTCTTCCATTTTACAAGCTTGTGTGTGTGTGTGTGTGTGTGTGTGTGTGTGTGATGTTTGCTGTGCTGGGGAATGAACCCTAGCCCCTAGTCCTTTCCCATTGAGCTATGTCTCCAACCCCCTATATTCTTACAGTAAATTATTTTTATATGTAGGGTGATAGAATTGATTCTTATTGCTTACAACAGAAGGATGAAAGGAGGAATGGGAAAGAAGGAGGGATTGAGAGAAAGAGGAGAGGGGATTTCCCTTCAGCACACAACCCATGTGACTCGGCAAAAGTACCATTGCCTTTCCCTATAGCCATCACCTAATTTTCATCCTTTATGTGTGGCTAATGTCATCAAATCATTCTATTTTGTGATCCTCTTTGGGACACTGTAAAGGCTCTTAGGAAGTGTTCAAAGTTGGTAGAAGTTTCTTTGTTTAACAACAATTGGAAGAAAACTCTGGGGTACCATGTATATAAGTGCTTGGTTTTGTTCTTCTAGCTTTGCTGCTTGGGTAAAAAGAAAAAGGTCTGCACATCAATGGGGTTCTTCACATTGATGTCAAAATCTCCATTAATAATTGTTCTGGGGCTGGCGGTGTAACTCAGTGGTAGAGCACTTGCCCATCATGCGTATGGCCCTGGGCTTGACTTGCAGGATCACAAAAAAAAAAAAAAAAAAAAAAGAAGAAGAAGAAGAAGAAAGAAAAGAAAGGAAGAAAGAACAAGATAAATAAATAATAGAGGAAACTGAGGCAAGAAGATCACAAATTCAAGACCAGTCCAGGTAATTTAGCAAGATCCTGTCTCAAAATAAAATTTAAAAGGGCTGGATGTAGCTCAGTGGTAGAGTGTCCCTGGGTTCAATCCCCACCACCACCACACACACACACACACACACACACACACACACATACACGCACGTAGTAATTATTATGATTTACCAAGTTGCTGAAGGTCATGTTCTAAAAATTGGGCAGTACAAATACAGTGGTTTATAAAAGGCTATGTTGCTGCAGGGAGATATGATAAACGGATGATCAGAGCTTAATGTCCCAAACTCACTGTTTTCACAAACTGGATCTTCTTAACTTCAAAAGTCAAAGACAGCCAGGTGTGGTGGTGCATCCCAGAGGCTCAGGAGGCTGAGGAAGGAGGATCACGAGTTCAAAGCCAGCCTCAGCAAAAGCAAGGTGCTAAGCAACTCAGTGAGACCCTGTCTCTAAATAAAATACAAAATAGGGCTAGAGATGTGGCTCAGTGGTTAAGTGCCCCTGAGTTCAATCCCCAGTAACAACAACAACAAAAAAGTCAAGGACAAAACTCTGGACAAAAATGAACAATCATTTGGAGGACTTGGGCCAACAGCCTGCAAGTGCCCAAAGGGACACCATTTCAAGACAAAGAAAGGTGAGCCACAATCAGGTTTTACCCAGAATGCTCCAATTGGCATCACTACACTGGAGGAGAGAGTTTCAGAGTTTCATAAGGAGGCCAAGTCTAGCCACATGAGGAGCCAGAGGTCAGAGTTGGCCCCAGCAGCTACTAATAGAGGCGAGATTCTGAAATGGAGGGAGCTACAGAGGGAGGCCTCCCTCCCAACTCTGCACACATCTCCTGAAACTCAGGGCTGACTTCCAAACTGCACACAACCAGGACTCCCAGGAGCCCCATGGGATAACTGAGCCTGCACAAAAGAGGCACTAAGGTCTTTGTACTACAACATCAAGTGCTCACTCCTCTCCTGAGCATCTGTGCAGCCCCTTCAGTCATCAGGGTCTTGCAAACTAAAACCCACTGGGGTATCCCTGCCCAAAGCTGGAAGGGTTAAGACAAAAAAGAGAAGTAATAGCCTGAGCTCTTGGCATGTGTACTGTCCAATGGTGCCACCCCTGTGGGAAATGTCCAGAGATGCAGAGGTCTAGAAAGTTAGCAGTACACCTCCTCTCTACAGAGCAATCAGAGTTCTAGGTATTTGCCTAAGAACATGAAAACAATGTCCATAAAGACCTTTATTTGAGACTGTTCAGGGTCTAGAAAACTCCAGCCTGGGGACCCAGCGTGGACCTCTGCCTGTTGTGCAAATAAAGTTTTATTGCAACACACACCAAAAAAAGTCAAAGACACAACTCTAATACAAGTTATGAATTTCTCAGTGTGTACCTGAGACAGATTACTACCAACTGATATGGTCATTTCAGAAACTTTCTCTTAGAAATAAATAAAAATATGAAAAAAATTAACATCTCTGTGATTTTTTTTTTTTTAGATAGGGTCTAAGTTGCTTAGGGACTTGCTAAATTGCTATGGCTGGTCTCGAACTTTTGATTCTCCTGTCTCAGTCTCCTAAATCACTGGGATTACAGGTGTGTGTCACCATGCCCAGCATAACTGATCTTTGATTAAAGTTCTTGTGTGAAGCCTCTGATTCTCAGAGGAAGAATAGATGCCTGGGAACACAGGCATCATTATGGATGAGGCCCAGAAGTTGAGAATTCCAGGGACTATTAAGCTTTGTTTTCTTCCAGGGTGAATACTCTTATAGCATTTACATCTGGGGCTACTCGTGGTATGGAGCAGATTCCATAGTGGAGGAAGCAAAAATTTGAGTGAGCTGGGAACAGTGGCGCCCACCTGTATCCCCAGCAATTTGGGAAGCTGAGGAAGGAGGATCACAAGTTTGAGGCCAGCCTCAGCAATGTGGCAAGACCGTATCTCAAGATAGAAAATAGAAAGGACTTGGGAAGCTAGGGGTATAGTTCAGTTGGTAGAATGCTTGCCTCACATGCACAAGGCACTGAGTTAAGTCCCCAGCACCAAAAAAAAAAAAAAAAAAAATATATATATATATATATATATATATATATAAAATAGAAAGAAAGGACTTGGAATGTAGTTCAGTAGTAAATTGCCCCTGGGTTTGCCCAGTATCATAAAAAACAAAAAGAAAAAAAATCAGAGTGAGCTTTGATCAAGTCTACTGTTGTCACAAGAGATGCGCCTAATCTGGCCAATATTTTATTCAAATAAATTTGTCTCTAAGGCTCCAGAAATTTCCTGACAGCAAATAGAATGAGCAAATAATCTATAATAAATATTTTATGCCACATATTAATTGAATAGTGTTCATTCATAAAGAAAAAAACTTAGATCTATAATACTTCATTCATTGGAATCCAGAATGTTATTTTGGGGAGGATATTAAGGTCTGAATATGAGGTATCCTCCCCAAAAAACATGAGACAAGGTTCAGAGGTAAAATGATTAGGTTATGATAACTGTGACCTAATCTGTGGATTAATCCATTTCCTGGATTAATTATCTTTTTGGTACTGGGGATTGAACCACTGAGCTACATCCCCAGCCCTTTTTATCTTGAGACAGGGTCTTGCTAAATTGCTGAGGCTGAATTAGAACCTGGAATCTTCTTGCCTCAGCCTCCTGAATCACTGGGATTACAGGTGTATACCACAGAACCTGACTGGATTAATAATTTCAATGGACTAATGGGATGGTAACTACAGGTGGCCTGAGCATGGCGGGAAGAAGTCAGTCACTAGGGGTGTGTCTTTGGGGTGGTCTATTTTTTTCCCCAATGCCCCACACTCTCTTTCTGCTTCCTGGCCACTGTGAGGTGAATAGTTTTCCTCCACTTTGCCCTTATGTTATGATGATTTTCCTCACCTCAGAACAATGGAGTCAGCTGACCATGGACTAATCCTCTGAAACTGCCAAAATAAACTTTCCCTCCTTTAAGTTGTTCTTGTCAGGTATTTTTGGTCACAGCAATGAAAAGATGATTAACACAGAGGGCTTCCCTCAAAATTAAGATTGGCAGAAGTCCAGCCTAGCCTCGCGGGAGTTCATAATCCACTTGAATCATCTCCATACTTATAACTATGGGTTTTGGTCAGGAGTTTTTGGTTGCTACCTTCAACAAAAAGGGAATTATTTCAAGGATAAGGGAAGAAGTCACAGTATTGAAAGGAAGGCTAGACAGACAGAAGTCATTTATTTACAAAGGAACTTGATAGTAGCTGAAATTTATTAATAGGTTCCCACAGACCTATTTTGGGAGGATACCGGGAATTAAACCCAGGGGTATTAACCACTGAGCCACATCCCCAGCCCTTTTTAAAAATATATTTATTTTTTTAGTTGTAGTTGGACACAATACCTTTATTTGTTAATTTTTATGTGGTGCTGAGGATCAAACCCAGGGCCTTGCACATCCCAGGCGAGCGCTCTCCCGCTGAGGTACAACCCCAGCCCCCTCAGCCCTTTTTTATATTTTCTTTAGAGAAAGGGTCTCACTAAGTTACTTAGGGCCTCACTAAATTGCTGAGGCTGGCTTTGAACTTGCTATCCTCCTGTCTCACCCTCCAGAGCCATTGGAATTACAGGCATGCAATACTGCAACTGGCTTCACAGACCCATTCTTAAAATGAATGGATGACAGTTATTTTTTTTCTCTCTTTGCATCACCCAAGATTCCAGTCTCAACATTCGAATAAAAAAAAATGGGAAGGGGAGCTGGTGGTGTAACTCTGTGGTTACTCTGTGGCCTACCATGCATGATTCTCTGGTTTGCTCCCCAGCATCACACACACAAAAAAAAAAAAAAAAAAAGAAAGAAAGAAAAAATGGCAAGGGATATAGACAGACCATTCACAGAAAAGAAAACAAAATACAGTGAAGGACACTAGATGAACAGAGGTGGTTCCTGACAGGGAGACACACATACTTTCAGGCCTCAGTATTCTCTATGGCTGGGCCCCAGTCCCACTGTTCTCCCCAGGAGTCCCCATCATATGTTTTGCATAGAATAGCTCCTTTTTAATGTGTTTTTTTATCACAACATTATAGTTGTAGATAATAGTGGGATTTTATATTGTTATAGTGTGTGCACATGTACAAATATGTAACAATGAATCCCACCATCATGTATAATTATAATCAACCAATAAAATGTGGAAAAAGTGGGTTCATTTTGACATCCATAAATTCATCTCACATAATTTGCTCCACTTCAATCCCCAGTGCTTCCCCTTTCCCACCCCTCCTCCCTCCCTGGAGTTCCTTTCTCTACTCTGCTGGTCTTCCTTCTATTTATTGTTTTTCAGTTGGTACATTATAGTTATACATAAAAATGAAATTCAAGCTAGGCACAGTGGCACATGCCTGTGATCCCCTTGACTCTGGAGGCTGAGGAAGGAGGGCCACAAGTTTAAGGCTAGCCTCAGCAGCTCAGCAAAAGCCCGTCTCAAAATAAAATAAAAAGTGTTGGGAGTGTAGCTCAGTAGTAAAGCACCCCTGGGTTCAACCCCCAGTGCAAAAAAAAAGTGTAATTCATTGTGACATATACATACGTTCCCATAACATAATTTGGTCAATTTTGTTGTGCAGTTTCTTCCTTTCCACATTCCTCCAAATTAACTCCCTAAATCCTCACAAAAATCCTGTAAGGTTGGTGTGAACATCCTCCATTTGTCTGACAAGGAGACTGAGGCTCAGAGAGAGGAGGGTATCCTGCCCTAGGTTGTCTAGCTGGAAGGTGGCAGAACTGAGACTTCCCTCGTAGTGGTCATTTCTCTGATGCATGCTACCTTGGCTGCCATGTTTTTGTACAGTTCATGCATTGCACAAAGTGCCCAGCCCAGAGGATGAGAAGGATCTGGACTGTCATCTAGCCTATGATCCACTCCAACTGCCTCTTTGTGAACCTGTGTCTATCTGGAGAAAGGAGCTCATTTTTCTAATTTGTCTTCCCAGTGGAGTACCTCTTTCTAATTCAGACAACCGCACTGTGTGAGCTGGCAACAGCCTTACTTGCTGCATCTGTCTGGGTAGGTAGGTGTGTGAAAGGGGTAGGTTGGGGTGAGTGGATAATGATGAGACAATACAGGATGAGAGGCTCTTAGTTTGACAAAGCCTGATAGAAACAAGGTAAAATGTTGTAAGAGGCCCAGGTGCATACTCAGAGCAGGAACTTGTATAGGGGAAAGGATTCTGATGAGCTAGGGACATAGCCTCTCTATGAGAATTTACTCAGGCCCCTGGACACTTTTAGGCTCAGTCTAGGACTTGATTTGGAAGGATATGGGATCCATGGGGCTATAGCTTAGGATCTTTTGAGAGCTTCATTGGGGTGTCAGTTTATGAGGTTCTCCGGGCTGGTTAACTTGGAGGTAGATGATCCATCCATCATCCTGACCTCTTATTTCTCTGACTTCTTTGTCTCCAAATTTATCTTCCAGCCTCCTCTTTTTCCCATTTTCACAGTCACAGCTTAGTCATTATTATCAGCAAAAACTGAACTTCCTCCCCGAATGTCAAGTTCGAACATATCACTCTCTAATCATCATTTCCTGGTCCTCTGGTTAATTTACTCTCATACTGCCCAATATAACAATTCTTAAACCATCTTTGGAGTATAGGTCAATGCTAGAGCACATGCTTAGCATGTGAAAGGCCCTGGATGCAATCCCCAGTACCACCAAAGGAAGAAAAATATTTCTTAAACCTCAGGGTTAGGAAGGAAGCTCAGTGGTACAATGCTTGCCTAGCATGTTTCGTCAAGCCCTGGGTTCAATCCACAATACAGAAAACAAACAAACAAATCTCATCTTTATTTCTTTAACCCTTCTACCTTTTAATGGCCCCTCTTTCCTCTCATGTCTTCACTTCCTTTCTTACCCAGTGTGGTACACAAAAAATCTGTTATGGCCCCCAAAACATCGCCTGCCTTTATTTGATTTTTGTTTTGGTATCAAGGATTGAACCCAGGGGCACTCTACCACTGAGTTACATTTCTAGCCCTTTTTTTTTACTTTTTATTTGAGACAGAATCCCACTAAGTTTCTGAGGCTGGCCTCAAACTTGAAATCTTCCTGCCTCAGCCTCCCAAGTTGTGGAGATTATAGGCATACACTGCTGTGCCTGTCCTCATGCCTTGTGTGTGAGTGTGACGCTGGAGCTTGAACTCAGAGCCTCTTGCATGCTAGGTAAGCACTCCATCACCAAGTTACATCCTCAACCCCCTGCAATATCATCTCTATCCTATGGTATTATTCCTAGTATAAAATCTTTTCCTTGAATGTGGATGGAAGTTCTGACTTGCTTCTAAGCAGTAGTATATGGCCAATGTGATGGGATTTCATTCCATTGATTGTTTCTTGCCCCTTCTCAATATATATATTGGTAGGACTCTCTCTTGCTAGCTTGTAAAGAACTCAACTGTTGGCCTTAAAGAGGCAAGGAGCTGCCCAGCGTGGTGGTGCATGCCTGTAATCCCAGAGACTCAGGATGCTGAGGCAGGAGGATCACAAGTTCGAAGTCAGCCTCAGTAACTTAGTGAGGCCTTTAGCAATTTAGTGAGACCTTATCTCAAAAAATAAACAAATAAATTAAATAAAAATGGATTGGGTATGCAGCTCAGTGGCTGAGTGCACCTGGGTTTAATCCCTGTTTTTTTTAAAAAAGGTATGAAACTATTATGCTGTTGCATACTATCTATGGAGAGGGTTATGTGGAATGTAGGCCCTAGGATTTGAGGGGTATAGTTCTACAACCACAAAGAACTAAATTACTACAGCAGCCACAGCCACATCAGCTTGAAAGAGGACCCAAACATCTTATGAGAGAAGAGCCCTGGTCAACTTCTTGATTACAGCCTCTAAGACCATGAGCAGAGAACTCACCTAAGCTGTGCCTCAATTTCTTCATTATTTTATTATATTTTTGTTTGCATATGCCAGGCAAGTGCTCTGACACTGAGATGCACCCCAAGCCCTACTTTGAAAGTGAAATCTCACTATGTTGCCTAGGCTGGTCTACAACTCCTGGGCTCAAGTGATCCTCCAGTTTCAACATCCTGAGTAGCTGGGATTATAAGCATGTGCCACCACACCCGGCTGTGCCTGAATTTCTAACCCATGTAAACTGAGGTAATAAATCTATGTTGTTTTAAGCTGTTGTGTGGTAATGTTTTATGCAGCAATAGAAAACTTTAATACACCCAGTTTATTTTTCATTATCCATCATTATAATCTTTACCTTGCAAACATGCTATTTTATCCCTCATGGCTGATAGATGCTAATGTGACCCCTACTATATGGTCTTCATGTCCTGTGTAACCTCCTTCTCTTGAGTGTGTATAAAACTTGTGCCTCAATTCTAGTCAATTGTATGTGGCAAAGGTAATGGGGATGTTACTTCTCTTAGACTCCTTCTTGGGCTGGGTGTGGTGGCACACACCTATAATCCCAGTGCCTTGGGAGGCTAAGGCAGGAGGATTGCAAGTTCAAGGCCTGTTTCAGCAATTTAGTGAGGCCCTAAGCAATTTAGTGATACCCTATCTGAAAAAATTTTATAAAAGGGCTGAGGATGTGGCTCAGTGGTTTAAGAGCCTCTGAATTCAATCCCTGGTATCAAAACAAATGAACAAACAAAAAAGACCCCATCTTGGTAGACTACAGTTAGACTGTTTACTAGATATTTTTTCTGGGTGGTACTAGGGATTGAACTCAGGGGTACTTACCACTGACCTACCACCCCAGGCCTTTTTATTTTATTTTGAGGCAGGCTTTTTACCAGCTTTGAAGAAGTAAACTGCCATGTTGTAAGAGGGCTTTGGTAAGAAATTTGGCTACTAGCAATAGAAAGCAACCTCTGGCCAAAAACTAGCAATAATAATGAGGACCTCAGTTCTACATCTTCAAGGCTAATTTTTCTAAAAGCCTGAGGGAGCTTGGAAGCAACATTTTCCCAGTCAATACTCTGATGAAACTAGAACCCCAATTGACCCCATTGCAGCCTGGTTAGACTTAAAGGAGAGGGCCCAGATAATTTGTTATCAGTCTCCTGACACAGAGAAACAGTGAGATAATAAATGTGTGTTGTTTTAAGTCTCTAAATTTGTGATTTTTTTTTTCACAGCATAGAAACTATCTGTATACTGATTTGGTCAAACAATCCAGGATAGTCAATACTTCACCTCCTCCACATCTCCATGAAAGCAGCTGAATGTTATTAGAGAAAATTTAAAAAGTCTATTTATTTCTCTCTAAACTATTGATTGCAGACCTCAAACGGTTATTAATAGCACAGTGATCCTGCTATGATCACTTCCCGTCATTCAGAGATAACTATTTCATACCTTTTCCACTCTTTCCAGTCCTTTCTTATTTTTTTAATTTCTGAGAAATATAGAAATAGAGTGCTTGCCCAGCAGGTGCAAGGCCCTGGGTTTGATCCCCAAGAACCGGAAAAAAAATTAAAGTGAGAGTTTCTCATCTCATCACCAAATCTACAATCTTCTTTGCACCTAACTTCCTCCTTTTCTTGAAGGAGCTGTCCCTCCTCATATCAAAGACCAGGCCTTCCACTTCTGCTTTAGACCACCCCTCACATACTCAAAGATGACCAAAGTCTCTCCTGCATGACCAGTTTCTCCTCTTTGGGGCCATTCCCATCAGCACATACATATGATTTATTATTTCCCATCTTTAAGACCCCCCGCCTTGAATTTCATAAGCTATTCTCAATACTGCCTATTTTTCTGCTCCTGTCATAGTAGAACTTTTCCAGATATAAGTTATACATTATTGTCTCCACTTTACCTCCCCTTCAGTCTTCAACTCACTCTAGTCTAGTTTTGTACTACTCCATGGAACTTGCTCTCTCCACGGTCACCAATGATCTCATGTTGTCAAAGTCAACAGGTAATTTTCTTTGCTCATCCTAATTGTCTTTTCAGCAGCACCTGACAATCAACAGTTCTTCCTTGGACCATGTCTACTTCTTCTCTGTCTCCTTTGCTGACCTCTAAATATTAAGTTCTCTGAGACTATAAACACAATTGCTTCCTTGTCATTTCCACTTGAATATCTCACAGGAATCTCAAATTGAACATGTCTAAGAGAGAAATCTTGACATGTTCCCCCCAAATACCTCCTCCCACCTTCCCCCAGCAGTTATTGAACTAGAAAGCTGAAAATAACTCCTTTCCATCATCGCTTCAACACTTAGTTTGTTATGGGGTACTATTGATTCTACCTCTCAAAGTTATATTAAACCTGTCCACAGTCTGTATCTGTTACTGGGCAGAGGTTCCTCAGTTCTTGTCTCCCCAAAAGAAATATTTCAGAAGAGAGACATAGATAAAATAAGCATAAAGGGTTTATTTAGCAAAATGAAATTATACTCCACGAGAGGATGCATAATGTGCTGTCCCAAGAGCATTGTGGACTTTTATGGTCTGTTTAGAATCCTCAAACTACATGAATTTGGGGTGGTTACAGCTGTGTCCTGCCTAAATTGAGTGCACCTGCACCAATTTCGCCATGTTGGCAATCTCCCCAGCATAGGCTGTATTCATTCTCCATCTCCCCCGGTCCCCTTGGCTAACTCAATCTTCATATTTTCTCAATCTTATTTTAAGACAGTGTATTGATAAATTAACCAGGATGACCTGGAACTTGCAATCCTCCTGCTTCAGCCTCCCAAGTAACTGGCTTTACAGGTGTGTGCCACCATGCCTGGATTCTAGCTATCTACTTTAACATCTCCTCTATCACTAGCCTAACATCAGTATGCCGTTGTCTCTTGTCTGAATTATTGTAAGTAAATCAAGCTGAGGTCTTATTTTCTTTCTTTGTTTATTTTGTGTGGTACTAGGGATTGAAATCAGGGGTGCTCTGCCACTGAACTACATCCAGAACACTTTTTATTTTATTTTTTGAGACTTAATCTTGCTAAATTTCTCAGGCTGGCTTTGAAATTGTGATCATCCTGCCTCAGCCTCCGGAGTTGCTGGGTGTCTGCCACTGTACCTGGCCAGGTTGAGATCTTGGCCTGCCTGAGGAACTCAATCTTGGGACCTCAGTTTGGCAGATCAGTTTCAGTGAACTCTTATCTAGGAATTTTACTCTGCTGAACTCAGTTTGGGTACTCTGACTGGGTTATTTTGTCTGCTTGGTCCAGTTAAAAGACTCACTCAGAATGTGACAGGTTGGTGCTCTGACCAGGGTTTCACTCAGAG
This sequence comes from Urocitellus parryii, assembly GCF_045843805.1. Taxonomy (NCBI): domain Eukaryota; kingdom Metazoa; phylum Chordata; class Mammalia; order Rodentia; family Sciuridae; genus Urocitellus; species Urocitellus parryii. Next base: position 86,609,117 of record NC_135547.1, on the reverse strand, counting down.
TTTGGTAGTATGATTTTCATTTTGCAAAGCTAAGAAAATGGCCTATGAAACTTAATTCTACAAACGGAATCTTTTGTACATACTCTGGGGAGCTTCCTCAGGGAACTCAAGTGAGGTTTTTTTTTTTTTTTTTTTTTTTCTGGGGACATCAATGTGGGGGTTTGGTCTAGAAACTGGACGACTGTAGTCTGTCTAGAGGCTCAGGCATTGGTGTCCAGGATCAGTCTCACTGTATTGGTCATTCAGGAGCTCTTTCTGAATCACTCACTGTTGGATGTTCAGCATTGGGATTCAGACGTAGAATGCTGAGTCATTGTTGCTCAGATTTTAGCCCACTCAAAAGGCCTTAGTTGACATCATATGCAATTTCATATAACCATAAACTATCAAATAAAGTTGATTCAAACAAGATAGGAGCCTCTATATTTCTCTTGTAAAAGCAGTCGTAAGGAACTATCCTTTTAATCTTATTGGCTAAAGCTTATATCACATGGCTATACTCTGTTGCAAGGAAGGCTGGGAAATGTAGTCTTTTAGCAGACAGATGCTCACCTAACTAAAAATATAGATTTTGTTACAAAGGAGGAAAGGAGAATGGATGTTGGGGTGTAAAGCTAGCAGCCTTGCCACAAGGTGTCTCAGCCTAAGATTCTCAGTCTGGGTCTCTGATTCTATGGATACCACTTTGAATACTCAATTCAGGGAATATGGTTTTAGAGAATGATAGATTGGAATCTCAATCTGAGGGAATCAATTTCATGATCAAGGACTTTACCCTAAAGGACTCAGTTCAGTTTCTGAGTCTGTAGACAGTCTGGCTGATTGAACATATAGATTCCCATTCGTTTTTGGAGGTAGCGGGAGGGTGCTGGGGTGGAACCCAGGGCCTTTTGCATGCTAGGCAATCACCCTAGCACTGAGCTACCCCCTCACCCCTCAGATTCCCATTCTTTTTTGGGGGGGAGGTACGGGGATTGAACTCAGGGGCACTTGACCACTGAGCCACATCCCAGCCCTATTTTGTATTTTATTTAGAGACAGAGTCTCATTGAGTTGCTTAGCACCTTGCTGCTGCTGAGGCTGGCTTTGAACTCTCCATCCTCTTGCCTCAGCCTCCTGATCCTCTGGGATTATAGGCATGTGCCACTGTGCCTGGCCAGATTCCCATTCTTAACGTTCTGTTTATTGGGGGCTCAGTCTGTGCTTGGTCTGGGTGGGACTGGGGGATCGTTCTAGTATTTCAGTATAAAAATTCATTCTAAGAAGCTGGGCACAATGGCACATGCCTATAATTCCAACTACTCAAGAGGTTGAAGCAGGAGGATAGCAAGTTTGGATCTCAAGTCTGAGGCCACCTTGGCAACTTAGTAAGACAACCCTGTTTCAAAATAAAATAAAAATAGGACTGAGGATGTAGCTCAGAGGTACAGTGCTTGCCTAGCATGCATGAGGCACTGGGTTCACACACACATATGCGCACATACACACACATAATTTATTCTGGCCTGAGCTCATGGTGTGTACCTGTAATGTCAGTGACTTGGGAGGCTGAGGCAGGAGGATCACAAGTTCAAGACCAGTCTCAGCAATTTAGCAAGACCTTAAGCACCTCTGTGTTCATTCCCCAGTACAAAAGGAGGAGGAGGAGGAGGAGGAGGAGGAGGAGGAGGAGGAGGAGGAGGAGGAGGAGGAGGAGGAGGAGGAGGAGGAGGAGGAGGAGAATTCATTCTGAGATCCTGATTTTTGTGATTCTGGCCTCAGGGCTCAGTTCACGGCATATTTGAGCCTCTATATTGCCAGTCTAGTACTTCTTCTGAACTTTGGGTTTGTGGGCCCAGATTTTGGAGGTTCAGTCTAAATAAACCAGCTTATTTTAGAGCATTAGGCCTCTGCCATTAGTTTTGGGATTCAGTGTGAGGTCCTCAGACTGGATTGTCATGGGCCTCCCCTCTCTAAATGCTTGTCTGGGGATTTGTTCTGAGGACAGGACTTGGGAGTTTAGGTATTGGGAACTCAGTGTAGGAGCTTGACATGGCATCTTCTTCAGGGGGGTCAATTTAATTAATAAACTTGGAACTTATTCTGGGGTATTTAGGTTAGGATTTGGTGTTGGAGGCTAATTCTGCAAACTTAAGCAAGGTTTTGAGAGTGGAGGTTCAAGTTGATGGCCCAGTTGGGGTCTACCTCTCTTCCATAAAAATTTTAGAACTCAGACCAGGGTACTAGTTTGGGGCTGAGACTCTGCAGGATCATCTCAGAGGACTCAGATTCATGATCCTAATTTGTGGGTTTATTCTGGAAATGGAAGTTGAGGAGCTCAGAAACTGGCAGCTCAGTCTGAAGCAATTAGCCTCATGGTCTTATATCTGGGAATTTGTGTTAGTCTCCAGAAGCAGACAACAAGGTATATTAATTGTGAAATATTCGGGGTTTTTTTTTTTTGGTACCAGGGATAAACTAATGATAGAGTATAGATTACTTTGTACTCTAACCCTAGAGGAGATCCCCAGAGATACTTACCCACTGAACCACATCTCAAACCCTTATTTCATTTGTTTTAGTTTTTTATTTTGAGAATGGATCTCGCTAAATTGCTTAGGGCCTTGCTAAATTGCTGAAGCTGGCTTTGAACTTGAGATCTTCCTGCCTCAGCCTTCCAAGCCACTGGGATTACAGGCATGCACCACCATACCCCATTGTGCAGGAATTTTATTAGAGAAATTATCATGAAAGAAAATGACATCACTTCCATAAGAATGTGATGCAGTCTGACCCAAACTAAGGTGAGGCCAGAGGGATGTTGGGTGACAGGGTTCTAGACTGCTGTTCAGTGCAAGGGAGATTTGGCAAGGCTGTCTGGGATTCCTTGAGCCAAAGTAATCTGTACTCTATCATTAGCTGAGAGTAGTTTATGGAAGCATGGTCTGTGCAGATACAGGGATGCATTTCAGGACAGCAGCCAGGGCTTTTAACCAATTATATTTAGCTATAGTTTGAAGTCTGACATGTAGTCTCATGGGGTACATACTGGCAGTTGTCTCTGGGGATCTCCTCTAGGGCTCATTCTAGGTATGTTATTTGGGGGCTTGAAACATTAGATTTTAGGTCTGAGGCAATCTGCTTCAGAACATGGGCTCAGTCTGGAAATGAGCCTGTGGTGTCAGTATGTATGGAATTCTCATAGGAACTCAGCCAGGGCCCACTGCAGGATATTGGTCCCCATACTTCTTCAAGCAGCTAAATTTAAGTGCTTGGTTCCATGACTTTACCTAGAGACTTATTATGAAGACATAAATTTGACACTTTAGATGTTGACAGTTCATTCTTGAGATACTTATTCTAGTATCCCAGTCACTTAGAGCATTAGATATTGGAGTCTGATATTTGATCTGAGATGCAACTAAGCCTCTCATTGATAGAGTGTCAAGTTCAGGGTTCAATCTGCGTGGCTCAGTTTGGAATGTTTTGGGAGGCTTAGATATTGGGAACTTGTCCTATAATATTTTAGTCTGAGGTCAAGCCTAGAGGATCTCCATGTGATGAACTCACCTGGGGATCTGTCAGGTGGGCTTTGTGTTGGGGTCTCAGGCTGGGTCTTAAGCTAAACATTTCCCTCCTGACTCACACTAGCAGTTTGGTGTGGCCATTCAATCTGTATTTCAATCTTAGAGCTCATTCTGAGGTGTCATCATGGGGGTCAAAATTGTGCTTAGGCTTTGTGAGTCAGTGTTAGACATGTCAATATGGCCATCTGAAGACAAAAATCTAGTCTGAAATATTCACTCTTCAGTAGGGCACTTAAGTTGAGATACAAACACTCAAAGTATTATGCATAGAATTCAGAGTGTCTGTGTATTTAGATGTGAAAAAAATTATATTTTTCTCACTAACCTCTAATGATTTTTTTTGTATTGGGTATTGAACCCAGGGATGCTTTACCACTGAGCTACATCCAAAACCCTTTTTTCTTTTTTGTTTTTGAGATAGGACCTCACTATGTTGTTAAAGACCTCACTAAGTTGTTAAGGCTCTAACCTCTAATGAAATTTAACGCATCTTTTAATAATCAGCAACCAATCACACTTGTGTTAACAGTACCTATGACTTTGTCACCATTATGAATATTTTGTGTGTTTGTGTGTATGTGTGTGTGTGTGTGTGCATGTGTGTGCGTGTGTGTGATGGCGGGATTGAACATAAGGGCATTCTACCACTGAGCTACATCCTTAAACCTTTATATCTTACAAAATGTTTAAATTTGTTCTAATTAGTTATACATTGACAGTAGAATGCATTTTCACACATTGCACACAAATGGAGCACAACTTCTCCTTCCTCTAGCTGTACATGGTGCAGAGTCACACCGGTAGTGTAATCATACATGTATATAGGGTAATGTCTGTCTCATTCTACCGTCCTTCTCATCCCCACACCCCTCCCTTCCCCTCACTCCCCTCTGCACAAACCAAAGCTCTTTCATTCTTCCCTACCACCCCCATTATGGATCAGCATCTGCTTATCAGAGAAAACATTCAGTCTTTGGTTTTTGGGGTTTGGCTTATTTTGCTTAGAATGATATTTAGAGGTAGCAAAGCTATCTATCTATAACAAAACTAATGGGAGTATACTGCTGAGCTATGTGAACTCTAAAATTGGTGATCAAAGCAGGTGACCAAAAGCAAATAAAGCTAGAGGGTTTATTCAGGTTTTTTCCTTGGTTTCACAGATGGTCCTCCAGCCTCAGCTTCTCAAATAGCTGGGAGTATATGTGTACCACCAAACCCAACCTCAAACTGTATTTTAAGATACTTGATGTCTTTTGTAATCCTATATTTTATTTTATGCATTTAGAAACAATATTCTGGCATCTAAGATTGCTAAGGCACAAAAAAAGATGAACAAGTCTGCTGCACAGGATACTCAGCCTTGAATTTCAGTCTGCAGGCTAAGTCTCAGGGTTCATCCAGAGACCTTAGTTTGTTAGACCCCAGAATGGGACTCCACACGTGGGAATGTCTAGCAGGCCTACTTTCTATATGTATTTTAGAGGCCTCAGACCCTGGGAACTCAAATTAATTGCACAGGACTTTTGTGTGTAACAGTGGGGACTGGGGATCAAATCCAGGGCCTCATGTATGCTACGCAAATGCTTTACCAACAACCCACACCCCCAGCCCTGGGCTCAATCCCAGTAGTTTTGCTCAGTCCTCTTTGAACTCAATATGGCTTACTGAGTCTATACAGTTCCAGAGGAGCCTATATGCCTCCTGAAGTTCGCAGTCTGGGAATACCAATAATTGTCACACCTTGTTATTTCTCATCTCTGTATTTGCATACAAATTCAAATGGGATGATTCTGCCGGGATGGTTCTTCCCTGCTTTTATTAACACACCTCCACTTCCATACACACAAACTCCTATCATTCAGCAAAATTCTGCTCAATCTTTAAGAATCAGCTCAGATATCATATCCTATCAGAAACTTGCCATAACCCCCAATGCCAGGTCAGGAACCTTCTGCTGCATTTCCATGACTATCTACACCCTTTCTTCTCTAGCACTGCATACTGAATGATTTATCATTGAATATAGCTTAAGCCTCAGGGCCTGGTGCTTACAGAGGTCACTTCCAAGCCTCTGGTTATTGAGTGTGGTCAATTTGAAGAGTATTTAAGCTCTGTCACTGCAGAAATGAACTAAACTATCCTGAACTCATAGCTCACAAGTAAAAGAAACTAGATATTTTCGAATATTTAATGATCATCTTAAAATTTACTAATAATGAGTTGCAAAGTTGAAACTTTCCTGAACTACTACTAATTTAAAAAATTGGCCAATCAAACGGAGCTGAAATCAATTGAATTCTTTGTATGGTTTCTAGAATATATTATAAAATAATTGTCATAAATAATTATCGAATAAGGAGGATATAATTCCAGCTACTCTGGAGACTGAGGCAGAATGATGGCAAATTTGAGGCCAGCCTGGGCAATTTAGCAAGACCTTTTCTCAAAATAAAAAATAGAAAGGGCTAGGGATGTAGTTCAGTGGTAGAGTGCACTCTGGATTCCATCTCTTGTACTGCACAAAAAAAGAAAAAAAAAGAAAGAAAGAAAAAAAAACAGGAAAGGAAAGAAAACTGTTAGGTAGTTCTTGAAACTGTAGCCAGAGCAGTTAGATAGATGAAAGAAATTAAAAGGATATAAACAGGAAAAGAAGAACTTACACTATCATTATTTGCTGATGACATGATTCTATACTTAGAGGAACCAAAAAATTCCACCAGAAAACTTACAGAATTAATAAATGAATTCAGCAAAGTAGCAGGATATAAAATCAATACCCATAAATCAAAATGCATTTATACATCAGTGATGAATCCTCTGAAAGCGAAATTAGAAAAACTACCCCATTCACAATAGCCTCAAAAAAAATACTTGGGAATCAATTTAATAAAAGAAGTGAAAGATCTATACAGGGGCTGGGGATGTGGCTCAAGCGGTAGCACGCTCGCCTGCATGTGTGCGGCCCGGGTTCGATCCTCAGCACCACATACAAACAAAGATGTTGTGTCTGCCGAGAACTAAAAAATAAATATTAAAAAATTCTCTCTCTCTCTCTCTCTCTCTCTCTAAAAAAAAAAAAGAAAGATCTATACAATGAAAACTATAGAACAGTAAAGAAAGAAATTGAAGAAGATCTTAGAAGACTGAAAGATCTCCCATGCTCCTGGATAGGCAGAATTAATATTGTCAAAATGGCCATACTGGGCTGGGGATGTGGCTCAAGCGGTAGCGCGCTCGCCTGGCATGCGTGCGGCCCGGGTTCGATCCTCAGCACCACATACCAACAAAAAGATGTTGTGTCCGCCAAGAACTGAAAAATAAATATTAAAAAAAAAATTCTCTCTCTCTCTCCTCTCTCACTCCCTCTTAAAAAAAAAAAATGGCCATACTACCCAAAGCACTATACAGATTCAATGTGATTCCAGTTAAATCTCAATGTCCTCCTTTATAGAAATAGAAAAAGCAATCTTGAAATTCATTTGGAAAAATAAGAGACAATGGTACAGAATAGAGTACACAAAGACAAACCCACATAAATATAGTTACCTCATATTAGACAAAGGTGCAAAAAATATACATTGGAGAAAAGCCTCTTCAACAAATGGTACTGGGAAAACTGGAAATCCATATGCAACAAAATGAAACTAGACCCCTCTCTCTCACCATGCACAAAATTCAACTCAAAGTGGATCAAGGACCTAGGAATGAGACCAGAGACCCTACACCTAATACAAGAAAAAGTAAGCCCCAATTTTGGGGGGTTGGGTAACTGGGGATTAAACTCAGTGGCACTCAACCACTGAGCCACATCCCCAGCCCAATTTTGTATTTTATTTAGAAGCAGGGTCTCACTGAGTTATTTAGCACCTCGTTGAACGTGGTAGCCTTTTTTGTGGTGCTGGGGATTGAAATCAAGGCCTTGTGCATTTGAGGAAAGCACTCTACCAACTGAGCAAGAATAATGCAAGAAATAAAATAAAAAAACATTGGTCTGAAGTTTTCTTTCTTTGAGGTGTCTTTGTCCGGTTTTGGAATTAGGGTGATATTGGCCTCATAGAATGAATTTGGAAGTACTCCCTCTTTTTCTATTTCCTGAAATAGATTGTAGAGTATTGGTATTAGTTCTTCCTTAAAGGTCTTGTAAAACTTGGCTCTATTTTCGTCCAGTCCTGGGCTTTTCTTGATTGGTAATCTTTTGATGGCTTTTTCTATTTCCTCATTTGATATTGGCCTGTTTAAGTTGTGTATATCTTCCTGACTCAACCTGAGCAAATCATATGACTCTAGGAATATATTGATGCCTTCACTATCTTCTATTTTATTAGAGTATAAGTTTTCAAAGAAATTTCTAGTTATCTTCTGTATTTCTGTAGTGTCTATTGTGATATTACCTTTTTCATCCCATATGCTAGTAATTTGAGTTCTCTCTCTTCTTCGTTAGCATGGCTAAGGGTCTGTCAATCTTATTTATTTTTTCAAAGAACCAACTTTTAGTTTTGTCAATTTTTTCAATTGTTTCTTTTGTTTCGATTTCATTTATTTCAGCTCTGATTTTAATTATTTCTTGCCTTCTACTGCTTTTGCTGCTGGTTTGTTCTTTTTCTGGGGCTTTGAGATGTAGTGTGAGATCATTTATTTGTTGGCTTTTTCTTCTTCTAAGGAATGAACTCCATGCAATGAATTTTCCTCTCAGTACTGCTTTTATAGTGTCCCAGAGATTTTGATATGTTGTGTCTGTGTTCTCATTTACCTCTAAGAATTTTTTAATTTCCTCCTTGATGTCTTCTGTAACCCATTGTTCATTCAGTAGCATATTGTTCATTCTCCATGTGATGTAGGAATTTTTCTTCCTTATTTTATCATTGATTTCCAATTTCATTCCATTATGATTGGATAAAATTCATGGTAGTATTACTGCTCCTTTGTAAAACTTCAGACCAATATCTCTAATATAGATGCAAAAATCCTCAATAAAATTCTGGCAGATCGAATATAAAAACATATCAAAAAGATCATGCACTATGATCAAGTGGGATTCATCCCAGGGATGCAAGGTTGGTTCAACATACGGAAATCAATAAATGTAATTCATCACATCAATAGACTTAAAGATAAGAACCATATGATCATCTCAATAGACGCAGAAAAAGCATTTGACAAAATACAGCACCCTTTTATGTTCAAAACACTAGAAAAACTAGGGATATCTGGAACTTATCTCAATATTGTAAAGGCTATCTACACTAAGCCTCAGGCCAACATCATTCTAAATGGAGAAAAACTGAAGGCATTCCCTCTAAAACCTGGAACAAGACAGGGATGCCCTCTCTCACAACTTCTATTCAACATAGTTCTTGAGACACTGGCCAGAGCAATTAGATGAAAGAAATTAAAGGATAACTATAGGAAAAGAAGAACTTAAACTAGCACTATTTGCTGATGATATGATTCTATACCTAGAAGACCCAAAAAAACTCCATCAGGAAACTTCTAGAACTAGTAAATGAATTCAGGAAAGTGGCAGGATATAAGATAAACACCCATAAATCAAAGGCTTTTCTGTATATCAGTGACTAATCCTCTGAAAGGAAAATGATGAAAATTACCCCATTCACAATATCCTAAAAAATAAAATAAAATACTTGGGAATCAACTTAACAAAAGAGGTGAAACATCTATACAATAAAAACTACAGAACCCTAAAGAGAGAAATAGAAGAAGACCTTAGAAGATGGAAAGATCTACCTTGCTCTTGGATAGGCAGAATTAATATTATTAAAATGACCATATTACCAAAAGCACTATACAGGCTGAATGCAATTCCGATCAAAATCCCAAAGGCATTCCTCATAGAAATAGAAAAAGCAATCATGAAATTAATCTGGAAAAATAAGAGACCCAGAATAGCTAAAGCAATTCTAAGCAGGAAGAGTGGTATCAAAATGGATCAAGGATCTAGGAATTAAACCAGAGACTCTGTTCTAATAGAAGAAAAAGTAGGCCCTAATCTTCATCACGTGGGGCCAGGCTCCAACTTCCTTAATAAGATGCCTATGCACAAGAATTAAAACCAAAAATCAACAAATGGGATGGACTCAAACTAAAAAGTTTTTTTCTCAGCAAAAGAAATAATCTGTGAGGTGAACAGGGAGCCTACATCCTGGGAACAAATTTTTACCCCTCACACATCAAATAGAGCTCTAATCTCTAGGATATGTAAAGAACTCAACAAGACAAGCACCAAAATAAACAAATAATCCAATTAATAAATGGGCCAAGGACCTGAACAGACACTTCACAGAAGAGGATATACAATCAATCAACAAATATACAAAAAAATGCACATCATCTCTAGCAATCATAGAAATGCAAATCAAAACCATCTCACTCCAGTAAGAATGGCAGCCATTATGAAGACAAACAACAGGTGTTGGTGAGGATGCGGGTAAAAAGGTACACTCATACTGCTGGTGGGACTGCAAACTAGTGCAGCCAATTTGGAAAGCAGTATGATGATTCCTTGGAAAGCTGGGAATGGAACCACCATTTGACCCAGCTATTCCTCTTCTCAGACTATACTCAAAGGCCCTAAAAACAGCATACTACAGGGACACAGCCACATCAATGTTTGTAGCAGCACAATTCACACTAGCTAAACTGTGGAGCCAAGCTAGATGTCCTTCAGTGGATGAATGGATTAAAAAATGTGGCATTTATACATAATGGAATATTACTCAGCACTAAAAAAGAATAAGATCATGGCATTTGCAGGGAAATGGATGGTATTAGAGAAGATTATGCTAAGTGAAGTTAGCCCCCAAAAAACAAATGCCAAATGTTTTCTCTGATATAAGGGGGGTGACTCAAAGTGGGGTACAGAGAGAGAGCAGGGGAGGAAGATTACCTCTAGATAGGAAATAGGAGTGGGAGGGAAAGGAAGGGAGAAGGGGAACAGCAAGGATGGTGGAAGGAGACAGTCATCATTATACAAATTACATGTATGAAGATGTGAATTTGGTGTCAACATACCTTATATACAAACAGAGATATGATAAATTGTGGTATAAAGGTGTATTAAGAATTGTAATGCCAAAAAAAATCAATAAGAGTGCTCATGTACAATGGCATAATTTGCCGTGAACATACTTTATATACAGAGTTATGAAAAAATGTGCTGTGAATGGATAATTATGAATGTAATGCATTCCACTATTGTCATGTATGAAATAAATAAATAAATAAATATGAACATAATCTCCAAAAAAACCAAAAATCAATAAATGGGATGAATTCAAACTAAAAAGCTTCTTCTCAGCAAAAATGAAATAATAATAATAATCAATGAGGTGAAAAGAGAGTCTACATTTGGGGAGCAAATTCTTGCCACATGAACATCAGATAGAGCACTAATCTCCAGGATATATAGAGAACTCAAAAAACTTAACATCAAAACCAAACAACCCAATCAATAAATGGGCTAAGGAGCTGAACAGACACTTCTCAGAAGAAAATACACAATCGATCAACAAATATATGAAAAGATGTTCAACATCTCTAGTAATTATAGAAATGCAAATTAAAACTACTTTAAGATTATATCTCCCTCCAGTCAGAATGGCAGTTATGAAGAATACAAACAACAATAAGTGTTGGAGAGAATGTGGGGGAAAAGGTACACTCACACACTGCTGGTGGGGCTGCAAATTGGTGCAGCCAATATGGAAAGCAGTATGGAGATTACTTGGAAATCTGGGAATGGAACCACCATTTGACCCAGCTATCCCACTCCTTGGTCTATACCCAAAGGACTTGAAATCAGCATACTTCAGGGACACAGCCACATCAATGTTTATAGCAGCACAATTCACAACAGCTAAATTGTGGATCCAACGTAGATACCCTTCAGTAGTTGAATGGATAAAGAAAATGTATATGTATATATATATACACAATGGAATATTACTCAGCATTAAAAGAGAATAAAATCATGGAATTTGCAGGTAAATGGATGGAGTTGGAGAATATCATGCTAAGCGAAGTTAGCCAATCCCAAATGTCTTTTCTGAAATAAGGATGCTGATTCATAGCGGGGATTGGGGGAGAGCATGAGAGGAGTAGACAAACTTTAGATAGTGCAAAGGGGAAGGAGGGGAAGGGAGGGGGTATGGGGGTAGGAAAGATGGTGGAGAGCTGGGGTTGTAGCTTGGTGGTAGAGCGCTTGCCTCAAACGCATGAGGCCCTGGGTTCCATCCTCAGCACCACATAAAAATAAAGACATTGTGACAATCCACAACTAAAAACAATTTTTTTTAAAAAAAGATGGTGGAATGAGACAGACATCATTACCCTAAGTACATGTATGAAAACACAAATGGTGTGATTCTACTTGTGCTCTATTTGTGTAATTTGAATTTATTTGCATTCTGTTGTCATATATAACTAATTACAATAAATAAATTTTAAAAACCAAGATACTACAGTGACACAACCACATTAATATTTATAGCAGCACAATTCACAATAGCTAAACTGTAGAACCAACCCAGATGCCCTTCAGTAGATGGATGGATAAAGAAACTGTGGTATATGTACACAATGAAATATTACTCAGCAATAAAAGAGAATAAAATTATGGCATTTGCAGGTAAATGCATGGAGTTAAAGAATATCATGCTAATATCATGAAATAATCCCCCCAAAACAAATACTGAATATTTTTTCTGATAAGTGGATGCTAATCCATAATGGGGGGGGGGCATGGGATGAGTGGAGGATCTTTGGATTGGCCAAACAGGAGGGAGGAGAGGGGGTGGGGTGGGAAAGATGGTGGAATGAGACAGACATCATCACCCTAGGTATATGTATGATTGCACAAATGGTGTGACCTACTTGGTGCACAACCAGAGGAGTGAAAAATTATGCTCCATTGTGTACAATGAATCAAAGAGCATTCTGCTGTCATGTATAACTGATTAGAACAAATAAATAAAAGAAGAAAGAAAAATGTTAGGCACATGCAGTACTTGCAAATTTGTGCCCCCAACTTTCTTGGGGTTAATTATAATATCATTTACATTTTAGTTTTGACTCTCCTTGTGGTATTCACATAGATGGTTATGCTAAGCACCAGCACATGGGGCCTAAATTTACGTAACTTGTAAATGTCAATCAAATGACTTAGAAGAAAAAGAAGGGATTAATTTATATCCTCACTGGCATAAGAACAGTCACACAGACCCAGGTAGTGGTTCTCACCACTCCTTGGTGCAGCCTGCTTCACTTCCTTTGGAGCATATGTTTGTACTTTTGCTTTGATAATAAATCACAAATCCACTGAGATTACATGCCTGTAATTTCAGTGATTCAAGAGCTGAGGCAGGAACAGAGCAAATCCAAGGCCAGGCTAGGCAATTTAGCAAGACTCTGCCTTAAAAAAAAAAAAATGTCTGGGATGTAGCTCAGTGGTAGACCAAACCTTGGTTCAATCCCTAGCACCATTTAAAACAAAACAAAACAAGCACCATAAAAAACCCATAAACCACTGCTGCTTTAACTGCTTCTGTTAAATCTTGAGTTACTTGACTGAAATCTTTCTTTCTGGAAGACAAGAACCAACCCCTCACCACCCACCCAATACCCTGCAGCTGGTAATAGGTTCAATCCCTAGCATGGCACACACACAAAAAGTACAGCAAAGAGTTTACAGTACCCAGAAGTGTAGGAAAAAAATTAATAGAGGTGAGTTGGACAATGAAGTAAAATATTTTATTTTTCTGCAAAAAATAAAAATATAAATAAATAAAACAATTTTTTTTCTGGGTTTGAAAATGTTCATGATATTTTTCACGGTGTTTTGATTTTCACATATTTTTATAAGGTTTTTTTTTCCTTCCATTTTTTAAATTTTTTCTTACTAATTATATTTTTCAGTTTTTAAAAATTTGTTATTAAGGGCTGGGTGTGTGGCTCAGTGGCAGAGTGCATTCTTAACATGTGCAAGGCCCAGAGTTTGATACCTAGAACCAAGATAAAACAACTACATAAATGACTGCACATATGGTGCAACGATACATCATGTACATCCAGAGAAATGAAAAGTTGTGCTGAAATTGAGTACAATTAATCAAAATGCATTCTGCTGTCATATATGCCTAATTAAAATTGATTAATTAATTAATTAATTTAAAAGACAAAAAAACCCCCAAATACCCCAAAGCAACAAAAAACTTGTAAAACTTTAACATTTGTGATTTATTTTATAATGATAAAGAAACACTTTTGTACTTGCGTGGGGGGTGGGGGTGTGAAGCCAGGGCTTCCTGCATGCCGAGCAAGTGTACTACCACTGAGCTATCCCAACAGCCCTGTTCTCTTTTTCTTTCCTTTTCTGTTTTCCTGTTCTATTTTTCTTAGAGAGGGCTGGAAAAATTGCATCTAATCAAGCCTAGATTCACCTTAGGCTCTGTTCATTCTCTATGGTCTTTGGACAATCTTGCATGCCAGACTACAAGGTCTTTGAGCAACCCATTAAACTTATGACCAAGCAGTGCTCATTACAGGCCCAGGCACAAAACTGTCAGGGCTGCTTGTTAGCATGGTCTAGTTCAAAGTTTGCAACCTTTGATGTGTGAGGAAAATCACCTAGGACACTCTTCTAAAAACAATTTTATTGAGATATTACTTACATGCCATGGCTTCAAGCATTTAAGGTATACAGTTGAATGGTTTTTAGTATACATTTTTAAATTGATAGCATACCCTTATTTTATTTGTTTATTTTAATGTGGTGCTAAGGATCGAGCTCAGTGCCTCACACATGCTAGGCAAGTGCTCTGCCACTGAGCCACAACTCCAGCCCTGTTTTTAGTGTATATAGAGAGTAAACTCTACTATGTTTCTAGGTCTGCAATAGGAAAATATAACAGACTGGGTAGTTTAAACAACAAAAATTTGATTTTCTCAGTTTTGGAGGCTAGAGGTCTAAGATCAAAGTATCAGCAGGATTGGCTTCTATTGATTTCCTCTTTGACTTTTAAAAAAAAAATTTCTTTCTTTCTTTCTTTCTTTCTTTCTTTTTTTATGGTGGGGAGGGGTACGGGGATTGAACTCAGGGGCACTCAATTAATGAGCCACATCCCAAGCCCTATTTTGTATTTTATTTAGAGACAGGGTCACACTGAGTTGCTTAGCACTTTACTTTTGCTGAGGCTGGCTTTGAACTCGTGACCATCCTGCTTCAACCTCCTGAGCCACAGGGATTACAGGCATGCATCACCATGCCCAGCTTCTTTAATTTTCTTTCTGTGTATTCAGCTGGTCATCTATGTATGAATACACCTATCCACCTGTTGGTGTCTCTGCCCCTTTTCTCTCTCTCTCTCTCTCTCTCTCTCTCTCTCTCTCTCTCTCTCTCTCTCTCTCTCTCTCTCTCCCTCTCTCTCTCTCAACCGGGATTGAACCCAAAGGGGCTTAATTACTGAGCCACACCTCCAGCCCTTTTTAATATTTTATTTAGAGACAGGGTCTCAATTAGCTGCTTAGGGCCTGGATAAGTTGTCCTGGATAAATTGTTCAAGGTGGCTTTGAACTCACAATCCTGCCTCAGCCTCCCGTGTTGCTGGGATTACAGGCATGCACCACTGCACCTGGCTTTTATCTCTTTAATTTTTTTTTTTTAGTTGTAGGAGGACACAATACTTTTATTTTATTTGTTCATTTTATGTAGGGTCAGGGATTGAACCCAGTGCCTCATGCATGCTAGGCAAGTGCTCTACCATTGAGCCACAACCCCAGCCCCTTTTATCCATTTTTCAAAGGATAATAATCATATTACATTAGGGCCTACCCTTATGACCTCACTTCACCTTAATTGCTTCTTGAAAGGCCCTATCCACAAATACAGTCACATTCTAACGTACTGGGCTGTAGGCTTCAACCTGTGAATTTAGGGTAGGTGTGGACACAATTTAGCATAGGTGTGGACACAATGGCACCATATCGCTGTCATTACATATGTAATTTTAGAACATTTTCATTACCCCCAAATTAAACTCTGGACCCATTAAGAGTAAGTGCTATTTCCTTTCCTTTCCATGCCCTGCAAAACAATTCATCTATTTTCTGTCCCTACACATTTGCCTATTGTGTACATTTCATATAAATAGTATCATATAATTTGTGGTCTCTTTTGACTAGTCAGTAGTGATGTCCCCTCTTTCATTACTGATTTCAGTGATTTGAGTCTTCTTTTCCCCCTCTTAGTCTAGCTAATGGGAGATAAATTTTCTTGATTTTATTCATTTCTTTTGTAGTCTTTGAGGTACTAGAGTTTGAAACCAGGGCCTCACACATGCTAGGCAAGCATTCTACCACTGAGCTACATCCCAGCCATTTTTATTTTGATATAGGGTCTTGCAGAGTTGCTGAGGCTGCCCCTCAATTTGCCACACTCCTGACTTAGCCACTAGAGTAGCTGGGATTATAGGCATGTGCAACACCCAGTTTGTTTGTTTGTTTTGGTACCAGGGATTGAACCCAGGGGTGTTTAACCACTCACTCACTGAGCAACTTCCCTAGCCCTTTTTTATACTTTATTAAGAGACAGGGTCTCGCTGAGTTGTTTAAGGCCCCACTAAATTGCTAAGTGCTGGGTTTGAACTCACGATCCTCCTGCCTCAACCTCCTAAATTGCTGAGAATACAGGCATGCACCACCACACCTGGCCACAATACCCAGTTTGATCTTTTCAAATAATCAACTTTTGGCTTCACTGATTTTCTCCATTGTCTATTTAACGTTTTCCTGCTCTTCTTATTATTTCCTTTTTCATGTTTGCTTTGGGATTACTTTTCTTTTTTCCTAAGCTTGTTAATTTAAGATCCTTCTTTTTAAATATTTATATAATGGGGGCCCACTTTATGCTTTTAATATAAACTTTGTTGCTTGGCAGCTTTTAGTTTTGTTTTTTTTTTTTGGTACTGTGGAGTACCCAAGGGCACTTAACCAAAGAGCCACATCCCCAGCTCCCCTTTTTTAAAATTTGAGACACGGTATTGCTAAATTGCTTAGGGCCTGGCTAAATTGCTGAAGCTGGCTTTGAACTTGCAATCCTCCTGTGTAGGCCTCTTGAGTTGCTGGGATTGTAGGCATGTGCCACCATGCACAGCTTTGATGGCTTATTTTAAAACTGGCCCTTTCCCCTTTTATCTTCTTCTCCCCCATTTCCTAACAGTGGGAGGAAATAACATCACATTTTCCCCATTGCAGGCTAAGCTATCCTGTCCTTTACCGCTCGGAAAGCTATAACTGCCCACAAGAATAAAGAAACTCCAAACCCACATGCTGAAGCAATGACTCTCTCAAGAACACCAGGTGGATATTAACTAAGTATGTCTGTTGATAATATTTAAACACCAGCCCTCCTATTCCTCTTTTTAAAGTGCTCTGTTCCCCTGGGGGAGAATCACAGTCTCTGGGACAGGAGTCCCCTGTGTTTCTCCCTTGCTAGCTGAACAATAAAACTTTTCCTTTTTCTCAATACCTTGTCCTCATTATTGGATTGGCAACAGACAAGGATTGAGATTTTGTTATCATTGACAACTACATTAAAAAAAACACAGCTTCAAATTTCCCTCTAAGTGTTGTTCCAACTATAGCTCACAAATTTTGGTATGCTGTTTTCATTTCAAAGTATTTTCTACTGTCTCTGTGAACTTTCTCCTTTTGGACCCATTCATTACTTTGGAGTGTACATTTCCATGTATTTCAGAAGTTTATTTCTGCTATTGATTTCTAATTTTACTCCATACTGTAACAGAGGTCCACTTTATGCTTTAAATAAGGCCCATGCTGCTCTGCCATTGCAACTTATTTTTTTTTCATTTTTTAAAATATATATTTATTTTAGTTGTAAATGGACCTTTATTTTATTTATATGTGGTGCCGAGACTCGAACCCAGGGCCTCACACATGCTAGGCAAATGCTCTACCACTGAGCCACAACCCCATCCCCTTTTTTTCATTAAAAATTATTTTTTACTTGTAGTTGGACACAATACCTTTATTTTATTTATTTATTTATTTATTTATTTTTAGTGCTGAGGATGGAACCCAGCACCTTGCACTACTGATTTTTAAAACGGACATTTTTCTTTTCTTTTGTGGTTCTGGGAATCAAATCCAAAGGCTGAGCCACATTCCCAGCCCTTTTTATTTAATTTTTAAAAAAATTTTAGATGGACATAGCACCTTTATTTTATTTACCTTTATGTCGTGCTAAGGATCGAGCACTTGTACTAAGTGAGCACTCTACCAGGCAAGTGTGATACCACTGAGCTGCAATCCCAGCCCATTTTCTAGCCCTTTTTATTTTGAGACAGAGTCTTGCTAAGTTGCCCAGGCTGGTCTCAAACTTGTGATCCTCCTGCCTCACCCTTCATGCACCACTGTGCCCGGCTGATTTATGGACTAATTTATGGTAGATTCTGGAGAATGTTCTTGTGCACTTCAGAAAAATGTGTATTCTGCTCTCGTTGCTTGCAGTGTTCCACAGATGTTAGCATGCTATTTACGATATAGATTTTGTTTTTAGGCTAAGCTCCCTGAGTCCTCTGTCCCAGAGCCTGGAGTCTGTAGACCTAATAACTACCCCACATTTTTCTTGCGCAGCACCCACGGATCGGGAAATCGAGGCTCAGAAATCATTCACGTTGGTTGTCCTTTGATTTAATTATTACAAGTGTTAACTGTGGTGGTGTCATCAATCGGTCTGATAGACTTTTCTATTGCTCTGGTCTTGTTGCCAGGTCAGCGGAAAAGAGAGTCTGTTCTCAGAATCAGCTTTCGGTTGGTTCAGCCTGTAACGATCTGTGGCGGGATTGGGCAGCCTGGGTTTCACGTGGTACAGACTGGATGATGGCGGGCGCCGGGGAAGATGCACGAGCCCTCTTCAGGGCTGGCGTCCGCGCGGCGTTGGAGGCTTGGCCTGCTTTACAGGTGAGTGAGGCCACGGCAGAATCAAGGTTAAGGCCACCCGGGCAAAATAGGAATCGGCCCAGGCGAAGCGCCTGAGGCTTGGCAGCGGCGTAAGCGACAGATCATTCAGGCCACACCAGGCCAGTTCCCAAGCTGACGTGGTGGGCTTGGGCCTGTGTTCGCAGATCGCTGTAGAGAATGGATTCGGGGGCGTGCACAGCCAAGAGAAGGCGGAGTGGCTGGGGGGTGCAGTGGAGGATTACTTCATCCGCAATGGTGAGTGAATGGGAGGCAAAGCGATCTGTGTCCGGGCGTGAAGAAGAGGGGCTCCATCCTGCTAAGTACGCACTTCCTCTTTAGCGGTTGTCGGTTGGTACCTGGACCGCGGTGGAATGAACGCAGGCTTTGGAGTCAGAATTCTATCTTAAGGGGCGTGCCACGGAATCATGCTTTTGCCCTGAGCAAGGCATTTTACCTACTGAGACTCAGTTTTCTAATTCCCAAAAATGAATGTAAGAGTCTCTACCCGCAGTGCTGTCCAGTAGAATTGTGTGTCATCCATCATGTAACTTACAAACCGTTGGGCTGTGGGTGTAGCTCAGTGGTAGAACACTTGCTTATCATTCTTAAGGTCCTGGGTTCCAACCCCAGCACCACACCCACCCACCCACCCCCCACACACACCCATTTTTACTAAAGCAAAGAGAGGCACATGAAATTAATAATACATACTTTTCAATTCACATTCAAAATATTTTAGTATGCCATAAGTATAAAACATTATTGAGCCAGGGGTGGTAGTGCATGCCTGTGATCCCACTAAGTGGGGAGGCTGAGGCAGGATGATAGCAAGGTGGAGGCCAGCTTGGGCAATTTAGTGAAACCCTGTTTCCAAAGTAAAATTTTTAGAAAGATCTGGTGATGTAGCTCAGTGCCTGGGGCCCTGGATCAAGTTCCCAGTTCCACAAAAACAAAACATTATTGAAATATTTTTATGTTTTTTAGTATTAAGTGTTCAAACTCTGGTAATTTCATTTTAGCACATCTCAGTTTGGCCTAGCAGCATTTCAAGTGCTCAGTAACCACATGTGGCTATTTCCTGTCTTGAGGATTATACAAGAACAAGTGGCTCAGAAGGGGGCCTGTTGCATTCTATGGTTTTTTATAAAATTATTCATTTTTTTAGCCTTGGAGATGATATCAGACAGTCATATCTCAAGAAAGTTTACAATCTAGTGAGGGTTGTAAATGGGTAAATGGACAGTTAAAACACTGGGAGATAAGTGTTCTGATAAAGGGGAGCTTGTAATTCTAGTTACAGGGACCTTGGAGAGAGGCTTCTCAGGGAAGTGGTGATTAGACTGGGTCTTAAGGGATGAGAAGGAGTTAATTGAATAGGAGAGGCGAAGAAAATAACACTCATGAATACTGTGGTATGAGGAGATAATGTGCTATATTTGGAAAGTGACAGAGGGCTCTATTGTGAAGGAGTAGTAGAGAATGAGGCTAGAGGTAGGGAGACCTTTCCCCCCAAAGGGTAAGACCTGGAAGGCCTTATGTGCCTTTGATTTTATCCTTTAGGCCAGTGTTTGCCAAAATGCATGCTATGGAAAACTTGTCCAGTTAGATGTTCAGTGAAGAAAAAAACTTCTCCAGTCAAATTATGTAAGTTCTTTTTCTTCAGCTTCCACTTGGGAGTTACAACATAACACTCATTAACATATTGAAGACATGCATAAGGATAAGAATCACTAAGAACCCTGTTTGCCTTTGTTTTCCATTAACATTCTATGGATAGCTTCCCTTAACATCAACAGAACAGATGTTTCCCAAAGGCAAACTATGAAACACTGCAGTAGGTGGTAAAAATTTATGGGCAGGTTCTAAGGTGAGTCATAGGATGGGATTTGTTGGATAGAAAGTAACAGTATAGAACATGGAGTGAAGACAGAAAGACTGAAGGGTAGGTTGTTTTGGTCTAGAAAATGATGAGGTCTGAAGTAGGGCAATGACAATGGTCACAGAAAAGAAAGGAATGGATTATGGCATTGGAGAGTACTTGGCAGGAGAGGGGTGAGGGAAAAAGAGACAGGTTTCTGGTTTGAGTGACTGGGTGGGTGGCTTAGGTGCCTTTTGTAGAACAGAGGAACTCTGGAGGATGAGGTTTGGAGGGTAAGGTGATGAGTCTTTGGATTTGGAGGTCTGAGGCACCTGTGAAACATCTATATACATACATACTCTGAGTTGGAGACAGAGTTGGGTGATATGAGCTTTGAGTGGTAGGGAAAAGCAAGAGGCTTGATGAGTTCTCCCAGGGAGACCATAGAGACAGAAGAGAGACTGAGGAACTTGGTATAAGACATTTTTGAGTTATTCTCTAGTTCAGAAAATGTAGAGAACATTGGCCCATAAGATGACTGAAGCCCAAAGAGGAAGACTTGGCCAGAGTCCCATTATAGGATGTGATTTTAGTCATTGGAAGTGGCACATCCATTTCTTCCTAGCCCTTTGGTCTGTGGCTTCCTGTATCAATGGAGCCACAGTTGTAATAGATCTATATATTTTAAACACTTCAGCCCATGAGTGATGGATATTTACACAGATTAGGGATCTCCCCTTTGCCATTCATTGGGTTGAGTGACTTCTTATTACAGATATTCAAGGAGGGCACTACTAGAAGAGGCTGAGAGAGAAGTAAGTAGTTTATACAAGATTACATAGAAGGGAGGCCAGTTAGAATAGGCCAGATGAAAGAGAGCACTCTAGTGAATAAAAGGCTCATGGTTTGGTCTTTTACCTCCAACCAGATTCAGACCTACCAAGTACATATTGAAAAGTAATGGGCAGTTGCCTGGTCTTTGACCGAGGGTCCTATCCTTTCCTACTCAGCTGACTTGGAGCTGGATGAGGTGGAAGACTTCCTTGGGGAGCTGATGACAAATGAGTTTGATACAGTTGTGGAGGATGGGAGTCTGCCCCAGGTGAGATTATCATGGACACAACTGCTACCTCCCCTACCTGTCATCTTTCTTCTCCTCAGCCGTATGTTTTGGGCTATAACTGTTCTTTTCTTGGGTCCTGCACAAGATGCTTCTAAGACTCCTTTAGCCCAGAGGAAAAGGTCTAGTCTTTCTAGGTCTTTTCAAACCTTACATTTCTTATATTTCTTCATATATTATTCCCATCCGGGCCTGTATCTAACCCCAGTAGATTTCTACCTCTGCTATGGTTAACACTGCTCCCCCTGATGAGATTGCTCTCCCTTTGACATCTTCTGTCTTTGAAAGTCTAGTTCTAGTGCCTTTCCTACTAGGAAGCCCTCCTTTAATGCTTCAGACCCTCACCTGAGCCCTACATATGTGATTTCTTCATTAGCAAACTTCTTAGGGAGGAAATAGCCCCATTCTCTTCTGGAAAATACAACTCCTTCCACAGTCTTGCTGCAAGCACAGACTGATTATATATATATAGTAGATTCTCTGGAAAAATCTAAGCTGGTTGAGTGTTTTCTTGGTAGGTGAGCCAGCAGTTGCAGACCATGTTCCACCACTTCCAGAAGGGTGATGGGGCTGCTCTGAGGGAGATGGCCTCCCACATCACCCAAAAAAAGTGTAAAGTCAAAGCCACTGCACTCAAGGCAGCCAAAGAGACTGATGGGGATCAAGATGATGCAGACAGCGTGGAAGAGATGGAGGTGAAAGGGGTGCTCCTTGGGTGGTGGGGGGATGCAGATGTTTTCAGTTTTCTGGGGGAGGATCTAAAATCACAGAAATGATTGGGGGTGATTGTTTCTGGAGGCTGTGGTATTATCCAGAGAGGCATAGGTCACAGCCAGTCCTGGGGAAGTTGGGAGCAGAGCCTGGGTCTACAATGGCTAGTGTATTTAACACTCTATCATGTACTTCTCTTCTATTTTTTTATATTTCTTGTATTCACAGGTCACAGCTACAAATGATGGGGCCACCACAGATGGGGTCTCCCCCCAGCCTGAACCCTCTGATCCAAACTCCCAGAATATTAAGGAAGAGGATATAGTGGAAGATGGCTGGACCATTGTCCGGAGAAAGAAATGAGTGGGGCTGGAATTGGTTTGGGCCCTTGTTTGCTAGGTATTCGAAACTTATTTGTAGGGCTTTTATGGAGGGCTATAGACCTCTGGATTGGTTATACTATTCCCACCCTCTTTCTTGTTCCTCTGTGCAATTCCCTACAGGGGAAGAAAAGCCCTAAGGTTCTTGGTTTTGGGGGGTCTAAGGCACTTGGTCCATCATACCCCCTTGGGCTTTAAGTTATCTGAGTGATGAGGCCAGTTTTCCCAGCATAGTTCCTCTTGGGTGCAGTCAGTGAAGAGGAGGGATGAGTGAATGTGGGCATGGATGGAGGAGGAGCTAGACTCTGGTGGATACTAGACAGGAGGATTATGGAGAGGATGAGCCTGGGGACCAGTACTCAGTGCCAAGGGTTGGCTGGGTCAGGAATGGTGAGATGAACATGCAGATGAAAGAAAAGTTGAAGATGTAAGCAAAAGTAGCTGTGGTGCCTCTCCCTTACCCCACCCCACCCCACCACACCCAACACATAGCAACTCTTATTCCTGCTCAGAGCTTAAAACCTCCCAGGAATGCTCCCTTCCTCCAGCCCAGCCTCTCACCCCAGGTTCCCTTAGGAATTCTAAGATCTTGGCAAGGTGGTGAGCTTGGAAGAAGAGTTGGGCTATTTTCTGTCTCCTCCAACCTCTTTCCTCATTCTTTATCCCATCCCATTTAAGTTCAGGGATGAGGCTTATGACCCTAATAAATAATACCCTCTTGTTTAATCTGTGGCTTGACCTGTGAGTAGCCTTGGAATCAGCCTTTTGGGAGTTGAACTTGAGAGTTCGGCAAGGGAGTGGTTTCTGGGCCCACCCTAGTAGCCTGGTACTTTGTATAAACAAACTATATGGATGAATGGAACACAGCAGTGCTCTGAAAGTTACTGTAAGCCTGAAATAAACTGTATTTTTCTTAAAAAAAAAAAAAAACAAAGAGTATCCATTGTCCTCCCCCCTGTTCCCTTGTCCTGCCCGGTGGCCCTGCCATGGGTCTGGACGATAAAATACTGGGTAGCCTTGGAGCTGGGTAGAAGCTATAAGCCATGGGAGAGGCAGGAGGGGTCTAGTCACCACTCCACGTGGAGTTGTACACGTGAAGACACTGGCTGAGGAGGCAGGAGTGGTTTGGGGTTCCAGGGTCAGTGGCAGAGCTGGCACTTTGAATCCAGAACTCCTGCCTCTGATGCTTTTGAGGGAAATTGGGTGGAGGCAGGATCTGTGGGGTATTGTTTTTTTTTGGGGGGGGGGACAGCCTAATTCAGGTGGGTATAGCAACAGCTCCTACCCTCCCTGGAGATGGGGATTTAAAAAAATGAATATCACTGTAGGAATACTTTTTAAAAGCCCACGTTTTGTGAAAAGATGAATTAAAAAACCCAAGACCCAGCATTCGGGATTGAAAGTGCCCGTGATGGGAGTTCAAGTATTGACTGAGCTGGGAAGGAGGGGGCTGGAACCCCCCAACTGGACATGGGCAGCTAGTGTGTGGGATGGGGGCTCCCAGTTCCCCCCAAACCCTCTAGGTCTTGTCTCGGGTCTGGGGGACTTCGGGGGGTTCAGCAGTGGCTCCTGAAGCTGCCACTGGTGGCTCTTCCATCTCCCTGTCCTCGGACAGTGTGGGCCCTGGGCAGAACGTGTCCCCACGGCCTGCCCGGCCAAGCACAGCCATCCAGCGTCGCTGGAGCTCCTCTGTTTCAGGGCTGAAGTACCAGCTTAGGTGGCTCTGGGTGATCTTGAAGACGTGTCTTCTGTCGGGCCTCTCCCCTGCCTCAGGAGGCCCCACCTCGAAGCCAATGAGGGGCAGGCTGCGCTGGGCTTTCACATCCTGTGGAGGAGGGATAGGGCTGGGATCACCTGGGGGCTGGACATTCCCCTTTGCCCCAACTTATAACGGGTTTTGCATGTGCTCCCCTTTTTCTTCCCCTGCTCAAGAAGATTTCCTTGGTTAGGGGCCATAGTGCGTGCCTATAACCCAGTAATTCAGAAGACGGAGTCAGGAAGATCAAAAGTCTGAGGCCAATCTCAGCAACTTAGTGAGATCCTATCTCAAATATTACATAAGGACTAGGGATCTCAGTGGTAAAGCATCCCTGAGATCAATCCCTAGTACCAAAAAGAAAAAAAAAATTACTTGGCCTTATTGTAACCAATAGGAAAATGTTTGAACTGGGGCTAGAATGCAGGCTGCTTCAAATACCCGTTTCCTCCCGCACCCCAAAATAGCTGGGCTTGTCTCTTTGGCACAGTGTTTTCAGGACTTTGTCTAGGTCATTGCCCCTATTTACATGCTTTTCCCCACTCCAAATTGAACCTAGTAGTGCCCTGTCTTCACTCCTGATTCTTCCAGAAAGCCAGCTTCCACCCCAAATTCACCTGTTTTCCCTACATGCCTTGGCCCACAACACTCCTTGTCTCTAGTCAGTCTTTGTCACACAAGGGTGGGAATTCTAACTTTCCCTTAGGTAGTCACCCTATCCCCCCAAGGCCAAGGAAAGGTCAAAGGACTGGAGAGAAGGTGGCTAGCCTGATTTTGCCAGGTGGCTGAAAAGACCCAAAGGAATAGGATGCACACCTGAGGGGCTCCGTAGATGTACAGCACCAAGGGTTCATTCTCAGGGACCACGAACCATGCCTTGTGCCATCCTTTCCCACCCTTCTCCATGTAGTGCAGGAAGCTGCAGATGACACTGTTCTCTGCTGCCACGGAGGCCTGTTTCTATATCAGAGACATGGGGTGGTGTCAATGTTGATAGAAGGCCTAGCCTGACTCCTCTTGGCTTAAAGAGCCCCTTAGAGTATAGATTCCTATTCCCATGTCTTAGAGGAAAACAGTGAAGCTCAGGTGGCAGAATTGATTTGCCTGGTGCCACCCAGAAAGTCAGGTAGAGTCAGAATTCAAAGCTAGGCTTATCTGTCTGGCTCAGGCCAGGGCTGCTGCTTCTAGAACCAGGGAAGAGGGGGGTATAGTTCTCAGTAGGGGCATCTAATAAATGTCTGTCAGGCACTCTTACTTCTGTCAGTCTATTTATTCAAGTCATTCACACATTCATACCTCACCTTTTTTCATCTTTCGTCACATTCATTTGTACACTCAAGAGGCAATCTAGCATTATGGTTAAGGGGTGGGTAGGTGGGTGGTAAATGTAGTCTGGCTCAGAATTCCAGCTCTAGATGAAAATGGTCTTGGAAGGAGAGCACAGAGGGCTGTTATAAACATCAAATGAATTAATACATGTAAATATTTAGGATAGTTCCTAGCACAGAGTAAGCACTCTAGGTGTTAAATAATAGTTTGTAAAAACAAACCCTTGGGCTGGGGTTGTGGCTAAGCAGCAGAGTGCTTGCCTAGCACATGCAAGGCCCTGGGTTTGATCCTCAGCACCACATAAAAATAAATAAATAAAGATATTGTGTCCAACTAAAAAATAAATATTAAAAAAACCCCATGTATACATGTACATGTGCCTAGAAAGATGGGAAGGATTGATGTTAGCAGTTGTGTCTAGGTAAAAGGAATATAGTATTTTGTTGCTTTTTGTTTATGCTGTCTTATTTAGCCTACTTTGTAATGAGAAAAGGCAGTTTGTTAATTGAAAAAAATCTTAGGCATGCATGGTGGTACGTGCCTATAGTGACAGGTACTTGAGAGACTGAGGCAGCTTTTCCAAGTTCAAGGCCAACCTGGGGAACATAGCCAGACCCTGTCTCAAAAACAATATAAGCCAGGCGCAGTGGTGCATGCCTATAATCCCAGCAGCTCAGGAGGCTGAGACAGGAGAATCGCAAGTTCAAAGTCAGCCTCAGCAATGGCGAGGTGCTAAGCAACTCAGACCCTGTCTCTAAATAAAATACAAAATAGGGCTGGAGATGTGGCTCTGTAGGCTAGTGCCCCTGAGTTTAATCCCTGGTACCAATCAAACAAACAAAAAGCAACACAAAACTCTAGCTTTGTCACTCACTGGCTATGTAATGGGCAAATAATCTCTCTGGGGCTCAGTTTCCTTGTTTGAAAACTAGGGATATTAATAGCATGAGGTAGGTTAGTTACTGTGAGGATTAAATGTGTAAAGCATTTCGAAATAATTACTGTGTTTCATTCACTCTTGCACTCATTTTATTCACTCCAAGCCTGGATCACTTGATCAACAGACGCACATCACACCCTAGTATTTTAGAGATTCCCAGGCTTCCTCAATCATACTAGCTAGGTGGCTGATGCCCACTTGTGGGATATTTGGTTAGGGGCCTGGCTCTTACCTCTAGGATGGATCTCCGGCGCTGAGGTGTATGCTGGCTGCAGGCTGGACTGCTCCCAGGCACCCCATGCAAGGCCACGTAGCAGTCAGTGCACACACGGTTGGAGCGGTTGTTGTCATAGATAAGGCGGGCCCGGAACTCGGAGCACTTCCCACAAACCACCTGGGGTGGCAAGTGGGCAAGAGCAGCCTGATTCCAGTGGGCCTTCCCCTTCAATGTATCAACTCCCACAGCAGACTTGCAGCCTCCCCCGACTTGGAGGGTGCCCACTTATAAGTGAGTCTTTGGGCTGTCAGCCCTAACCCTCCTGAGCTCCGCCCCCGCCTCCCAACACTCACATGCCCGCAGGCCTTGCAGTGGTGCCTGCGTTTGGTGATGGAATTGAAGGGCTCCTGACAGCGCATGCACATGGTGACTTCCTTTTCCCGGATGGGCGTAGGTGCCCGCTTCCCAAGATCCACGTTCTAGGGGGAGGGCCAGTTCCCAGGTCAGAGACAGTTCTTCCTCTGCCCAGTCCAACCAGCCCTTGTTCCTGCCCCAAGGCTTAGATCATCACAGCGGGGTTGGGGGGGGGGGGCGGGCAGCAGACAGTCAGAAGCCCTGCCTTTGAGTCTGGCTCTGCTCCTATCTCACTGTGTGTCTTTTCCTTTGGGGGCCCTAGTTTCCCCACTGATATTTCTGTGGCCCTACCAACAGAAGACTGCACATTGACTCCAGAAGGGGAGTGGATCATTGCAAGGGAAGGTGGGAATTTGGAGGCCTGGATAGGGTCCCAGTATAGGAGGAGAGGTTAGGGACTCTTACTGGAGAGTTGGGGGGTGTGTCTTCATCTTCCCTATTTGTTGAGTTCAACAGTTTGAAGGTCTCCAGCGTCTGCTCATGCTTCAGGAGGGTGGAGTTGATGGCCTGGTGAGGGAGGATCAAAAAATGAGAGATCAGATTGCCCTACAAGCCACCCATTTCCATCCTCACCTCTCCTTCCTATGCTATCCTGGAGTCAGAAAACTTGAGTTCTGTCCCTGCTAGGCATATGACCTTGAGCAAATTCCTCCCAATCCAAGTCTCAGTGTTATAATTATAAAATGAGGGAGGGGAGCAATAATTGAAAAACCAGGGGCCAGCTTTTCTGGCCCCTGTCTGGGCATAAGGTTTTATAGGGCTTGACTCACCAGGATCACACCCTCAAAGAAGACAGTTTTCTAACAGAAGAATTTGTAAGATTCTGTTTAACCTCTGGACCTCAGTTTGCTTATCTATAATATGGGAATGCTAAAATTCGTTGGAAGGCAAGTGTCCAAGGCCATAGTGTTCAGATGTGTTTTGGGGAAGAGGCCACCAACCCCTATGACACCTGTTAATACTTTCCCAGCCCCCACCACAAAGTCTTCTTGGATGTTACCTGGACCCAGTCTTTCTTCTCCTCCTCTGTCCTTGGGGGAAAAAAGATGTTGGGTTAGGCAGGTCAACAAAAAGCAATTGGAACAAAAAAAAAAAGCAACTGGAGAGTTGGGAATATAGCTCAGTGGAAGAATGCTTGCCTAGCAGGCATACATGAGACTCTGGGTTTGATCCCCAGCACTGTTGGGGGAAAGGCAACAACAATGACAACAACAACAACAAAAGCAACTGGTGTGGCAAAGAGCCAGTGTTTTAGAATTAGACAGACCTGGGTTTGACTATCTTCTTCACTTATTACTATGTGACTGGGGACCTGCCCCAGCCTGAAGTTTGGATGGGGGTTTTTAAGGAAACTTTCCTCAGGGAGGTGCAAGGGTTAATGTAAAGGAATAAGGGTGAAGTGGGTGTGAGTATGGAACATACACAAAACCACATCAATAATTCCCTGTGGCTGGAATGTCAAGTTTGAGAAAGGAAGCAGTTTATTTTGTTTTCATTTGTAACATAAAGATGATTATCACTCTTTGTGTTGTTCTTAGCATAACTGAGGTGAAAGATAAAATGTCAACCAATGTGAGGTTTTCCTCCCTTTGCCTTCTTCCTGGACTCTCCTGTCTGCCCTCCATTCTCTCAGGTCTCTGCCCTGGTATAGCTTCATCAACTGCTCACTAGGAATAGGACCCCAAACTCTTGCTGCCTTCTATCTGGCCTATTTTAATTTCTTTCCTCATCCACACACTCTAGACATCAAAAACATTCTTCCAATATGAAAGTTCAATTATATCCCTAGAAACACTTCGTGAAAAAGTAAGGATGTAAGTCAATATTTAGCTCCAAGAATGTCCACTGCAAGGCATTTTTATTATAGTAAAAACTGGAAGCAGTTTAAGCATCTGACAATAGAGATCAGGTTAAAACAAAACAGATCATCCATGTCATTACTACAAGAAGACATTAGCTGGGCATGGTGGTGCACACATGTAATCCCAGCAGCTCAGGAGGTTGAGCCATAAGGAAGTTCAAGGCCAGCCTCAGCCACTTAGTGAGGTCTTAAGCAATTTAGTGAGACCCTGTCTCAAAAAATAAAAGGGGGCTAGGAATGTGGCTCAGAGCTTAAGCACCCTGGGTTCAATCTCTGGTACCCCCCCCCAAAAATTAATGGGGATGTGGCTCAGCCCTTGTCTGGCATGGTGAGGCCCTGGGATTGATCCCCAGCACAGAGAGAAAGAGAGAAAGAAAAAGAGCTGGGGAGAGGGAGAGGGAGAGGGAGAAGAGAGCTATTAATGGTATAGAATATTTATAATATGTTGAATGAAAAGAACACATATAAAATTATCTAATATCCAATATCCTATTTTTTTTGGCACTGGGGATTGAACTCAAGTGCACTCTACCCCTGATCCTATTTTATTTCAAATTTTGAGCAGGGTCTCACCAAGTTGCTTATGGCCTTGCTAAATTGCAGAGGCTGGCCTTGAACTTGCAATCCTCCTGCTTTAGCCTCTGGAGTTGCTGGGGTTACAGGTTGTACACTACCATGCCTGCATGTGTCAAACTCTTGAGGGGGGATGTGTAATGATGTTTGTAATTTATTTTTAAACACATTTAAAAAACAAATCACTTGGCTTGGTAGATGAATAGAATGATAGATAGATACGTGATAAAGTAAATATAGTACAATGTTAACACTTTTATAATCCAAATGGTGGGTTTATGAGTGTTCACTGGGCAATTCTACCAATTTTCTGTATTTTGGAAAACTTTCATAATAAAATGTGGAAAGAAAAGGTCATGGGTTATGCCTATGTGGTAGGGTTCTAGGGAGAATTTTTACTTTATTCTGATGGCTATTTATGTATATTTTCTAATTTATAATTTCTTTGCAGTGAAAAAGCATTGCTTTTTTTGGGGGGGGGGGTACTGGGGATTGAACTCAGGGGCACTTGACCACTGAGCCACATCCCCAGCCCTATTTTGTCTTTTATTTAGAGACAGAATCTCACTGAGTTGCTTAGCACCTCACCATTGCTGAGGCTGGCTTTGAAATCCCAATCCTCCTGTCTTAGCCTCCAAAGCTGCTGGAATTACAGGTGTGCACCACTGCACCTGGCTTTCTTTTGTTTTTTAAGAACCAAAATAGTATTTTTGGCCATTCATGCTGAATTATATAGGGATAAAATTTCATGATTTTTGTAATTTAGTTTAAAATGACTCATGTCAGTGCATGCTTATAGTCCCAACTACTTAAGAGGCTGAGGCAGGAGGATTATTTGAACCTAGCAGTTTGAGGCCTAGGAAACATAGTGAGACCCTGCCTTGAAAAACAAAAACACAGCTGGGTGCAGTGACGCATGCCTGTGATCCCAGTGGCTTGGGAGGCTAAGGCAGGAATCTTGTGAGTTCAAAGCCAGTCTCAGCAATTTAGCAAGGCACTTAGCAACTCAGGACACCCTGTCCCTAATAAAATAAAAAAAAAAAAATCTGGGGATGTGGCTCAGTGATTAAGCATCCCTGGGTTCAATCTCCAGTACCAAACAAAACAAAACAAAACAAACAAAACACAAAACAAAAAACAAACAACAAGAAAGCAAAAACCCCAAACCAAATTATATTAAACCAAAAAAGATATAGATGGCAAAATGTCCATAGTTGTCTCTCTCTCTCTTTCTCTCTTTGTGGTACTGGGAATGGAACTCAGGACCTCATGGATGCTAGGCAAGTGCTCTACCACTTGTTGCATTTGACTTGGTGATTCTAAGCCCTGGTGCACAAATTGAAATAACCTGGGGAGCTTTTAAAACTCCCCATTTTTTAAGGCTACATCCTAGAATAATTAAATCAGAATCTCTGGATGTGGCTCCCAGCTATCAATATTTACTATAAGCTCCTCAGTTGATTCCAAGAGTTGCCAAGGTTGAGAACCAGTTGTCCAAATTGTGAGCATATGGGTGCTTGTTATAGTTCTACTTTTCTTGATACTTGAAAATTTTCATTAAAAAAATAATAAGGGCAGTAAAAGCAGCTGCAAAGCCAACTTTCCATACCTTCCTGTTGCCACTAGGAGGAAACCCTACACTGCTTGGTCCAGTGATCTCTGCAGCCCCCTCCCTCTCTGTAGTCAACGTGTCCCTGTCACGTGGCTTGTCATTCTTTCAGATGTGTCTGTTTTGCTCCTGCTGTCCCTGCTGCAGGCCTCAGGGAGGCTCTCTCAGGCTCCTTCAGTTTCAAGGACCAAGTCTCAGCTAGCTTTACTCTCAGTTTACACTCATCTCTGTTCTGTCTCAATGCAGTCCCTCCACACAGCCTGTCAGAGGCAGGTCATCTGCTGAGGTGAATCTATTCTCCAGTCCTGGCCATGAACTTCATATCCCTTTCCTTAGAAGGCAGCCTAGACAGTGGTTGAGGGTGTGGACATTAGACTCAAGTGGCCTGAGCTCCAATTCCAGCTCTGTTCCTTTACAGCTGTGGGATCTGGGGCAACACTGTTTTGTGCCTCAGTTTCCTCATCTGTAAAATGGGTTGATGGCAATCATAGCCGAAGTAGCTACTTGAAAAAAGTGTTGTTGAAAGGAAGGACTTCAACTAGACAGTTCAATTAAGTTAAAATAGTACCTGGCACAAGAGTAAGATTTTATGAAATATAATCTATTAATATAAACATCCACATAGAGGATAGATATCAAAGCCCCTCTGTTAAAAGGCTCAACACTTTACTCATGCTATTACTTTTACAATTTTATTTTATTTTATTACTGTTATTATTTGCAGTACTGGGGATTGAACCCAGGGACACTTAACCACTAAGTTACATTCCCTAGACTGTTTTCTTTTTCTCTTTTTTTGGTACTGGGAATTTAACCAGTGCTTAAACACTGAGCCACATCACCAGCCCTATTTATTTGTTTATTTATTTATGTATCTATTCATTTATTATTTTGGGACAAGATCTCACTAAGTTGCTTAGGACCCTGATAAGTTGCTGAGACTAGCTTTGGACTTGTGATCCTCCTTTCTCAGCCTCCTGGGTCACTTGGATTATAGGAGTATGACAATGTGCTCATTACATCTAAGGTTCAATTCAATCCTTGTCTAGCAAATCTCATTTAAAGCTGTTTTTCCCAAACCAGGCTTCTATCGTGGAACACACATTGCATTTAGTTATTTTCCTTAAGTCTGTGAATCTGCAATAAACTATCTGTGGTGCTATTATTGTATGTTAGAGTTAGTATTCTACTCTTCCCTGTCCTCTGACAGAACCCACCAGAAGAAATTCTTGTTTGAATCCGGGAGAGCTTATTCTTTCTCCAAAAGCCCCCCCACTGGCAGGAGTGCTGACTTTCCCCACACCAGTAAGTACTTATCCTTAGTCCAAATATCATCTAGCTCTCAGGGGTGGCCCACATTGCAGAAGAGCAAGCCTGCATCTTTGGGGAAAGGTGGTCATCCTTTCTCTAGAATAATCTCCAGGCCTGGAATACCTAAGCATATCTTAAGGAGAAGGCTGTAAGGAAGGCATAGGCAAAGGCAGGTACCTGGCCTGGAGCTCCAGGGAGCGCTGCTTTCCTGACACCAGGAAGGTCCGAGGCAGATTGAGGTTGGAGCTCTCCTTTAGCTGAATGGAAGGAGAAAGGGTAGTGGTAAGGCCTACTGAGCTCCCTAGAGCCCTAGTCTTCTGCACTTATACACACAGGCTTATGTTCAAAGCTAGCACGTCTTTGTTCTTCCCAACACCAACACCCCAGGCTGGATTCCCATTTCCCACCTCCTGGTGCTCACCTCCATGCCATCTACATCAATGCGTGCCCGCACGCTAAACTTCTGGCCAAGGAGCCGCAGCCTGGGCACGCAGTAAAGGAGGCGGTCGTTGAACTAGGAAGGAAAAGGTTTGGGATGTATGTGCAGGAGACCTAGTGGGGATGTGGCCTGGCTCCCCACCCTTATGGGACTTCCAAAGCTTTATTGTTGAGGACTCAAGGCAATAGATGGAGGAAAGAAAGCCCAGATTGGGATCAGGGTTTGCAAAGAAAGAGCCTAGGCATGTGAGTCACTTTCTAGTGGGTGACCTTGTTCAAGTCATTTATCTCTAAGTCTTAGTTACATCATCTGTAAAGAAGAAAAAAATAATTCATAACATAGATAGTGATAATACAAGATACCATAGGAAAGAAAGTCTGGCTGGAGGCATATTCTTGAGTACCATGTCAACATGAATGGGGATCTGGCATGCCTACCCACAACTCTACACCTGGCACTTACTAGTATGAGGTATCGGTCTTGAGTGGTCCCATTCTTCGCTGACAGCTTAAGGATGTGGCCTTCTTTTATGAGCTCTTTGGTGGGGCTGACAATGTCTTCCTCACCCCCTAGCAACTCATATACCTTCAGCAGCTTGTGCATTCGCTCCTGGAAGGAGACAGTGAGCAAAAGGGAAGGCTTGGGGTGCCAACCTCCCTTGCATGTCCTTACATCACAAACTCCCCAAACCCTGGAGAGGGACACCACAAGTGGGTGGCAAAGGAAGGGCAGGATCTAGAAGGGCCACTCACCATTTTTCGGATGGCAGCATTAGAGTGCTCTGCCGCTGTGGCTATCAGCTCCAGAGACTCTACAGGTAGAGAAGTGAGGTCAGATGGAGGGTTAGCAGAAATGAAGCTCTTGGGGGCTTTTTCCCTCCCTGAATACTTCCTCCTGGGCTGACCACACCCCCCAACCCATCTTGGAAAGTTCTAGCCTCAAAGATGTCCAAAGCAACATCATACAGAATCTGAAACTGTCTCAAGGCCACAATAGCAGAATCATAGTATATGCGATGGCAGACAGCCATTAAATGCAAGCTTGGCAAAACTATTATTACCATTAATAGTAATGACAATAATAGTTACATATAAAAATTCATGTTTAGCAAGTTGTCTCTGGATGGTGGGACTGTGGGTGGTTTTTATTACCTTCTTTAGATTTTCTGTATTTTATATATATATAAAATAAACAAATAATATATGAAAACTATATATATTTGTACTGGAGATCAAATGCCAGGGTACTTCACCACTGAACCCAGACCTTTTTATTTTTCATTTCAAGACGGGGTGTAAATTGCCCAGGTTGGCCTTGAACTTGTGATCTTTCTGACTCAGCCTTCTGAGTTGCTGGGATTACAAGGATGTAGCACCACACCCATCTTCTCTTCCACAGGTGTGAGTGTGTATGTGTGTGTGTGTGTGTGTGTATGTTTGCTTTTTAGTATGGGGTGGGGACTGGAGATTGAACCCAGAGGCATTTTACCATTGAGCTACATCCCTAGCCCTTTTTGACTTTTTAATTTTGAGATAGGGTTTTACTAAATTGCTTAGGCTGGCCTTGAATTGACCATTCTGCTTTTGCTTCCCAAGTCATTAGGATTACAGGGTGCACCACTGTGCCTGGCTCTTCCATAGTTTTGACAAAGAACATGTATTATTTTTATAATCAGAAAAGTCATATAAATAAACAAAGAGAGGCTAGAGATATAACCCAGTGTTAGAGTGCTTGCCTAGCATATTTGATGCCCTGGGTTTAATCTCCAGTACCCTAAAAGAGAGTGGGGGAGATGATTCTTTCATCTGTCTCAATAATTCTGATTATAGGCACAAGTTCTATGTATAAATACACTTTCATTGAAGTGATGTTTTTAATGTGCCAAGTCGAAAACAAAAACATCCAACTGTAGCAGTTTGGTTAAATTATGGTACACTCATGTAATGGAATATCAAATAATTTTTATAAGTGATACTTATGTAGGGTTCTTTTTTCTTTTTTCTTTTTGTACCAGAGATTGAACCCAGGGGTACTTAACCACTGGGCCACATGCCAAGTCCTTTTTATTTTTTATTTTGACACAGTTCTAAGTTGCTTAGGGCCTTGCTAAGTTGCTGAGGCTGGCCTCAAACTTGTGATCCTCCTGCTTCAGTTTTCCAAGTCACTGGGATTACAGGTGTGTGCCACCCAGCCCAGCTTATGTAGGGTTTTTAACAGTCTGGGAAATGCTCAGGGTATTTTAAGGATACAATCTTGTATATACAGGATGATCTCATTTTTGCAAATATACATACCTAAAAAACACTAGAAGAATAATATCAAAGTGCTCATCATGCTTATTCTACATGGGTTTGGATCACATGAGATTCTCCCCTACTTTAATCTTTTCTGTAATTTCCATATTTCCTACAGTGACTAGGTATCATCAGAAAAAAACTGAAATGTTCTGGGGATGGTGGCGCAATGCCTATAATCACAGCAACTCAGGAGGCTGAGGCAGGAGGATTGCAAGTCCAAGGCCAACCTTGGCAACTTAGTGAGGCCCTAAGCAAAGACCTTGTCTCTAAATACATAAATAAGGGCTGGGGATGTGGCTCAAGTGGTAGTGCGTTCGCCTGGCATGCGTGTGGCCCGGGTTCAATCCTCAGCACCACATACCAACAAAGATGTTGTGTCCGCCGAGAACTAAAAAAAAATAATAAATATTAAAAATTCTCTCTCTCTCTCTCTCTCTCTCTCTCTCTCTCTCTCTCTGCTCTCTCACTCTCTCTTTAAAAAATAAATAAATAAGTAAATACATAAATAAATAAAAAGGGCTGGGAATGTAGTTCAGTAAGGCAGCCCTGGGTTCAATCCCTAGTACCCAAAACAAAACAAAACCCCCAAACCAACAAAAAACCTGAAATGAGTCCCCAAGCACTAAACAAATCCTGCCCCTACTAATTGCCTGGACATAGCTTTACTCGTCCCTATTCTACATACTGTATTTCCCCATGCGTGTATTGGAGGGCCGCAGGTACTTCTGAAGAGGCTCCATATGGTTGGTAAACCAAGTCCTGTTTTGGTGCTCAAGCATCAGGTCCCTGTCCTGGCTCAGGCCTCCCCATGCCTTTCAGGTGTTGGGCTATCCCCAACTTCTTTTCTACCCTGATTGCCAGAAGGAGCTTTGTCACACACAGCTCACTGTCACTCCTCTGCTCAAATCTGTCAATGGTTCCCTTTACCTGCAGAGCAACGACCCAGCCCTTTAACCTGGCATTCAAAGCCCTTGGTGATCTGGCTTCTGCTGACCACTCCAGTTTCCTCCTCTGCCCCTCCCTAAACATGTTTATCTTGCTTCACTCGGCCAACTGCTAGTCAGTCTTCCAGGTTCTGACCACTACCTCCATTAAGCCTGCCCTGAATTCCCAGGCTGATTGAGGGCACGGTGTTTCCAAATTCCCCTTTGCCTCCTTCTGTCCCACTCGTCACACTGTGTGTTCATCATACATCTACATTTGTGTCCCTCAGCAGACTGTGAGCTACTTAGGACAGGGCCAAGGTTCTACTACCTTTTCAGGATTCCCCAATAGATGCTTTTCATAAACTGGCACCTTTGATCCTCACAACCCTGGCAGATAGGTGTGACTGTGTTCTATTTGTCCAATGACAAAACCAAGACTCAGAAAGCAGGTAGCCACTTTAGGTTGG
This sequence comes from Urocitellus parryii, assembly GCF_045843805.1. Classification (NCBI taxonomy): domain Eukaryota; kingdom Metazoa; phylum Chordata; class Mammalia; order Rodentia; family Sciuridae; genus Urocitellus; species Urocitellus parryii. The sequence goes on along the minus strand of NC_135547.1, from coordinate 86,572,349 downwards.
CTAGCTGGGAGGTGATAGTTGGCATCAGAGCAGGGGCTGATCTCCCTTTTGTCTTTTCTCCTGCATGTCCTCCATTCCAGGGTAAGTGGCAGGCTGAGTGGTGAACATAGGGGAGCCCAAGGGAAGGAAGAGAAATATTCTGGCAAGCTTGAAGCACACAAGCTCGGGCCTATTTTAGGCCACTGGGCTCAGACTGGAAGCTTTGCTATAGGGACCTCTGTCTGAAGAAGTATCACATGAGGTACAGAATGGCATTTCCAGGAGTCTGGTGTGAGCAGGTTCAGTCTAGGGGATTCGTGTGGGGATGTTAGCCCATGATTTCACCTGGGGTTCAGGCGAGGGAGTACAGTTTGGTGCATAAGTTTGGTCTAGAAGCTTTCATGGAGCCTGGTTTGGGCTTGGTAGTCTGGGATCTTGGTTTGGAGTTCAGTCTTAACTCAGTGTAGGCAGCCTACTTAGCGTGGTCTGGGTACTCAGTCTATGGTCTAGGCTCAGGAGTTTACTTTGGAGCTAGAGAGTGGCTAAGTCAGTTTGTGGAACCAGAGATATGATTCAGTGGGGCTCAGCCAAGAGATTTTAGCTGATGGGTAAATAATAGCTCAGTTTAAGATCTTGGGCTGGGGAGCTTAGTGGGCATATCTTAGCTAGCTTTCATTCAGAGATCATCATTCTAAGCAGCTTATAAAACCAGACTGGGAAGTTCTTTCTAGGGGTTTCACCTTTGGGCTCAATGTGGGGAGCCCATTTAGCCAACCTCAAACTCTGAGGTTCATTCTGGGGACTTGGATAGGGTTAGGATTAGTACAAAACAGGAAACTAAGTTTGAAAGGCCCAATCTGGGGGCTAATTTTAGAGGGATTCTGTATGGATGACATTATCCAGGACATTTGGTAATAAAAAACAGCTTGGGCCTTGACCATGTGCCAGGCACTGTGCTACAAAATTATCTCATTTATCCTCAAAACAACCCTAAGAGGTAGCCATCATCATTCTACTTCTGCATGTACAAAAACTGGGGCTGAGAGGCTGAGTAGATTGCTGGAGAATGCACTATTGACAAAAGAGGCTCAACCTGTGGCCCAATCTAGGGAGCTTATATTGGCAGCTCAATTTGGAGTGCAGTTCAGGGAGCTCCTTTAGGGAACTTCCATCTGGGAATCTCATGTTGGGGATCCAGTAAAATAAAAGAACAGAGTCCTAGAAGCTTAATGTGGACATGTGATTCTATGGGGCTCAGTAGAGAAATGAGATAGGAGGTACCTTCTGAGGACCCTAGCTGGATGGTACAAAATGTGGGGAGTTAATATAGCAGTGAGGCACCTTTCTTGGGTCTCAGCACAGGGCCGTCTGGAGACTTGTCTGTTGGACTTGGCCCAGAAATATCAACTCAGGAATTGAAGTCTGAGAGATAGAAAATTAGAGGTTCAGCATGGGGGAAGTCAGTCTGAGTTGAGACTTGGAAAATAAGCCTATGAGGTACTTAGCCTATGTGGCTTAATTTGGGGGACAATCCAGGGCATTAGTCTGAGGGCTTAGTGAAGGACTCTCAATCTGATTGATGAAAAATAGGGCTCTTCAGAGACTTGGGCTAGGGAAAACACAGTCTGGAATACTTGGAGCTCAGGCTGGGCTGCTCAATTTCAGGGTCATTTCTGGGGTTTACATTGGGGAACTGTGAGAATCCAGTCTGAGGATTCAGTGATGTTTCAATGTGTGGGATGGAACAGGAAAATCAGTCTTTTGGGTTCAGACTGGAAGTTTTAATCTAAGGGATAAAAATGGTGGGATTAACCTAGGGGGTTCAGTCTGGCAATACCTGTCTAGAGAATGATGGCCAAGGAGAAAAGATTGAGTAGCTCTTTTGGAGGACTTTGGGACTCAGGCCAAGGGCAGTGATTAGGAACCCACTCTCAGGGCTAAGAGTGGGGTGATCATTCTTGAGGCCTAGTCTGGGGATCTAATTTTGAGCCCTGTAGGGGTCTATAATTGCGACCTCAGACTTTACTTAGCTTGAGGGCTCAGGTGGGAGATGTCAGTTCATGGGGTTCATCCCAAGGAATCATTCAGGTTCTTTCTAGAGGTTTAGGTTAGGCACCCAGTGGGGCTCTAATTCTGTGGGAGGAATGAGATACTTAGTATTTTGTATCCATTTGGAGATTTGAGCTATCATATCTCTGGATCAAAATAAAGGTAGGGTGAAAGGGGCTAAGTAGGGAAGCAGACACAGCACAGGACACAGCTGTTTACTCTTCACTCTTGTGGCTTCCACACTTTCCATGTTTTCTTCCTACCTTTATGGCTGCCCCTTCTAAGTCTCCTTTTCTGATTCCACTTCCCTGAGTTTTGTCCTAGGTCCTTTTTCTCCTCCATTTACACTCACTCCTTATGGTGATCCTGGCCAACTCCATGACTTTCTATACTTTCTATGTGCCAGTGAAATCTAAATCTCTCTCCCTGGAATTCTAGACTCATCTAACTGCCAAAATTGGCAGCTCATTTTGGTCTAAAAGCCAAATTCCCAAACTTATCTAAAAAACCAATATTCTTGTGGCTCTGTGGTAGAGCACTTGCCTAGCATTTGTGAAGCACTGGGTTCAATTCTCAGCACCACATATAAATAAGTGAATAAAATAAAGGTCCATCAACAACTAAAAAAAATTTTTAAAAGAAGATCCATCATTCTTTTTTTGTACTGGGGATTGAACCTACAGGTGCTTTACCTCTGAGCCACATCCCCAATCCTTCTTATTTTTATATGAGACGGGATCTTACTAAGTTGCTGAGGCTGGCCTTGAACTTGTGATTCTACTACCTCAGCTTCCTGAGTCACAGGTATTACAGGCATGCACCACCATGCCCAGCTAAGAACCATTGTTCTTAGCTCTCCCAGGCTCCATATCCACTCTAAGGCCTTTCAGTGCCACTTCCAAATAGAATATATCCTGAATTCAATCTTTTCTAACCATTTCCACTATTTAATTCAAGTCAGCTTTTCTCATTTAGATTATTGCAAAGGTCTTCAAATTAATCACTTGATTCCCTCCCTTTTTCCCATGTAATCCAGACAAAAACTTTCTCATGGCTATCCACCCCACTCAGAATAAATCCATCTCCTTATCTTGACCTTCAAAGTCTTGCTTATCTCTCCAACCCCACTTCTATTCTACCCTCACTTGCCATGCTTGAATCATAGTGGCCTTTATTTTGATCCAGAGATATGCAAAGGCTTCCCACCTCTCAAAATTTCCCCCAGTCTCCCTATTGCCTTGGGGACTCTGCACCTGCTGTTGCCTCTGCCTGAAAAGTGCTCCTCCCATTGGCATGTAGCTGTCTTCTTCTTGTTATTCAGGTTTTGACTCAAATGTCTTCTACTCAGAGAAGCCACCCAACTTAAAGTAGACTGCCCAGTCACTGTCATATCACTCTCTTCTAATTCTCTGAGTTACACTTAGCATCTACCTAATGCCCTCCTGTGCATTTGTTACTTTAATCGTTTCTCTGCCCAACTAGAATACATGCTTTCTGAAATCAAGGCCCTTGTCTGCTTTGTTTGCGTCTATATCTCCAGTGCCTAGAGCTCTGCCCTAAATATTAAGGTGCTCAATTGTTAAGTTAATGAATGAATAAATATAAATAGCAGTCTGGGGAAGGGCAAGTGGGGTGGACCCTGGGGAGCTCTACCTGGGGTGTGATGCTATAGGGATAGGACAGGTACTGGAGGAGTCACAATAAAATACTTTTCTAGTGGTAGTGTGTAGGGACTCAGTCTGGGGAGGAAGTTTCTTGGCCTAGAGATCCAAATCTGAGGTAGAAAATAAGGGAACCAGTTTAGGGTGATCATTTCTAGAGGTGATTCTGTGGGGCCCTGATCAAATTTGGATGTTCTTTTGGAAGGTTCATTTTGGGGAGTGGATAGTGGACATAGAATGGAGCTCTTTCTGGGGAGCTCAGCCATGGAGACTTAGTAAAAGAGGTCTTGCTCTGAGGAAGTTAGGCTAAGCTCTAGCCTAGAAGCTCAGTCCCTGGGGGTTCATGTTCAGTTTAATTTTGTACTTGTACTTCATTTGGGGATAAATCTGAGGGTCAGCCTAAAAAATGGATGGCTTCCTTTAGGGGGTCAATCTGGGCATGCCTCTCAAACTCTGGGGTTCCATTTGGGAAGTTCCAGCTGGGAGACTCCTTTTGAGTGTTCTTTCTGGGTACACAGGGAGGGATCTTAACCGGGAGGTTCATCCTGAGATCTCAATTCAGTGTCAATGTAGGTCTTTCAGTTTAGAGATTCTTTCTATTCTTGGATCTCAATCACATGTCAATGGAAAGCTGAACCTGGGAATTAAGTTTTGGGGACCTGCATGAGAGGTCTGACCTAGGGGTATCAGTGTCAGGGAGCAGGGCAGGGTCTGGGTACACACACTCACTTTGGGCATCCTTGCTGTCTGGGGAGCCATGAGGCAGCTTTAACAGATAGTCCTTGAGAAGCAGCTCATAGCGGGGGATACGCTGCACAGGCTCCAGCATGTGGTGCTGCAATGTCAGATTGCCACAGGCTTCCTCCTTCTGTGACAGGCAGAAAGAGAGGAGCTCAGGTCTAGTTGCAGACACACCCCCCAACAGGTCCCTGCAGATCTTTCCTCCCTCCATCTGCTCCATCCAGGTTCGCCACTCACCTGCACCTCATGGATGATGACTTTGAACTGGGTGGAGCGCTCTGTCCAGGTGTTGACCAGCTCCACAGCCCTATCAAAGTTCTTCACATACTCGCCATACATCTTGAGGAAGGGTGCCAGCTTCTGCAGGATGTCCCCAATGCGTGGGTAGCGGTCCCTGGGGTAGAAAAGGGGGCTGATATGGTCCTGCTGAACCTTAGCTCTCAGGGACCTCCCTCATAGGTCTCTAATCCCAGGCATATCACTCTCATTTCAGTCCTGGAAACCTACTTCCCAACCAGTTGACTTCTTTGGAAATGCTGCTTACATAGGCCAATTAGGCCAGGAGGCTCTTTTGACCTGAGAACATGGCCTGGGAGGCCTCCTGCCCTGACTCCTGCTCAAGCACCAGGAACAACATGTCCTGGAACATCTGCCTTGACTTTACTGCAAGGCCTATGTAATTGATTCTGTGCCCAATCTTGTGTTAAGTGGTGTTGGGAACACAGAAATGAGTCACACCCAGTTGAGCCCTGAGAGGTTCACTGTCCATTGCGGGAGGCCAAGAAACCAGGTCTGCTCATAATCCTCGCTAGTCATAGTCTGATGTGGGAGATAAACCAGACCTGAGGTCACGGGCTCCTGGGGAGATAGCAAAGCCAGGTTTCATGTCAGGCCTCTGTGATCACAGTCTGGTAAGAGGGACACAGTTTATCTTATAAGTGTGGGGAACATGTAGACAATTTTAAGCAGGGACTGATATGATCTGGTTGTTGTTAAATGCTCATTCAAGTAGGTGGTATAGACTCAAAAAGGCTGAATTGAAAGAGGAAAGTCTAGAGGCTAGAGTTTATCTGTAAAACCTGCCCTGCTCCCTCAGGACTAGGTTCAGGCATTATCTCCTCTCTAAATCTGTTCTCAGACCCCCAGGCTAGGCTTGATCCATCTGTTTGATCCCTACACCCTCCCATTCTCACCTCTATCATAGCACAGATAAAAATAACAATAGCTGACAAACACTGAGCACTTAGATACTGGGTGCTGTTTGTTAAGAGATCTCCACATGTATCAACTTATTTAATCCTTAAAATAACACTTATTATTCCCATTGTAAAGATGAGGGGTCAGGCACAAAGGTTCACACCTATAATAATTCCAGCTACTTAAAATGCGCAGGTAGGAGGATTACAAATTTGAAGCCAGACTCAGCAATTGAGTAAGACCTTATCTCCAAATAAAAAGTAGAAAGGGCTGGGAATATAGCTCAATGGTAAATGCCTCTGGTTTCAATCTCAGTACCTAAATAAATATGAGGAAACTGAGGCACAGCAATTTAAGAAATTAGCAAGCAGCAGAGTCAGAATTTGAACATGCCAATTTATCTCTGGATAGTTTGATTTCTCTTGAGATTGTGTAAATCTTTCACCTTGTATCAATTTAGCTTTGAACCTCATACTTTTTTTCTTCCAGTAGTGGGGCTTAAATCCAGAGGTACTTTACTACTGAGTTGCAGCCTGGGCCCTTTTTATTTTTATTTATTTTATTTTGAATCAGGGTCTGGCCAAGTTGCCAAAGCTGGTTTCCAACTTGTGATCCTCCTGCCTTAGCTTACCAAGTAGCTGGGATTACAGGCATGTGCTACCATGTCTGGCCTGAACTTCACCTGCTTAAGGGCTCTGCAATTCTGTTGTAATCTTCTAAATCTACATCTGTGCTGCACTCAGGAGGGCCTAGAAGGTGCAGCTTGGGCCTGGTTCTTTTTATGAAATCAGTAGGAAAGGGCAGGTAGGAATGAACTTTCTTCTTTTTATTTTGTGGTGAATATGAGCAAACCAGGGCATGCTAAGCAAGCATTCTACCAGTGAACTACACCCCCAGGCCAGGAATGAACTTTATTAAGAGACAAGTGAAGCCAGATTTAAAGTTAGGTAGTCAGTGTAGTTAGGTAAATCGGGTCTAATACCGAGTGAAATCTAAAATGGAGGCCATGCTGGGAATGACTCAGGGAAAACAGGACAACTCATGGAGTGTTAATAAAGTTCCGAAAAGGCCCTAGGCCAAAGTCCACCTGAAAGAAATGTTAATGAACATCCCCCAACAGACTTGAAGACAGCCCATCCCAAAGAAATGTTAATGAAGCCCAGGATACAGCCCCCAACAGATTTGGAGGTAGCTCATCCCAAAGAAATGTTAATGAACAGCAAACTTGACTCGGAAATGACCAGATTACTCCTTTGTCCCAAACCCTTCCCACCTACATTCCTTCACCAAACCTATAAAAAGGGAAACACATTGCCCGCTAACTGGATTCCACCTTTTGGGTCCCCTTCTTCCTCCGGGAGAAGTCTTTTCTTCTGTCCTTTAATAAATTTCTAATTTCTACTCTGACCTTGCCTCGGCGTGCTTCTTTGGTGTTATTCTTCAACATCGGGGAGCAAGAACTCGTCACCGGTCAACAGCGGTAACACAAGGTCTTGCTATGTTACCCAGGCTGGCCTCAAACTCCTGGGTTCAAATGTACACATCTGGGCTTAGGATCAGCAGCAAATTGTAGGCAGCCTAGCTCTGGGGCCTCTCACCATTCCTCCATGCGCTTCTCTAGCTCAGGCAACAGAAACTGCTGGTGGAAGCAGTAGATGGAGCAGATGTTAGAGAAGATGCCATGTACAACATCAGCTGGGAAGGAACTGCGGTTCCGAGCTTCTTCTAGCAGACGGGCACAGAACACCTGCAGAGTAAGGCAGGAGCATTTAGCCCAGCTGGGCTTGGGGCTTGGCTGGGGAAGGGCTAGCTTGCAGGTGAGGGTAGTGTTTGTGGAAATTTTTGTGAGGGTTTGGGATCAATATTGGTTTGGAGACTGAGGAGAAAGGGAATGGAATTAGGGTTATATATGGAGTTGGACTTCACAATGTTAAGGTTAGCAGTTAGACATTGGAACAATGAGAAGTCAGGATCGGAGTCAAAATCAGAAACAGATTCAGGATCAGATAGAAAGTTGGAATTAAATCCATTCATTTAACAAATATTTCTGAGTGCCTACTGTGTCCCAGGCACTGTCCTGCTGGTTAGGATGGAGCAGTGAACAAAGTAGATAAAAATTCCTATTGGATTTGGGACCAGGAAAAGGGCCAGAATTAGAGTGAAGTTCAAATAAGGGGTAAATTTAGGATCTGGGGAATAGTCAGTATTAATGTTAGAATTGTAATCAGGGCTGGAATACCTGTCCAGGCTTAATATCAGGATCAAACTTGGAATAATAAAAATCAGAGTTGGATTCAGGGACAGTTAGCTTCAAGGTCAGAGAGGTGCCTTACCACCTCTAGATTCTAACCTCAGTGGTAGGGTTAGGCTCAGGTCCTATCATTTCTTCCTTGGAACCCATCTATCAGGTAATGGGTCCCTGGGACCCCTGAGGGGACATTCACCTGATCCAGTAGATGGAGCCTGGAAACATAAGCCTTCTCAGTTTGCAGGAGCTCATTGGCAATGTGGAACACCTTCTGCTGCACAGTCAACTGAAAGGAGAAGAGCCGACGCTTGATTCATCATCCTCCACCCTAACCCTTACCCAAGTTTCTAGAATAATTTGTTAAGAGACAAGGTCTTGCTATGTTGCCCAGGCTGGCCTCAAACTCCTGGGTTCAAATAAGTGATCCTTCTACTTCAGCCTCCTCAGTAGCTGGGACTCCAGGCACATGCCACTTTACCTGGCTCCCCTAGAATTCTTACAACAGCTCACATTGTGCTCTAAGCCCAATGCTGCCCTGAGATAACCATGACCCCATCTCTAGAAACTTAAGTCCCTCTCCTGCTTCATCCCTGACTCCCCAGTTGATCACAAAGCCCACCCGCAATTCTGATAATATGTACTCACTCAGTCATTCATTTATCTTTTCATCTGCTCTCTCTGTTCACTGGGCATAGTGTAGTGGTTAAGCACAGGGGCTGGAATGTCAAGACTTCATGGGTTCAAATCCTAGCTCTGCCACTTACAAGATTGCGTAAGTTATTTAACTGCTCTGTATATAAGATCCCTCATCTATAAATTCCAATTATAAGAGGACCTAAGCCCATTTGTAATTCAGACAATTATGTAACAGAGTAAACTACAGATCAAGTAGTCTATAAATATTAGTTAGCTATTTATTCACCCATTCAGTTTATAGTCAGCAAAGGCTTGATGATTACCTGGGGGTGAGATAAACACACAAAAGTATAGAAAGGTCTAAAACTCATTGCCTGCTGGTTCAGTTTCCTGATTTGCTAGATACATATTCACTGAATACCTTTTATCCCAGTAATTTATGGCCTTAGCCCCCACACTTGAGCTTGGTCCTGGCAGAGCAGCTGAGATCTAACTCAAGTGCAAGGATGCCTTTTGAAGAAATATTAGGTTGTAAGGGTACAGAAAGGGGTCCCTGAAGTTAAGAGTCTCCTTCTCGGGCTGGGGGTGTAGCTCAGTGGTAGAGCGCATGCCTTGAATGTGTGAGGCACTGGGTTTGATTCTCAGCACCACATATAAATAAATAAAGGTCCATTGGCAACTAAAATGAATAAATAATTTTAAAAAAGAGTCTCCTCCACAGGCTTAAGTCTTTCCAGGGCTCTAGATCTTGTGCCCTCCCTCCAGCTGTCAGGAAGCCTCTCTGGAATGTAAGACTTTCTCTTATACAAACAAGGATACTGAGGTTTGTGGTAGGAGAGCAGAGAGGGAAGAGACTTGACCAATGTCACACAGCTACTGAGTCATGAGATTTTCCCAATTGGGACAGAACTTTAAAGATCTCCCAACCAGAATGCTCATCTTCAGAATGGAAAACTGAGATCTAGCTAGTGGTTCTCTGATGAAGGTAGAACCACCTTCCTTGTGGGCATTTGGAATGATGTATGGTCATTTTGGTGGTCACAATAATTAGAGGGGTTTTTGCTATCGGTATTTAGTGCCAGGATACTAGGGAAGCTAAACATCCTAAATGGAAACAATGCCTATTTTGAGAAATACCATGCTGGGCAAGAACCAAGCACAAAAGCCAGGTTCCTGGTTTCTCTGCAAGGTCTCGTCTCTTGGTGAACACAGATCAGTACCTCCACAGACTCCTGTCTCTCCATTGGAGGCACTGGGATTTCTCTGTCCTTCTCCTCATCCTCTTCTTCATCATCCTCTTCTTCCAGGTCACTGTCAACCTCCTGGGAGCCAGGCCGGTGGGGGTCGGCCAAAGCAACAGGCATACTGGCCAGGGCAGGGGGCCCAGGACAGAGGCTGTGGCTGGGAGGCCCATCATCACTGACAAAGCAGGTCTCTTCACTGTTGGATGGTGAGCTGATGCTGTCGATGCCGCTGTCACGGTTAGGTACCTTCTCACCATCCCGAGGCCCAGGAGCCAGCAGGAACAGGCAGCGGGAGGCCTCACCTTCAGGGAGCTGGGACACTGGTGGTTGCGGGGGTGGCTGTGGCAACATGGCTGGCTCTGGGGGACCTGGACAGGGGCCAGGGGCTGGCCTATCCGAGGCGACAATCACAGGTTCTCTGAAGTTGGTGGCGGACACATATGGAAGCAGGGTATGAGGTTGACTGAGAGGCCTCTCCTAAAACCATCCCTTCCTATCCCAATCCATTCCCCACAAGGTCCTAGAGGTACCAGACTTACCTTTCAAACTTCTCAATCAGTGAGGATACTGCTGCAGAACTGGGGCTGGCCTCTACCCTAGGGGCCAGACCCTTGGCCACTCGGGGGTCCGCAGGTAGTGGGCGGGATGGCGGAGGAGGGATAGGCTCAGGTTGGGGGGGCATCCGAGGCATCTGCAGGTAGCTGGGCTTTGGGGGGACTAGAGAGGTTGAGGAAGAGAAGAGATACCTCAATGAGCTGGGTTTAGGGGTGGCTATATGACCAGGCTACCTCCCTCTCTACAAACCCCAGTTTTGTGGGATTTTTTTTTTTTCTTTTGTCTTTGTTTGAGGTAGGCACAGAGCAGGCCTGAGGTGAGATCCCAGTGCACATTCACCCCAAGCCACAATCCTCTGCCTGTTGGGTAGGTAGCACTCTCTCTGAGACCACAGGGCCTCTTGTTCTAACAAGCCCTCTCCTCTGACACTGGTTAACTTCTCTCCTTTATCCCCTCCCCTGGGCCATTTTTCAGCTCTTTCTGGAAGCACTTACCCTGTGGCTTTGGGCCTGGTGCCCGCTTCAGTGGTGAAGGACGCTGGCTAGGGGTTTCAGTGGGGGGGCCTGGATCTGAGCGAAGCCGCTGGGGGCCTTCTGGATGAGGCTCAAGGCTCTGGCCAGGGTCAAGGGACAAGCTTTTAACCAGGATCCGGTTTCCCTGGTGCAGCCCTGCAGAAAGGGAGAAACTGGATGTGAAGCAACTAACTTTACTCCAAAGGGGAGTTCCATGTCTTAGCAGGTATCGTGGGTATTGGGTTTCATGAAGCCCCTTTTATGGCCACAATGCACTGCTGGGAAACCCCTACCCCAGCCCTCAGATGTGAAGCCAGGCCTAGGGCTTGGGCTGATTGTTTTCATCAACAGATAAGAGTTCTTTGTGATTAGTGCATTGATTTCATGTATATCAGTGGGCATTACTATTAGGGAGTTTAATCAGGCTGGGGATGGGAATGAGCACCCTAAAGTTTGTATATTTGTAGCATTTGTTTATACAGTTACAGTGGGTATGCTTGGCATAAACCATTTTCTATCTTTTTTTTTTTTTTTTTTTTGTACTGGGGATTAAACCCAAGGGTGTTTTAATACTAAGCTACATCCTCAGCCTTTTTTTTTTTTAAATTTTGAGATAGAGCCAGGCATGGTGGCATATGCCTATAATTCCAGTGGCTCTGGAGGCTGAGGCAGGAGGATTTCGAGTTCAAAGCCAGTCTCAGCAATTTAGCGAGGGCCTAAGAAACGTGGTGAGACCCTGTCTCAGAATGAAATGTAAAAAGGGCTGGAGATGTTGCTCAGCTGTTGAGTGCCCCTGGGTTCAATCCCCAGTACAAAAAAAAAAAAAAAAAAGAGAAAGAAAAGAAACATAAACATCTTGGGATTTGGGGACAGGGTCTTGCTAAATTACTGAGGGTCTCACTAAATTGCTGGTTAATTTCACCAAGATTACAGGTATGTCACCATTCCTGGCTTCAACCTGTTTTTTAAGGCTATGAGAATATTTGAACTTTTTTTGTCTACAATTTTGTACAGCTGAGTGAGCTTAAAAATGATGAAACTGTGTTTCATGAGCAAAAGTTTTGCTTCTTAAAACCCCAGTAACTCGGGAGGCTGAGGCAGGAAGCCAGAGTTGGCAATTTAGTGAGACCCTATCCCAAAACAAAATATAAAAAGGACTGGGAATGTAGCTTACTGTTAAAGTGCCCCTGGGTTCAATCCCTAGCACTGAAAAAACCTCCAACAACAACAACAAAAAACAGTGTCTCACCAATCTGTGTTAGTCTTGCCTACTTTCACATCAACACATACCCACACATATGCTACCCCTGACACACACATCCAGAATTCTGAGTTCAGGTCACCAGAATGAGTTTAAAAGAGCAAGCAGCAAATTCAGAAATACAGGAAGTCTTTTTGTATTATTCCTCCTCCCTTAGTTTAGGGCCTCCTAAACCCACCTGTTTGGGGCCTTGGAGATGATGGTGACACAAGAAAAATTTCAGTCTGGAAGGCAGTGAAGGGTCTCTTAGGGTTGACACGCGGTCTTGACTGGGGAGGGGGCCGTAGGAATGCCTCATATTACAGAGAAGTCAGGTGGGGCCAGAGAGAAGGGGATAAAGCTTGGATGACAGGCTGAGGAGTTGAACATCTATCCTGTGGCAGAATGGAGCCATAAAAGGTGCTTGTGTAGGGAAAGACGCAGGAAAGCAGGTGTGAGGACAAAAGAGTGAACAGTAGTTCAGAGCTTCTAGAGCTACCAGTGGCACACATTGCCAGTTATGTTGTGCCACAGTTACTTGGACTCTCATAGCCATAAAAGGTCTGTTAACTGTGTGACAGTCTCATCAACGACCAGTCACAAATGGTTCCACTCTGTCACAAAAGCACATGGTGTTATTTATAGTTTTACACAACTGTAAGGCCACATAAATTCAAACATCCAAACACAGGTCATTATACTCCTGAAAGTCTGTCTGGTCATATGCAGTTACAAAGACCTGAAGTTATGATCTCACATATGATTACACAGGATCATGGTATCATATTTACCTGCAAACATGGTCATACACAGTTACAAAGATACTCACATAATGGCTAATCTACCATCTCATGATAATCACCTAAACACATACCGTCATCATCATATACCTTATTATACATCCCTCAAACATGGTTCCATTGAATCATAAAGATACACAGTGTCATTTAACTCTATCTCAATTTACAGAATCATGGAGATGATATACATTATAATGTACCTCCACACATCTGCAAACATGGTTAAACATAAAGACTAGCCATGTGGGGTCAATTATACCAGGCCAGACACAACCTCACACAATGACAACTACTTACTCAGATACATGAACACAGAATCACAGACATAACATAATTTACTATGTCACACTCATGAAATAAACATTAGGGTCTTAGCCCTAGGATACACACAGACATAAGACACTTGCCTTCTCCTGGTAAACAATCACCTCCACTACAAAAAGATATAGCAGTGGCACACAGAGATATCCATATCCTCCCTTACAAGGTCATAAAGGCAGAGTTTTAAGGGATTTTTAAGTCTCTGAGTCTTGGAAGGAAAGAATATTCAACTCACAGGATTCCAGAACCTTCCTTGTGCCCCTGACCCCACCCACGCTATGCCTGGGCCAGGTAAGCCCCAGGAGACTCGGGCCAAGGGCCCTTTCTAGCTGAGGGAACATGGTGTCCCAGGCCAAGCACTCCCCCCGCCATCCGGTACCTTGCTTTGGGTACAGTTTCCTCACTTCCTTGCCCACTTGAGCAGTTAGGGCCCGGCCAGGACTGAGGAGGTGCTCCTCTCAGCTTAGCTGGGCTGCTTACCCTGCCCTGCTCAGCACATCCTGGCTGATCCTGCCCTGCCCTCCCCCTGGGCGTGGGGTTGAGGAGGATGAATCACCTGGATGGAGGCACAGGCGGAGACACAGTTGGAAAGACACTTGTCCAGAGAAAGTGAGACACAAGAGAGTAGCTGATAGGGTCAAAGATCAAGTGAACAAATGTAGACACCTCCTCTTCCAGAAATACACACAAGTGCTAAGACCCCAGGAGCTCCTTGTATGCCTCCCTAGGCCTGTGGAACCCACAAATCCCTTCTCCATACCCCAACCCAAGTGTGCCTCTCTAAGAAAGCCCTCCCCACCTGGTCTGTAGCAAGGCAGCAGGTCTCCTGTGGGGCTGTTCCACTGCTATTCTTCATGGTGTGGTGACCCTCTGCTCTTCCTCACCTATCTCACCCTGGAGTCCACACATGGCCCTGTCTCTCTATTCTCTCTGCCTTCTTGTAGGCAGCCCTACAGAATAGTAGGCTGAATCCCAGGTGAGCGGGGCAGGGATTCTCAGCTCAGTTTCTAACTGGAGATGAAAGCAGACAGAGAGGCAGTGACTACCCCCAGGTCACACAGCAAGTCAATGTCAGACTTTTAGGCAGGCTGATTCTGGACTGGACTCTTCTCTTAACCCTGCTTTCTAAGGGGAAGCTGGAAAAGTAGGGAACCAAGAGGGACAGGGTGGATTCCACGGATTTAAAGTCACAAATCATAGTGTGGTTAATAAGAGGGACAACCCCAACTCTGCCTATAGGGAAAAACTACATGGTTCAAGTTTAGTGGTATAGGTCTGGCTAAGAACCAGCCTAGGTTCCACCAAGGGGAAAAAGGTTTGAGATCCCTCCATTTCCTATTTCAGTATTCCCTTTCTCTTCTTTACCTACACTCCCAATTTCCCTCCTGTTTTCAGTGGATCCCTTGGCCCCAGGGCTTGCTCCCTCTTGATGGTTGGCTGCATTTTTAATAATATAGCTTGGTCTTATGACTTATCTACACAAAAACCTTCCATAACTTCCTAACACCCATATAAAAACAGAAACTACTCAGCTAGGTCTCTGCAGCACCTTATAACACTACTGAATTATCTGATTTCCCCTACAAATATTTCTGAGCCTGGTCCACTGTATGCTGGCAGACAAGAAAATCCCATTCCTGCTCTCAGGGAGCTTCCAGGGTAGGATGCCCCCTTCCCCTTTCTAGAAACCACAGGCCTTCCCACTGACTCACCTAATCAGCACCAAGCTAGGTCCTACATTAGTTTTCTCCAGCCCACTTTTTCTTTGTACTAGGGATTGAACTCAGGGCTATTCTGCCATTGAGCTACATTCCCAATCCTTTCATTTTTTTTCTTTAATTAAAAAAAAAGAATTTAGTTGTAGATGGACACAATACCTTTATTTTATTTATTTATTTTTATGTGGTGCCGAGGATTCAACCTAGTGCCTCACACATGCTAGTTAAGCGCTCTACCACTGAGCTACAACCCCAGCACCCAATCCTTTAACTTTTATTCAAATTTTGAAATGGTCTCATTAAGTCACTGAGGTTTTTACTAAATTGCTGAGGCTGCCCTTGAACTTGTGATCCTACTCCTTCAGCTTCCTGAGTTGCTGAGATTACAGGAATATAAATGGCCCATTTTTAAATGGTTGATAATCCACAACATTCTCACACATAAATCCATACCCCTGACAAGATCCTCTATCAGCACTGCCCTTTTACCCCTGGGTTTACCAGAGTTCTCATTGCCCAACAGAACAGAGGACACAAAGGAGGCCTCCTCACACCCATAAAGACACATCACCAAGTCCTACAACAATATAGTGACACATCTACTGTACACAGTCCTCAAAGACGCAGAGAGAACCACAAAGCCTTTCCATATACTCATATACAACATGCAAAGTGCACATACACAACCACTACTACCACTTGGACATCTCTTGGCACTGACAGGAAGCACATCCTGGGCACCCCAAGAGCACCTGGGTTCTTCTCAGCTCTGCTGTGGGTGTGGAGGTGGGTGTACATCCTCCTTGCTCTGCCTTCACCCCTCTTGACTCTCAGCATGCTGGAAGGGCAATTGTTTTTTGCAGGCTGGGTGTAGAACACAGGGCTTTGCATGCTATGTAAGTGCTCTACCACTGACCTACACCCCCAGCCCAAGTTAGGGAAATTTTGACTGTTACCTTCAGGGAGCTCCCAATCTTAAAGACAAGAGACTCTCATTCAGAAAAAGTTAAGTGGTGGCTCAGAAGGTGCAAGGGGGTTAGCCTGTTGGGATTGGGGAGCTCAGGAGAGGGAGAGGTCAGGAAAAAGATAGCCAGATAAAATACAGGACACCCAGTAAAATTCAAATTTCACACGAATGACAAATAGATGTTTTAGTATAAGCATGTTTTATGCATACTTATACTAAAATATTATGCTACACAGGTTGAGCATCCCTTATCTGAAAGGCTTCAGACCAGAATTTTTCAGATTCTTTCAGATTTTGGAATTTGTTGTTTTGTTTTGGATTGGGGACTATTTGCATAGAGTTTACCAGTTGAACATCCCATGAAATTCCAACACCACCATTTACTAGCTAAGTGGTTCTCAGTCCCCATCTTTCTGAGTCTTGGTTCCATGTCTGGAAAAGAAGATAATAATAGCAGCTTCCTGGTTTGGTTCTGAAATTTCCAGAAAGAAGGGAAAGTGAAGTAAGGTTCAGTTCCAGTGGGTGTGGGCCAAAGAGAGGAGTCCTTGCTCTTGAATTCAGCTAGAAGCTGAACCCAGCACAAAACTACTGATACATTGAGAAATGCAAGTAAACCCAGCCAGAGATGGGCACAGAATCCAGCCCTCTTCACCACAAGAGCTCCGTAGATCAGGGCAGTATTCCTATTAGAGGTGAAAAGACAATGATGCCCTGTCTCCTCCATTCAAACACAATTCAAAATACAAACCATACAAAAGTCTAAAATATGTGTCAAGAATTGCATCTGAGTTTCAAATTTTCCCATGACAATTTATTATTGTTGAAATAGCAAAATCATTCCAAAAATTGTTTCTGATTGCTGTATGCCCCTGCTTGGCAGGTGCCCTGAGCACATGCTTCTGGGTTTACTGGCAGAGGAGGTCCAGCTTCTAGCTGAGCTTGAGGACAAGGACTCCTCTTTTGGCCCATTCCCACTGGAACCAGACCCTACTTTTCCTTCACCTCTTTCTGGGAATTTCAGCTGCCAGTTTCCCCTCTTCCCTGGCCAGCACTATCCCCTCTCTCTTCTCCCAGCTGTAGCCTTGGCTTAATTTCAAGATAGCTCTTAGGGCCCCAAGACTGGACATTGGCCATTAACTCCCTGGTGACCTGGGGCAAGGGGCTGCATAGCTTGAACTCCCAATTTCCCCATTTGTAAAACTGGGACAATATGTGTGTGCTTTTTGTTGTGAGGAATCTGTGAGATGCTAGGTGGGCAGAAGCTGACCCTAGCATTCAGGCCTTTTCACAGCTGATGTAAACTTCTCCCAATAGCCCTCAAATCTTTGCCTTTCCTGGCTGAGAGGTAGGCCCCAGGGACAGTTGGAATTCCTGGGGTGGGGTTGGGGTGGGGAAAGGGAACAGAGGGAGTGGAGAAGAAAGAACAACAGCAAAGAGGAAAATGCCTTTTGAGAAGCCAGCTCTGTGGGGGGGAGTCCCACAGCTTGAGAGAAAAAGCAAGGGATGAAGGCAAAACTGCCCCACCTCTTCCTGCCTACCCCTTGAATATGAACTCCAGCTCAGCTGCCCCAATTCACCTTCAAGGCCAGACTGTACACAGGACTTGCTTGGCCTGGCAGATGTTCTTTCTGGAAGTCCAAACACAAAGCTCTGTCAAGTGTGAAATGTGCAGGAGGAGATGTTTACAGGAACCCTGTGGGTAGTCCAGAGGTTCCTTCCCTTAAGTCCACTAGTCTTCTGAACATAAAGGACTCAGCAGAAAAATGGGGAATGAAGACTTTGTGTTTGTGTGTTATTAAGGACTGAACTCAGGAGCACTTAATCATTGAGTCACATTCCCAGCCCTTTTTTTCTTAAAAAACATCTTTATTTTTATTTGTTTATTTTTATGTGGTACTGAGGATGGAACCCAGGGCCTCACACATGTGAGGCAAGCACTCTACCACTGACCTACAACTCCAGCCCATTCCCAGCCCTTTTTAAAAAAATTTCAAGATAGGATCTTGCTAAGTTGCAGAGGGCCTCAATGAGTTGCTGAGTCTGGCCTTGAACTTGTGATCTTCCTGCCTCAGCCTCCTCAGCTGCTGAGATTACAGGCATGCACCACTGTGCCTGACTGTGAAGATACTTTTGAGAGCCTACCTGGCATGCATGAAGCACTGAGTTTGATTCTCAGCACTACATAGAAAAAATGAATAAATAAAATAAAGATATTGTGTCCATCTACAACTAAAAATATTTTTTTTAAAAAAAGAGTATGTCCTCCATACCCTCCTGAAAAATGGAGAAGCTTTCTATAAAATAGAAGTCTCTGATGAAAAAGCCCTTTCTGAAAAGGAAGAAGTTTCTGTAAAATGAAAGAGCTTCCTTCAAAGTGCAGGGACATTCTGTAAAATGAGGCAAGTTCTATAGAAACTCTTTTGTAAAATGTATGACCTACCAGTAATTGAATGACTCTGACAAAATAGAAGCTTTGTATGAAAAATGGAGGAATGCTTATTTAGTAAAGTGTGGTCCCTTCTGTAAAGTGTAGGACCTTCCTGTAAAGCATGGACCCTTATGTAAAGGGAGAACCTTTCTGTGGAATGGGATAGTAAAGAGCAATAGGGAATGGTATGAATTGTGGTAAAGTGAAGAGCACATCCTCACCTAAAGTAGGGACAGCAGCTCCTCCCCTCCAATCTGTTTTTACCTTGTAGGACTAGGGCCATGTACTGCCAAATCTTGCAATATTTCAAGAGAATCCAGAAATCCAGATTTTTGTATGAAACTGCATTTTAAAAACAGTGAACAGGTCAAATAAACCTTGGGATCCAATTCAACTTTTAGGTCATCACTTTAAAATCTGAGTTATTTCATTTCTGCTGTTCAGCTTTTGCCCTACAAGGCATGCTCTGGTCTTAGGGAGGAGCCTGTTCCACCTTCTGGAAGTACCTGGTCTCTGTTGGGCCTGAGGAGGCCCAGGAAGTTGGCCTATGCAATACTTTTCAGGAATTCATCAAATTAGAATCTGCTTTTTTTTTTTTTCTGTCTGGCTCCGTTCACCTTCTGCCCTGCACAGGATGCCTAAAGAAAAGAGCAGGGGATTCTAAGAAAATTCTGAATTCTCTGGAACTCAAGCTGTTAATTTTTCTTGTGTGTGGTACTGGCTATTTAACCCAGGAATACTCTGCCACTTGGCTATACCCCCAGTTTATTTTTAAATATTTTTAGAGATAGAGTCTCACTAAGTTGTGTTGCCAAGGCTGGCCTTGAACTTTCAATTCTCCTGCCTCAGCCTCCTGAGTCTCTGGGACTACAGGTGTGCACCACAGCAGTCACCTATGCTGATAATATTTTAGTGGGAAATACAAGGTATAGCAATTCAACTGTTTGTTGAACACCTATTCTAGGTCAGGCATTGTCTTGATACTCTCCTGTGTGCCATCCTCCTACTCTGTGAGCTATTAGCTCCATTTTACAGATGAGGAAACTGAGACACAAAGAAATGAAATAAACTGGGTGCCATGGTGCATGCCTATAATCCCAGCAACTCCTCCTGAGGCAGGAGGATCACAAATTTGAAGCCAGCCTCAACAATTTAGTGTGTCCCTCAGCAATTTAGTGAGACACTGTCTCAAGGGCTGAGGGTACAGCTCAGTGGTAGAGCACCCCTGGATTAAATCCTCAGCACTACAAAATAAATGAATAAATAAATAAATAAATAAATAGGGCTGGGGATATATCTTAGTGATAGAATGCCCCTGGATTCAATTCACAATACTACAAACAAACAAAACAACTAACCACCAACAGCAACAACCAAAAAAATAAAAAGCAAAATAACCTATTTGAGGATACCCAGCTAATAGTAACTGGAGCCGTATCCCAAGTGTGTCTATGTCCAGACTCATAGAATACATCTTCAGTGAATGTTTGATGACTTAGAAAAGAAATCACATTTAGATGCAGTGGAGAGAATTTTTTATAAAGGAGGTAGTTTTTAGTTGAGCTGTTCAGGATAGGGTTTTTTTTTTTTTTAATATATGGAGATGGACCCACAGACAAGGAAAGAAGAGTGGGCAAAATTATGGATACTTTGGAGGGTGGTATGGTTGAAGTGTGTGTCTAAAGGACAGAGAGCTCTGGGTTTACAAGAAGGCTCCAGAACAGAAAGAAGGGGCAGGGGAGACCAAAAGATGAAGGCAGGCAGCACCCTACCCCACTGAACAACCACCACCATCAAGACATAGACCTATATTAGGTGAGGTGGCTTATGCTTGTAAGGGACCAAGGAGGGACCAAGGAGGCTGAGGCAGGAGGATCACAAGTTCAAAAAAGGCTCAGGAACTTAGCAAGGCACTTAGAAATTCAGCAAGACCCTGTCTCTACATAAAATATAAAAATGGGCTGGGGATATGCCTCTGTGGTTAAACACCCTGGGTTCAATTCCCGGTACTAAAAAAAAAAAAAAAAAAAGACATAGACCTATAGGGGACACACAGAAACAGACAGACAGACACTAGATATATAGAGACCCATATGCAGAAACATCTAGAAACCTCCACGTTTAGATTGAGTTAAGGTGACATACTATCTGGAACATACAATATATCTAGATCCAAAAACACACATGAAAACATACAGACATACAAAAACAAGAACATTAAGACACAAAGAAGACCCATGGGGACAAACTCAGGCGGACAGCCAGGCACATGTGCGTGCGCACGCGCGCGCGCACACACAAACATGCACACCACAGTCACATGAGAGCACAAGCAGTCCATCCCTCATCCAGTGGCTTGACTGCTGTGAAGGCCTGGCCACCTCCTCTCTGTTTCTTTGGACCAGAGACCAGAGAAGGATAGGGGGTGGTAGCTCCACCCCCGGGAGGAGCTGGGGACTTCAGAGGACAGGAAGGGAAGGGAGTGGAACTGCAGCTGGGAGCACTGGGGGCAGTAATTACCCAGTGCTAGGGCTGCCACGCTGGCTGGGATTCCCCTCCCTGGGAGGACAAAGCCACAACGGGATGGTCCCTCTGACCCCTGCCTCGACCCTAGGGACCCCAACACCCACCCATCTCCCTTCCCATGCACCAGCGGCCCAGTCAAATCTGAAAGTTGGAGACACAGAAAGACTATGAGGGAAAAAGACACTTGATAGTGAAAGACACTGGGACAAAGAAAGGAGGGAGAAGACAGGAAAACTAGAGACCCAGATACACACACACACACACACACACACACAGAGCAAAGGGAGGGGACAAGTCAGAAGGGAGACAGAGACAAAGAGGTCCACATGGAGCATGGAAGTCAGTGAGGGATGCAGACCCAGAAAAGCAAAGGGTCAAGGAGAAAAAGAGCAGGCCAGGGCCACTTGTTGAACCATACTGCAGTGTGCCATGCTGAGGGCTGTGGGCTCTGCCGGTAACATTTAATCCTTAAAACAGCCCTAGGAAGTAGGAATTTCAACCCCATTTTACAGATGAGAAAACCGAGGTTCAGAGAGGTAAGGTGACTTTCTCAAGGTCACATGAAACTTTAGAAAAGAATCAGACCTGGGTCTGAGGGGACTCTCCCTCTTGCCAGCCCATGCCAAAGACACGGGCCTGAAGAAAAGGGATCCTTGAAGACACTCTCCAGAGAGAGAAGCAGTCAGTGACACCGGGAGACTCACCCTAAGAGATGCACAGCAAGAAAAAGACCCAGGCCTTCCCTGCCCCCCTCCCTTGCGGCCCCGGGGTGGGGGAGGGGCGGCGTCTACACCTGGAATGCATTAGGTAGGGAGGCCCCACTCAGGGGAGCCAAAAAGAAGCTGGAGGGGAAGCAGGGAAGGTGAAGGTGAAGGTGAAGGCGGCAGCGTGGGCGGTGGTGGCGGCAGCAGCAGCAGCAGCAGCAGCGTCCACAGCGGTGGCGGCGCGGGCCTAGCAGGCCCGGGCGGAAAGGCTTCTATGCCAGCTGCAGCTCCCAGGGGCCAGCCCTGCCAGTCCCGCCTTTCCCGCTTTCCACAGGCGCCTTCCCTCCGTGACTTAACCCCTTCCCTTCAGGGGCCACGGGGATGCAGTACAAACAACTAAAAGCCACTGGCACCTGGAAGAGCCTGCGGCTCCCTGGAGGCTTCAGCCACACACGTGTGCCCCTCACCCTCCTAACTTTACTCTGGGGCCCACATAGGCACAGCTGACGTCGGTTGGGCGCTCTCACCTAGATATCCTGACTTTGGACTCCTCGGTGCATCCTAAATCAACCACACTGCTAACCCCACTCTAGTCTGCTCCTCTTGCCTTCCCCATCCCAAGAGCAGCACCTCCCTCTACTCACTTCCCCAAGTCCCAAACTGGGCTTTCTCCACCACTCCTGCCTCTCCCTCAAGTCACACATCCAGCAAGTTCCCAAGTTCTGCAGCTGAGGCTCCCTCAGTAGCTGGAGAATCCATACACTGCCCCCCTCCAGCCTCCTAAGTAATTTCCCTTGCATCCGCAGGGCCCTCTTCAAGGCACTCTCTACAACACAGCCAGCTTTTGGAGAACACAGCCCCTTCAATTCCTTCAGCCTCTGAAGAGCTCCCCTTGCCTTGGGGGTGAACTACAAACTCCTGAGCACAGGGACAAGGAAAGCCTAAGCTCATGAACACTTCCCCACCCCCAATCTCCAGCCACAATGGCCTCTTGTCTGTTCCTCGAAAGTGCTCTCTTCTGCCTGGGGCTTGGGCACATGTTGTTCCCGTGGCCTGAACCACTTTTCCACTTCTTACCTCTGGACTGCTATTTATCCCTTCAGGTCTCAACTCAAGAGTCCTCTTTTCCCTGCCTCCTCCCCATGTGTTCCTGCAGCATCCTTGCTTGGAATTATTTGTAGTGTGCCTTTCCTGATAGAAATGAGCTCCTTGTTGCCCACCCAGCACCCAGCTCAGAACTTAGCATGTAGAAGGCACTCAATGGACACATGTTAAAGAAATGACCTCCTACCCCTTCTTTCTCAATTATTTGCTCACCAAGTATTTATGGATGACATTATATGCTTAACAAGTGGGAAAAAGCAGGTCTGTGATGTTATAGATGGAGAAACTAAGGCCTTGAGTGGGGAGAAGAGGCCTAGAGGAACAATGAACCAATAGTAGAGCCAGGAGTACTGAGGTTCCTTCAGCTGCTGCCCTGCAACCTTGTTTCCAGGTATTTTGGAGGCATGATGCCTTCCAGGTTCAAGGAACTGGACACTAGAACTCCAAGAGGCTGGATTTCTTGTTCCAAAGATGTCTGCTCTCAAGATGAGGGAACTTAAACCTGAGGGGCTAGCCAATGGCAGACTTCGCTTCCTGCCCTCATTCCAGACAGGTCCTAGTCCCTCCCAGCCAGTGTCTGGCCAGCTCCACATCTGTTTAAGGCATTTAGTTATCTGGCCCCCAGAAACTCATGGCTTGTGTCTGGTGCAATCTTAGCTACTCATCTTCAGGGAGCAGGCAGCCATACCTGGGCTCTCCCTGAGGTACAGGACCTGAAAGGACTCAGGAGATGATGAGAATCTACATTTGGAAACCTCAATTCTTCTTCCCTTTTTGTTACTGGTATTGAACCCAGGGATGGCTTACCACTGAGCTACATTCTCAGCACTTTTTATTTTTTATTTTGAGACAAAGTCTCATTGAGATGTTTAGGGCCTCACTTGTATGCTGAGGCTGGCCTCAGACTTGCAATTCTCCTGCCTCAGCTTCCTTAGACACTGGGATTCCAGTTATAGACCACTGTGCCCAGCTAATTCTTTTAGTTCTGTCTGGGGAAGTCCTTTGTCCAGCTAACCAGGGTCTTTTAATTTTGTTGTGTTTATTTGGAAGGCCCCAGCTGACTAGGAACCAAATCTGGGTCTTTTCCCAGACATCCCTCCCCCTAGAATCTGACCTACTATTTTCCAAAACACCCTTCAGAACCCACTAGGACCCCTCCTGTCCTCAGCCCTCTCTTCTCCTTTCAATGAGCAAACCCCCTCTGTGGCCTCTCAGGATTCCCTCAACATGGGAAACATTGAGGAAGCCATATGAATTTACTTTACTAGTATTTGGCTTGACTTTCAGGAGTACTTCCTCAGTTCTTTGCAAAAGTCAGCTACCCTGGGTGTATGTGAAATAGGTCTCAGCTCCACATACATTTTAAAAACTGCTCCCCTACAGCTGGGCACGGTGGCACATGCCTGTAATCCCAGCAACTCAGGAGGCTAAAGCAGGAGGATCACAAGTTTGAGACCAGCCTCAGCAACTTAGAGAGGTCGTCAGTAACTTAGCAAGACGCTATTTCAAAGTAAAATATAAAAAGGACTAGAGACATTGCTTAGCGGTAAAGTGTTTCTGGGTTCAATCCCCAGCACCCAAAATTAAAAACTAAAACAAAATAACCCCTGCTCCTCCACAAAAAAAGACACATTTGTAGGGCAAACTTTGGGCAGGTAATGAGTGATTCACCTGAATGTGACTCTGCTGCCCTCACTGTCTTCAAGGATGGGACTGGCCCTCAGAGCCATACATATCTCTCCATGAGACACCATGTGGTCCATGGGATGTGTTGGTGGTGAAAACTCCCAAATATCTCTGGCCCAGACCATTATGAGATTTTGAATCCATCTTTACTTTGATGTCCCCACCAGGCCTCTCAATCTCACCATGTCTCAAACACAACTCACTATTTTCCCCTAAATCTTCTCCTTCTCTTGCATGTACATGGCCCCACCATCATTCATCAAGTCTGTGGGTTGGTCTCAGAAAACAATCCTGAGCCACCCTGCCCTTTCCCCTCTTCTGCAGCCTCTACATCTGACTATCAAGGCTTGTTCATGTTAGCATCTAAATGTTTCTCAGATCATACTTTCCCTACCTGCTGTTACTCTAATGAGAACTACCATCACCTCTCTCTGAAACGACTGCAATACCCACCTGCCTGTCTCCCTGCTTGTACCCTTTTCATCCATTCTCCATGTATACTTATGGGGAGCTTCAAACCCCCATATCTGAGCACATCATTCTCCCGTTAATAAACCCTTCAGTGACTACTGACTGCACTCAGGAGAAAGCCCCCTTACCAAACTTATCCCTCTACTCCTCCCAATACCAGTCCCACTCAGTACCCCATGTCTTGGTGTTTTTGCTCTCACCAAACCTCCTGCATAAACTGTCCTCCATGTTCCTCTCTAGTTCTACAATTCTTGACACCTCTCTAGGACCTTTCCCTTGGGACAGGCCCTGTGCTGGGCACTACTGATATCAGGATTTCATCTCCCCAGAGTACCAGAACTACAACTCCCTTCTAATTGGAAACTGCCAAATGACAGCTGTTCACAAGAGCTGGGGTTAGAGGTAAACTGAGGTAACCAGTGTTTGTGTGTATGTGGGTGAGGGATTGATTCACTCCCTTTATCTTAGATCCCATGTCTCCCTTCTGGGCTGAGAGTAAACTGTGGGAGTTCCATATAAGGCCCTGGGGGGGCAATGAATTCTCCTGGCCATCAGGATGCTGACTCACTATAGGACCATGGCTAAATCACTGCCTCTCTAAGCTTCCACTGCCTCAACTGGAAATTGGGCTTGGCTAGTGGTTTCCAACTCTAGGCCATGCATCATAATCACCTGAGAACCTTTTAAAACTTGATCCCTGGGTTCCAACCCCAAGACTCTGGAACTCTGAGTTTGAGTCTGGGAATAGCTTTTATTTCTTTTTATGATAAACAAGGGATTCTGATGCTCACTCAGTTTGGGAGGCCCAGAACCAGACAGTGTCTAGGGTCTTTCCCAGTTCCACTATTTTTTCAGTGGTAGGGATGGAACCAAGACCTCGCACATACTAGGCAAGTACGCTACAACTGAATTATACCCTTAGACCCTCCCCAGACTCCAAATCAGAAAGATCCAGCCTTTCCTGCTGTCTCCCAAATTGGCTGTTTCCCCTACTACCTGCAAAAAGGCTCTAACAATACATGCAACTCTTTTGAGCTAGGTCAGGCCCTGAGTTCCCCCAAACCTCCAGTATTTGGAAGAACATTCTAGACATCAACCATGGGAAAAAGGATAGGATTCTCTTAAATCCCTATGAGCAAACCTGTACCCTTCCCAACCTTCTCAAAGCCCCTGTGGCAACTCACTGGTTTATCCCAATGACCCAATTGAAGCCTTAAGTTTTATCAACCTGGAAAATGGGCATAATAACTGTCCCTTCCTTCACCAGGAATCAGATAGGACAGCTAAAAGAGAAAGGACTTGGAAGCAATTCAAGGCTTTTCATACAGATAAGATATAATCATTATTTTTAAAAGCCTCCCCGCCACTTGCAGGCCTAGGCCACTGGGCCCTAAGGATGGTGATTCAATAAGGCCTCAGCAGTGTAAGGGAGGAAGTCAGCAGGCATACTGAAATCTTAACATGTGGATTAAAATGTTTCAACCCTTTAATTGAAGTTCAGGAAACCCTCTCTCCCCCTCTTACACACACACACACCCTACAACCACCAACCCTGCCCTCTTTGAGCCAATTATAGGCTAGTCTGGTGGAGAGAGAAGCAAGTCACTTGTGCCTACCCCTGGGCTGGCTGGGCAGTGGGGGAGGCGGGCCTCTCACAATCCATGCTACTGTGAATCACATGGCCCAGCACCCGCCTTGCCAGTGCTTGAGTAATTCCTCCGCCTCCTCTTCAAAAGGTTTTCCTCTCTTCTTATTATTTTCTTTTTTTTTTTAAACTCCTGGTTACTGAGGGTTTAAACCATGCTGCAGGCTTTGCAACCAGTACCTCACAGTCTCCTCATGGCATTCTCTAGACAAGGCAATTGAGGCTCAGAAAAGAGAAGTCAGTCACCTGGGGTCACAGAGTGAGTCAGTTATGAATGTTTGGATGGGAGACCAGGTCTCTCCCTGATACCCTTTTTTGCCCAATCCTCACTTAAAAAAACAAAAAAAACACCCACCATGCAATTACAGAGTCAGATACTTCACTTGGAAAAAGGATCTTGGGAATGCTGAGCTGCTTTTGTGGCGGGGTGGGGGGGGTAGATTTGGAAAAATCAGACAGGTCAAGGACCAGGGGTCTAGATGCTCCCAGCTACTAACTCTCAGACCAAGAGTATATGGAGGGCAGGAAGTCAGGGTCCTTCTCTTAAGCTATAGTTATGAGGACCTATGTGCTCATGTAGTATCTGTTCAGGCATTTGTTCAACAAAGATTTATTGAGCACTTTCTGTGTGCCGGGCACTATGCTAGTCACCGGGGATACAATAGTGAACAATACAGACACAATCCCCTTGCCCTCATGGAGCTCACATTCTAGTGGAGGAAGATGGGCAATAAACAAGTAGACCACACAATAAGGTGATTTCAGATTGTATTAAGTACAAGGATGGGAAGCATACTGGCAGCTGTGATAGAGACTCACAAGTGGTCCTATCTAAAGTGATTAGGAAAGGTCTCTTGGAGGAGGTGACATCTGAGCTGAGACCCAAAAGATGAGGAGCAAACTAGGTGGAGGACTAGGGGAAGAGCTAGCTACAAGGCAGAAGGCAAAGCAAATGCAAAGGCCCTAAGTAGGGTGGGAGTGCTCGTGGGTGTTTTGGGATCTGAAAGAAGAAGCTACATTAAAGTATGAGTAGCCCCCTCCACACAGCATCTGTCAAGGGGAGCTTGGAAAACCAGCAGAAGCAATAAGCAGGGTAGGGTGTTAAGGGCCTGTTGTCAGACTGGCTATCCCCAGTCCACAAGGAGGGAGTTCCCTGAAATCTCCCAGAGGCTCTATGACTATAGCCCAAGGTCATGACAGCCCAAGGGGCTCATCCTTTCATTGTTTTATGCTTCACTAGTGCTACCTGGTGCTGGCTACCATCCCAAAGACCTGTGGAGCCAGATGTGAGTCCTGAAAGCCCTCAGGCTCAACAACTCCTTTAGTCTCAGTGGAAGGCAGAGCAAGCAGATGTGCACTGCTCTTTCTCCATGGCTCCTGAGCTTAGGCCCAATGAGAATGTCCCCATATGGAGGAGGCCTGCTGGGCTCCTCAGACACTTAAGGCTGTGCAGTTCACAGGCCTCTTCAGGCAGTAGTCTATGGCCCCAGCCTGACCTAGAGCTGCTCCACCTCTGCAAATCTGAGCAACCATTCTGATTTATCCCCACAAACAACCTCATGGCCCACAGCTCTCCAGCTCTGCTACAACTGGTTTCTGCCCTTCTGACCTTTCCACTGTCTCCCTCTACCCACCTCTCAAGCCCTTCTCCTCCAGTCTGACCCCCAAGACCCACATCTTCACCTTTCTCTCTCATCAGCACCTTCTGCTCCTCCCTTCCCTTGTCCTCCTACCACACACACCTGGCACAACCCCAACCTTGGATCAATCCACCCGTCCCTCTTTTTTTTTTTCCACTCATACTCCAGGCCTGCTGAATAGTACAGGAGAAAATCACATAAGCAGAAGGCTTGGCATTACTTTCATGGTCTCCAGCCTGAGTTTGGGATAGTGGAAAGACCATAGACTTTGGACTCAGATCTGGTTTTGAATTCAGATTCCATAGTGGCTGTGCAACCTTGGGCAAATTATTTAACTTCTCTGAGTCTCAGTTCCCTCCCTTCCAACAAAATGGGGCTAACATATCTACTTAACAGAGGGCTCCTGAAGGTGAAATGAGAACCTATGTTAAGCACCCAGTTCCGTGCCTTGCACAATGTAGGCACTTGGCTAATGGGAGACTCCTTTTCTCCCATTCCCCCAACTAAACTCCCCCTACCAATCCCCACTTCTATCTTGCAATACTGTCTCTTTTTCTTGAAGTGCTTCCTCTCCCAGTAGCCTCAACAGATAGAAGAGAAAGGGGTCGGCAGGGTTGATGGGCACCAGGGACAGAAAGAAGAGTCAGGGAACAGAGGTTGAACGGACTGGACAGGAGGTGGAGGGATAAGGGGAGGGAATTGGGGTTGAGGGGACCCAAGAGGCCAGGGTGAGCGGGCAGCCCTGAGGTGGGGCTTGGAGAGCCCGAGAACAAGAACCCGCTCCCAGTACCAGGCCTTTGGCCCGAGCTCCCATGTCTTCTGGATCACTCACCAGGCCGAGGCTGCGAGCCCTCCAGGTGGTAGGAGAAGCGCAGGGCCCGGTGGTGCTGTGGACTGGGGCCGCAGGGCAAGACCCGGGGCCCTGGAGCAGGACCCAGGTTGGTGTCCGAGGGTCCGGCAAACTGGGGATCCAGAGGGCCGCCAAGAGTCGAGCCTGAGCCTCTGCGCACGGGTAGTCCGGGCTCCGAGGTTCCAGGGTCCGAGTCGGCACAGGCCAATGGAGCTGCGCCTGGGGGATTCGTGGCCGGGTGTTGGGGATCCGAAGGCCCGGCGCCCCCCGGGACTCGGTGGCCATGCATGGTCCGGGCCTGGGCGCGGGGCCCGGGCTCCCCGCTTGGCTCCAGCTCCTGGGGCGGAGGCGCGGGCGGAGGAGGCCCGGCGCCCGGCGGAGCAGCGGCCTCAGGCTCGGGGGGCGGGGCTGCGGGCTCAGCCCCACTGCGGAGACTGGAGCCCCCGGCCCGGGCCGGGGCCAGCAGCTGTGGCAGCGGTGGCAGTAGCAGCAGCAGCCGCGGCCACCGCCGCTGCCGTGCCAGGCATCGCCGGCCCTGGCCCCAAGCGGGGAGTGGGCTCCGCGGGGCTGGGGGCCCGCTGGGGAGCGCTGTCTATGCGGCTGCGGCTGGGCAAGGGTCGGAGGGCTGCACTCGGCGCGGGCTCTCCACTGGACTGTGAGCCACTTCCGTGGCCCCGGGGCGAGCGGCCAGTCGGATCTGAGTGCGGGGTCTCTTCTTTCTCCTCAAATGGGAATCGATCTGGGCTCTCTTGGCTGGTCGGAAAGGGTTCTTCCTCCCGCCGCAGCGGAGGCTGGGGGCGGAGAAGAGGGAAGGGGAGGGTAAGGGAGGGAAGAGAGGACGGCGGTGGCCTGGGGGCGCGCGTGTGCGCCGCGCGCTCCGGCTGCGGGGCTCTCCTTCAGCCCGTCCTCCGGACGATGCTCCAGCCGCGGGGGGCAGGGAAACTGCCTGGGCCGGGCTCCACCGTCCTCTCCAGCCTCAGCCTTGGTCTCCGCGGCGGCGGGCGGGAAGAAGCCCTGGGAAGGGGGATGGGGAGGCGGGGGCCCGTCCCTGAGGCAGCCCAGCCGCAGCCACAGCGGCGCTGGGACCCAGTTACCGGGGCCCGCCCCCTCGCCCGGGATTTGCGCTTGACCACGCCCCCTCGTCGGTCCCGCCTCACTTCTCGCAGCGAATGCCTTCAAGGCCCTCCTCCTACCCCTTAAAATTTCTCCCTCAGTTTGCCTTCTCCAACCTTCAATGTTTCCACACCGGCAAATCTCCTGGCACCATCCTCTAAATCTGTTCTTCCATCCCATGTCAAGTCTTCTTCCGCTCGCCTATCACTCTCTTCCAGAAGCCTTTCCACACGTTCCAGAGTTTCCCTAGGGTTTGGTCATAGCTGGCCTGTACTCTTCACTTTGCTCAGACCAGATCTCATGGTCTTTTACTTTTCAACTCTCTTACCAGTAGCCTCAGTTCCCTGATTTGTCGCATGGGCTTGGCAACATCCCAGTCCTGAATCCGTCCAACTGTCCGCCTTTTCCCAGGCAGGAAAACATTGCTGGCAAAAGCTATTCAACTTTACAGACGTGTGCCATTATAAACCCATATTTCCCAGCTTCTGTGACGTCTTCAGTGCTGACCTACAACCCTACTCGTCAGCTCTCAAGCGCCCGCCCCTCTCTCTCTCTCATTCTCCTCACCACTCCCTGATCATCCCTCTCTCCCATTCTTCACGACGGCCATTTCAAACCTTCCCTCACCTGGCCCCCTATTTCTCCATCAGCCTTCTAACCCTTAGCAGATGACCCCATCTCCTACTTCACAGGGTAAACAAAAGCCACCAAACATGAAGTTCTTGACTTTTGCCACCAAGCCTAGGAATCTGCCCCTTGCTCCTTCCCGTTTAAGCATACTCAGGTCTCATCCATCTAAAAATTAATAAATGACTACCCAAAATTCTTTCTCTCCAACCATCTCCTTATCTTCTCTTTTCTACAAACTTCTCAAGAGGGTTGCCTACCTCAACTGTCTTCATTTCCCCACTTTCCACGTATCTTTGAACCCACTACAATCTGCCTCCACTTCTTGCCTCTTACCAAGGTCTGCCATGGTTTAAGTCACTAACTCCAATAGAATCTTCATTTTCTCCTCCTTCTCCTCCTTCCTCTCCCTCTCCCTCTCTTCTCCTTCTCCTTCTCCTCCTTCTTTGTACCAGGAATTGAACCCAGGGGGACTTAACCACTGAGCCATATCTCCAGCCCATTTTTTTTTTTTAATTTTGAGACAGGGTCTTGCTAAATTCCTTAGGGCCTCCCTAAATTGCTGAGGCTGGCTTTGAACTTGAGATCTTTCTGTCTCAGCTTCCCAAAATGCTGGACAATAGAATCTTTTCAGAGGTGATCCTACTTGGCTTTTAGGTAGCATTTGGCACTGGGGACCACTCCCTCTTCCTTCTTTCATGACATCATATTCTCCTTATATTTCTCCTACTTCCTTGGTAATTCCTTTTTATTTTCTGAGCTCCTCCTTGTCTAACCCCTAATGTTGCTGTTCTTTAGGGCTGTGATCTAAGCTCCTGTCTTTCTCTCTTCTTTCCTTCAGTTATCTCATTTGCACTCATGGCTTCAATTATTATCTTTGCTGATTACCCATAAACTGGTAACTCCAAGTCCAAATGTTTCTTCTGACTCATGCATTCCATTGGTTTACCTGAATATCCCAGAGACACCTAAAACCTCAGCTTGTTTCCAACCCCAGGTATCCTCCTCCAAACTGTTTGTCCTTCTTGGCACCTTATCTTAGTGAATGACCCCAGTGAAAGAAGAAACCTGAGGTACACCCCTGGTTCTGCTTTTTCTTCTAGCCCCCCATGTAATTATTAAGTACTGTCATTTAACTCCTTAATATCTCCCAAGTCTATTTATGTAGACTCTTCATTTTGAAAAAAAAATTTTTTAGTTGTAGATGGACACATACCTTTATCTTATTTATTTTTTTTTTACGTGGTGCTGAGGATAGAACCCAGTGCCTTACATGTGCTAGGCAAGTGCTTACCACAGAGCTACAACCCCAGCTCTAGGCTCTTAATTTCTGATGACACAATTCTGGTTTAGACCAGCGCCATTTCTAACCTGCAATACTTCTGCAGCTGCCTTGGTTCATTTCTGTTCTTTGGAATCTATTTTCTACACTATAGGCAATGTGTATCTTTTGAAAAGGCAAATCAAATCATATTACTCCTATGTTTAGAATCTTTCAGCAAGTCCCAACTGACTCAAAAGAAAATCTACCTTCCTTAACTGGGAAGGTTAAGCTGATCCCTTCATCATCTGGCTCCCTGCCAGCTTTTCCAGACTACATGCTTGAGTCAAAGCTGAAATTCTTAGACTTTCCTTAGCCTTATAGCTTCTGAACTTTTGCATATGCTGTTGCCTCTGTGTGAAACTCTCTCCACATTTCCTTAATTCCCCTTCATTTGTTCTCCAAATCTCAGCTCATTCAATGAATGTCTTTTGAGCACACACTATGGGCCAGGCTCCATGTGAAACACTATGCAGTAGTAAGACAGAGATGAACAAGACAGTGGTGAACAAAGTCTTTCCTCAGAGTTTATAGCCTGGTATTGAAGATAATATGAAATATACAAACATAGTTATAACACATAAACACACATAATTACAAAATATGATAAGGCTATAAAGGGACAAAACAGGGTGATAGGATAGAAAAAAGAATAATGGGGTTGGGTGATTTAGTCTGAGGCGTCAGGCAAGGCCTGATGTTTAAGCTGAAACTGAAGGAGTCAGCAGAGGAAGGGTGAAGGCAAAAATGTTCCAGGCACAGTGGACAACACAAGTAGGAAGGCCCTGGAGAGAAAGAGAAATGATATACAATTGCTCCTCTGTTGCATCCACTGATTCAACCAATTTCAGATAAAAAATATTTTGAACTGGGTGTGGTAGCACACACCTGGAATCCAAGTTATTTGGGAGGCTGAAGAAGGAAGATCACAAGTTCTAGGTCAGCCTGGGTAAACTAGTGAGCCCCTATTTCAAAATAAAAATTTAAAAAAGGGCTGCGGATGTATCTCAGTGGTGGAGCACTTGTCTAGCATGTGTGAAGCTCTGGGTTCACACTCCAGTCTGTCTCTCTCTCTCTCTCTCTCTCTCTCTCTCTCTCTCTCTCTCTCTCTCTCTATATATATATATATATATATATATATATCCTGTGTATGAATGAAAAAATTGTGCCTGTACCAAATGTATACAGATTTTTTATTGTTGTTATTCCTTAAACAGTACAGTATAACAATTATTTACATAGCATCATGTTGCATTAGCTGTTATAAGTAATCTAGAGATGATTTAAAGTATATAGGAGGATGTGCATAGGTTATTTACAAATACTGTGCCATTCTTTTGTGATGGGGTCTGCTTTGTTAACCAGGCTATGCCATTTTATATAAGGGACTTGAGCATCTGCAGATTTTGGCATCCATGTGGTGAGGGTCCTGGAACCAATTGTCCAAGTATGCCAGTGGACAACTGTATTTAGGAGCTATAGGAAGGCTAGTGTGATTGGAATATAGTCAATGGTGAGAGGGGTGGGATATGAGGTTAAAGGAGTCAAATTATGTAGAGCTTTATAGGACATGGTAAGGAGAATGGATTTGAGTCTACAAGCATTGGAAAGGTATTGAAGCAATGATTTTACATGCGGATCCCACTGAAGAAGGTACTGTAGTCAATTTGAGAAAAGAATAGAAAGTGTTAGAGTGTATCATAGAATTATGTAGGAAGGATAAGTATGTTCCATGAAATTCTTCACTTTGTGTCATATGTAAACAGAATCATAAGAAAATAGAATCCCTTTTGTAGGTATTTCATATCTAAAACCTGTTGAGATACACTTAAAAATTAAGTTTTTAACTTGGGGTTGACATCATTGCTGTGGACTGGATTGATGGTGGACAAGATTAGGAACTCATTGCAAATAGAGATAATGGTGAGTTGACAAATGCTGAAAGTAGTGGCAGTTTAGATAGGGAGAGGTATACAAATTTAAGAGATATTTAGAATTGAGAGGATATGGTGTAGAGGCTTGGAAGGGGAGGTGGGGAGGGAGAACTCAAGAATGATTCTCAGGGACTGCAGATGGTGGAGCCAGTCCCTCATTGAAGTGACAAAAATAGAAAGAGGAACAGGTTTTTCTGGGGAAGAGCAAGAATTAAGTTTTGGATATGTTAAATGGGACATGCTCTTTTGAAATCCACATGGAAAAGTCAAGTATGTGGTGGTATATTCTAGGGAAGTGGTCTGGGTTTTGAATATAAAGGAGAGTCATCAGCATAAAGCCAGGCACAATTGCACACACCTGTAATCTTAGTGACTTGGGAAGCTGAGGCAGGAGGATTGCAAGTTCAAGACCAGCCTCAGCAACTTAGTGATGCCCTAAGCAACTTAGCAAGACTCTGTCTCAAAATTTAAGATAAAACATTCTGGAATATAGCTCAGTGGTAAAGTGCCCTGGGTTAAATCCCCACTATAAACAAGCAAACAAATACATGCCATGAGAATAAAAAAGATGAGTAAAGATAAAGCAAAGAGTGAAAATGGAAGAGGATTTATGAGTGAGCTCTACAGAGTTCCAACTTTACTTGTTGGGTGAAAAAGCAGGAGCTGGCAAAGAGACTGAGAGGTAGGGTCCTAAATAGGAGTGTGTCTGGGATCTTTTAAGAATGTTGAGAAGTCAAGTATGATGAGGAATGAAAAGAGTCCATTGGATATAGCAACATAGTTACTGTTGGTGACATTGATAAGAGCTGTTTTGGAGTGGTTAGGATGAACACCAGAATGGATGAAGAGTGAATGGATACATCATTCATGGGAGTGTAAATTGATACAACTACTCTAGAAAAAGCTGGGCATTTTCTAGTAAAACTGAATGATACACATACTCTATCACCCAGCAGTTCTAGATATATATCCCAGAGTAGCAGTTCTCACAGTGTGGTCTGGGGATCCTGTGGAGTTGGGGGGAGCCAAAACCATAATACTAGTTATTTGCTTATTTTACTCTCATTCTCTCAAGAATGTAGGAGAGAGTTTTCCAGAGGCTACTTGACATGTGATATCACAACAGATTGAATGTAGAAGTGATATAAGAATCCAGATGTCTTTTATTAAGCCATACAGTAGAGATTTATAAAAAATGTATAACAGAGTCACTTTTCTCACTAAATTATTTTTGTTTTGGAAAACATATTCTTCATAAAAACCTTGTGTGAATTTAATATATTTATTATTGTTATTTTGAAATGGATATATTTAAACTTTTCCAATTTTAATTTCTTTTTCTTTTTTGGTGGTACTAGGGGCTGAACACAGGAACTAGACCATGCTAGGCAAGTGTTCTACCAGTGAGCTACATCCCCAGCTTTTTTTTAAGTTTATTTTTAGACAGAGTCTCACTAAGTTACTAGGTTGGCCTCAAACTTGCTATCCTCCTACCTCAGCCTCCTGAGCCCCTGAGCCAATGCACGCTGCTTCCTCAGTTTTAATTTCTAATTCAGTAAATATCAATTGATATTTGATATTTAATATCAACATTAAATATTGATATTAATATTAATTGATATTTGATAATATTTTATATTAGCCCACATAAACTAATGTTATTTGGGGTCTGCAATGCTTTTTAAGAATGCAATCTGGGCACAGTGGCATGGGTCTATTGTTCTAGCTATTCAGGAGGCTGAGGCAGGAGGATTGCTTCAGCCCAGGAATTGGAGGCCACCTGGGCAACATACATGTGTCTCAATTGAAAAGGTGGAGACCTAAAAAAGGGGGACCTAAGACCAAAAAGTTTGGGAACTGCCCTTTAGAGCAATCCTTGCATATGTGTACTGAGAAACACAAAAATATTCACAAAAGCCTGTTTATGATAGCAAGAAACTGAAAACACAAACAGGATGAATATGTTGAGATGTATTTATATAATAGAATATTGTAAGGAGATAAAAAAAATGACTGTACTGTAGCTACATGTATCAATGTTGATGAGACTCAGGAAACTAATGCTGATTCAAAATATTCACCAGAAATATATTTCTATAAAGCTGAAAAACATGAAAAAAATTAAACAATATATGGATACAGTAATATGTTGTAAAATCATACAGAAAATGAATGAAAAAGGAAAAATTCTGGACAGCAGTTACCTCTTAGGGAGGAGAAAGAGATGTGACTAGTAAGGGTTCCATAGTGGGGGTTGTCACTAATGAATGATCTGTTTTTGAACCTGGGTGTTAGGGGAGTCTATAGGAACTTATTGTTTATTCAGATTTTACAGATAATGTATATTTTAAATTTTATAATCTATATCATTAAAATCATTAATTTTTAATGTACAGTACTAGTTGGTTAGAGTGTAATGGGTATGTAGATTGTTACTGGACCCTCACTGACATCAAATGGAAGGGAACACCTACCTCTACCCCACTGAAGTATGACTAGGTGTGTAGAAAATTCTCTTGAGCAACTTGGCTACAAAGAGGAACAGAGCCCTGGGAGACAGGGTAATGGTAGTGTTAGGGTCAAAGTATGATTTTTTAAAAGATGGGAGTTAGTGGACTATGCTTGCTGCTGGGAATGATCCAGTAGAGAGGGAGAAAGGGAATAATGCAAGGGAAAGGAGAGGTATGGGTCAAGATTTGGGGTATCACACCTCAGAGAGGAGGAGATCCATCCTCGAACTTGTCCTGCCCTAATTTCTTCAACATAACAGGAAGGAACAAGAAAATGAACACTGACACTGGTAGGTTTAGAGATTCAGTGGTGGGAAGATGAGAGACCTGTAACAATTCTCAATGTCTGATGGTTGGTTTCTATTTTGTCACTGAAGCATGAATAAAGGTCATTTTCTATAAAGAGAATAGAAATGTTAGTCTTTCTTAAAAGTATGGTTGATAGAATTTTTTTTTTCTATTGATAGCTTAGAAAAGTTTCAGCTTCACAACAATAATATCTCACACTTGTTTGTGGTACTAAGGGTTGAACTCAGGGCCTTTTCCATGCTAGGCAAACACTTAACCACTGAGCTATCTTACCTCAGCCCTATCTTACACATATTTAGGACTGCTGTCAAACTTGGTAGAACCTCTGTTCATTTCTTTCAGATATGAGTTGAAGATTTGGGGACAGGATATTTTTGTTGTTCATTAAACAAGGACTTGAAGGGACCTGTGTAAATGAGGGGTCCTGAAACTTAAGCTTCATTGACTTCTATGTAAATCTACCTCTGGCCTCTTAAAACTTCCTCCCCTTCTAAGAATCTTATTTTATTTTCTTTGCTTTTTCCTCAGTTCTCCCACAGGACTTTCCAGTTTCTCTGAAATAGCTAGATTTGTCTCTCCTAGTAGATGGTTAGAGTTCCAGAGAATAAGGAGTGTGGATACACTTACCCTAGAGGCTCTGCAGTTCTCCTTTAGCAAGCTGTCATGGAAGCGGTAAGGCATCATGGTCAAACATAAAGGCTTTAGAGACTGGCAGACTAGAATTTTTTGTGCCTCAGGTGCATGGAACAGGATTCATTCCAATCCTTGGTCTATGATATACTCTCACCATTGGTCCTGGCTCCTCTGTGTGACTTTGGACAAGTTACTTATCACTTGAAGTGTCACTTTCCTCATTTGTAAACTGTGGGTGCTAATGATAAAACCCACATTGGAGTTCTGAGGATTTGATGATATAATCCACACAAATGCATGCACAGTCTCTACTAACACTTAATAAACAAGAACCCTCTCCATAAATGGCACTCTATTATGGGTGTAGGCTACAGTAGTGAATAACAAAGGCATGGGCCCTGCCTTTCTAAGTTCATAGTCCAGTGGGCCCCTTGCGTCCAGTGCTGGCCCTAATATAGCCAAAAGATTTGTGAATAGTTATTGTATTGAACTGATTTTTTTTGTCTATATTTCTCTATCAGTTGCCTGTCCCCCCGCCCAAGTTCTCCATCACTGTCACCATCTCTCAAACATTCCCCAATCTCTGTCTCTATTTTATTTTCTCTTGTCATTTTGTTTACATATGTTTGGCTGTTTCTTTTTCCTGTCCCTCCTATTCTCTCAAACTTTCTCCTTGCTCTTGCTGTCTCACTTTCTATATGTTAGTTATGTTGGGGTACACCTTGTCTCCCATCTTGCCCCTAATTCACGGTCCTCATCTTGGTCAATGTCTGTCCTTATATTTGTAACCCTGTTGCTCTATCTCATCTGTTTCTGAATTTCTGTCTTTTCTGTTTCTCTTTCAATTTCCTTGGCTCCTGTCCTCCTGACCCCTATCATTCTGTCCTTACTTATCTTATCTCGGCTGTCTTCCAGTCCTCATTTTGCTAATTGTGTTGTTGCATTCATCTGTCTGTTCTCCACCTGTCTTTCTCTGGTCTCACCTTTCTGTCCCAATTTCTATATCGCTGTCTTCATTTTTCTCTGCCCCCTTCACATTTTTTGCTTCTATCTCTTTGTCACTGATGGAATAATTAATCCTAATCCTTGGTTCATGACATATTCTCATTATTGGGTCCAGGCTGGGGCTTCACTCCATGCTCCTCTGTGTGACCTTGGGCAAGTTACTTATCACTTGAAGTGTTGCTTTCCCTATTTGTAAACTGTGGATGATAATAATAAAACCTACATCAGAGTTCTGAGGATTCAATGATATAATCTACACAAATACATTCACTGTCTGGTGCTAAACTGTTTGAATTCCAATGCTAGCAGTGCCACTGACTTGTGGTGCCTCAGTGTCATCTGTAGAATATGAATAAGAATAGTACCTGCACTTCATAGTATTACTATGAGGAATAAGTGAGTTTTAATATTAAGCACAGCTTGTAGAATGATGCCCCGCATAGAACAAATGCTCAAAAATGTTAGCTGCAATATCAGCATCTTCCTCCTTATTGTCACCAACGTATTTATTTCCATCTTTGTCTATCTAATCCCAGTTACCCCCTCACAATCTGTCTGGTTCTGTTATCATCTCTGTGTCCTCTTTTTGTGTGTGTGTGGTACTGGGGATTGAACCCAGGGGTGCTCTACTACTGTGATACATCCCCAGTCCTTTTTAATTTTTGAGGCAGGGTCTCACTAAGTTGCTTAAGACCTTGCCAGCTCAGGCTGGCTTCAAACTTGCAATCCTCCTGACTCAGCATCCGAAGTCACTGGGATTACAGACGTGCTCCACTAAGCCTGGCATGTGCCCTCACTTTCAATGGAGTTGCTTCTGTGACCCCAATCTCTATCTCCTCCTATATTCCTACCTAATTTCAGTTAGACTCTCTTTCTTCACCCTGCTTACTTCATTTCTCTGCATATCTTTACCCATCCATCTGTTTCTTTAATCTCCATTTTTTATAGTCTGCTTCTACCTATCAAACCCTATTTCTTGGTCTCTGTCTCTTTGTCTTTATCTATCTGTTCCTGTTCCCATATCAATTTACTTTTAAAAATCTTATATTCTTTGTCCCCATCTTCCTGTGTCTTCCTCTGGCCACTCTGAACAATTA
Source organism: Urocitellus parryii (assembly GCF_045843805.1). Classification (NCBI taxonomy): domain Eukaryota; kingdom Metazoa; phylum Chordata; class Mammalia; order Rodentia; family Sciuridae; genus Urocitellus; species Urocitellus parryii. The sequence continues at coordinate 86,532,878 of NC_135547.1, read as the reverse complement.
AATTGGAATTGGTCTGGTAGATAATGTAGAGCTATAAAAGGATTCAGGAGGAAGAGGTAGGCCTGGCAAGAGGCAAGTGGCAGGGTGTGGAATTTCATGGCTCTGCCAAAACCTCCTGAAAGATGTGGCCTCCGAGGTCAAGGTTAGCAAAACCCCCCTCAAATCAGCCTCTTGAAGAAAGACAAAGAATGCTGCATTTATTGGGAGGACCAGGAAGGGGTATTTTTCTGAGTGAAATTCCATCCGGAAGCTGGAATCCAGAGCATTTCCTGTTGTAATGTTTCTTCCAGACTTAGAGAGTCTGAACTTGCCACGTAGCATGTGCACTCCATATATATATATACTTCAACAGTGAAACAGAGATGCATACACCATCTACCACTGTTAGAGACCCAGGCACATGCAGAGACATACAGATACACATATGATCACAGATTCTCACAGACGCAGTCAGAGGCATGGAATAGCACACAGAATGAATCATCCACTTGCAGAGATACAGATGTACACCAGGACATTGAAGGACCCATGAAATTACCCCCTTGCAGCTCAGGGATCCATGTAGATACTGAAGAATAGCTACAGAGCGAATCATCCAGCCAATTTCCCGTTGAAAAACTGTTCTCTTTCAGTCTTATATTTTTGTATAAACAGAAGCACAGCAGAGCATCATGTATAAACACACACATTCATAGAAGAGTACACAATCATATACAGTCCCAAATATTCAAAGCCAGAGAATCACACATAGCCATTTTTTTCTTTTTGCTCAAAGTGCAAAAGGAGCCAAACTTCCACTGCCCCCCAAATGACAGGCATGCTGCTCCTCTGGCGCTCCCCTCTCTGTGAAGGCACTGCCAAGGATTTGAGCCAGAAACCTGACTGTTAGGAACTAGACAGAAATAATCTGAAAAACCAGATAAGAATTTTTCCCTTGAGAAATAGAAAATGACAAAAATGATATAGAAAAAATACAGAAATTGAATAGACCACTAAGTATTAATGAAATTGAAATGGTAGTCAAGGAACTCCCATCCCACCTCCAATCCAAGCCCAGATGGTTTTATAGGTGCATTGTGCCAGACTCTCCAAGAAACTCTTTTATTTTTTATTTATTTTATAGGATGCTGAGGATCAAACCTAGGACCTCATGTATGCTAGGCAAGCACTAAGCTACATCCTTAGCCAACCCCCTTCTTATGGAAGTTATTCCAGAAAATAGAAGAGGAGAGAAAGCTGCCTGGCTCATTTTATTAGTCTAGTACAATCTTGGAATGTTGATTCTAAAACCAGATAAGGACAATAAAAGAAAATAAAATTATAGGTTCATTTCTCTTATGTGAAAATCTCAAATGAAATATTAAATTATAGAACCCAACAGTATGTTAAAAAATATAAGATGATCAAATGGAATTTAGTTCAAAAATTAAAGGAGAATTAGTTCAATCTTAGAAAATCTATCAGTGCAATTCATCACATTTTTGGTTATCTCAATGAATGAAGAAAAATCATGTCATACAGCTATAAACAATAAAAATCATTAGTAAATTAGGAGGCCAATTTCATAAATTGGTTAAGGTTATGTACTCAAAATTTACATCATACTTCATATTAAATGAAGAAATGTTAGATGTATTTCCTTGAAGATCAAGAAAAAAACTAGATATTTACTTTCACCAATAACTGTTTAATACAGAACTGAAAATTTTGGTCAAGACTATATGGGGAGAAGGGCTGGGTATGTGGCTCAAGCGATAACGTGCTCGCCTGGCATGCACGGGGTGCTGGGTTCGATCCTCAGCACCACATAAAAATAAAATAAAGATGTTGTGTCCACCGAAAACTGAAAAATAAATATTTTTTAAAAAGTCTCTCTCTCTCTCTGTCTCTCTTAAAAATAAAGACTATATGGGGAGAAAAAGAAATGAGAGATGTGAGGGCTAGAAGAAGATATATTAAAATGATTCAACAGACATTATTAGAAGGTTGCCAGATATAAAATCAACTTATAAAAATCAATAATATGAGCCAGCATGGTGTCACATGCCTGTAATCCCAGCTACTCAGGAGGCAAAAGCAGGAGAATTGCAAGTTTGAGGCCAGCTTTGGTAGCTTAGTGAGATCCTATCTCAAAATAAAATAAAAAGGGCTGGAGGTATAGCTCAGTAGTAGAGCACCCCTGGATTTAATCTCTAGCACCACCACCACCAAAAAAAAAAAGTCAATAACATTTTTTTACTTTAGTAAAAAACAATTAGGAAAATGTAATAAAAAATAATACACTTAAGTAGGGAGTGGTGGTACATGCCTGTAATCTCAGCTACTTGGGAGACTGAGGCAGGATGATGGCAAACTCACAGCCAACTGTTTCAAAATGAAAAAAAAAAGGCATAGTGATATAGCTCAGTGGTACAGAGGCCCCAATTCAATCCCCAGTACTGCCAAAGGAAAGAAAAAGACACTTAAGATTAATCACGCTGGCATGGTGGCGTATGCCTGTAATCCTAGTGGCTTAGGAAGCTGAGACAGGAGGATCCTGAGTTCAAAGGCAGCCTCAGCAATGGCAAGGTACTAAGCAAGTCAGTGAGAACCTGTCTCTAAATAAAATACAAAGTAGGGCTGGGGATGTGGCTCAGTGGTTGAGTGCCTCTGAGTTCAATCCCTGGTACCAAAAAAAAAGAAAAAAAAAGATTGATCACTAGTTCAAAATATGAACTTTTTTTTTGTTGTCCTGGGGATCAAATCCAGGCCTGTTACTTTACCACTGAGCTACAATCCTAGTCCTTAACTTTTCTGGATGTCAGGATAACTATAAAAACAAATGTGAGAAGAGGCTATGCAGCAAAAAGCTTTTAATATGTAATATGTATATATAAAGAAAGTTTAAAAATATTATGACAAATCTTTCCTATCAATAAATACAAATGGTCTTAGCTCATTGGATCACCAAGCAAAACCCAACTGCTATATTTAAGCATGTTAACTAGGGCCAAGGATGTGGCTCAATAGTAGACCACTTGCCTAGCATATGCAAGGCTCAGGATTTGATCTTTAGCAATAAATCAATATCTATCTATCTATATAGAGATAATCAACTAAAATAAATTGATTCCAAAAGGTTAAAAATAGAAGAATGGGTTGATACGATGGTGCACTGTAATCCCGGTTACTTGGGAGGCTGAGGCAGGAAGATTGAAAATTTGAGTTCTGGACAAGTTAGCAAGATGTTGTCTCAAAATAAAAAAAAAAGGGGGGGGGAGCTGGAGATGTGGCTCAGTGATATAAACACCTCTTGGTTCAATCCTCCATATCAGAAAAAAAAAAAAAGAAAAAAGAATGGGCACCAGGTACCATGGGGCAAGTAGCAGCAGCTCTGGAGGCTGAAGCAGGAGGATTGCTAGTTCAAAGCCAGCCTCAGCTACTTAGCTAAGCCCTAAGCAATTCAGTGAGACCCTATCTCTAAATAAAATATAAAAAGGGCTGGGGATGTGGCTTAGTAGTTAAGTGCCCCTGGGTTCAGTCTCTGGTTTTAAAAAGGAAAAAAAAAATAATGGGCAAAGATGTACAAGACAAATGCAAATGAAGAAAGCAAATAATGCAATCTTAATATCAGACAAGTTAGGAATTCAGAAGAAAAAGCACTGATTTATTGTGAAACTCACAAAAAACAAGGAAAGACTGGGAAACTGTCACATATTGAAGCAGACATGATCATTAAATGCAATATGGTATCTTGAATTTGAGCCTGGGATAGAAAAAGAATGCAGTGGAATAACTGATGAAATCTGAAAAAAATGTGGACATTTTAGTTAATAGCAATATACCAGTGTCAATATCTTAGTTTTTGACAAATGTAGTTATACATGATGTTAACAGAAGGGAAAACTAGGTGAAGGGTATATGGAAATTCTGTATTACCTCTGTAAGTTTCTTATGAATATATCTTTTAAAAAATAAAAGGTTATTTCAAAAAAACATTAATTGTGACAAAGAAGGCCAAAATTTACAATGAAGATATAAAATTTTGAATATTTTTGAACCAAATAACATAGCAACTGTCAACGAAATTAAAATGAGATTCAGAGGCCAACAGATAGTAAATTGAAACGCACTAAAACCAAGAGAAATTTAACTCACCTTTTTCATTCCAGGACAGATTAAAGCAATAGAAAATCCAGTAACAACATAGAAAACTTAAACAACAAAGTCAATATTAGGCCAAGAATAAAAATCTCAATAAATTCCAAAAAGTAAACAGAAGATATTTTTCTCTAATTACTACTGGAAAAAAATAGAAGTTGATATAAATGGATCTTTTTTTTTTTTTTTAGAGAGAGAATTTTTAATTTTTTTTTTTTTTTTTTTTTTTAGTTTTCTGCGGACACAACATCTTTGTTTATATGTGGTGCTGAGGATCGAACCCAGGCTGCACGCATGCCAGGCAAGCGCGCTACCACTTGAGCCACATTCCCAGCCCATGGATCTTTTTTTGACTATGCAAAAACTCAAAACAACTCTTGGATCAAAGGAGAAACTCAAGCCAAAATTGCTCAATTTTCAGACAATAGTGGTATTGAAAAACTACATATCCAGAATCTATGGTACAGTGAAAGCAGTGATCAGAGGAAAGTTTATAGCCTTAAAATACTTATATGAAAAACATGGAAAAAAGTAAATGAATAAACATTAGACTCAAAGAGTTAGACAAAAAAAAAAAAAATCCTAGCAGCTTGGGAGGCTGAGGCAGGAGGATCATGAGTTCAAAGCCAGCCTCAGCACAAGAGAGGTGCTAAGCAACTCAGTGAGACCCTGTCTCTAAATAAAATACAAAATAGGGCTGGGGATGTGGCTCAGTGCTTGATTGGCCCTGAATTCAATCCCTGTACCCAAAATTAATTAATTAATTCAAGGAGAGCAGAAGGAAAGAATTAACCAAGATAAAAACTTGAATCAAAGAGTTAGAAAACATCTAGATAACAGAGGATGAATGAATAAATGTACTGATTCTGTGAAAAAGAAATATATAAGCTCTTAGATAATGTAGTCCAGAAAAGAAAAAGAAAAGCACCAATATACAAAATAAGAAATTAATAGATGAACAGAACTATAGCAAGTAGACTTTTAAACATCAAAAAAGACTTCACACAACTCTACACAAATGGTTTTAAAGACCTAGGAGAAATGGATAATGTAGTAGAAAAATATAACTGACCCTAAAAGAGAAAATTCCAAACAGAACCATTTCCTTGGAAGAAATAGAGAAAGCTTTAAGGAGCTATGCACCTCCTAAAAGTATTAGACCAAGATCTTTTCACAAGGGAAAGTTCATTAATATCAAACAACAGATAATCCCAATGCTATTTTTAAATTTTTGGATCTCAATGCTATTTTTATTTTTTGAGCCTAAAGGAACATTTTGTGTAGTGCTGGGGACCAAACCCAGGACCTCATGCATGCTAGGAAAGCAATCTACTAGTGAGCTGCAACCCCAGCCCCCAAACACGTTAAAATCTTTTTATGAAGTGAGTATAATACTGATGCCAAGATCTGACACAGATTCTACAAGAAGCCAGGTACAATGGTACATGCCTGGGATCCCAGTAACTTGGGAGGCTGAATCACAGGTTCAAGGCCAGCTTCAGCAATTTAGCAAGACCCTAAGCTGGGGCTGGGGTTGTGGCTCAGTGGTAGAGCACTTGCCTTGCACATGTGGGGCCCTGGGTTCGATCCTCAGCACCACATAAAAATAATTGAAATAGAGGTATTGTGTCCAATTACAACTGAAAAAAAAGACCCTCAGCAACTTAGCAAAAACCTGTCTCAAAATAAAAAGTAAAAAGGACTGGGTATGTAGTTCAGCGATAGAGTGTTCTTGGTTTCAATTACCACTACCAAGAGGAAAAAATAGAATATATCAGAAAAAGAAAACCATATAAATTAATCCTTACTTATGAATCCTGATGTAAATCACAAAGATTTACATCAGGTTGTGATTTACATCAGGATTCATAAGTAAGGACTAAGGACTATGTGGAGTTTATTCCAAGAATGTAAGAATCACTCAATATTAGGAAATCCATTAATACACATTATTAAATCTAAGTAGAAAAATAATATCAGCATCTCTAGAGATGTCAAAGTTTTGTTTGACAAAACTCAATATTATTCTTTTTAAGGAAATTTCAATAAAAGAAATATATCGCTTCTTCTTTATATGATGTATTATTTCTTTCTTTCTGTTGATAGATTCATAGATTTCCCAAATTCATCATTTTACTTAAGCAGAAAATACTCCCAGAATTTATATGTTAAAATCAGAATTCAGGTAATGGTATTTACTTACTTTCTCTACTATAAATTTAACATTGTATTGGAGGTAGTAATCATTGCAATTAGAAAAAGAATAAATTAAAAGTACATATTTGGAATGGAGGAGACAAAGCTATTACTATTTATATGATAAGATTATAGAGCCAGAAAACTCAAATGAACCAATAGAAAAACTACTACAAATGAGAAAAATCAATAAGGTAGCAAGATATAAAATTAATATATAGAAATCATCCATTTGGAAGATGTATAAAATAAAAGGCTACATTTATTAAAGAAGAAAGATATAATAACTAGAAACCTTAAAAAGAAATGTCTAGCTGGGTGTGGTAGAACACACCTGTAATCCAAGACTCTTAGGAGGATGAAGCAGGAGGATCACAAGTTTGAGACCAGCCTAGGCAACTTAGTGACACCCTGTCCAAAATAAAAAAGGGATGGGGATGTGGCTCAATGGTAGGAGTGCTTGCCTAGTATGTGCAAGGTCCTAGGTTCAATCCCCAGAACTGCCAAAAGAAAAAAATTATGTCTCAAATCTTTGTGAGAAATATTTATATCACCCTAAAGAAAAATGTAGAGGTACTCCATGTTCTTATAAAAATTCAAAATCATAAAGATGTCAAATTAGTTGCTTTTTTTTGAGATGGTATCTTACTATGTTGCCCGAGCTAGTCTCAAACTCCTGGGCTCAAGTGATGCTCCTAACTCAGCCTTCCAAGTAGCTGGGACTACAGGTATATCACTGTGCCTGTTCAAATTAATTTATAAATTCAGTGTAAGCCCATTAAAAATATTTACTTTTTCTGAAATTAGAAAAGCTAATTTTAATGTTGATAAGGGAAAATAATAAGGGGCTGGGGATGTAGCTCAGTGGTGGACTGCTTACTTAGAAATACATTACCCCAGTAATACATAACACACACACAAAGCAAGCATGGTCAGGATATCTCTGAAAGGAAGAACAATGATAGGGGATTCCTGCCATAATAATTATTCATTAAAAAAAATAAACCTGTCTCTGTTGACTTCAACTGGGTTAGCTGGCATGTGCCTGCACTTGGTTGGTGGCTTGGCCAGAAGTAGATTGCTATAGGATGCATCAGCTGGGATGACCAAGTTCATTTTATTTATTTATTTTAGTTTTAGGTGGACACAATATCTTTATTTTTTATGTGCTGCTGAGGATTGAACCCAGTGCCTCACGCATCCTAGGTGAGTACTCTACCACTGAGCCACAACCCCAGCCCCCAAGTTCATTTTTACAAGTCTTTCACAGTCCTCCAGTAGGCTAGCGTGGGTATATATGGCTGTGGTAGAGGTCCAAGAGAGGAAGCAGAACATGTAAGAAGTTTTTTTCTAAGTCTGTGCTTATAACAAGTTTTCTACTATCCTGTTAGTTAAAGCAAGTCACATGGCCAGACAGTGTGCAAGGGTACCATGAAAGGTTGTGGATACAGAGATAAATGAAAAACTGGGGTCATTAATGAAATATGTCATAAAAATTGTGACTAAAAATCTGGAGGTGGTATATGCCTGTAGCCTAATCTACTTGGGAGGATGAGGAAGGAGGGTTGCTGCTTGAGCCCAGGAGTTCAAGGTCAGCCTGGACAACATAGTAAAACCTAATTTTGAAGGGAGAAAGGAAGGGATGAAGGAAGAAGGAAAGAAGGATGAAAGGAAGGAAAGACTAAGAAAGAGAAAGAGAAAAATAATTAAGAAATGAAAATAGAAAGGAAGAAATAAACTAAAAGAGAAAGAAAAATTAGAAAGGGCAAAAGAAAGAAAACATTTACATTTGTTTAGATATAATTTACTTGGAAAAAAATCTATTAGCTAAGTCAAAATAATGACAAACTGGAAAAAATTCCGAAAACTGATACCGCTGACAAAGATGTGATATCTTTAATTATACAACAAGGTTCTAGACATCAAAGAAAGGCCAACAATCCAACAGAAAAAGGAGAGATGATAAAAAGTTAATTCATAGTAAAAGATATAAAGATAATCCTTATACAAATGGAAACATATTCAACTTTACTCATAATAAGAGAAATACAAGTTAAAACTACACTGAGATACCATTTCTCACTTATCACATTGTCAAAAACCTCAGTCTAACAATATACCTCGTTGCTTGTAAGGCTGTGGTGAAACAGATACACCCACACATTGCTGGTAGAAATGCAAAAGGATACACCACCTATGGAGTTCAAATTTAGCAATATCTATTAAAATTATAAATGTAATTTTGGGGATTTATCCTATGGAAATATCTGCATATGCATGCGATATCTATTCACTGTAATACCAAAAACTAAAAACACCCCAACCATGTATCAGTCAGGGACCACAGTCATTAAATAAGAGTGTACATCCACATAATTTAAGACTCTAAGGCAGTCATCTATGTACTGTTATAAGTGGCTTTCAAAATAGTGAAAATGCTCTAATGCTCTGATGTGGAAAAACCTCCAGGTGTATTATTAAGTGAAAAGGCAACATATATAACCATATGGAGAGTATGGTACTTTGTGTTAGGGGGCGGTAGAATATACATTTATAGTGTTTGTAACTGCAGAAAGAAACATTGGAAAGAGAAAACAAATGAACAAAACTGATACCAAAGGGTGTTTTTTTTTTGGGGGGGGGGTCAACTGAGTGGACAGGGGTAAGTGAAATGTTTCAAAGCACAACTTTATTTTTAATAACATTCTTTATTGTTTAGACAAAAGCTAATTTTGGCTTCACCATTTATTTATTGCTAAAATAAATTCAAAGCAAGTATGCAGTTTCTTTTATACTAGAGCAAACCAGGAAATCAAGACACAATTACCATCATCAAATCTTTTTTTTTTTTTTTTTTTGATACTGGGGAATGAACCTAGGGTGGCTTAAGCATTGAGCCACATCCCCAATCCTTCCTTTTGATCTTTTATTTTGAGAGGCAGTCTCGCTAAATACCTAGGGCTTCACTAATTTGCTGAGACAGGTCTCGAATTTACAATCCTCCTGCCTCAGCCTCCTGAGCCACTGGGATTATAGGCATGTGTCACCATACCTGGCTCTCCCATCATCTTCCATCTCTACCATCATCTTCTAGACAACAACATGTCCATAAGTTTGGCCTGAAGAAACTCAGATTCTACCAGTTTTTGAGGCATTCCATATTTAATTAGTGTAGGCACTGCAGGTACTTTCAATTGGTTTCTGAAATCATCATTTGGATCTCTCCAGCAAGATTTTTCTCTTGGCAGTGGGTGAAAATACATCCTTCACTAATATGCTTCAGCCCCTCTTGAACAACTGGTTCAGCCTGCACACAGTAGGGATACTAGCTTTTCCCTTCAGAGTCCTTAGTACTCGTAAAGTAGGAGAAAATGGTCTTGTCTGTTGTGCTGCTTCACAGCCTGATTGAATTCCTCAAAACGCAACATGCTCACTTCCTTGTAGGTAGACATGAGTACTGTGCATTGCATGGTGCTGGAAGAGCCTTCTCTCAAAGCATAATTTTAAAATACTTTGATATTCAGTCCAGTTACTCAGGAGGCTGAGGCAGAAAGTTCACAAGTTTGAGGTCAGCCTGGGCAGTTTAGCAAGACCTGCCTCAAAATTAAAAAAAAAAAAAAAAAGAATTGAAAACAGGAATGGGGATGTAGCTTAGTAGTAAAGTGCTCCTGAGTTCAAACTTCAGTACCTAAATAAATAAATATTGAATAGTTTTGATACTGAAAATATATGTATATTAGCTATAGAAAATATATAAAAACAAAACACAATAGTAACCAAAACTCTAAAGAAAATATAAATTAATATAAAATAATTCTAAAGAGAAAACCTTAAACTTATATAATACAGAAGAAGACATGCTGAACAAATTAGGAGATATTCCATGCTCTTGGATGGAATCAGTTAATATTACAATGCTGTCAACTTCCCCAAATTAATTTATAAATTCAGTGTGATCCCCATCAAAATCTCACTTGCATTTTTTAAGACCTTGATAGATTTAAAACTTATGTGATGATATAATGAAGATAATCTTAAAAGAAGACTAAAGAGGAAAAAAAACCACCCTATCAGATGTTAAGATACATTATAAAACATTAAAACCAATGTGGTATTAGTGCAAGACTAGACATAGACACACTTATACATATCATAATATGGATATGATAAAGTTGGCATGGCAAATCAATGGGAAAAGGAGGAATTTTTAGTATTTGATGATGGAAAATCTGGCTTACTGTGTGAAAAAAAAAAACTATCTTCACCTATCACCACTTGTAAGAATGAATTCTAGCTGGGTGTGGTGGTGCATGCCTGTAATCCCAATGGCTTCGAAGGCTGAAGCAGTAGGATCAAGAGTTCAAAGTCAGGCTCAGCAATGGCTAGGCACTAAGAAACTCAGTGATACCTTGTATCTAAATAAAACACAAAAATAGGGATGGGGATGTGGCTCAGTGTTTGAGTGCCCCTGAGTTCAATCCCTGGTACAAAAAATAAATAAGTAAAAAAGAATGGATTATGGATTCTAGATGGATTAAGGCCTATATTTGAAAGGTGATACTATGAAATTAATGGAAAAAAAGGAGGAGAATATCTTTTTGAGTTAGGAAGGGTAAGTACTTTAAAAATAAAATCCCCAGGGCTGGTGATATGGCTCAGTAGTAGAGTGCTTGCCTAGCATGTGCAAGGCACTGGGTTCAATCTCCAGCACCAAATAAATAAATAAATTAAATCTCTAAACCTCAAACTACAAAGTGAAACTTGTAATCCCAGCTACTAAGGAAGCTCAACAGAAAGACTGTAAATTCAAGGCCAGACTAGACAACTTAGTGAGACCTGTCTCAAACTAAAAATTAAAAAAGCACTGGAGACATAGCTCAGTGGTTAAACACCCCTGGAGTCAATGCCCAGTACTGTAAAAACAAGTAAGTAAACAGCCAAACAAAACAAAAGAAAAAGCCCACAAAGGGAAAAAAAAAACTGATGAATTTTATTTCATCAAAATTAACAATTTCTGTTCAAAGAAGTCTAACATTTTCAAAGTTACAACAGAATATTTACAATGTCTGAATCTGACTAATAGCTAGACTCTGTTAGAAACTCCAGTAAATTAAAATGAAATCCATAGGAAAGATAGGAACTTCAACATAAAATATGAGCTGTTAAGCAAGCAATTTACAGAACAGGTGTTTAATACACATATGAAAGGATGCTAAAAATGCATTAGTATACAAAGAAATATAAGCTAAACCAAAATACTGAGTCACACCTGTTAGACTGGCAAATACTAGAAGGCTGGAAAACATCAAATCTCAATGAGGATGCAGGCATATAGAAATCCTTATATGTGGTCAAAGTATGGGACTGGTACAGCCATCCTGGAGAACCATTTAGAAGAACTGGTGTCCAATGTGAAACTAAATATATATGTACACTTTAGGATACAATCGTTCTGCTCTTGGGTGTATGTTCCAGAACAAATTCTCTCTTGGTACAGTGACATTCACCTGTAATCCCAGCTATTTATGAGGGTGAGGCAGGAGTATTCCAAGTTCAAGGCCACCCTTGTCAACACAGTGAGTCCTTGTCTCAAAACAAAATGAAAAAAAAAAGGAGAGGGGATTTGGGATGCAGCTTAGTGGTAGAGTGTTTGTCTAGTATGTATTAGGTCCTAGGCTCAAGTAAGCAAACAGACAAAAGAAAAAAAACCTTATTGCAAAACAAATCCTCATACAGGTCAATAAGGGGACATGTACAAGGATGTTCACTGAAGTATTATTTGTACCATTGGGGAGCTAGAGACAATCATGCTGTCCATTGAATATTTAGGGGAAATGCAGCAAAAGTGCCCTAGTTACCATGAGGAGGTAGAAGCAAGGGATTAGAAGTATACATAAAAACAGAAGAATGGATGAAAAAAGCAATAGAATGAGATATCATTACTTAAAATAAAATATACAAACACAAAGCATCATCAAGGAACAACTTGATATTATGTGCCTCCTGAGGTGATACAATATGAAATAAAGGATATTTTCTATGTACTCCTCTTGCTGAAAACATTTAATCTGAATCTAACCATATTGAAAGAAAGCATGATCCCATAATGTGGGACATTATACATAACAATGAGCCTGCAAGATAATCTCAACTTGAAGCCAGCTTGAGCAACTCAGTGAGACCCTGTTTCACAATGCAATAAAAATGATTGGGGATGTAGTTTGTGGTAGAGAGCACTTGCATAGAGTGTGTAAGGCTCTAGGTTAAATTCCCATATTGAAGAAAAAGGAAAGGAAAAGTACAACTATCCTGGACTCCTCAAAAATATCAATGTCATTTGAAACACACAAAAAATATAGGGAGAAGAAAGCCAGGTGTGGTAGCACATGCCTGTAATCCCAGCAATTTATGAGGCTGAGGCAGGAGGATCACAAATTTGAGGTCAGCCTCAACAGCTTTAGCAAGATCCTCAGCAACTCGGTGAGACCTTGTCTCAAAATAAAAAATAAAAAGGGCTGAAGATGTAGCTCAATAGTAAAATGCCCATGAGTTCAATCCCCAGTATACTCCCTGAAATAGGGGGGAGGTACAATAAAAAACCCACAAAGATATAGGGGTCTGAGCTAAACTCTGAGCCCTTGGCTATATTTGATATTACTGAATAACTGCTAAATTTTCTTAAGTGTGATAGTGGTATTGTGATTATGTAGAATATTTGGCAAAATAGTAAGGGCACATGGACTTTCATTATACTTTTCTTCTAACTGTCCTGAATTTTTTTTTTTAAAGGATTTTTTTTTTTTAAAGAGAGAGTGAGAGAGGGGAGAGAGAGAGAGAGAGAGAGAGACTTTTTTAATATTTATTTTTTAGTTCTCGGCGGACACAACATCTTTGTTGGTATGTGGTGCTGAGGATCGAACCCGGGCCGCACGCATGCCAGGCGAGCGCGCTACCGCTTGAGCCACACCCCCAGCCTGTCCTGAATTTTGAAAAATTAAAAATTTGAGGAAATATATGCATCTAAAACAATACATCTATTGCAAGGTGGCAAATGTAAAGATATGCATAAAATATCTTAGATTGACTGTGTATAGGAGGGAAATTAAAGTGGGAAGTAGAGATGAAAGTCATTTTAAGTAAAAACAGAAACCTTTCATTAAAATAATACATATTCATCATATAAATGGAAAACACAGAAAAGCACAAGGAAGAAAATTAAATTCACTGATAATCTCATTTTCTCCATCAGCAGTTCTCAAAATGTGGTACCTAGACTAGCAACAATAACAGCTTCTTCTTCGTTGTCGTCATCATCATCATCATCATCATCATCACTACCACCATGCTTGGGAACTTGTTAGAAACGCAAATTCCTGGGTCCTAAACCCCCTAAACCAGACTTACTGAACCAAAACTCTGGGTGTGGGGCCCAGTAATCAGTAATCCAGTGATTCTGATTCTAGCCAAAGTTAGAGAAATAGTGATCTAGATTCAAACTATTATTAATACTTTGTTGTAGATCCTTTGAGTCATTTGAAAAAATATTATTTGAGGCATTCAAATAAGTATAGAGAATAATGCAACACACACCCATGTACCTACTACTCAGCTCAGAAGATAAAATATTAGACAAAACAGTTGAAGTCTCCTGTGCATCTCTCTCTCTTTCTGTTCCTATTTTCTTCTCCAGAAATAATCACCATTCTGTTTTTGGTATTTCTATTTTAAAAATACCGTTTCAACAACTTGGGAGACTGAGGCACGAGAACTACAAGTTTGAGGTCGGCCGGGGCAACTTAGTGAGACCATGCCTCAAAACAGAAAATAAGGTCTAGGGATGTAGTTCAGTGGTAGAGTACCCCTTGTTCAATCCCCTGTACCCCCCCCCCAAATATGTGTCTACATAATCTATAAACAGCATAGTACATTATTTGAGATTTAAAACTCTATGTAAAAGTAGTTTCATACTTTGTGTATTCTTCTGCAATTTGTATTTATCTTGGCATTATTTTTGAAATTTATCTGGGTTCATGCATGCAACTCTTACTCATTCTTTGTGTGTGTGTATGTATTTTTTTGAGACAGATTCTTTCTCTGTTGCCTATGCTGGCCTGGAATTGGTGATCCTCCTGCCTCAACCTGATTCATTCATTTTCAATGTTGTATAGTATTGTGTTGTATGGCTATAGTACAATTTCTTTATTCATTCTCCTATTGGTGACATTCGAATTTTTTTTCTCCACTACAACAGTTCTGCAAAGATTACTCTTGCACATGCCTTCTTGAGCATATGTATAAGAATTTCTTCAGGATTTAACGTGTAGGGGAGATCTTCTACCTATCTCCAACAGGAGAACTGTTGGATCCCAGAGCCATCTTCAACTATTCACGCAATTTGTAATTGTTTTCTGAATCAATAGTACCAATTTTTATTTCTATCAAAGATTTGATTACATTTGTTCTCTACTGCATTTTCTGTGTACTAAGGATTTTGTTTAAAAAGTCCTTCCCCAAATCAGGTACAGTAGTGCAGGCCTATAATCACAGCTACTCAGGAGGCTGAAGCAGGAGGACCTATAAATCTGAGGTCAGCTTAGGCAACTTGGTGAGAACTTGGGTCAAAATATAAATAAAAAGGGTTAGTGGTATTGCTCAGTAGTAGAGTGCCCCTGGGTTCCATTTCTAGTACCACTCCCCTCAAAAAACCCTTCCCCAGTTAAAGGCCACAAAGGTATTTTCCTGCACATTTTATATTAGCTTTATAGTTTTACCTTCTTATTGGCAGTCCACCTTCTTATGTAGAATAAGTAGAGATCTAGGGTTTTTTTTTGTGTGTGTGTTAAATTTCCCAATGCTATCTATTAAATTGTTCATTTTCCAATGATTAGAGATATAGGCTTTAAACTCACCCGTTTTGTCAAATTTGCTGAAACCAACCTTGTACCCATTTTGTGCTAGGTATGATTGAGAACTGGAAGACATATGGTCCCTAATCTCAGGGAGTTCACTCTACTGTGGAGATATAGTCACATAAACAACTACAGTACAATATTCAGTGAGGTGTTAGGTTAACAGTTATATACAAAGTGCTCTGGGTTTTTACTCAACTGTGAAAGTTCATAGCAACTTCACAGAAGTGATAGGAGTTAGGTCTTTCAAAAAACTGAATTTGCAAATGCGGGAGAAATGTGAAGGTGGCCAGGGCTAGTTTGGTGTCCAAAGGAATTTTTATGCCTCTATGGGGAGAGGCTACAAGTCTTTCATGGATATAGGGCTAGGGAGTGAGATTAGCATGTGCTAAGGGGTAGGAGGGCTGAGGAAGTCATTTTCAGCAGATGTGCTTAAAGTGGAGGAACATACCCTCCGGGTAAAGCCCCACCTACCCTCTGCCCCCTCCGGAGGTCTAGATTAGAGGAAGAGGAGGGGCTGGAATTAGATTACCAAGGAAAAGCCATTTCAGACTATTTACTGTTTTTAGGGGTATACCCACTCTCCAACCATGTCATGTGCTCCTCGAAATGGTTTCTGAAAAAAAAAAAAAAACCCTTACTTGGTCCCACTTCAGAGACACAAATTCATTCCTTCCGCAAACGCTGCTCCGCAATTCAGGGAAGGAGGGAGGAGGGTCAGCATATGGGTGGGAGAAGCTCCCAAGTTATTCCTGGCTCCTTCTCGGGCAGAGCCTGGCCACGGATGTGAACTTCTGCAGAAAGTTCTGGGAGTGGCTGCCTCAGGGTTCTTCTGGAGCCCTGTGAACTGGGAAGGTTGTTGGGAATTGCTAACCCAATTCATTTCAGGTGGGAAATTCTCGGCTAGACATGTGACCCAGGCGGCCATTTTCTCATACCCTGCCGGTCGCCATCTTCCAGGCAGACAAAGAACCCCCTCCCCTGCCTACATCCGAGGCAGGCTGAGTTATTTCCCGACCACTAAGATTTGGGAACATGCTGATTTAATCCTAGAGAGAGTCCGGTATACAAGATTCTGTCTTACAAGTAGGTTACATGACCGTAGGAGGAAATCCGATGATTCCCCTTACCATTTCCCCGCCCCCTTCCCCACCCCCGCTATTTCTTAATCTACGAGGCAGTCAGGAGGCGGGGCCGGCGTGGGGGCGGGGAAGGCACCGGAAGGTGAGAGTAGATAATTTGAGACCCCGCCTCTGAAGAGGACGCGCAGCGGGCGGAACCCAGCTCGGCGACGGAATCACGCCTCGCGAGGCTGAGATCCGGAAGTCGGAACCTAGCCGTACAAGCGCATGTCCTCCGTCCTGGTAGTTGTGCTACCCTCTCCTCTGTGATCCCCGCCGGAAGTGTAGGTAAGAGACTCTTCTCCTCTTTTCTCTTGGTGAGCGCTCACCCAAGCCGGCAGCGCCATAAGGATCGACTATTTGAGGTGAAACCAGAGATGCCTGCCAGCTTGGAATAGAGAGGTAAACGGCTGGCTCTTTTCCAGAGTAGATAGGCCCGGAAGGAGGACAGGGATAGTTCCGCACGTGGACATGCGCCAAACTGAATTCTCGCGGGGTTGAGGCTTTGCTCCACCCCATCTAGAAAGGTGTAGACCCCGGACACACTGCCGAGAGGCACAGACCTCACTTGTATGGAAAATCGTTGATGGCCCTCCGCCCCTCGGGATAGTGAGTCTCTGTTTCGCATTACTCCCTTCAGTGTTAGGTGGATATCAACCCGCCAAAGGTGTGGCGACATCGTCCCCACCATATAGGGACACAGTGGCCAATACAGGGCTGAGTGGCATAGACCTCTCCTGGTTTAAGACACAGATCCTAATTGAGGCACCTCATCCCCCAGGACAGGCTTTGATGTATCTCCCAACCATTATTTCTGAGCTGAGAAACATGTGAAGCGTTAGGGAATCTCTTTTCCTGATGTAGACCCAGTGACCCATGCAAGTCTCCACTTCTGCTGAGTAACAAAAGCCCCGCCCCCACTGCACTGCTGCAGAGCTGATAAGATCACCCCTTCCTGGAGTGGTTAGAGGCACCGGCCTCAGCAAAAGGAGAACCTTGCAAATTACTCCTCCTTCCTGTGCTAGAGGGAGTCCTAATTGTGGAGAATTAAACCCAACCTCTGCACCATATAGTAGCGCTGATTTACTGTATTTGTAAAGGCCCACCCCAAAGTGCCTCACAGCAAATATGAACGGATGTTAATATATGAGGAGGTCGTCAGTGGAGCCCCTCGAGGAATCCCCAGCTAGGAAGACTCAGATTTTTATCCTCTCCTTGTGAAATAGACACAGAGACCTCCTTCCAAGGACTTATAATTAAATGTAGCCAAGGGAGAGACCTCACTAGAGCAGAGGTGCAGTTCCCCCACCCTGTAAAATGGTAAGAGGTAGCAAAATCACCAATCACCCTATAGTGCAGTGCACATAGGCTTCCTCCTCCTTATCCAAGGTACAGGAACTCAGATTCATTTCTCCTCACCCAGGGTAAAATTAACAAGACACCCCCTATCTGTCAATATATGAAGAGATAGATCCACATAAAAGTTCCACCATCCATGGAAGGTTTCAGAACAGCCCTCTGCAGGCAAGGTGTATATCCTACTCATTCAAAGCTGCACATTTTCCCTCTATTAGTTTGGTATTGGTGTCATCTCATGGTGAAATCAGGCATATCAGTGCTGCCCCATAGCCCTTTCCAGGGTAGAAAGACCTAGAACCCCTCCCCTCTCTTCCTAATAATTTGGAGATACATTCAATTGTACTTCTCTCCCATGTACCAGAAGTGCATTCAGCCACTGCTGGTTTCACATTTCTCTGCACCCCAGAGTAGAGGGACAGATGACAGCTCCCCTGAATTGACAAGGTGTACACCCTAGTCACACATGCAGGCACAGATTTCCCTGCTCTAAAATTTTGCACTGACCTCATTCTCATGGACACATAGGTAAGAGGCCCCTTTTCCTCAGGGTAGACTCCTGGAATCTATCCCCACCATTACTTCAACCAGGGTAGATGAGGGACAGGGCTTCCTTCTTGGGAAAAGAAATATCACCCCAATTCATGAAAAAAACAGACATGCCTGCTCCTCTCCCCTCAGTGTGAAGGGGTTTACTCTAGTTCCTTATTTAGGGTATAATTTACAAAATGGAGGAATAAGGATCAAGGACTCCATTCAATCCATTGAGATATCGGCTCCACTCAGGAAAAGGGTCTCAGATATACCCCTCCCTTTGGATAATGTGACACTGTGTGTACTCAGCCATATTAGAACCTAGTTCTAGGATAGCCCCTTCTCCCAGCACCTATAGTTGTTAGGGCTTTTTAATCATGTTCTCTGACATTTCATTTTACTTTTAGGGGGCTTGGGGCATTGTGGTTCCCAGGTCTGTATAAATTGCTTCTTCTCCCATTCTGATAGGAAAAAAGTGGGCATATTTGGAATTACCCATTTTCAAGCTGGACTGATACATCGTGATGAAGCACAGACACAGTGAGTTTTTTTTTAATTAACCCCTCCCAATCTTATGCTTTTAGTGAATATTCATAGAATTTCATAGTGACTTTTAAAAATTGCTCGGTATTTTCCAGATCATTCAGAATGTGTGTAAAATGTGGTATAATGGCTGCCCTCCTGACTTCCTTGTAAGAAATGCTTCCCTTATCCACCATTCCCTTTTTACAGGTGAGAAAACTGAGGTTCAGCAAGGTTAAGTGACTTGATCTTAGGTGAATGGCAGTAAATACTATATGGCACTGCCTAATATGCCTAATATTTTTCTTTATGAGTTATACCTTTAAGTTGGTACCATAAGTTGTACCAGTGTTAAGAGCATAGACTCTGGAGCTAGACTGGGTTTGAATCTCAGCTTTCTCACTTGCTAATTCTGTGACTGTGGGCAAGTTACTTAACTATATTCTCCTTATCTACAAAATAGAAGTAATTAATTATGGCATCTACCTAATTGCAATTATTGTGAGGATTTTTATTTTATTTTTATTTTTTTTGAGACGAGATCTTGCCATGTTACCTAGCTCGCCTCAAACTTCCAGGCTCAAGTGATCCTTCTGCCTCATCCTCCCAAGTAGCTGGAAGCTTAGCATAGTGGCATATGCTTGTAATCCCAGTGACTCAGGAGGTAACTCAGTGGTTAAGTGCCCTTGGGTTCAATCCCTAGTACCAAATATAAATAAATAAATAAGCAAATAGATAAATAAAATTTAGTCTTTTTGTTTCTCTTTGGAATCTGGCCTTTCAGAGGATGCATATACTATGCTACCCACAAATTGTTGTCTGGCTTCTCCTGACCTTTGGATTTTTCTTTTTATTTTGTTGGTACTGGGGGTTGAACTCAGGGGCACTTAAACACTGAGCTATATCCCCAGTCCTTTTTTGTATTTTTTATTTTGAGATAGGAGTCTTGCTAAATTGCTGAGATTGGCCTTGAATTTGCAGTCCTCCTGCCTCAGCCTCCCCAGCTGATGGAATTACAGGTGTGTGCCACCACACCTGGCTAGGGTTTTTCTTAACTCTAAAATAAGACATGTGGACAAATTGTTATTCTTTGTGCCTTAGGACTTTCTGCCTCCCCTCCCCTCATTCTTCAACTGAGTAACTATTGATTTTCAGATTTCAGTTTATTCATCACTTCCTCTGGGAATCCTTCTCTGATAACTTCCTTCCTTGGTTTCTACTCTGTGCATCCAAAGAAACTGGGCCTATTGACCAGGGTTGTCTCCACCACTGTACTGTTGACTTCTCATCCTTGTCTGATTCATCATTGTGTCCCAAGGGCCTGGCATGATGAGGCATAGTTGTATAAAGTTGTATATAGTGTATGCCAGGAAGTAGAGTGACTCAGTTTGTAGTGCTCATTCAGTTCCCTCTCCTACCATGATGTATGAAGCCTAGAAGGAGAAAACAAATATGTCACACAGATTCCTGCATAAAAGAAAAGAAAAGGACTTTTGGACAAATGCACTTCTGGGCTTCGCTGCCTTTATCTTGCCATGGTCCACAAAGAAAATGACAACATTTGGATAACACACTTGGTGGACTGGACAAGAATTGTGCAACCATTGTACAGTCTATTGATCCTATGCACCAGTGGTTCTGTATTCTGTGTGAATCATGGCCCTGCCTATGTAGAGCTTGGTGGAAAAAACAAATTTGAATATATTTTCTTTATAAGATAATAAAAATTTTATCAAAAATCAAACTTTTAATATCAAGAACAAATAATATTTATAAGTAGCACAAGAACAGTGAACAAAATTAATTATTCTTTATTTAGCAACATCTACTACCAGATAATTAAAATACTGATAATGATGAAAAAGACAATAATTAGGTGGTTGCAATAAAGTCATATTTTATAAAATATGTACATGTAGAAATCTAGACAGTTTAAAAAATGAGGAAATATTGTATGGAAAAATTATTTGGAACAAGAATGTTGTATGGAAAGACCATTAGACAGAAAGATTTTCAAGATTTGTTAAGTGGAAAAAAAAAAGCAACTTGTTGATAGAATAGAGTGTTAACTTTTTTTAAAAAAAAATTAACCACTGTTAAATTCTTTTTTTTTTAAAGTTTTTAAATTGTCAATGGGTCTTTATTTTATTTATTTCTGTGTGGTGCTGAGAATTGAACCCACTGCCTCACACATGTGAGGCAAGCACTCTGTTGCTGAGCTATAATCCCAGCCCCACAGTGTTACCTTTTATGGGAGAAAATAGAAATAAGAGTATATGTGTATATTTGCATAAAGAAACTGAATAATGCCCAGTAAGATGGTTTCTTGTGACAGTGAAGGGACTGTAATGGATAGTAGCAAATGTGGGAGAGAAGTCTTTTAAATACATTTTTATTTTTGTGTTGCTGGGGATTGAACCCAGGACTTCATATATGCTAAGCAAATGCTCTACCACTGAGACATACCCCTTATCTGAAAATATACTTTTGATTTTGGAGCTATGTGACTATTGTTAAAAATAAAGAATGATGGGCTGGGATATAGCATGGTGATAGAATGCTTGCCTAACATTCATGATTCCCTGGGTTTGATTTCCCAGCTCCAGAGAGAAAGAAAGAAGAAAAATAAAGCTATAAAACTACATTAAATGGTAAAAGTTAAATTGAGTATAAAAACTTTTTATAGTGCACACAAAACAGGACTTTCATTGGTAAATTGCAACTAAAATTACCAGACTAACTGGGATGATTACTGGGAAAGATGAGGGGGAGGTGCTGTGTTCTGAACTGGGCATACATAGTTAGGACCCAAATAATAATAATAATAATTAAATCTGGAAAGGTAATTGAGGAATCCTATAAGGAATGTTCAAATACATTTTTTCCCCTCTGGTACTTGGGATTGAACCCAGGGGTGCTCTGCCAATTAGCTACATCCCTGGCCATTTTTATTTTTTATTTTGAGATAGGGTCTTGCTAAGTTGTCATGTCAAGGCTGGCCTAAAACTTGTGATCCCCTGCTTCAGCAGCCTGAGTGACTGGGATTACATTCTTTTGGTGGAATTACATATCAAATCCAGGGTCTTATGTTTGGTAAGCAGCTGTGCTCCTGCTGAGCTACATCCCTAACTCAAATATAATTTTTTTGTAATACTTGAGATTGAACCCAGAGAGTCTATACCACTGAGCCACATCCCAGCTTTTTTTTTTTTCTTTTTTAAATTTTGAGACAGGATCTCACTAAGTTGTCCAGTCTGGCCTTGAACTTAAAAATCCTCCTGCCTCAGCCTCTGGAGTAGTTGGGATTACTGGCGTGTACCACCATACACCATGAAATAAAATCATTTTTATTTTATTTTTTCTCTCTACATTTATTATTTTTATTATAGGGGTACATAATTATGGGATTTGTTTTTACAAATTTATACATTGACACAATGTAACAATGACTCGAACAAGCTCCCCTCCTCCCTCCTCTCCTTGCTCCCCTCCCTCCCCTCCTCCCTCCTCTCCTTGCTCCCCTCCCTCCCCTCCTCACTCCCCTCCTCCTATCCCCCTGGTCCCTTTCCTCTACTGATATCCCTTAGATTTTCATGAGACCCTTGCTCCCCTCCCAGTGCAATTTTTTTTTACATCCATCCATCCATCCGTCTGTCTGTCTGTCTATCTATCTATCTATCTATTTATTTATTTTTATGTGGTGCTGAGGATCGAACCCAGGGCCTTGCATGTGCTAGCCAAGCGCTCTACTGCTGAGCCACAACCCCAGCCCCTCCCAATACATGTTTGAGTAGGTACATGTTTGAGTGGTTATTTAAAGGGGAAGTACACACACACACACACACACACACACACACACACACACACACGGCATTGAACCTGGGATGCTTTTTGCACACTGAACTGCATTCCAAGTTTCTGATTTTGAGACAGGTTTTTAATATGTTGCTGAGGGTCTCACCAAGTTGCCGATATTGGCCACAAGCTTGAGATCTTCCTGCCTAAATCCTGCCCCCAATCACCGAGATTACAGTTGTGCACCACTGTGCCTGGCAAAAGGGGAGTGTTTCATTACGTTAAATGCTTATGACCATCAGTTTTATTGGTACAGGTGTATAATGTTGACAGGTTGTTCAACAAACACTGGCAAATATATCTCAGTGAGGTGATGGAAGGGCAAGGGAACTGAGGCTTTATGTGAGAGCATGATTATACTGGTAGAATGTGGAATGTTAGTTGGACAGAGGTGGGGGTGACTGAAGAATAAAGAGCTAAACAGATTGCTGGGGCCCCTGATGGTTCATTTCTGTAGAAAGTTATATGAATTTGAAGATAGGAGAGAGGGATATCTGTGACTGCTTGTAGAAGTCTGAGCGATTATAGGTGATGCCTCTATAGGTATAACCAAATGGATGGGTGGTGAGTAACTGAGATGGAGTGGAGATACCTAGAGGTGAGGATGTCAAGGAAATGGGAAACCCCAGGTTATTGGAATAGTTACTCAGTCATCTTCAAAGTTATCCAGGTTGATGGTGACACAGATTGGGTTGAAAGTAAAGCAGTGATCCAGGTACTTTAATAAATCAGGAAAAGTGACAATTAGGTGACAGATACTGCAGCAATGTGGGGTCCTCAAAAAGCAGGGTTTAATCCTACTTTTTTCTTTTCCTTTTTAACAAGAAGTAATAGTTACAGACTGACAATTGTAAGTCTGGAGGATAGGTCTTTTATCTACTGGCCACAAAATAACAGTGTTCCAGACAGAAGCACCACTTTTTGAGAGGCCTGCAAGTGAAGCATTGTTATTGGGAAAGTGAAGTCTCAAGGCAGGAGGCTGAGGAATGTTCCCAAGGACAGGTTGAAGAATTAGGGTAGTGTTGATCACCTCCATGGGATTTTTACTCAATAATTTCCATCTGTCTAACTTCCCTGGAAACTGAGTGCCTATGCTGGCTGGATACAGGCACACAATGAAAGAAAATACATCACACTGAAAAGAGAAAAGCATCTGCTTCAGAGGGAAGAAGTAAAGGGAGGAACAGTGAAGAGGAAAAGGGAGCCGTGCTGTCTCATCATTCCCAGTACTGCAGCACTCATGAGCCTCTGTATATTGGTTTATTTTTATTATAGTGGTACATAATGATGTTTTTATATTGAATCATGTGGCGTTTGATGACAGGGTAGAGGGAGAATGGGATAGATGAAGTCAGTGCAAAGGTGGGTGTACAGGGTATAGGGGAAGTATAGGTACCTAGAGCGTGGGAAATGAGGGATGAGAGATGAATGAATGGAGAGATCAGTTTTAGAATATCCATGTGAGAGTTGGTGGGTTTTGGCCTAGATGTTGGATATAGACATTGAGGCTCAGATTTTTTTTAAAAAAAATCTTCAGCCTGGTGCATTGGTGTACATTTATAGCCCCAGCTCCTTGGGAAGATTGCTTCAGTTAGGGTTTGAGACCAGCCTGGGCAACATAGCAGACACTTCATCTCAAAAACAAGCAAATAGAAACAAAATTGTTTAGGGTCATATAGCTATGTAGTTGGTGAGCCAGAATAAGTACTGCCATCTGCCAGCTGCAGTATGGTGGCTGTTTTCTTTCTGAAGCTGTTGATAAACCAATATACAGAGGCTCCTGCGAGTGCTGCAGTAGTGGGAGTGATGAGATGGCACCCCTTCCCCTCTTCTCTCAATGTTCCCCCCTTCACTTCTTCCCTCTGAAGCAGATGCTTTTCTCTTTTCAGTGCGATGTATTTTCTTTCATTGTGTGCCTGTATCCAGCCAGCACAGGCACTCAGTTTCCAGGGAAGTTAGACAGATGGAAATTATTGAGTAAAATGGCCAGACCTGGTTCATTCTAATCCTCACATTCTTTTTTGTTGCAACATGAGTACTTTGTAAGAAAAGGAGACATGGTTTCTGTTTTTGTTGTATATGTTTTTTTTAATAGGGAAATTCAACACATATTCATTATGGTAACTAAATTATCTGGTCGAATTTCTACATATTTTTGATCAAATTTCTACTATTTTATTTTTATTGTTGATTTCCTGTTATTGCTTCATTTGTTTATGTTTTGCTCAATTGATAAAGTTTTAAAATAATCCTTCACCATCAAATTATACAGCTTTTGCACAGTAATGGAAATGATTAGGAATGTGAAGAGAGAACCTACAGAATGGGAAACATTTTTGATAACTACTCTTCTGACAGAGGATTAACGTCTATAATATATAAAGTAACTCAAAGAGCTTTACAGCAAAAAATCAAATAACTAAAAATGGGCAAATGAATTAAACAGATACTTCTCAAGAGAAATAGTGATGGCCAACTATATATGAAAAAAATGTTCAACATCATTAGCAATTAAGGAAATGAAAATCAAAACTACACTTGAGATTTCATGTCATACCTGTCAGAATGGCAGTCATCAAGAATACAAATAATAATAAATGCTGGAGAGAATGTGGAGGAAAAAGGAATACTTTTATGCTGTTGGTGGAATTGTAAATTACAGCCACTATGGAAATCAGTATGAGGTTCCTCCAAAGGCTAGGTATAGAACTGCCATATGACCCAGCTATACTACTCCTCAATATTTATCCTGAGTAATTAAACTTATCATACTATAGTGGTACATGCATATTCATGTTTAAATAGCATAATTCACAATAGCCAAACTGTGGAACCAACTCAGGTGTCCAGTGGTTGAATGAATAAAGAAAATGTGATATATACACACAATGGAAGCAAAATAAGTCAAACTGAGAAGGTTAAGGGTTGAATAATAGCTTTTTTTTGATATTGAAGATTGAACTCAGAGGCACTCAACCACTGAGCCACATCCCCATCCCTATTTTGTATTTTATTTAGAGACAGGGTCTCACTGAGTTGCCTAGGCATCTTGCCATTGCTGAGGCTGGCTTTGAACTCATGGTCCTCCTGCCTCATCCTCCCCAGCCATTGGGATTATAGGCATGTGCCACTGTGCCCAACAATAATAGCTGTTTGATACTATCTTACAGAGTGAAGCTTTTAGTGTGATTTCATGTTTTTGCTTCTCTAAGCTAATCCCTAATTTTTATTTTTTTCAAGTAGTTTTACTAGAAGGGAAACAGATGGTAATCTTTGCATGTCTGAAAATGTCTTTTATTTTCACATAAGAGTCATCTATTGGTCAGATAGAGGAATTTGATTTGATATACAGTCCATTTTCTCAGATCTTTGTACAAATTCAGCATCCCTAATCTAATATTTCAAAATCTGAAATGTATTTAGTGCTGACATAATGTAACAAGTGGAAAATTCCATGCTGAAATTTTGTTTCATGTTAATTTAAAAATATTGTATAAAAGTATTTTCAGGATATGTTGTAAGGTATATGTGAAACATAAATAAATTGCATGTTTAGATTTGGGTCCTATCCCCAAGATATTTTATATGTATATGTAAATATTCCAGAATCCAAAATTCTTATTTATTATTATTTTTTCAGTACTGAGGATTGAACCTGGGGGCAATTTACCACTGAACTATATCCCCAGCTTTTTTATTTTTTGAGACAGGGTCTCACTAAATTGTTAAGACTGGCCTAGAACCTGAGATCTGCCTTCCTCAGCCTTCCCAGTAGCTAGGATTACATGCCTGTGCCACCATGTCCAGCTCCAAAACACTTCTGATCCCTTTTATTTTGGATAAGGGATACTCAACTTGCAATAGCTGTTGCAGATTTGGGAATGCTGTCTACTTCTCTCTTATTTGTTACAGGCTCCTGTTTGGAAGCTTATATGATTTTTCTCTTTAGCCATGGAATTCAGAAATTTCATCTGAATATGCCTAGGATATGTTTTTTTTTTTTGTTTGTTTGTTGTTTTGTTTTTGATTAGTCTTTTTAAAAAGATTTTCTTTTGCCATGCTGGGGATTGAATCCAGGGCTTTACATGTGCTAAGCACATTCTTTGCTACTGAGCTACACTTCCAGCCCCCTTGTTGTAAATTTTATTTTTTGTGCTGTAGGTTGAGCCCAGGGGGTCCTTTACTACTGAGCTATATTCCCAGCCATTTTTATTTATTATTTTGAGACAGGGTCTTAGTAATTTGCTGAGGCTACCTTCAAACTTGCAACCCTCCTGCCTCAGCCCCCTAAGTAACTTTGATTACAGGCATGCACTACCACACTTGGAAGCTTTTTTTAAAGTATTTTTTAGTTGTTGATATACCTTTATTATTTATTTATTTATATGTGGTGCTGAGAATCAAATCCAGTGCCTCACAAATGCTAGGCAAGTGCTTTGCCACTGAGCCACAACCTCAGCCTCAGGATGCTTTTTAATCTTGATCCTCCATGTGCCTTTTCAATCTGGATCCTCAAGCCTGTTTTTGATTTAAGGAACTTTCATATATTATTTAAGAAAGCTATTGTGTCTCCTTTTGTACCTTTTTCTCTTCCATCTTCTTTTTTTTTTCATTATAATTTCCATTTCTTTTGGATTTTTTTGTTTAAAGTAAGCTCTCTCGTTTAGTCCTCTAGCTTAATATTTTTTCTCCCACATTTCTTATTGGTGTGTTATAGTTAAATATACTGATGGTATTTGTTGTTACATATTTGTGCATGCACACAATATACAATATAACTACATAATTTGGCCAATATCACCCCCAGCACTTCTCCCTTCCTCCCCATTCCCCACCCCTTGGACCCTTTCCTCTATTGATCTCCCTTTGATTTTCATGTGATCCACCCACATCTTTTCCTTTTCCTTTCTAGCTTCCACATATGAGAGAAAATATGACCCTTAATTTTATGAGTTTGATGTATTTCACCTAACATAATGATCTCTAGTTCCATCTATTTTCCTGCAGATGTAATGATTTCATTTTTCTTTATGGCTGAATAAAATCCCATTGTGTATATATACCATGTTTTCTTTATCTGTTCATCCATTGATGGAAACCTAGGTTGGTTCCATAGTTTGGCTATTGTGAGTTGTGCTGCTGTAATCATGGGTATGCTTGTATCACTATAGTATGATGAATTTAATTCTTCAGGATAAATACTGAGGAGTGGTATAGATGGGTGGTTCTATGCCTAGCCTTTGGAGGAACCTCATACTGATTTCCATAGTGGTTATAATAATTTATAATCCCACTAACAGTATAAAAGTGTTCCTTTTTCTCCACATCCTTTCCAGCATTTATCATTATTTGTATTCTTGATGACTGCCATTCTGACAGGTATGACATAAAATCTCAGTGTGGTTTTTTAAAAATAACTGTATTTATTTATTTATTTATTTATTTATGTGGTACAGAGGATCGAACTCAGTGCCTTACACATGCTAGACAAATGCCCTACCATTGAGCCACAACTTCAGCTTCTCAGTTTTGATTTTCATTTCCCTAATTGCTAATGATTTTGAATGTTTTTTCATATATTTATTGGCCATCTCTATTTCTTCTTTTGAGAAGTCTGTTTAATTCATTTGCCCATTTATTAATTGGGTTATTTGATTTTTTTGTTGTAAAGTTTTTGTGTTCTTTATATATTATAGATATTAATTGTCTGTCAGAAGAGTAATTCTAGGTTAATATTAATTTGATGGTTATTGATGTCCATTCTGTTTTCTACTACATCTATTACATTTCTATTCAATATCAACTTTTGGGAATCCTTTTTTCCCCCAAGACTTAGTCCTACACATTCAAGAAACTTCTCTAGTAACAAGTTCTCCAGTAACTATAGAAATGATCCCTTAAGTTTTAGGAATCTTTCTCACACAGTTCCTTTGAAGTATCTTCTTGAACTTCCTTACAGATTTGCAGTAATATTTAAGTTCTGTTTCCTGTATTAACTCTGCTTCAGTGTGAACCACTCCATATGATAGTGGAGCCTGTTTTTTTTGTGTGTGGTAATCTCGAACCGCTCATACATTTGTATATATCTTGACCTTCCAGAACCTCCTCCCTCTCTAGGAATTCCTTTGACCCCCTTGAAAGTGGTGAGAATTAAGGGAAACCATTTTTCCCCAGGAGGCCAGCTGTGAAGGGGATGACAGATGGGACTTCTCTTTGAAGTTGGGGAAAGGCCTCTTAAGTTCCTAAGGCATGGTTTGAAAAGTGGTAGCTCTCTCTTTCTTGGATCCAAGGGAGGCAGCAGTTTAGTGAGTGGGTCAAGTCTCTTAGAGGCGATGGCTAGAGCAGAGCCAGCAGGAAGGGATAGTTCTCTCACATGCTGAGGGCATTTTTGCAGGATTAGCCTGCTGGGCATCCTCAGATCACCTTACCTTGCTTCTTGCTCCCTGATCTCACCCTGACTCTGAAATTATTGAGGTGCCCCAAACAAGGAGATTGGCACTGGAGGCTTGTAGTCACAAGCACACATTTAGGTAACTACAGAATTCTTTGAAAATTTGTTTTGAGTTTACATTGAAATAACTCTCAAAACATTATATCCTATATTTCTTTGATACTGTTGTTACTATCTGCGTCTCTGTCTTATGCTGAATCTAGATAGACACAGTGTATGAGGGTTTTTAGGTTTCAGGGTGGCCTGACCTTGATTAAGGTGTGACCAAATTTGGATAGATGTATGATGATTCCTTCCTTTTTTCTTTTTTCCTTTTTTGCAGAAAATAAAAAGCCAAGTAAAGGTTCCAAAGGCTGTAAGAAGGTAAGTTGGATCCACAATCATATGGGGTGGCTCACACTTAAGGTATGCCCATTATTGGAGATCAGGTCAGTAGATATTGGCTGACTCTGGACAGAGCACCACATTGGAATTAGTAGACCTGGCTTTTGGTGGCTGCAGCAGAGATTCAGCAGCATATATTAAGTTCCCACTATAAGCCATACATTGCTTTTTATGCTTGATTTACGTTGGTCGGGATTATTGTCATTCCCATTTTTTAAAATATATTTTTAGTTGTAGATAGGCAGAATACCTTTATTTTATTTATTTATTATTGTGTGGTGCTGAGGGTCTCACCCAGTGCCTCACATGTACTAGGCAAATGCTCTACCACTGAGCTACAACTCCATCTCACTCCCCATTTTTTAAAAGTGCTGAGGATTAAACTCAGGGCATCAGTTCATGCTGGGAAAGAGCTGTGTTGCTAAGCTATTATCCCCAGCCCTCACATCTGCTTTCTTTATTTATATTTTATGGTGTTGGGGATAGAACCCAGGACCTTGTGCCATGATAGGCAAGAGTTCTACCACTGAGCTATACTGCTACCCCAGTTCCATTTAAAAAAACTTTTAATGTATTTTTTGTGATACTGGGGATTGAAACCCAGGGACACTATATAACTGAGCCACATCCCAGCCCTTTCTTTTTTTAATATTTTTTAGTTGTAGGCAAACACAATATCTTTATTTTATTTTTATATGGTGCTGGGGATCAAACTCAGTGCCTCAAGCATGGTAGGCTAGTGCTCTACCTCTGAGCCACAACCCCAGCCCCCATCCCAGCTCTTTCTATTTTTTTTTGAGACAAGATCTTGCTAAATTGCTGAGGGTTTCTGTAAGTTGTTGGCCTCAAACTTGGTATCTTCTTGCTTTGGCTATCTGAGTAACTGGGATTACAGACATGAGCCACCATGCCTGACTGCAAACTTTAAACCACCCTCCAGAATCATATTTAGGGTGGCTTTAAACAGAATGCTGGGTGCTGCCCCAAAGCTTCTTATTTAGTAGGTCTGGCATGGCATTTAATAATTTGTATTTCTACCAAGTCCCCTGGTGCTTCTGTGGTTGGCCCAGGGACCACATTTTGGGAACTACTTGTCTAGAAACCTTTTCCCTTGGCCTTGGTAAACCTTTTAGGCTGCCCCTGCCTCCACCAGTTTCCTGGAGTTTTTAGTTAGTCCCTGCCTGGGTAAGTAAGGGAGGGTCTCTTCTCAGCCAAACAGGCAGTTCTCTAGGGATGAAGCCCTTTGGGCCTACTCCTTTCTTTCCCTCCAGAGCTACAGTCCTCTGAACAGGTTTAACCTCTGTGGGTGATTTCTTTGGGTTTATTTTCTGTTTGATTTTTTTTTTCTTCTTCTTATGTGGCGACCAGCCTATAAAGCAAAATGGAAAGAAAGCAACTTCCAAAGTGCCCTCCGCTCCCCAGTTTGTTCATTGCAATGATCATGCCAGCCGGGAGGCAGAATTAAAGAAGAAGAGGGTGAGCCCTTCTTTACCTTGGGGGAGGGGAGAGGGCCTGGTTTAAATGCTGGATCTGCAGAAGTATTGAGTGGAAGGGTAGAGGTGAGAGAAGTTAGGATTCTTGAGGCTGTTTGTGGATGGGGAAAGTGAGGGAGGGAGGTTACCTTGATATAGGATTTAGTTTTTCTGTTTGCTGACTTCCCCCTCATGTCCCCATCCATTACTCTCTGGCTTACATTCCCACTTCTCCATGGAAACCACCCCTGTTGGCTTCCCCAGTGCCAACCTTCATGCCATATTCATGGATAGCTTTTTTCTCTCATCTTAGTAGAATTCTCAGCATTTGAGACCATGCTTTCCTTGAAGCATTCCCGATTTTGACTTTGACATACCACTCGCCTGAATGTTTCCTTCCTCTTGACCAACCTTTTGCATTTCTCTCTTGCTGCTCTTCTTCCTGCTTTTTTGTTTGCTTGCTTGCTTGTGTGATTTTTGAGACTAGATGTCTATGTTGCCCAGAGTATCCTTGAAATCCTGGGCTGAAGGGATCTACCTCCTTTATCCTCCTGAATAGCTGGGAATACAGGCCAGCACCATGGCATCCAGCTTTTTCTTCCAACTTTTAAAATGAGGTTGTATCCCAGGACCTTGTCCTTTTTTCTTGTCTGGTCTTAAGTGATTCCTCTCTGCTTATAATGCAGTCTCTTAGCTTCACATACCCTCTTTTTCTTTCATTCATTCATTCATTCATTCATTCATTCATTCATTCATTCATTCATTCATTTATTTATGATACTGGGGATTGAACCTAGGGGTATTCTATGCAATGAGCTACATCCTCAGCCCTTTTTATTTATTTTTAAAAGTATTTTTCTAGTTGTAAATGGGCATAATACCTTTATTTTATTTATTTTTATGTGGTGCTTGGGGATTGAGCCTAGTGTCTCACGCATGCTAGGCAGGCACTCTACCAATGAGCTACAATCCCAGCCTTAACCCTTTTTATTTTTGAGACAAGGTCTTTCTAAGTCACCTAGGCTGGGTTCAATACTTCTGATCCTCTTGTCAGCCTCATGAGTCTCTGGGATTACATGTGTGTGCCACTGTGTCCACTCTCTTTTTATTTTTCTCTACCACTATCTCCTTCCCTTCATTTCTCCAATTTCTTCCTCTCAAGTACTCTATTTCCTGCTGTTCTTCTGTCTGCCCTCACTCTGAATCCCAGTTTCTCTTACCTCTGCCATGTAGCCCTATTTACTCTGTCATCCATTTCTCTCTTAGTATTTAGATCTAGTCAGCTCTAATCCTAGCAATCTGTTCACTTGGTAGGTTGAGGAGATGAGGGAGAAGCAGCAGGCTGCCCGGGAGCAAGAGAGAGACAGACGCAGGACCATTGAGAGCTACTGTCAGGATGTCCTGAGACGCCAGGAGGAGTTTGAGCGCAAGGTAAGAGAGCAGCCTGTGCCCCTGGGTGGGATTAGTGTGGGTTTGCTGTCACACTGCAAAAGGGACAGGAAGGGTGTGAGGTTGTTGGAGGGGAAGAAAGGAATAAGTTCAGAGAGGAAAGATTAGGGACAGGGAGGGAGGGTAAAAGGGAGATAAGGGGCCATTTTGAACCTTATTTCTGACTAGGTATCTCTGGAGAGCATCTCTCTCCCAAACTTGTGCCCAAACTGGGAGTGGTGGTAGGGTTGGGGGCTTGGAAAGGTGTGATGAGTGGAGGGGGTACAAAAGAGGGAGTAAGAGTATAAGGGGGAGGGTTGAGAGAGAGAAGCATATGGGGGGATTTCGTTTTCCTTCTGGGCCTTCTCACTGCTTTTCTGGCATCTGTTCTTGATTCAAACACAGAATATGCAATTACCAACTCCATACTTTATTCCCTGATATATAGTGCAGATTTTGGCTTCCTAATTCTATATCTACCATAGATTGTTTTCCTCACATCCCTTCCTTACACTCCACTGTGCATGCTCAGGCATCTGACTGGTGCCCAAGTATATGCATACACATAGCTAAACACATGCACCATGTGGTTCTGTTCATTCTTTTTCTAGTTTTCAACTGTGTGGGTTGGTCAAAGTTACTTTTAGGTGGAGTGAGACTGACATGGCTTCCCTAGCCTTCTGTGGTTTCCAAAGTCCTTGAGCATGTACACTTCTGTACTCTTTGTCTTTTCCCCCTTCTCCTCCCTTCTTTCCCCAATCCATTCTCTTTATTTTCTCTTTTAGGAGGAGGTTTTGCAGGAATTAAATATGTTTCCTCAGCTGGATGATGAGGCTACAAGGAAGGCTTATTACAAGGAGTTCCGTAAGGTGCAGGGATCCATTTCTTAAGACCTTTTTGGGAGGGTCCCAATCCATTTTCATTTCTTTTCCATTTCTGATTTTTCCTTACTGAAATGGAGACCTTTATTTTCATGAGCCTACATGACTACTGCCCACTCTATTCCCTGCCTTAATCCCTCTGTCCTCTGCTGTACAGGTAGTACAATACTCTGATGTGATTCTGGAAGTCCTGGATGCCAGAGACCCATTGGGCTGTCGGTGTTTCCAAATGGAGGAGGCTGTTTTGCGGGCAGAGGGCAACAAGAAGCTGGTCCTGGTCTTGAACAAGATTGGTAGGTGTTTGGCTGGATTGAGTAAGGCAGGGAAGGGGTCAGCCTTCTTGAAAGACTAGCTCATACCAGATATAGATCGAGCAACACATTGGTACTCATAACTGTCATGCCAGGTAGAAATTCTTGTTCCAGTTTTCAAAGCCAGGAATATTGTCTGAAGGTACACAAATTCATACACACACAAATGAGTGTAATGCAAGGTGGACGTGAAGTCAACCTTTCAGGTCACCATTCTTGCCATTTTTGAGCCATTTTTATGACTTGACAGTCCTGGAGAGCTCTTCTCTTCCCCAAACTGGAACTCAAAGATTGGAGTAAAAGAGCATATGGACTGAGGAATCATTCAGGTTTTTGTCTCATCCTACCTGTGTTATTTTCTCTTGAGTTATTAGACAAGTCATGTCACTTCTGAGATCTCCTATTTCTCTGTTTATAAAATGGGTCATGAATGTCCCAACCTGACAGGTTTGTTTGAGGGTTAATGTTTGGTACATGGTCAGTACTTCACAAATGATAGTCTTTCTTGTGATAGTTGTTATTTTTCTTTTTACAGTACTGGAGTTTGAATCCAGGAGTACTCTACCACTGACTACATCCTTAATACTTCTAGAGAGAGAATTTTTGTGCTATGGGAACACTTTATTAATTTTTGTACCAGGCACTAAACTTATTTTTTAAGGGTACTCTACCACTGAGCTATATCTCCAACCCTTTGAGAGGGAAAGCAGTCTTTGGCAGGCCTCTGGCACCTTGGGCACCTTGACTTGGAAGGAGGCCATTTGGGACCAAACAACTAGTTTGCACATTTTTTCCCTGAGTGAACAGTTGCCTTCAGGGAGGGCCAACTGGTCCCGTAGACACACATGCTAGGCAAATATTCTTGTCTCCTTTGTAACTCCCATCTGGAGACTGGGCAGGGACTGACAGAGCCAGTGGAGAGACCTATTGGCAGGAGGTGGCCCTACCCTTTGGTGTTTATGGATATGTCTTTGGAGTGAGCCATGGAGGTGATGTTCTCCTTGCCAACCCCATCTGTTCCTATTTTCCCCAGATCTGGTTCCTAAGGAGATTGTGGAGAAGTGGTTGGATTACCTTCGTAATGAGCTGCCAACTGTGGCTTTTAAGGCCAGCACCCAACATCAGGTCAAAAACCTGGTAAGTCTGGTATCAGGGTATCTGTCCTTTTTCAGGGTAGCCTAGGACCAGGGTTAGAGAGTTATGATGTGGAATGGGTCCTTTATCCCTTTAGTAATTGAACTGTGCCTTCAATGTTGAGCCTTAATTAGGATCCCATTTTTGTGTTTATACATGTTGTGGAGTTTCATTGGTTATATATTCATATATGAATATAAGAAAGTTATATTTTACTGTTAATCATATCATTAATATAGAAATACATTTTTTTATTATGAAAAAATATTACAGAAACATTGGTTGCTTCTAGAGAGAGAATTTGGGTGCTAGGGGAACTTTTTTTTTTTTTTCCAGTTTTGCACCAGGCATTAAACTTAGTTTTTTAATACCTTTATTTTATTTATTTTTTTTATTTTTGTGTGGTGCTGAGGCTTAAACCCAGTACCCCACACATGCTAGGCAAATATTCTCCCACTGAGCCACAAACCCAGCCCAGGCATTAAACTTAGTATTTTTTGTAGTGCTGGGAATGGCACCCAGGGCCTTAAGAATGCTAGGCAAGCACTTTACTATTGAGCTACATCCCAGGCCCCTAGTTTACCATTTTTCATTGTTATAATCTGTACTTCCACAAATTCCCTTGTACATTCTCCTTGTATGGAGGCAAGTATTGGTGTGGGTTAGGTACTGAGAAATGGAGTCACTGGGTCATACATAGGCTTTGTGCATTTTGCATTTTTCACGACATAGATGGAATTGCTTTCATAATGGCTGTCACAGTTTATCCTCCCACCAGTGGGGTAGATGAATAGGACCCCCTGTATCTTTTTTAAATACTGAGTCTTGAACCCAAGATTGTTTCATCCCTAGTCTTCCTATTTTTTATTTTGAGACAGGGTCTTACTAAGTTGCTGAGGCTGACTTCAAACTTGCAATCCTCCTTAGCCTCCTGAGTCACTGGGATTATAGGCATGCACCACCACACCTGGCTCCCTGTCCCCTTGCCAATATTTAATAGTATTAATGTTTTTATTTTTTATTTATTTAAAAAATTTTTATAAATAGACACAGTACTTTTATTTTATTTGATTTTATTTTTATGTGGTGCCAGGGATTGAACCCAGTGCCTCATTCTTGCTAGGCGAGCGCTCTATCACTGAGCCACAACCCCGGCCCCATGTTTTTATTTTTCTATTGTAGGCATGCCTGTTTTTATTCCCAGGGACATGTGATTCTCAAGTCAACATTTCCCAAACAGAAATCCCTATATAAACAGGGTTAATCTATGTTGGATTTATTTAGATAACTTTGAACTTTTATGGCTTTGAGAAATATGTTGTCTCAATATAGTCTTTTGACCTTTTTTTTTTTTCACATGGGTTTGTGTGCTGTTAGTGATCAAACCCAGGGTCTTGTGCATGCTAGATAAGCAGTCTACTACTGAGCCCAATGTTGTGGCTGTTTTGAAGGCAAAGATGTTTTGAACAGTTGTATTCCAGCTGGGCATGGTGGTGCAAATTTGTAATCTCAGACAATCAGGAGACTGTGAAGATTGCAAGTTTGAGGCCAAGGCCAGCAATTTATTAAGTCTCTGTCTCAAAATTTTAAAAAACAAACAGGACTGAATGTGCTTCTCAGTGGTATAATGCCCCTGGGTTCAATCCCCAGTACCTCAAAAAACAAACAAATGAAAGAGGAAACCTGTTGTGTTACATTTGTATTCTACCTTAAGGATATGCCAGATAGGCTTTTTGAACCTATTTCTTATTGATGGATATTTAGTTTAATTCTAACTTTGTGGCACTAGAAACAATGTTGGGGTGAGTAAGGGATGAAGAAAAGGAGGAAAGGCATTCTGGGAAGAGGAGGTGGTATTAGGAATAAAGATGTGGAGGCTAGGATGGCCTTGTCTTATGTGAGGTGTCAAGGGAATGTAGTCTGTGGTTCAGTCACCTCCTCATCCCTGTAGAGGCAAGGAGGGCAGGCATTCCTGTTGTGCACATGAGGCCTAGAGAAGGGAAGCAGGCTTTGCTTGAAATAGGCCTATGAGAGGTAGAACTGGCACTCAAACGTGGCTTATCTAGAGCCAGGATGCCTCCCTGCCCCCTTCAATGGGAAGCAAGAAACATATGTGAAGTCAGAAGCAGAGACAAGAGAAATCTGGAGATGCAAAGACAGTGGAGGGGAGTGAGTGGTAAAGAGTAGGTGTTCAGTACCTGTCTGAGAAGCCCTCTGTTTTAGGCTGAGGAGTTTGATGATCACAGGGACTTCCTGAATGTTTCCCTCTAAGTTGAAAATCTGGACTCAGATTTCATCTGCTACCTGATGCCTCTTCTGTAACAGCCCTTATTTTCCAGAATCGGTGTAATGTGCCAGTGGATCAAGCCCCTGAATCGCTGCTAAAAAGCAAAGCTTGCTTTGGAGCTGAAAATCTCATGAGGGTTCTGGGAAACTATTGCCGCCTGGGTGAAGTACGCACCCACATCCGTGTGGGTGTTGTGGGTAAGGCATGGTGAACAGTCTTGGGGTCTAGGTTCCTTCTTTGAAGAGGGATTTCATTGGGGGAAAATATGCCTTTTGGGGGAAGAAGGGAGTGGTTCAGAAAGGGTTTTCTGAGCTGTAATTTGGATAGGTGGACATGGAAAAGCATGTTCATAGTCACCACAGTGATTGAATGTTAGAACCATGGACCACATACATAGTGCCAAGCTTGGAATTGTTATCATCTCATCTTGTCAGAGCTGTAGGAAGGAGGTGTTACTGTCTCTCTTTTACAGATGAGAACACTGAGACCCAGAAAAAGGAAAAAAAAAAAGACTTGTGGAGTTAGCCCAGTGCAAGACAAGGCAGGGCTGAGGTTTAAACCTGAGCTTTTATGGAACCCAGGGTACTGAGGGAAGGATCATGGGAAGGGACTAGGGAAATCATGAGAGACAAACGAAGACAGATCATCAGGCAGAGAAAGTAAAGCCAAGATAGAGAAATGGAGAGAGAGTTGGACAGTTGAGAATGTATAGATACATAGAATAGACAGAGGAAGATGCAGAAAAATAAAACAGGAAGGCCAGATGGCAGGGTTGGTAGAGAATGAAAAATTAGACAAATTTAAATTACAGAGGGATGCAGAGAGAGAGAGAGGGATATAATGACCAAAAAGAAATACCAAAAGGGACATTGAGTTAGATTTGTGTGTACAGAAACCTACAGAGGGAGGCATAGCAAGGATAAGGACACCCCATGTATATAGAGTGCAGACATCATACCCAAAGAAAGAACATTCAGGGATGAAGGCAGACTCAAAGATATATATATACACACACACACAAAGAAAAGTACACACACACACATACACACATCTACATGTGTGGGATCTTGTACACACCCAGCAGATGCACATCTGGAGACACAGAGGGGCCAATACATGCAGACCAAGCATTTTCCACATGTATTCACCCCAACTCTGTTCTCTTAAAGCAAATAGAGTCATAGGGTAACATTCATGTGCCTAGATACACTATAACCCTCTAACACAATGTAGAGTCATCAGGAGAGAGATACATGAACATATGAACGATGAGACAGATTGTATGTGTAGAGAGAGAAACACACACAAACACACATAGGCTTAGGGAGATAAAAAGAGTTACAATGAAACACATTCAGGAAGCAAATACATAGAGGAACTCATAGAGAGGAGGCTTCCATGTCTTCAGCCCCTTCTAATTTTGGACCATCCTCTGATTCTTACTCTGGGCATGGGAGTCTCTAATAGCCATCATTTACCTGATTCACCTTAGGTATGGTCAGAAGGAGGCTGACAGAAGTTAGCATAGAGGGAATTATAGAGAGGCTGAATTGGTGGGGTGTAGAGAATCAGAAAGAACTATGGCCAGAATGAGAAATAGATGCTTAGATACAAACATACACAGAAAAAGAAAAAGAGATGCTAGAGAAATACACTGGGAGATAGACAAAAAAAAAAAAAAAAAAAAAAAAGCACAAAACAGTCATATTTTGGAATGAGAATCACTAAGAGAGGTGTATAGAAACCAAAGCACATATATGAGAGAGTAGTCTACATATGTAAATTCATGCACATGCAGAGAGAATGGTGAGAATGAGAGACCCAAGGAGGAAGAAACAAGCTATTCACAGGCTGAGAGCAGTTCACAGGTGCCACAAGAAAAGACAGCTGCACAAAGAGACTGGTATCTGGAGAGAACCCCCTTATCCCCCAGGGCAATTACACAGCAGAACAGATGGCCCTGTGTTTTACAGACGTTTCTTGATGTCCACCTTCTGTTGCATTGGGCCTATGAGGCCTTGAATTGAGCTCCTCTCCAGGCTGGTTGTGGGTAGGAGGTGGATGTCACATCTAGAGAGAAGAACACATTTACCGAGCATGTCCACAAAAGGAAGAGAGGCAGAAAGGCCCTGTAAGGGTCTTGATCAGAGCCTAGAGTGGGAAGGCAGGAGGTCAGGCTCTGTTTTTGGCTTCTCCATGGCCTGACCACTGCTCCTGCCAGGCTTCCCTCACAGAGTCTGACTTGATGTTCCTGAGGGTCATTTCTACCCTGAGTCATCTGCTGCTACTTTCTAGGCCTTCCCAATGTTGGGAAGAGCAGCCTGATCAATAGCCTGAAGCGCAGCCGTGCATGCAGTGTGGGAGCCGTTCCTGGGGTTACCAAGTAAGCACCTGCTCCTCTACTTCACAACTTCTTAACACTAAAGTTCCCTCAGACTCCTATTCCTTCAGCCCTCATCCCTTTCCTAATTTTGTACAATCCTCTGATTCTTTTCCTGGGCGTGGGAGTCCCTCATTTTCCTAGTACCCCCAGGTGTGGGACAGGCACCCTGCTGGGTCCTTATCATTAGTTCCTCCTAAGAACAGTGCAAGATTGGGCTACTCATGAGTTGCTCAGGTGCATAGGTGGAGCAACTGAAACCCAGAGAGTCAGAAGCATACTTATGGTTCTGCAGCCTGGTCCCCAGTGGCAGACACTGAATTTTAGAATCAGCCCAAGGTCTACAGGGCCCCAGACCCCACCAGCTCTACATTTTTCAGCTTCTGAAAGACACCTTCTCCTTGCTCCTTTATCCCCTCCCCCACCTCTCTAGGCTCAACCTTTATTACTAAATGTCAAGCACATGCAGTTTTTTCTTCTCTCCCACCCCAGATTCATGCAGGAGGTCTACCTAGACAAGTTCATCAGGCTGCTGGATGCTCCAGGCATTGTCCCAGGACCCAACTCCGAGGTGGGCACTATTTTGCGTAACTGCATCCATGTGCAGAAGCTGGCAGATCCTGTGACCCCAGTGGAGACTATTTTACAGCGCTGCAACCTGGAAGAGGTACACAGCAGGTCCCTTGGTGGATGCCCTACCCTACCCACTCCAAGAACTATTTTTTCTTCCTAATGACTTCTTTTCTTCCTTCCTAAACTAGATTTCCAACTACTATGGAGTTTCTGGGTTCCAGACCACTGAGCACTTTCTGACTGCAGTGGCCCACCGCTTGGGAAAGAAGAAGAAGGGAGGCTTATACAGTCAGGAGCAGGCTGCTAAAGCTGTCCTAGCTGACTGGGTGAGGTGAGGAAGGGACTGAGCATGAGGCCTGCTGGGAATCTGGCTCTACAATAGCTCATCTGTGTTTATCACAGCTGGTGTGGCTACCTGTCCTCTATCCCAAGGCAGGGGAAAATCAAGGCACGAGGGCATGTTGTGCTTGGGACTTTGTGCCAGTGATTATCCAGCAACTCATCCTATTGTTCAGAAGCCACTCTGGGTTTTCTTGTCCTTACTGTTTCTGGCTTTTGAACTTGTCCTCTTTTTGATTGATCATTATTTCTCTCAATGACCATCATCAATTTCCTTCCACCTCTCAATGCAGTGGAAAGATCAGTTTCTATACACCACCACCACCCACCCACACTCTACCAGCTCACCTGAGTGCTGAGATTGTTAAGGAAATGACTGAGGTCTTTGACATTGAAGATACTGAGCAGGCCAATGAAGACACCATGGAATGTAAGTATGGATAACTGGTTGTACTTGGTCTTCTCCTGATGGTGCCACACAGACCTGATGGCAGATCCCATTTACAATCTCCTCTTCCCTGGTTCTACTACTTGTGTTTTGTACAAGTTTAACAAGCTCAGCCTAATTTCTTTTCCTGCAAGGTAGAGAATTGTAATCTGGGCCAGGGGTTGGTTGTGATGGTGATGGTTATGAGCTTTTGTTAGGTGCAGATTCTTATCTCTTGGGACCTGGCCTGGAGTGGGTTTAGATGTTCCTTTCAAAAGCCCTTTGTCTAGTGTTGCTATAGGCTTTTCCACCACCATGGCAAATGTATTCCTAGGCTTTCCTTCTTAATGCCCATTGGCTGGTGAGGTGTCTAATTCACAAAATGGTAATGTTTGCCAAAAGGCACATAGACAGTGGCATGCAAAGGTAGCCTTGGAACCAGCTCTACTGCCCTGTTATCTAAGACACCCAGCTCTGAGTAGCTAGGTGGCTGAAAGGTTGAACTGCCTGCATTCAGTCCAAGCTTTGTTTCTTATTAGCTATATGAGGCTGAACAGTTATTTCACTTCTCCCTGTATCAATGATGTCATCTGTAAAATGGTGACAACAGCACCCATGGTAAGTGATGGTAAGGATTTATTTACTGTGTAAAAGATAGCTAGGGAGTGTAGCTCAGTGGCTTAGTGTGCTCACAGCCCTGGGTTCAATGCTTAGCACACGAGAAAGGAAAAGACATGTAGAACAGTAATTTGCATATAGTAAATAAATGCTTAGTAAATTTTAGCTATTATTAAGGTGATTATTATACAGAGGTGTGACTTTCAGAAACATTTTAGAAAGTTTCTTTTCACAAGACACTACCCTCTGAAGCCCTGGCTTTGTGGTTCTAGCCTCTTTCTGTATCCAGTCCCAAGACTCCCTGGACCCATGTGTAGACACTGTGAGGTAGTTGAGAATGTCTTGGTAACCTAGCTTCTGGTATCTGTTTCTCTTGGAGAGTCAGATATTTTCTTCTCTGGGTTTTCTAATTTCCTTTTATTACAAATGAGGACAAGAGAACTTGTTTACTTCCTTAATTATTCTCCCTGTGGCTTTAGGCAGGTCATCCTCCACCTTTCTGAACTTTAGTTTTCACTTCTCTCCGGGGGAACTTGAGAGGGATGGGAGGTCATGTTTTCAGGATAATATTGACTCTTGATGGGTGTGAGGACAAGTGGGGCTTCATCACTGAGAGTACATTTAGGCAAAAGATTGAGGTCTGGGACATAGAGAAGAGGGTGGGGGAGAGCTTAGTAGTGAAGCATTTTTGGATGAGTTGGTCCTAGTACTGGATCTTAAAGGGTGAGTAGGGACTAGGAAGAAGGGAATGGGGGCAGAACTATAGGAAGTATGAGGATAGTGTGGCACAAGGCAGTTGGCACATCTGAGATTACAGTGGAGACCAACTCCAGACAATGGGCCAGAAGAAACAGAGAGTCCTGGTCCTAGGGAGGTAATCCTGGTAGTTTCCAGTTATAGAGCAACATCATGGTTGGGTTAAACAATAATAGGGCTCCTCTGCCATGTCTCACAGCAGCCCTCTGTATATAGGGCTTGTGAAATTTCTATTTTTCAGATTAGCAAGCCAAGACTCTGAGGCCAGTCCCCAGTAGGCGAGTGTCGTATTATAAAACTCATGCTTTTAATCATTCTTCATGTAGCCTTTTAGTAGGACTGAGAAGCTTCTCCCCCACTTGACTCCCCTGAGCAGCATCCACATGTCCTTTCTGCTGACACCTGACCAAGGGGCTGACAGCAGAGAGGAGCAAGGATCCTGATGATGGTTTTGGTTCTGTTAAAGGCTTGGCCACCGGAGAATCAGATGAGCTGTTGGGCGACACAGACCCGCTCGAAATGGAGATTAAGTGGCTTCATTCTCCGATGGTGAAAATAGCAGATGCCATTGAAAATAAAACCACCGTATATAAGGTACCTCTCCTCTTTCTTCATGGCAACCCTTTCCTCTACCCACATTCTAGAAAGGGGTTAGTCTGTCTTGCCTAGCTCCTACAAGGTGGGTGTGAGTGGTTCAAATACTCCCTGTGGGTTCCTGGATGCCTGACCTGGTATGTCTTTTGCCAAATGATAATAGGTCTAAGGAGAAGAGAGATAATCTTCCAAGCTTTTTTCCCAGACCTGGCTGTAGTCCATAGAACAGGTATCACTATTTAGTCACTCAATTGTTTTAAGTTGCAAATGACTTTTCTTTCTCCCACTTAGTACCCAAGATGCTATAACTGTCAGCCAGCAAGTCCTATGGTTTTTCCCTTCAAAATCTCTTGAGAATCTGTCAATTTCCTGGTGTTTCTACCATTTACATAATCCTAGAGTCAACTCACCTAGACATATGCCCCAGGTCTGTTTTTTATGGCCTAGTCCGACCATATTAACCTCCTCTGATTAAATGCCGTTCGTGGCTCCCTAGCACCTATAGAATTAGGTTCTTGTTTCTGAGTTCTGTTATTCAAGACTTGCATGGATGACTCTAGGTGGTTTTTTCCAGCCTCTTTTTCTTCCAGTTCCCCCATCTCTGCATTTCAGAAAGATATCTTCACTCTGATGAGAGGCGCATGGAGTGTTGGCAGGGATGGGAATGGGGGTGGGGTGAAGGTTGAAGACAGCATGACTCTAAGAGCCCTCATCTATACTGTTTGTGGGTTAGAGAAGAAGGATACAGCTCATTTATAAAGTACCCCAGGGTTTAATCCCAAGTACCACCACTTAAAAAGTTGCTTAA
Source organism: Urocitellus parryii (assembly GCF_045843805.1). NCBI lineage: Eukaryota > Metazoa > Chordata > Mammalia > Rodentia > Sciuridae > Urocitellus > Urocitellus parryii. Next base: position 86,489,402 of record NC_135547.1, on the reverse strand, counting down.
GTCTTTGCTAAATTGCTGAGGCTGGATTTGAACTTGCTATCCTCCTGCCTTAGCCTCTCAAGGTGCTGGCGTTGCTGGGATTACAGGGATGTGCCATTGTTGTGCACAACTTTTTTTTTTTTTTAAATTTTGAGACAGGGTCTTCCCAAGTTGTTGAGGTTGACCTTGAATTTACTATATTCTTGCCTCAACCTCCCGGGTCACTGGGATTAGTGGTGTGCACCACTGCACCTGCCTTCAAAGGGATTTTCACCTCTGTTGTGCTTATTAATTTTTTTCTTTTAAAAAATTTTTAAAATAGGTAATGCAAATCATATTTTAAAATTTAAAAGGTACTAAAAGCTATACAGCAAGAAGTAAATCTTTCTCTTGTTTCTGTGTCTCATCACCCTGTCCCTTTCTTGGAGCCAGTCACTATTAGACTTTTGGATGTCTTTTCAGAGCTATTCCATATTTATATGTGCACATATACCCACACAAGCAGTTACAGATAACTATTTTAATGCTGTTCATATAGTTCTGCATTTTACTTGATTAATGTACAAATTCATCTTGGAGATTGTTCCACATGCTTAATTTCAGGAGCTGTCCTTTATTTTTATGGTTATATATCTGGAAGGGTCTCTTAGGCAGGGAAATGACATAGGCAGGTTTGTATATTAGAACATTAATAATAAAGAAAGGGGCCACCATAGGGCATGTAGTCAGTCCAAGGAGGAAACCATAATCTCTAGTTAGTCTGGAAGAGAATTTGTGGTCTGCAGCCGTGAAGGAATCACACTATTCTTGTTTTCACATAGTTTTAGAGGTTTCCCATTGCTTAAAGGGAAAATCTGTGTAAAGTTGTAATATTTTTCACTGAGTCCCTAAGCTCCAGAACACACCCTTTTTTTTTTCCTCAGAAACCTGCAAGGAGTTCCCTGGTATACTGCATCGTGAATAGTGCTTCTGCCCTCAACCCAAGTGGTGCAGTGTGATAGCTTTACTCAGTCCCATCTCTTGCCTTTTCCTTGCTACAGGGAAGTGGGTGGTCCTATGCATGGGCTCTGGAGCTAGTCTGCTTAGGTTCTAATTTACTCCACTGCATGTTAGATGTGTGACCTCATGTGCTTTGTTTGTCATAGCATTGTTAGAAGGATTAAGTTAATTAACACATATATACAAAGGGGTAAATATAGTCACATATGATGCCTCTCAATGGGGAGATGTTCCGAGAGATGCATTGTTAGGTGATTTTTGTGGTTGTACAAATATCCAAGAATGTACTTAAACCAAGACACATACACACTCACACACTCACATGTATATTCATATATGAACTTAGAATGGTACTGGGCATATAATAAACTTTCTGTTAATACTGACTTGTAGTACTCACATACATCTTTCACTCCTGCCACTCCCATTCCCTTTTTGGTGCCCCCCAAGTATGCTCTGTGCTTTTCCAGTGTTTAGTTAGCAATGACCCTAACTGCTGGGCATGGTTGTGTATGCCTGTAATACTAGTGACTCTGGATGATGAGACAGGAGGACAGCTTTGGTACATGGCGAGAACCTGTCTCAAAAAGGTCAGGGATACAGCTCATTTATAAAGTACCCCAGGGTTTAATCCCCAGAACCACCACCAAAAAAAAGAAAGAGGGAAAGAAGGGACCCTCCCCATCAGTAGTATGTTGCCAGTTATCATCTGTCACTCATCCTTGAATCCCTCATGGGCAGACACCATGCTTATGAGATAGATTGTTATATGCTCTTTAGCTTGGTTGCTCCCTGAAGGTAGAAATGAGTTTGACTCTTTTTCTTTGTTCCCACACAGAGCTGGGAACATAATAGGTTCCAAGAATATTTGTTAAATTTAATTAGACCTTAGAAAACTTAAGCAAAGTATCATTATAATACAATTGTCATTGATAAGTAACCTTACATTTTCATTTTATTCTTTTTGGTGGGATGATGAACCCAGGGGCACTTAACCACTGAGCCACATCCCCAACCCTTTTTTTAAAATTTTGAGACAGGGTCTTGTTAAGTTGTTCTGAGATTCACTAAGTTGATGAGGCTGGCTTTGAACTTGCAATCCTCTTGCCTTAGCCTCCTGAGCCGCTGGGATTATGGGCATGCACCACCACACCCAGCTCATTTTATTCTTGTAAAAGTCATATAGGCTACCTGTTATTCACTCCCATGTGACAAAGGAGAAAGCTAATGTTGTGAGGCTGACTAAGCACCTGCTAGTATATGGTGAAGCCAGAATTGGAGCCTGGTTTGCATGACTCTAGGCTCCATTTTTTCCCTTTATTGGGGATTGAATCCAGGGGCACTCAATCACTGAACTACATACCCAGCTCCTTTTTATTTATTTATTTATTTTTGAGCCGGGGTCTGAGTTTCCCAGGCTGTCCTTGAATTTAAGATTCTTCTGCTTCATATTCCAAGTAGTTTGAATTACAGATGTGTGTCATCATACCCAGATATAGGCTTCCTATTCTTTACCAAGCCTGTTCCTGCCTCCTTTGTAGAAGTCTCTGGAGGTCAGGACCTTACCATTATCCTCTTTCTCTCTCCAGATTGGAGACCTCACTGGGTATTGCACCAATCCAAACCGCCATCAGATGGGGTGGGCTAAACGCAATGTGGACTACCCCCGTCCCAAGAACAACAGTGTGGTGGATGTCAGCCCAGTGGACCGCCGTCCGATGCTGCAGAGGATCATGGAGACAGATCCTTTGCAACAGGGTCAGGCTTTGGCATCTGCCTTGAAAAATAAGAAGAAGATGCAGAAGCGTACAGGTGGGGATACTTGGCTGACTCTTTGCTCTGAAAAGGTTCAGTCTGGGGCCTGGAATAGAGGCTCCTGAATGAGCATATCCATGTGTCTAGCTCCAGGCTAGGGTTAGGGGCTCAACTACTAGAATAGTGGTTCTCAAACTTTAGCTTGTACCAGAATCATCTGGAGGGTTTGTTAAGGCAGATATATAGAGCCCTTCCTTAGAGTTTCTAATTGAATAAATCAACTGATACTGGTCCTCTGGGGACTACACTTGGAAAACCAGTGGCCTAGTCTTTGTATAAACATGGCCACATTTATCAGGTACTTTCTATGTGTTAGGTAGTTAACAGGCTATATAATTTATACTTTATCATTTGGCATTGCACTCAAAATCCTAAAGGATATACAGTAAAACATCTTTCCTATCTGCTAGTCATCTAGGTCTCTCATAGGCAACCAGTTAGTTTCTTGTGTCTCTTTCCTGATACACAAGAAAATACCTATATATTCTCTGTTGTTTTTTCTACTCAAATGCTAGTCTACTGAACCCATGGTTTTGCCCCATCACTTTTCTGTTCAATAGTCTTAGGGATATTTCCATATCAATACATGAAAGACCTTACCTTCATTTTAATGATGGTCCATTGTGTAGCTGGCCCATTAGGTTTTCATGCTTTATTGTTGCTCCTCCATATCTGTGGCTTCTGTATTTGCAGATTCAACCAACTACAAATCAGAAATATTTGAAAAAAAATTGCACTTGTATTGAATGTACAAATACTATATTTTTGTCATTATTTCCTTAACAACATGATATGACAACTACTTACATAGTATCTATCCTATATTAAGTATTATCTAAAAATGACTTAAAGCATTCAGGAGGATGTGTGTAGTTTATATACAGATACTACACCATTTTAATATAAGGGCCTTCAGAATACCAAATCTGGATTTGGTGTCTTCCAAATCTTTCTCTATGGATACTGAAGGATGGTTGCACTTACCCTCACTAACTCATTCTAAAAGATTTATATCACATGTAGTAAGTGAGGTAACTGAGGCCCAGAGATATTCAGTGACACTTTCAAGGTGAGACAGCTAGTAATAAGTGGAGGCAAAATGTAAACTAGGTAGGGTTGATTGGCCCTGTCAGCCCTATTCTTTGAACTAGGCCATATTTTATAACCAAACATTCATTCTTGGCCTGGCTCTACACTGAATCCTAGGACTCCAGAAATAAACTGCCCTTGAACTTCTGGTTTTATTAGAGAGTGTGGAGGAGACAAAACAGACATTTGACAGTACAGAGTGATCACTCTGAAGAGACAACAAGTACTGTGAGGAGATCTAACCCATCCTCAGGGAATCCTCAAGAATCATGGGACAAATGAGAGATGTGAGCTGTGAGCATTCAGGCCCAAAGCTATTACTGCTGTGCTGCTCTTTTGCTGTGGGAGCTTTGTTTTTTTTTTTGTTGTTGTTGTTTTGTTTTATTTTTGTGGTACTGGGGATTGAACCTAGCGGCACTGAGCTACATCCTCAGCCTTTTAATATTTTATTTTGAGACAGGGTCTTGACAAGTTGCCCAGGCTGGCCTCCCACTTGTGATCCACCTGCTTCAGCCTCCCTAGTCATTAGGGTCACAGGTGTGCATGACCATGCCTGGTGAGAGCTTTGTTTTGAGGGTAAGGATGGAGTGCTAAGTTCAACACAGTATAAAAAAATTACTATTTTGGTTCTTGGAAGACACAAAAATATTTGGATCCCTGAGAGTTGAAACTCTGAGATAGAAGTTATATTATGGTGTTCACAGGTTGATAAATGGTTCTACTTGTGAGGTTTAATAGTGGCTTCCAACAGCCCATCAGTTGTTTTCTTTAATGTTTGGGGATTACGTGAGCCATTTGGGGAGCTTGGTGCAGACCAAGCTTCATTTAGGCCAGCTCGGGTAGGCCTTCTTTTGGCAAGCCAGTCACCAAAAGATTGCATCTATTTCTTCATTTGCAGATAAAATCGCCAGCAAGCTGTCTGATTCCATGATGTCTGTTCTCGACCTCTCCGGCAATGGTGATGACAGTGCTGGTGACTGATCAGCTGATCCCACTCCCCTCCCCCTCCAAGCACTGGTTCCTATAGGATGGGGGAGTACAAATGGAGTTTGGTTCTCTCGGAAGTACCTATATATATATCTATATATTAAAAAAAAAAAAAAAAAAAAAACTTCCCATGCTGTGTGTCCCCTCCCAATACTGTTCCCTCCATTCTCTCTAGAGAGGTTGCAGTTGCCAAATCCAGTGAACTTTACTTAATCCCTGCTGTGTTTTATAAGAGAAAATATCAGCAGAGCCCAGGTGCTAACAATTTATCCCTCACTCTTAATCCCAGGATCCCACCCCGTAGGTTGAGCTGATATTAAGGATGACCTCCCACAAGCCCTCTTAGACCGCTGAATGTACAAATAAAGGCTAGACTGTTAGTAGACCTAGAGCCCCTGCAGGGAAGATGATTTCTTTACCATTCAATGAGAGGTATCACCACCAAGGTATCCCTATAATGGGCTTCTGGCCATGCATCTTTCTTCCAAGTTCATAGGTCCTCACTTGGGTGGCAGTGGGGACATGGGAATAGTGATGAGCCTTTTTATATCTGTGCAAGGGTCTGGAGATAGGATAAAGGGAAGAAGAAAACAAATAAGCCTGGCTGGTATTAAAGTGTGTTAGAGACTATATTGTAGGAGGAGAAAACAAGGTACCTGTTGGTAGGGCAGCTGGGTGCTTTAGGGACAAATCCCATCTTGGCATATGTGAGAATTTGGAGAAATTCCGTTAACTGAAGTGCTCTGGCTGATCCTTGCCCTTGTATGACCTTATCCAGCATCAGCATTTGAATTCCACAATTCTGGAGAGTTCTGATACCAGTTATTTAGAGTGTGTCCTTGAGAGAGTTGCTGTATTTGGGACTGCACCAGCTATCTCCTTTCCCAGTGGCTGGAAGCTACCCATTAAAATATAATTAACTATCACCTCTTGGAGGGCCTACCCTATCAGACAAGGGCATCAGGCCCAAGCACTACTAGGGGCCTAGCTTAGTCAGCTTGCTGTCACTATTGTAAAATACTTGAGATATCAGTTTATAATGAGAAAATGCTTATTTTGACTTAAAGTTTTAAAAGTTCCAGTCCATGATTGATTGGCTCTGTTGCTTTGGCTTTCTGGTGAGATAGCATAGATAAGCTGGTACATGTGGTGACCAAAACCTTTCATCTTATGGCCAGGAAGCAAAAAAAAGGAAAAAAAGTGGGAGTGCCTGAAGTCCCACAATCCCTTTCAATATCCCAATGATTTAAGGATCTCCCACCAGGCCCCACCTCCTAGAAGTTTTACTTTACCCTGAGATCAAGTCTTTTAACATATGGGCCTTTGGGATACATTTAGGATCCAAGTTATAACAGACTCTTGTAAAGGGTCTAGGATAGAAGATTACAACTGAAACGATCTCATTTTACTAGGAATTTTTGTTTCTTGTACAGAATTTCAGTTCCTAGCCATTTATCCAGAGTTGATATATTTGTAAGGAGTGGGCATTACATTACTTCAGTCTTTGCTACCTACACTAAACTTCCATACCATTCTTTGACCATGAATATATACCCTTTAGTCTTGCTCTTGCCTCTGCCTCTCAGGCTGGCACCCAAAGTTTACCTAACCAGATCCTGAATCAGGTGACACAGGAGAAAGCTACTGACTATAGGCTCTTCTGTCTGGAAAGTGCGGACTTCTACTGTATTCAGGCACAGCCAAAGGAAGGAGGTAGTTACTAATTGTGCACAAACTGCAACAAGCTCTGGAAATCTGTTAAACCTCCTTAATTCTCAGTATGGCTATACTGGTATGGGATTAATATCATAAGAAAAATAAATAGGCTCAGAAAGTTGACAGGTTATGCCCAAGACAACATTAACTGGTGGTGCCAAGTGTGATTAAAACCCTATGCAGGCCCTTTCCTCTGCATTATACTGCCTTCTTAACAAAAGTACATTAATTAAGCACCTACTGTGTGCCAGTCTCTGTTATCAAGTCCTTAAAATGCATTTTCTTATTTTTTTTGCTTTAAAAATCCTGGTATTATCTTGCTAAAATTTTGTTCTCGTAGTCTCCTTGAATGAGGTCCAGTTTAATTCACATCACATTATAAGGCTCTCCTGGTAGGTAATTCTGTTAAAATAAAAAATTGTGTACTGAGACTGCCAAAGCCATTTTACAATCATATAGAATTTTATTTATACACACACACACACACACACACACACACATACAAATGCATATACATGCACCCTTTTTTGCAGTGCTGGGGATTTAACCCAGGACCTCAGGCATACTAGGCAAGCACTGAACTACATCCTCATCCCTTTTTATTTTTTATTTGAGACAGAGTTTTGAAAGTTGCCCAGGCTGGCCTCAAGCTTGCAATACCCCCCCTCAGCATCCCGAGTAGTTGTGATTACAGGCATGTGCCACCATATCCAGTTGGAATTTCATAATTTAATATTTAAAATAGTTTTTTTTTTTTTAATTCCTGAATGGTTCTGGTAAACAAGGATGAGAAATATAAATATCTGGGTGATTGAGAAACATGGGAACATAATTTGGCCAAAATCAAATGGAAGAATTAAAATAGTCATGTTGGGATAAGAATTTTAGATTCTAGATATTCCCCCTGTAGCATATCTTGTTTTTTTAAAAACTCCTGAGTACCTGGGATTACAGATGTGCACCACTGTTTCTGACTTAAAGCTAGTTATTGAATCTTTTTCCTCTTCTTTTTTAAAAAATTAAGATAATTTGTATAAAGTTTACCCTTTCTAGTTTAAGTTCTGTGGACTTGGACACATTAATATGTGAGTGAACCACCACCACAGTCCAGATACAGAATATTTGTTATCACCCCAAAACTCCGCAGGCCTTGTTGTTGTCAACTCTTATCCCTTATCTTCAGTTCCTGGCAACCACTGATCTGTTTTCTGTCCCTGTATTTTTGCTTTAGCATGAATGCCATATAAATAGAATCATACAGTATATAGGCTTATTTTACACCATCAAGTTTTAAACCTGTATTCTTAGAATTTACATTAGAACCAGGCATATCGACATTCACCTATAATCCCAATTACTCTGGAGGTAGAGGCAGGATAATTATAAATTTGAGGCCAGCCTGGGTAATTTAGCAAGACTGTCTTAAAATAAAAAAAAATAAAAAGTTCTGGGGTTGTATCTCATTGATAGAGTGCCCTGAATTTAGTCCCTATTACTGCAAAAAAAAAAAAAAAAGTAAAATTTACTCTGGATTATAGTTATATAAGCTTTGATAAATTATGCATTGAGGTATGTAATAACCATTACAATCAAGGTATGGAACGGTCCTATTAGCCTACCCCCACCAAATTCACTCCTGCTACTTTATAGTTAAAACCAGTCCCCTATAACTAACCTCTAGTAATCATTGATTTGTCTTTGTCCTTATGGTTTATGTTTTGAAGAATGTTATATAAGTGGAATTATACAGATATAACTTTTTGAGACTCAATTTACTAATAATAAATTTGAGATTTACCAATGTCATTGGTTGTTAACATTAGTTCTTGTTCCTGAGTCATACGCCATTGTGTGGATGTACTACCATTTGTTTTATCTATTTCCCATTTGTAGGACATTTTAGATTCTTTGCAGTTTTGGGCAATTATGAATAAAGCTGCTATGTAAACATTTGTATGCGACTTTTTGTGTTTTCATTTCTTTAGAGCAATTTCCCAGAGTTGGATTGCTGGGATATATGGTAAGTTTATGTTTAACATTCTTAGAAACTGCTGAACTGTTTTTTGAAGTGGCTCTACCATTTTGACATTCTCATGAAAGGTTTAGTCCCACATTTTCTCTAGCACTTGGTTTTGCCAGTTTTTTTTTTTTTTTCACCCGACATTAGCTATTCTCATAGGTATGTAGTGGTATCTCTTTGTGGTTTCAATCTGTATTTCCCTAATGACTAATGATTTGAACATTTTCATGTTGCCATCCGAATATCCTCTTTGGCAAAATATTCATCTCTTGCATGTTTTGTAATGGTTTTATTATTTGTTGAATTTAAAAGATTCTGTTCTGGGTTCATGTTCTTTATTGGATATATGCTTTCCGACAATTTTTTCCCAATTATGGGAAAGCTTTGTTGACAAATTTTATTTAAAAATTGTAGTAAATGATACATAATAAAAGTTACTGTCAACCATTTTTTAAAAATATTTATTTTTTAGTCTTAGATGGACACAATATCTTTATTTTATTTTTATGTGATACTGAGGCTCGAACCCAGTGCCCCATGCATGCTAGGTGGGCACTCTACCACTGAACCACAACCCCAGGCAACTGTCATTCCTTTTTAAGTATACAATTCATGCCATTAAGTACGTTCACATTATTTTGCAATCATCACCACAGTCCTTCTTCAAAACTCTTCTTATCTTGTGTAACCAAAGCTCTGTACCCACTAATGATATTGTTCTGCCATTCCTCCACAATTATTTTTTTTCATTTTTCATTTTTATTTTCCTTTTTATTGGTGCATTGTAAATATGTATTAACATTGTTATATATTTGTACATGCACACAATATATAATTCTGCTTTCCATGAATATTCTTAAGAACATCATATAAATAGAATAATACAATATTTGTCCTTATGTGACTGGCATATTTGTCATAATTTCATTTTTAAGAGTTAATTTATTACATGTATCTACCTTTTTCAGCTTTTGGGGTTTAATTGACAAAAATTGTATATATTACAACATGATGATTTTTGTTTTTTGTTTTTGTGGTGCTGGGGATGGACCCAGGGCCTTGTGCATGCCAGGCACTCTACCACTGAGCTATACCCCTGGCCCTAATGTGATGCTTTGTTATTATGTGTACATTGTGAAATGATTGCCACAGTCAAGTTAATTAACATATTTATCACTTCACAGAGTTATCTGTTTTTGAGTAGTGAAAACTCTTGATCTACTCTCTTAGCCAATTTCAAGTATGTAGCATTTTATTATTAACTAAAGTCAACATTAGGTCTCCAAAAATCGTACAGTGCCAGCGCGTGCACACGTGCACACACACAGAAATACATATGTACACTGGGAATTGAGATTTTGAGCTTAACCACTGAGCCATATCCCTAACATGTTTTATATTTTATTTAGGGACAGGGTCTTGCTAAATTGCTTAGTGCCTTGCTAAATTGCTGAGGCTGGCTTTGAACTGGCCATCCTCCTGCCTCAGCCACTTGATCCTCTGGGATTACAGGTATAAGCCACCATGCCCAGCTAGTTATTCATATTTTAATTGCAAGTTTGTACATTTTGGCTAACATCTCCCAGTTTCCCTTAGTTCTTACTCATAGCCCCTAATTTTTACCCTACTACTTTCTAAGAGTTTATATTTTGGGGGGGGGTAGGGTACCAGGTATTGAACTCAGGGGCACTTGACCATTGAGCCACATCCCCAGCCCTATTTTGTATTTAAATAAAATAAGATAAAATAAGAGACAGAGTCACGCTAAGTTGCTTAGTGCCTTGCTTTTGCAGAGGCTGGCTTTGAACTAGCAATCCTCCTGCCTCAGCCTCCCTAACCTCTGGGATGATGGGTGTGGACCACTGTGCCCAGCTTGAGTTTACCTTTCTTAGAGATTCTACATGTAAGTGAGATCCTGTAATATTTGTCTTTCTGTTAATGGCCCATTTCACTTAGCACAGAATCCTATGTTGCCACAAATGGCGGAATTTCTTTGTTTAAGGCTGAATAAGTTTATATATATATATATGCCCATATATTTATTTACATAACCCACTATATTTTCTTCATCCATTCATCCATCCATCTTTCCATCTACAAACACTTAGATTATTTCAATATATACCCTATCGTGAATGTTGTAATGAACACAGAAGTGCAGCTCTATCTTAGAGGTAGAGATAAATCTTTCCTTTGGATACATCCCTAGATTTGGTATTGCTGAATCCTATTTTTTTTTTTTAAAGAGAGAGTGAGAGAGAGAGGGGGACAGAGAGAGAGAGAGAATTTTAACATTTATTTTTTCTTAGTTCTCGGCGGACACAACATCTTTGTTGGTATGTGGTGCTGAGGATCGAACCCGGGCCGCACGCATGCCAGGCGAGCGCGCTACCGCTGAGCCACATCCCCAGCCCTTGCTGAATCCTATTTTAGTTCTTATTTTTAATTTTTTTTTTTTTTGGTACTGAGAATTGAATCCAGTGGTTCTTTCCCACTGAGCTACATCCCCTGTTCCCTTTTTTAAATTTAGAGACAGGGTTTCTAAGTTGTTGAGGGTCTTGCCAAGTTGCTGAGGCTGTCCTCAAACTTGTGATCCTCTTGCTTCAGCCTACATGGAATCTTCATTGTTTTCCATATGGAAAACGTGGACTGGACATGTGGAACATAGAAGATGAAAAGATAAAATCCTTGTCTTCAGGAAGTTCATAGTCTAAAAGAGGAGACAAACAGTAAAAATTTAATAAGGTCATTGCTACGAAAGAGGTTTGTACAAATAACTTTGGTAGCCAAGGCTAAGGAAGGCCTAATTTGTTAAGGAAAGGTTTCATAGAGGAGGGAATTTCTAAGCTGAGACTTGAAGGGTGAAGGAATGTTGTGCCAGGCAAATGGAGAGCAGATACATCCCAACAGTTCAAGCTTCTTGAGCAAAAGCAAATGTAACACCATTACTTTGAAGAAACTTCTTTTCTCATTGTGTGTACTAGGTAACTTTTGTCAAATCAGTTGGATATAAATGTGTAGATTTGTTTCAGGGCTTTTTATATTGCCTCGTTGTTCTATGTATCTGTTTTTATGAACTATACTTTTTAGATTTCTATACCTTTTTAATATAATTTTTTTATAATTGGAAATCAGAAAATGCTCTTGAGGGATATATGGTGGATGTGTATTCACCTTTTTTATTTAAATAATATATTCTTTTTTTTAATTTTTTTTTTTTTTTTTTTTTTTTTAGTTTTCGGCAGACACAACATCTTTGTTTGTATGTGGTGCTGAGGATCGAACCCGGGCCGCACGCATGCCAGGCGAGCGCGCTACCACTTGAGCCACATCCCCAGCCCTCTTTTTTAAAATTTTATTTTTATTTTTTTAGTTTTCGGCGGATACAACATCTTTGTATGTGGTGCTGAGGATCAAACCCTTGCCGCACGCATGCCAGGCAAGCGCGCTGCTACCACTTGAGCCACATCCCCAGCCCAAATAATATATTCTTTAAGGATTAATGAGTATGTAAAAGGATATTTGTTCTTCATACCCAATTAGGGCAATTCTTTTTTTTTTTTAAAGAGAGAGAACTTTTGAATATTTATTTTTTAGTTTTCGGCGGACACAACATCTTTGTTTGTATGTGGTGCTGAGGATCGAACCCGGACCGCATGCATGCCAGGCGAGTGCGCTACTGCTTGAGCCACATCCCCAGCCCCTTAGGGCAATTCTTTAATCATCATCTTGAGCCATCCATCAGAAAATCAAGTTGAGTGTTAGTTACAGCTGGGTAGATAAAATCAGGATCCCTGCCACATATGGCTTAACAGCAATTTTGTTTTTCATAATTAAATGTGCCTTTTGTAAAAACCTAGGACAAATATTATGTCCTATTGATGAGGTAAAAATATCCATTTAATTATATCTAATATTTTATGAATGTGTTCCAGAGTGGGAGGTTAGGATTAAATTAAGAAAGGGTTTTGTTTTGTTTTTTGTTTTTTTATATAGAACAATACCTGTAAGTTGAATTTTAGTCCTTAATTATCTTGTTTTTAGTGAAGACCCTGAAACAAAGTCATCTTAAGCTTTTAATTTACTAACAATCTATAAAAATACAATAAATTCCCCAAATATATTATTATAGAACTTGAGAAGCCAAGAGTGCTTAAATTTAAAATTAGTAGTTGATGTTATAGTATTTAACTTTGTATATGAATCAGATATTTTAAATAAACTTATTTATGAAGATTAATTCCATTTATGTTAAATTTATTTGTTGTAAAACATGTTACCCATGAAGATAAAGATATAGGATGTTGTATTTTAAACATTTTATAGATTCTATTTTTTTGATTGGCTGATCACCTAGAAAAACTTGCAGATTAGTAATTTTGAAGACATCTTTTATTTTTTATCTTAACTAATTTAAGTCACATGACCTGAAAAGCATTGGGTACTTAAAAACTATTATGCGTGCTCATTTATCTATACGCTAATTTTGGTACCATGTACATGATTTATAGACACAAGTGAACAACACACAATACTCAGCTGTGCACACATGTACATAAAAATCAATAAGAAGAAAAGATTTTATAGCCCTTTGTTAGGTATTAGATGCCCACAGGTAGGAAGCAAAAGAGTTATAGATGTTTAATTAAATAGATTGTCAGACTTAATCCTTTATATATTAAATTAGAGTTTTCACAGATTCTTGTAATATAACTCAGATATAGGATAGTCATGTTCAATTGGGGATGTTAGGAGTAGAGTCTGTCATCCATGGCAGATGCTGAAATCAGAAGTTCAGGTGGCATCCTTCATGGGGTTAGTTTCATTCCCACCATCACCATTGTTTATTATTATTGTTATTATTTTGTTTAGTATTCTTTTAAAAAAATTTTAATATTTATTATTCAGTTTTTGGTGGACACAACATCTTTATTTTATTTTTATGTGGTGCTCAGCATCAAACCCAGCGCCCCACGCATGCCAGGCGAGCGAGTTACCGCTTGAGCCACATCCCCAGCCCTTGTTTAGAATTCTTTCAAGGAGAAGACTCTTTCCTTTTTTTTAGTGTATTTGAAAGTTAACCTCTGAACAATTCACCCTGAATAAAAATAGCAGAAAGAAAAACAGGACTACAAATTCTAGTTAGACAAATTCAGACTAATTGGTGTGGGACCAAATATTAATTAGAAAACCTTGAGTTTAGAATAAGGCAAAGACCTTGAAAAAAGCAAAAAAATGATATGGCTGCAATTATTTTATTAAAAGAGCATATGGAGCATGTTTATTAGACCAGAGAACACTTTGGATCAGATTAGAGTCAGCATAGATATTTAAAGAATTTGGAAACTCATGAAGTCCTCAGAAAAAGTGTTTTAAGAAAAAGAAAACTATGGGATCTTTTATCTATCTATCTATCTATCTATCTATCTATCTATCTATCTATCTATCTATCTATCTATATCTATCTATTTTTTATGTGTCTATCTGGTGAGAAGAGAAATCTATTTAGGGAGGAGCTTATTGAAGGGACAGGAACCCAGAGTGTAAGAAAAGAGAAAACAGTCTTTTATGTCTCATAGCAACTTGTATTATAAAGTGACACTTATTCTTTGGGGGCTGACTTCTTAAACCTATAGATCTAATGATACACTGCCTTTGTAGGAATGTCTAATATGGGTTTGATTTAATTGATATTTTCTAGTAATCTTTGTAAATCATTTAATGTGTAAAAATTTGGTAAATTAAGTCGAAGCTTCTATGGTTTAATGGCTTGATTAGTTACTAAAAATCCTAAGTAATTCCATGGTTCTTTAGTTCCTTTTACTTGGGAGCTTGAATAGGTAGTCTATCTAGAGGGGGAAGATTGGGGCATAATTGTAAATTTTGAATAGGTTGAATAGCTAAATGGCATTGATTCCAAGTAATTAAATTCTTACTCAATAGACATTTTGAGGCATTCTCCTATTTGCTCGCAAGTTTCTGCTACCAGCATCTGGATACCAAGGGTATTGTTTCCTAATAACAGTTAAAAGCTCTAAATAATAAATGATAAAGAACAGTTGGTCCTATTTTCTTTATTAAGGCTCTTAACTGAAAAGCATGCCCTTTAACTTCAGGAGAAATGGAATTCCCCATATTTGCTTGACTTGAGAAAGAGATAGCAGACTCCATCCCATGCTTAATGGGACAGAACCCCAAACCTGTTGTTGATTTACCACTGGGATGTCCAACCAAGATACACTCTCACTGGGTTGTTTCCTCAGTCTGTAGGTGACTAGATAGTTCCCTTACAGGGGATCATTGCACTGGGGTCCTCACATGGGGGGCATCAATTGCAAGCACAATGAAATAAAGGAAAACTAACTCATGAAGTAGTTTAAACCATGGGGGAGCTGAACTCCCAAGCAGCTGGATTCCTCATACTTTTATGATGGTAGTTATCAGCAATTACATATCAACAAGCAGGAATTTAAACTACAAAAATACAAGATGTTTTTCTCCTGTTAATGTCTAAATTCCCTTTCTGGAGAGTGTCATAATTTTCTTGGAAAAGTTCTGTTTGTAGAAGTAAGATACTAATCAGCTGTGTGCAGCACGTGTTGTTTTGTACTTTCCTACATCCTATTTCCTCACAAGATCTATCTTTAGAAAAACATCCACAAGTACAAGATGGAGCCATAATACAAAATGGAGTCAGTCATGGTAATCAATTTGCTTCACTGTGAAGTCCACATTTCTAGTTTTGTTCTCACTCAAGATTGTTTTAGCTATTAGGGTCTTTTGTGGTTCCACATGAATTTTAGAAATCTACCCCCTTTTTCTACAAAAAAAAAGCCATAGGAATTTTAAGAGATTGCATTGAAACTGTAGATCTCTTTGGGTAGTATGGACAATATTAATTCTGATCCATGAATATGGGATGTCTTTTATTGATTTGTGTCTTTAATTTTTTTCATGAAGTTTTAGTTTCCAGTGTACAAATATTTTACTTCTTTGGTTAAATTTATTCCTAAGTATTTAATTTTTTGATGTATTAAAATGAGATTGTGGGGCTGGGGATGTGGCTCAAGCGGTAGTGCGCTTGCCTGGCATGTGTGCTGCCCGGGTTCGATCCTCAGCACCACATACAAAGATGTTGTCTGCCGAAAACTAACTAACTAAATAAATAAATGAATATTAAAAAATTCTCTCTCTCTTTAAAAAAAATGAGATTGTGTTCTTAATTTCTCTTTCAGTAGTTCTTTTTTAGTATATAGAAGATGCAACTGATTTTTAAATATTTTTTTTTTATTTAGCAATGTTACTGACTTTTCTTATTCTAACAGTTTTTTGGTGGAGTCTTTAGCATGTTCTATATATGAGAACATGTCATCTGAGAAGAGTTTAGCAACTTTTCTTATTTGGATGCCTTTTAAATCTCTATTGAGTAGTTGCTTTGTTTAGGACTTGCATTACTATGTTGATTAGAAGTGATGAGAATGGATATTCTTGTCTTTTTTTTTAAGAGAGAGAGAGAGAGAGAGAGAGAGAGAGAGAGAGAGAGAGAGAGAGAAAGAATTTTTTAATATTTATTTTTTAGTTTTCGGCGGACACAACATCTTTGTATGTGGTGCTGAGGATCGAACCCGGGCCACACGCATGCCAGGTGAGCGTGCTACCGCTTGAGCCACATCCCCAGCCCTCTTGTCTTATTCCTGAATTTACAGGGAAAGTTTTCAGCTTTTCACCTCTAAGCATGACATTAGCTATGGGACTTAATACATAGACCTTATTATATTGAGGCATATTTCTTCTGTGCCTAATTCATTGAGAATATTTATCATGAAAGGATGTTGAATTTTATCAAATAATTTTTCTACACTTACTGAGACAATTACAATTTTTGTCCTTCATTCTGTCAGTGGGATGTATCATATTTGTTGATTTGCATATCTCAAAACCCTCATTGCATTCCAGGGATAAATCTTGCTTGATCTTTCATTGTTGTTTGTTTTATTTTTGCAGTCCTAGGATCAAACCTAGGGCCTCACACATTATAAGCAATCACTCTACCACTGATCTATACCCTCAGACCAAGAAGGCTTTTTGTTGTTGTTGTTGCTGGGGATTGAACTCAAGGCCTCATACATTCTATGAAAGCACTCTATCATTGAGCCACACTCTTTGTTCTCAAAAATGGTATTTTAAAATTTTAAATCAGTAGACTTTGAGTAAATGGCTTACCCTTCAGAATGTAGATAGGTCTCATCCAGTCAATGGAAGGCCTAAGTAAAAAGACTATCTTGATAACAATGACTAACTTGTGGAGAAAAATGTTGCTGTTTTGAGTCTGACTGCTTTCAGACTCAGGACAGCAGGATTCATCTCTTCCCTTGGTCTCTAACCTGCTGTTCCACATTGTATATTTTGGATTTATACCCTCTACAATTATGTAACACAATTCCTTAACATCTTAACATATATCTCTTTCTCTTTTCCAATTCTCTCTCTCTCTCTCTCTCTCTCTCTCTCTCCATTTATATGGTTGGTAGTTTGCCAATTTTGTTGATTTTCTTCAAAGAGTCACTTTCTTAGTCTTTTAGATTTTCTTTACTGATTTTCTATTTTCAATATCCTTGATTTCTGTTATTTTTATTCTTTCTTCCTGTATTGGGTTAATTTGTTCCTTTTATTTTTTCTTAAGTAGAAATCTAGATCATTGACTTGAGATACTTGTCTTCATGTGTGTGTGTATGTGTGTGTGTGTGTGTGTATTTGTGTGTGTGCACGTGCTTGGTGCTGGGTATCAAACTCACAACCTTGTACTGAGCTATATCCCTAGCTGTGTAATATATTTACTTAATGATATGAATTTCTCTCTAATCACTGTTTTACTCATCTCCCATAAATTTTGATGAATTATCCTGTTCACTTTCATTCAATTTGAAGTGTCTTAAAATTCCCCTTTTATTTTTCCTATTAACTTCCCGTTAACTTGTTTTCCTGTTTAGATGTGTATCACTCAATTTTCAATTATTTGGGAGTTTACCAGGTATCTTTCTGATACTGATTTTGAGTTTAATTTTATTATTGTCAGAGAATATGCTTTGTATAGATTTTGTTTCAAAAATTTGGTAAGTGTATCAGGATTCTCTAGTGAAACAGAACTTAAAGGATACAGATATTACAGGACATTTATTAGATTGGCCCACGTGATCTGAAGCTGAATATTCCCACGATGGCTTTCTATAGGCTAGAGACCCAGAGAAAATAGAAGCTGTTCAGTCCAGGAAGCCAGAAACCTTAGAATGAAAGAGACGCCAATAATGCAGCCTTGGCCTGAAGCTGAAGGACTGAAAGTGCCCTGGTAGTGCAAATCTGCATTCAGAGACTAGAAAATCTGGAATCTGATGTCCATGGATGACAGCAGCAGAAAAATACACCAGCTCAAGAAGGGTCAGGCAACAGTGAGAGCTACATTTTCCTTCCTGCTTTTTCATTCCATCTGAGTCTCTAACCTATTGTATGGTGCTGTCCACATTCCAGGTGGATCTTTCCCACCCAGGCTACTGACCTACACGCCAATCTTCTTTGGAAACATCTTCACAGACACACCCAGAAATGTTCTTAACCAATTTTCTAGGACTCTTCCAATCCAATCAAGTTGACAACAAAAATTAGCCATCACGATAAGTGTTTTATTATGACTCTCACTATGTCTATCATGATGAATGTTCCATGTGAACTCTAGCAGAGTTTACCCAGAACTCTGCTATTTTTGGGTAAATTCGTCTGTAAATGTCAATTAATAGGTCATATTGGTTGATAGTGTTGTTCAGGTCTTAAATATACTTAGTGATTTTACATTTAAACATTATGTCAGTTACTAAGGTAGTAATATTGAAGTCTCCATCTGAGTAGAGTGATGGTTTTGTCAATTTTTCCTTTCTGGTCCTTCAATTTTTAGCTGCTATTTATTTTGAATTTCTGTTTTTTTGGTACATTCAAGGTTGTTATGTCTTTTTGGAGAATTGACCACACTATTATTGTGAAATAAACTTGTTTACCTGTGGTAATATTTCTTGTTCCATAGTCTACTTTATGTGATATTAATATAACTAATCCAGTGTCCTTTTTAAAAATATATTTTTAGTTGTAGATGGACACAATACTTTTTATTTATTTTTATGTGGTGCTGAGTATCAAACCCAGTGTCTCACATGTGCCAGGCAAGTGCTCTACCACTGAGCTACATCTCCAGTCCCTCCAGTGTCCTTTTGATTATTGCTTTCACTACACACATGGCGCGTGTGTGCACACACATGCACGTGCGCGCACACACACACACACACACACACACACTCTTTTAGTCTTTTAACCTTTTTATGCCTTGATATTTAAAGTGGATTTCTTTTAAACAGCTGGGTTTCATGTTTTAGTCTAATTTCACATTATTTGTTTTCTATTTGGTATATCTAGAGTATTTTTATTTAATATAATCATTGAAATGGTTGTATTAAAATCATAGCTATTTCCTGTTTGTTTCATCTGTCCTCTTTTTTGGATTGTTTTTCATGTTTTTATTTTATTCCACTATTGGCTTATTATTTATACTTTATAATACATCTTTGTTTTATTTTTTTAAATTGTAGATGGACACAATACCTTTATTTTATTTATTTATTTTTATGTGGTGCTGGGGATCGAACCCAGTGCTTCACACATACTAGGCAAGTGCTCTACCACTGAGCCACAACCTCAGCCCTATAATACATCTTTAGTTTAAGTCAACATTAAAATTATTTTATTTGCATGAAGTATAAAGATCTTATGACAGTATTATCCCAATTATTCCCCCATGCCATTGTGATATTAGTATTATTTAATTTTACATATTCTCTGAACACCCAATACCTGGGTACTCTTGTGTTGTATTTTTTATTTTTGTGTGTGTATACAAGTATCTTTCTGAAGTTCTGCTTTGGAAATCTTTATTTCTTCTTCAATTGATTTTATTTTATAAAAAAAATTTGTGCCCGGTGCAGTGGCCCATGCCTGTAACCCCAGCAGCTGGGGAGTCTGAGGCCAGGAGGACGGCGGTTCAAAGTCAGCTTCTGCAAAAGTGAGATGCCAAGCAACTCAGTGAGACCCTGTCTCTAAATAAAATACAAAATAGGACTGGGATGTGGCTCAGTGGTCGAGTGCCCCTGAGTTCAATCTTCAGTACCAAAAGAAAAAAAAAATTGTTTCTTGTGGTATTGGGCTTGCACATGCTAGAGCTACATCCCCAGCCATTTTCTTTATTTTATTTTGAGACAGAGTCACACTAAATTGCCCAGACTGGCCTTGAACTTTGAATCCTCCAGCCTCAGTCTTCAGCTGGCATTACAGGCATGTGTCACCATGGGTCAATAATTGTTTTTATTTTTTTATTATCATAGTAAAATTCACCCTTTTTTGCATGACAAATACATACAGTTATTTAATCAACACCAGAATTAGGATGAAGTTAAAAACTTCATCACTTTCATAATTTCCTTGTTCTTCTATTTTTCAGTGAAATCTTTGGCTACCCAAAAATCTGATTTGTTCTCCCATGCTAATTATTTTACAGTTTTTAGAATGTCATATAAAGTATATAGGCTTTCAATCTAGCTTCTTTCACACAGCATAATGCATTTGGGATTTATCTAGTTTGTTTCATGTGTGAATCATGTTGTTTTAAATTGCTGATTAGTATTCCATTGTATGAACATATCACAGTTTATTCATAAATTCAGGTTTTTTCCAACTCTTAGCAGTTGTGAAGAAAGCTGCTATCAATATTTTTAAGCACATGTTTGTGTGAAACTAGGTTTTCATTTCTTTTGGTAAATATATAGAATATGTATTTCTAGGTTGCATATTAAATGTTTAATATTATTGGAAACTGAAAAAAATGTGGGCGAGTACTATTTAGTCTATATCCTTACTGGCATTCAGTAGTGTTTTTTAATATTTATTTATTTAGTGCCAGGGGTTGGCCGGGGGCACTCGATCACTGAAGCCACATCCCCAGCCTTATTTTGTATTTTATTTAGAGACAGGGTCTCACTGAGTTGCTTAGTGTCTTACTTTTACTGAGGCTGGCTTTAACCTCTTGATCCTCCTGCATCAGCTTCCTGAGCTGCTGAGATTATAGGCATGTGCCATCGCACCTGGCCTCAGCAGTGTTACTTTTTTTTTTTAACTTTTTAAAAAATCCATTCTAGTATTTCTGAAATGCTATATCATTGTGGTTTAAGTATGTAATTCTCTGATGATTAATGTTGTTGGGAATCTTTTCATGTACTTATTTGATACCTATACATTTTCTGTAAAGAAGTGTCTATTCAAATATTTGGCTTGTTTTTAAAAATTGAGGTATTTTCTTATGATTTAATTTTATGAATTCTTTATATATTCTATACATATGTCCTTTATACTACATGTGATTTGCATATATTCTCTCTCAGTCTTTGGCTTCCTTTTTATTAAAAGTGTTTTTCACAGAGGAAAAGTTTTAAATTTTGTTGAACTTTATTTTATTTCTTTTATGGATTGTACTTTTGATGTCTTTGAAATTATTGCTTTACCTTGTTACAAAGTTATTCTATTTTTATAAAGTTCTAAAAATGTTCTATAATGTTGTTTTAAAGGTATCTATTGTCTATTTTGATTTTCCCTTTCCTTTTCTTTTTTCCTTCTTTCTTTGATTGAACCCAGGGTCTAACACATTCTAAGCATGCTCTCTACTATTGAGCTCTACCCCCATCTTGATTTCTTATATAAATTGTGAGATTTAGGTAAAGGTTTTGTTTGTTTGTGATCCAATTTTTCACTCATCATTTTAATTAAATTAATTAATTAATTATTGTGGTAGTGGGGATTGAACCCAGGGTGCTCTACCACTGAACTACATACCTATCCCTTTTAAAAATTTTTATTTTAAGACAGGGTCTTGCTAAGTTGCTGAAGCTGGCCTCAAACTTGCAATCCTCCTGCCTTAGTTTCTCCCATTGATGAGATTACAGATGTGTGCCACTGTGCCCAACTCTAGAACTTTTTTTAATAAAACAATCCTTTCTTCATTGAATTGCCTTTGTACCTTTCTCAAAAAAATTGACTATATTCATGCCAGTGTATTCTGCACCCTTTATTTTATTTCATTAATCAGTGGGTATATTCTTTCATCAGTATCACACTGTATAGATGATTTATTTTTCAGTCTTGACATCAGATAGTATGAATTCTACAAATTTGCTATTTTGACTGAAAATTGTTTTGGCTGTTTTATTTAATTGCCTTTTCACATAAGCTTTAGAATCAGCTTGAGGATATCTACAAAAAAGTCCTACTGGAAGTTTTATTAGGATTATGTTGAAACTACAAACCATATTAGAAAGAAATGATAACAACATAGTCTTTTAACCCATGAACATGTTGTATCACTCCATTTTAAAAACTCTTGGTTTTCTTTCATCAGTGTTTTATAATGTTTTATCAGAATAATGACTAGTTTATGTGCTATTGCAAATTGTTTTTAAATTTTTTTTAGTTTCTGGGGCTGGGGTTGTGGCTCAGCAGTAGAGCACTCGCCTAGCACGTGTGAGGCACCTGGGGTTTGATCCTCAGCACCACATAAAAAATAGATAACTAAAATAAAGGTATTGTGTCCAACTACAGCTAAAAAAAATTTTAAAAATTTAAAATTTCCAATTTTTTTTTCAGTACTGGAGATTGAACCAAGGGCCTCACAACATTCTAGGTAAGAGCTCTACCACACCATGGTATTTTCTTCCATTTACATTACAATTTTTCACTGTAGTACTGTTTTAAAAAATGTACATCCTTTTAGATCTTGTCCCTTTCAATTAGCAAAAAATATTTAAGATTTATCTGTATTGTTGTATGAATTGACACCCTTTTTAATCTTTTTATTTTAAAATAATTATAGGATCACAATAAATAAATTATAAAAATAGTACAAAGTGCCATTTTAGGATATTTGTGTATATGCCATTTTATCATACATGTAGATTGGTTTAATTACTACTACAATCAAATTATAAGACTATTAATTGCCATAAAGTTATCCCTTATGCTGCCCCTTTAAAATTTTACTCCTCTCCCACTTCCCTAACAATACGTACCCTTGGGAGCCACTAATCTGTTTTCCATCTTTATAATTTTGTGATTTGAAGAGCTATAAAATGGTAATATTTGGTGTATGACTTTTTAGTAAATAAAGCAATCAGCATTTATTTAGCTTGTGGAGGGAGGTATAGCTCAGTGGCTCATGTATACATTAAGACCAGGGGGGTGGCTGGGATTGTGGCTCAGTGGTATAGCACTTGCCTAGCATGCGTAAGGCACTGGGTTCTATCCTCAGCATCACGTAAAAATATAAAAAATAAAATAAAGTTATAAAAAGCAAGTTACTGCTGTGTGTGCTGGCACACACCTGTAATCCCAGCAGCTCGGGAGGCAAAGACAGGAGGATTTCCTTCAAAGCCAGCCTCAGGAATGGTATGTAACTAAGCAACTCAAAATACAAAATAGGGCTGGGATATTGGCTCAGTGGTTGAGTGCCCCTGAGTTCAATCCCTGATACCAAAAAAAAGTAAGTTACTGTTGAAAAAAACAAAACTAAAACCATGGGTTCCATTCCCAGGACCACAAAAAAATGTTGCATAGTTAAGACTCAAACAGTGATCTTTTAGGATAGGATTTTTGTAGTTAGCATATTTCTTTGGAGAGTCATCCAAAGTGTTGAATGTGTCAATAATTTGTTCTTTTTATTATTATTGAATAGTCTTCCATGGTATGGTTGTACTAGTTTAACAATTCATCTGTTGAAAGATTGGGGGGTGATTCCAATTTTGACTATTATAAATATAGCTGCTGTAAACTTTTTTCATGCAGATTTTTGTGTGAATATGTTTTAGTTTCTCTGGGATAAATACCCAGGAGTGCAATTTCTGGGTCATATAGTAGAACTTTAATATTTTTTATATTTATTTTTTAGTTATAGGTGGACACAATATCTCTTTTTTATTTTATTGCTTTTTTAATGTGGTGTTGAGGATCAAACCCAGTGCCTCACGCATGCTAGGCAAGCGCTCTGCCTCTGAGCCACAACCCCAGCCCCAGAAGTTTAATATTTTTTAAGACTCTGCCAAACTGCTTTCTAGAGTAGGTATACCTTTTTACATTTACCTCAATAATAAATGAGTAGTACAATTTCTCTGTATCCCCATCAGCATTTGATATTGTCTCTATTTATTAATTTAAGGTTCTGATAGGTTTGTAGTAATACCTCATTGTGACCCTAGTTTGCATTTCTCTAATGGCTAATGATGCTGAATACTTTGTTTTTATTTTTTATGTGTATTTAGTTGCCACTTGTATTTTCTCTTTAGTGAAATGTCTCTTCCCATCTTTTGCCCATTTTCTAATTGGATTACTTATTTTTATTTCTCTGGAATCTAGAGAGTTCTTTCTATATTCTATATTCTAGTCCTTTGTACAATGTGTGATTTGCAAATATTTTCTTTCAGTCTGTAGCTTGTCTTTTTGATAGCTTGTTCTATCAGGAGCTCCAGAGCAAGAATTTTTAAATATGATGAGATGCTATTTATTGATCTTTTTTTCTTTATAGATTGTGTTTTTGGTGTCAAGTCTAAGAATTCTTTGCTGAGTCCTAGATCCTGATGGTTTTCGTCTATTTTTTCTATATGTTTTATAGTTTTAAACTTAGGTTTGCAATCATTTTGGGTTGGTATTTGTATAAAGTGTGAGACATCTATTGAAGTTCATTTTTGTGATACCTGGGGTTGAACCCAGGGGTGCTTAGCCATTGAACCAAATCCCCTGTTGTTGTTGTTGTTGTTATTGTTCTTCTTCTTCTTCTTCTTCTTCTTATTATTATTTGGAGGCAGGGTCTCACTAAGTTGCTTAGGGACTCACTAAGTTGCTGAGGCTGGCCTCAAACTTGAGATCTTCCTATCTCAGCCTCCTGAGTTGCTGCAAATACAGGTGTGCACGACCATACCAGGTTGAAGTTCATTTCTGATTAAGTTAAATTCACATAAAATTAGCCATTTAAAAATGTACAGTTCAGTGGTATTTAGTATATTTATAGTGCTGTAAAACCATTTGTTCCAAAATATTTTCATCACCCATAGAGCAAACCATATACCTATTAAAGAGTGGAAAATTGAAATCTCCAACTTTTATTGTTGAATTGTCTGTTTCTCAGTTAAGTTCTAGCAGTTTTTGCTTTATGTATTTTGGGATTCTCTTAAGTACATATATATAATTGTTATACATTGACCTTTTTGGCTCTAGTAATAATTTTTGTCTTGAGTGTGTTTTGTCTGTTTAAAAATTAAATTTTTGGGGGGGCCTGGGGTTGTGGCTCAGAGGTAGAGCACTCTCCTAGCAAGCATGAGGCACTGGGTTCGATCCTCAGCACCACATAAAAATAAAATAAAGATATTGTGTTCACTTATAAGTAAAATATCAATGTTAAAAAATTAAATTTTCGACTGACAAAAATTTGTACATATTTATATCATGTACAAATCATAATGTAATATTTCATTCATATATACCTTGGGCAGTGATCATTTTAGGGATATAGACATCTCATCTCTCTTTTTTTAAAAAAATATTTTTTAGTTGTAAATGGACATAATATCTTATTATGTATTCATTTTTATGTGGTGCTGAGGATTGAACCCAGTGCCTCACATGTGTGAGGCAAGCACTCTACCACTGAGCTACAGCCCCAGATCCTCAGCTTTCTTTTCATTACTCTTGGCATAGTATTTTCTACTATTTATTCTTTTTTGGTACTGGGGATTGGCTCCATGGGTACTTTACTACTGAGTTATATCCTGAGCCCTTTTCAATTTTTATTTTGAGACAGGATCTAACTAAGTTGCTGAGGCTGGCTTTGAACTTGCAATCTTCCTGCCTCAGCCTTCCAAACTGCTGGTTATTTGGTAGTGGGCATATCCTAGGTTTGGATTTGCTGGATCCTATAGTAACTCCATGTTTAATCTTTTTTTTTTTTTTTGGTACTGGGTATTGAACCCAGAGGCTCTTAACCACTGAGAAACACTGCCTGTCCTTTTAAAAATATTTTATTTTGAGTCAGGGTCTCAAAAAGTTGCTTAGAGCTTCATTAAGTTGCTGAGGCTGGCTTTGAACTCACGATCCTCCTGCATCAGTGTCCTGAGTGGCTGGGATTACAGGTGTGCACTACTGCACCTGTCAAGTTTGATCTTAGGAATTGTAAGACTGTTTTTCCAAACTGGTTGCACTACTTTTTTTATTTTAAAGTTTAATTTTAATTTTTATAGTGTTGGGAATTGAACACAAGGCCTAGTGCATGCTAGACAAGTGCTCTAACATTGAGTTACACCTCCATCTTGGCTACACCATTTTATATATACTATATATCAACAATGTACATTTTTTGTAATCCTTATATATACATATTATTGACTGTCCTTTTTTTTATATACTGGAGATTAAACCCAGGGCACTTAACCATTGTATTTAGAGACAGATGAGAGAGATATAGAAGGGCTTAGGCAGCCAAGGCAAAATGTTGAGTGAGTGGGCAGGGCCAGAACAAAGGAGCATGGAGAGGGTCTTCTGATGAGGTCAACTACCTGTGGACATAAGCAGGGGACCCAATCTGACAGACACTTCTGTATTTCTGCTCTTAAGTGGGGGATCCAATAGAAAAACAAAAAACAGACACATGGACACAGTGGGGCACCAGCCGATAATACTGAGGAGTACGTGGACAGGGGAGGAGATAAGGAAAGGAGGAAATTCCAGAGACCATAAAAAGAATAGGCCAAAATTCCCCCACTGGATTCCCAGCTCTGGGGCCCATTCTCTTCAGAGAAGTCTATGTCTATATTTCTATTGCCTTTGCAATAAACCTACTTCTTTCTTGCTATCTCTTTGTCCTGTTCTTCAATTCTTTGCTGAATGGAGATGACAAAAGCAGCACC
The DNA here is from genome assembly GCF_045843805.1 of Urocitellus parryii. NCBI lineage: Eukaryota > Metazoa > Chordata > Mammalia > Rodentia > Sciuridae > Urocitellus > Urocitellus parryii. The sequence goes on along the minus strand of NC_135547.1, from coordinate 86,462,765 downwards.
TCTACATGGTAACACAGGGTCTCACTGTGTTGTTTAAGGCCTCACTAATTTGCTGAGGCTGACTTTGAATTTGTGATCCTCCTGCCTCAGCCTTCCTAGCTACTGGGATGATAGGCATGTGCCACTGCACCTGGCCTTGATTGTCTTTTTGTTTATGGCCACACTGTGGTTTTTATTTTCATTTTTATATCAGCTAATGATATTAAACATTTTTTCTTGTACTTATCGGTAATTTGCTTATCTTTTTTGAGAAATGTTATTTAGATCCTTTGCCCACTAATTCACTGGGTTGTTTTTCTTCTTAATGTTAAATTGTGAGACTCCTTTATATAGTCTAGATATAGCATGTGAACAAATTCATGATTTATAAATATTTCAACTGCATTCCTTTGGTTTGTTTTATCACATTTTTTTTGTACTAAGGATTGAAGCCAGGGACACTTAACCACTGAGCCACACCCTCATCCCATTTTTTATTTTTTTATTTTGAGACAGGGCAAGTTGCTCAGGGCCTCACTAAATTGCTGAGCCTTGGGATTACAGGCATGCACTTCCACACCCAGATTATTTTATCACTTTATTAATGGTGTTTTTTGAAGCTCAAACCCTTTAAGTTTTGATGAAGTCCAACTTGACTATGTTTTTTTTTGTTTGTGATTTTGATATTATAGCTGATAATAACAGATATGAACCCAAGATCATGAAGATTTAAACATTTTCTCTACATATTATATAGTTTTAGCTCTTATAGTTTGTTGGTGCATTTTGAGTTATTTATTTTTTTTTGCATAGAGTTTGAAACAGGCATCCAACTTTATTCTTTTGCATGTGGATATCCAGTTGTTCCAGTAACACTTGTTGAAAAGATCACCTGTTCCCAACAGAATGATCTTGTCAAAAATTAATTGGCCATAAGTGTCAGAGTTTACTTCTAGAATTTCAATTTATTCCACTTATCTAGATATATATTCTTATGCCAAGTACCATGATGTATTATTTACTATAACTGTTGTTGAGAGCCACAGTTTAGTCTGAATGACCCTGGCATTTTGCTAGAGGGAATGGTTGAAAGGTGACCCTGCTTGGGGGATTAGGGCGGATCCTCTGGGAATAGGGCAGCTCTGGGATTAGGGCAGATCCTGCTGCCTCCGGAGAATTGGCATGGGAGCCTGGTGGGGGGAGTGTGTTCCTGGGAAGTGTGTGGAGAGTGCCAGTGAGAGTTCGGGAATAAAGAGTTGCTGTTTGAACCTACAAGGCTGTGTGGTGGCTCGGTTATTTTGTGCCCAGCCAGACTGTGGCAACTGTAGTAAGCATTGGAATCAGGAACTTCAAATCCTCTATCTTCATTCCTCTTCCTCAAGTTTTTTAAAATTCCAAGACCTTGAATTTCCATAAAATTTAGGTTAAGCTTATTAATTTCTGCATTTAAAAAAATCATGGCAAAGCCCACCTAACATAAAATATACTATTTTAACCATTTAGAAGTGTATAATTCGGTAGCATTAAATACACTCACAATGTTGTACAACTCTCATCACTGTCATGTTCCAGAAATTTTTCATCATAACAAAAGGTAATCCTGTATGTATTAAGTATTTACTTCTAGTTGCCCATTCCCTCTGTTCCTAACAATCACTAATCTCCTTTTCATCTCTAAGAATTTTCCTATTCTGTAGTATTTCATATAAATGTAATCGTGATTTTTGTGTGACTTCTTTCACATAGCCAAATATTTTGGGGATTAATTCATGTTTTAGAATCATTACTTCATCCCTTTTTATGTTTGAATGATATTCCCTTATATAGATACACCACATTTTATTTATCCATTAATTAATTTATCCATTAATTGTTGGATACTAGTGAATAGTGCTGTTCTAAACATTTGTGTATAAGTTTTTCTCTGAAAATGTGTTTTTCATTTTTATGGATTTATACCTAGGAGTGTAATTCCTGGGTGATATGGCACCTTTATGTTTAACTTTTTGAGGAACTGACAGTTTTCAAAGTACCTGTATTTCCATTTCCATTGACAATGTCTGAGAGTTCCATTGTCTCCACATCCTTCCCCTTGCTTGTTATCTATCTACGTATCTATTGATATTTATGGGTACTGGAGATTGAACTCAGGGGCACTCGACCACTGAGCCACATCCCCAGCCCTATTTTGTATTTTGTTTAGTGACAGGGTCTCACTGAGTTGCTTAGTGCCTCGCTTTTGCTGAGGCTGTCTTTGAACTCGCAATCCTCCTGCCTCAGTCTCCCAAGCCATGGGGGTATCAGGCATTCTCCACTGTGCCTGGCAAGGAAATTACTTTTGATTTATTTGATTCTATTATTTTGTCTATGCTCTATTTCTTTTATCTCCACTATAATCTTTATTTTTTCCTTTCTGCTAACTTTAAATTTAGTTTACTTTTGTTTTCCTGGTTCCTTAGAGTATATAGTTGGGTCATTGCTTTGAGATATTTATCCTTTTTAAGTAAGTGATTTACAGTTAAACATTTTTCTCTTAGCATTGTATTTGCTATATTCCATTGGTTTTGGTATGTTGTGGTTTACTTTTTAGTGTGTCAAAGTGTTTTCTAATTTACCTTGTGAGTTTTTCTTTGATCCATTGGTTGTTCAAAATTCTGTTGTAAATTTGCACATTTGTGAAAATAGTCCATTTTTTCTCTGACTGATGTTCAATTGTTCCATTATGACCAGAGAAGGTACTTTGTATGATGTAATGTTTTAAATTTTATTAAGCCTTCTTATGTGGTCTAACACATGTTATTTACTGGAACATGTTCAGTAAGTATTCAATCTTTACCTCCCAAAGTCCTTGATTGTAGAGTCTCCATTCTACCTCATATTCTTTAACAGCAGCTCATGAAGGGAAGTCTAAGTATACATGGTCCTAGTTTATTAATTTTGAAATGTTTTTCAGGCTTATTGAGTTATAATTGATAAATAAAATTGTATGTATTTTTAGTGCACAATGCAATGATTAGGTGTATGTATACATCATGAAATTATTACCCCAATACTGTTATAACACATTGATCAAATCACATAGCTTCTTTTATGGGAGAGAAAGATTAAGATCTCTACTCGCAGCACATTTCAAGTGCACAATACAGTATTATTAACTATAGTCACCATGCTGTATATTATATCTTCAGAATTTCTTCATCTTACAGATGAAAAGTTCATACCTTTTGACCAACAGTCTTCTTTGCTCCTAGTCATTTCCAGTCTACTCTGGTAAGCCAATCTCCTCAGCAATTCTTTCAGTGTGGTTATTTTTTTTTCTCTACTATTTTGCTGTAGGTTCTTAATTGGACTCTTGACCCCCTCAAGGCTATTTTTGACCATGGATAGGTGTTTAATTTTATGTTGTTTTGAGGGAGGAGGAAGGCTGGTTTCTCCTACTCCACCATCTTAATTATGTCACTGTCACAGATTTCCTTTTACTTTCAATCTGTTTGTGTCTTGGATTTAAAGGTTTTTATTTATTTATTTTTTTTGTATACAGCATATATTTGGGTCAGACTTTTTATATTATTTGTGTTTTATGACATTTTTGTTCTTCAATTCCTCCATTACTGTTTTTTTTGTGTTTCATTGATTTTTTGTTGTGTACTATTTTTATTACCTTATCATTTCCTCTGAATTTTCAAATTGTAGTGGCAATTACAATTAACATCTCAATCATTTAACAATTTAGTTTTAATTATTATCAACTTAGCTTTAATAGTATAGAGTATTCTGGTCCTGTACAACTCTGTTCTTCCCCCTTTTTGTTGCTATGACCACAAATAATATCTATACATTATGTGCCCATTATTATATAATTATAAATAATAATAATTATTGTTCTATGCATTCATTTTTTAAAAATCATTTAGGAAAAATAAAAGAGTTACAAATCAAAATTCAGTAATGTTAGTTTTAAAAAAAAAATTTAGTTGTAAATGAACACAATATCTTTATTTTATTTATTTATTTTTATGTGGTGCTGAGGATCAAACCCAGTGCCTCACACATGCCAGGCAAGTGCTCTACCACTGAGGCACAACCCCAGCCCAAAATGTTAGTTTTTATATTTATCTTTCTAGTTATCTTTTCCAGTGTTTTTTATTTCTTCATTTAGCCTTAAGTTTCTATTTACTATTCTTTCTCTACCTCTTGGAGAACAACTTTTAGCATAACTTCTGTGGCAGATTCTTCTACTTACAAATTCCCTTAGATTTTGTTATGTATGATTTTCTTCTTATTCTACATATTATTTGGTACTGGGGATTGAACCCAGGATGCTTAACAACTGAGCCACATCCCCAGCACTTTTTTGTGTTTTATTTAGAGACAGAGTATTGCTGAGTTGCTTAGGGCCTTGCTAAGTTGCTGAAGCTGGCTTTGAATTCATGATCCTCCTTCCTTAGACTCCCAAGACACTGGGATTACATGTGTGTGCCATTGTTTCTGGTTTATTCTACGTTTTTTGAAGAAAAGTTTTTCCAGATAGAGAAATTTTGATTAACATTTTTCAATTCAGTGATTTTAATATTTTGTCCCACTGCTTTACAGCCTCTATTGTTTTTGATGAGAAATTGGGTGTTAAATTTAATGAAGAACTTTTGTATATGATAATTCACTTTTCTCTTATTGCTTTCAGAATTTTCTCTTTTTCTTTTAAACATTTGATTATAGTGTTTTAGTGTGGATATCTTTGAATTCATCCAGTTGAAGTTCCTTAAAATTCTTAGATTTCTATTTGTGTCTTTCTTCAAATTGAAAAGGTTTTGGCCATTATTTTTCAAATATTCTTTCTGTCCCATTTCTTTCTCTTCTCTTTTTCTTTGATTCCTAGTGTATACATCTTGATATGCTTATTCCTTCCCACAGGTCCTTTAGGTGCTGTTCATTTTTCATTATGTTTTCTTTGTGTTCCTCAGACTGAATACTTTAATTTACTTGTTTTTACATCCATTTATTGTTTCCTGTGCCTGCAAAAAAATCTGCTATTGAATTTCTCCAGTAAATTTTTCATTTTAGTTATTTTATTTCACAGTTCCAGAATTTTTATTTGTCTACTTTCTATAATTTCTCTGCCTTTGTGTATTTTGTTTATTTGTTGAGACTTTATTCTCCCCTTTTGTTAGCTTTTTGAGTATACTTAAGGTAATTGACAATAAATTATAAGTTGAATCTTTGGACATCCCAAGGGACTGGGATGCTTCTACTGGTTGTCATTTTTTTCTGTGAACCATACTTTCTTATTTCTTTGTATGCCTATAGCTTTTTGTTGAAACCAAGAAATTTTAAATATATAATGTGACAATCCTGATACTATTATCTTTCTTTGTAATATGTTATTTCCTTGTAATATGTTGTTTACTGTCTTTAATGACCCAATTTTGTAAGGTCCTTATTATTTGTCATGTGTGACCACTGAAGGATCTCCCTGGTGAGCAAAATGATCAAGTAATGATTGGACAGATTTCCTTACATATCTGGAACCAGTAGCTCTGTCTTTTCTGATGGTTTCCTTGTTGTTGGGGGCACATCTTCATCACACAGTCCTGCAGTTTACAACTGTACCATGTCTTCATTTACATGAACAGATCCTCACTGTCAGCTACAGGTGAGAGTTTATGATGTTCTCATGTCTTTCATCAGTGTGCACACTGTCTTAGTCATGAACATAGCTCTATGTAGTATGTGGTATTCTGGATTTTCAGGAATATGTTGGAGCATTTCAAAGACCCCCATGGACATTTCATTTCTCAGATTTTTCATTTAAAATTTTTGAATTTGCTTGTTTTCATCTTTAAAAATTTAAAGGATTTTAGCATTAATTCCATTAAGCCCCAGTATTAGTTTGAGATAAATGCCTTTTATAAAACTATAATAAGGTTTTCAAAACCTGAACATGATGCATCTCCATTTATTTAGATCTTTGATTTCATTCTTCAGCATTTTGTAGTTTAAAGCATAAAAGTCCTGTACATGTTTAGTTAGATTTATTTCTAGTTATTTAATTTCTTTGAACTGAAATAGGGATTGTATTCTTATTTTCAGTTTCCATGTTGTCATTTTTGCTATGTAGAAATATTATTGATTTCTATATGTGTATCTTGTATTCTGTGATCTTGCTGAACTCATTTACTTGTATTAGGAGGATTTAATGGTTGTCTTGATATTTTTATGTATGTTATCATTTTGTCTTCAAATGTATACAGTTTTATTTGTTGCTTTTCAGTTTGTATGCCTCTTCTTTTTCTTGCCAATTGCACAGCTAGATTTTCTAGTACAATGTTGATGTCGTGTGAGTGGACATCTTTGCTTTCTTCATATCTTAGGGAAAAGCATTTGATCTTTCACCATTTTGTCTAATGTTAGTTGTGGGTTTGTTTGTCAAATCAAGAAAATAATATATTACTATTTTGCTGTTTAAAATCATCAATGGATATTAAATTTTGTCAAGTACTTTTCTGCATCAATTTATATGATTATATCATATTTAGTCTATCAAAATGGTGGATTCTTGGGCTGGGGATGTGGCCCAAGCGGTAGCACACTCGCCTGGCATGCGTGCGGCCCGGGTTCAATCCTCAGCACCACATACAAACTAAAAAAAATATTAAAAAATTCTCTCTCTGTCTCTCACTCTTAAAAAAAATGGTGGATTCTGTGAGTTGATTACAAATATGAAGCTTGCCATGTTGGAAATGCTTTGCTTTGCTCCTCAATTTTTATGCTTTATATTATTTTTCATTCAGCTGTTTCTTTTTAAAATCTTTTTTTGTTCTGTTTATTTTTTATGTGGTGTTGAACCCAGGGCCTCTTGCATGCTAGACAAATGCTTTACCACTGAGCTATCTCCCCAGTCCATTTAAATGTATTTTTGATGACCTTTTTGTTTTTGTTTGTTCTTTGGCCCATGGTTATTTGGAAATGTGTTGTTTATTTTGCAAGTGTTTGAAGATTTTCCTGTGATCTTTCTGATTTGATTTCTTTGGTTCTTTTGTGGTTGGAGAACACACTGTGTATTCAATTCTTCCAATTTATTGAGTTTTGTTTCATAGCCCATGCCTTAGTAAATGTTTCACTGATACTTGAAAATAATATGTATTCTACTGTTGTATGTCTTTTCCCATACTTTTTTGTCTTTCCACATTTTTATCAGTGCATTATTTTAGTTGAACAATAATGATGGGATTTGTTGTTACATATTTATACATGCACACAATAGCACCATATAATTAGTACAATACCACTCCCCAACACTTTCCCCTCTCTTCCCTCCTTCACCTCCTGATCCCTTTCCTCTACTGATCTCCCTTTGATTTTTATGAGATCCCTGCCCACAGCCACCTTCTTTTCCTTTTTCTCTCTAGATTCCATGTATGAAAGAAAATATATGATCTTTGACCTTCTGAGTTTGGCTTGTTTATAATGCTCTCTATTTTCATCCATTTTCCTGCAAATGACAATTTTATTTTTCTTTATGGCTGAATAAAACTCCATTGTGACTATATGCCACATTTTATTTATCCATTCATTTTTTAAATAATTTTTTAGTTGTTGATAGACCTTTATTTTATTTATTTATATATAGTGCTGAGAGTGGAACCCAGAGCCTTACACATGCTAGGCAACTGAGCCCCAGCCCTTATCCATTCATCTTTTAAATTCAACTTCCGTATTTCATTATCTTTGAAGTATTTTTGTAGAAAGCTTGTAGTTTTTTGTAGAATGCATGTGTTCTGCTTTTAACTCCTCTACACCAATCTTTTTTCCTCAGTTATATACATTGATACTCTCTCTATATATCTTTTTTTTAAAAAAATATTTCATTGTAGATAGACATAATACCTTTTTATTTTGTTTATTTAGTTTTTTTAATGTGGTGCTGGGGATGGAACCCAGTGCCTCACATGTGCTAGGTAAGTGCTCTACCACTGAGCCACAACCCCAGCCCTCTATATGTCTTTTAACAAAAAATTACAAGACACATGAAAAAAAGGCAAGAAAAAGCATTCTGAAAAGACAAATTATGTACTATTGACTAAGTAAGGATGTGTAAATTCTTGAAAAACATAAAAGTGAAATGCTAAAAATTAATAATACTCTACCAGAAACAAAGAACATTTTAGGGGCTGGAGTTGTGGCTCAGTGGCAGAGAGCTTGCCTCGCACATGTGAGGCACTGGGTTTAATCCTCAGTACCATATAAAAATAAATAAACAATAAAGATATTTTATTTATTTTTTAATAAAGATATTTTAAAATGAACATTTTAGGTAGGTTCATCAATAGACTCAGTATGGCTGAGGTAGGAGTCAGTGAGTCAGAAGAAATATCAATATATGTAAATTGCAAGAAGAAAGAATGAAGAAAAAACATAATATCCAATAATTGTGAAAATTTTTAAAAATATAGCATAAAACATAATTGAGATAACCAGTAGTAGAAGAAGGAAAGAAAGGAGCAAAATAAATATTGGAGTCAACTAGCCAAGAAGTTTTCAAAATTAATGATAGACACCAAACCACAAATCCAGGAATCTCAGCGAACATGAAATACAATAAATATCAAAACATTTACCCTGGTGTATCATATTCAAGCTACAGAAAACAAAATCAAAGAGAAAATCTTGAAAGAAGTCAGAGGTCAAAAACACCTTTCCTATAGGGAAAAAGGATAAAAATTATGGTAGATTTTTTTGGTATTAGGAATTGAAAGAGGTGCTTACTTACCATTGAGCCACTTCCCCAGAACCCCTCCCCGCCCTTTTAATTTTTTAATTTTGAGATAGAGTCTTGTTTTTTTTTTTTTAAATTTTCAATATTTATTTTTTAGTTCTCGGCAGACACAACATCTTTGTTGGTATGTGGTGCTGAGGATCGAACCCGGGCCGCACACATGCCAGGCAAGCGCGCTACCGCTTGAGCCAGAGTCTTGTTAATTTGCTTAGGCCTTGCTAAGTTTCTGAGGCTGGTCTTGATCTTATGATCCTTCTGCATCAGCCTCCTGAGTTGCAGGCATTATAGGCATGCACTGGCATGCCCAGCTATGGCAGACTTCTTGTGAGAAAAAAATGCAAGCAAGAAGTGAGTGGAGTGAAATATTTAAAGTATTGAAATTAAAACCCATCTATCTAGAATGTTATATCTAGATAAGTTATCTTTCAAAAGTGAAGAAGATACACATTCAATGAGAAACTAAAAAAGGAAATATATCAGCAATAGACATGCCCTTCAAGAAATGCTTAAGTAGTCTGGGAATGTAAATCAGTGGTAGAGTACTTACCTAGCATGTGCTAGGTCCTGGGTTCAATCCCTAGTCACTACCAAAAAAAAAAAAAAAAAAAAAAAAAAAAAAACAAACCCAGAAAAATATAAACATAAATACAAAATATTAAAATATTTTCTCCAGACATAAGGAAAATGAAGGTAAATCAATATAGCTTTGGAATATTTTTCTTCTATAAGTAAGGCCTGGTTTCTCTCTCCCTCTCTCCCTGCCTTCAAGACTTTTCTATTGTCTTTCATTTTTAGCAGTTTGACTATGATATGTCTTGCTGTGAATTTCTTTGGGATACTATGTATTAGATTTGGGGTTCACACAACTTCTTGAATCTGTAAGTTTAAGTATTGCCAAATTTGAGAAATATTTATCCATAATTCTGAGTACATTTTTAGCACTTGTTTCCTTGGTCCTTTCTTTCTAGACTCTGATGATGGTATTGCTATATATTATTGTCTCTATATTAATGTAACTTGGTATAGTCCCATAGGTCCCTGAGATTCACTTCATTTTTCATGGTGTTTTCTCTCTTTTTCCAGTTGGATAATTTATCCTATTTTATGCTTAAATGCACTGATTCTTTCTTCTGTTCTTTCCATTTTTATGTTGAAACTATTGTTTAGTTTTATAATTTTGTTAAAGTATTTTTTTCAATTCTCAAATTTCCACTTGTTTTTGCTTCATGTCTTCTATATCTTTATAGAGTCTTTATGACTTTGATGGAACTTTCTATTTTTTCTTTTGTTTCAAGCCATTAATAATCACTTGTTGAAGCAACTTTATGATGACCAATTAAAAGTATTTCTCAGACAGTTCTAAAATCTGTCTTCTCAGTGTTGGCATCTAATAATTGTCTTTTTTCCTTTGGTTTGATATTTTTTTTCTCATTCTTGGTATGATAAATGATGAAAATCTGGACATTTAGGATATATGTTATAAAACTCTGGGTATTGTTACTTTTTTGGTGGTACTAGGAACTAAACCCAGGGCCTTGTGCATTTGAGACAAGCACTCTACTAACCGAGCTATATCCGCAGCCCACTCTGGGTTTAAACCTCTGTTTTAGCTGGGTTTCTATGATACTGGTCTGTCAGTTGAAGTAGTTAGGGATGTAGTACTTCATCATTTCCAGTTGTATGTAGATTTCCATATTCCTTACTTGCCCCCATTGATACCCAAGGAAAGCCTTTTTATTTTTGCTGGGAAAAGGTAGGACTTCTGTCTTCACACTTAGGCTTTCACTTATACCTCCCTTGCTGGAAGGAGTTAGAGTTTTGTGTTACTGCTACCTACATGTTCTGCTTTGGAAAACAGTCTGACAGTCTTCAAAAAGTTAAAAATAGAGGTACTATAGACCCAGCAACTCTACTCAGGTATAATCACAAGAAAAATTAAAACATGCCCACACAATAGCTAATACACAAATGTTTGCAACAGCTTATTTATAATAGCTAAAAAGTTGAAACAACTCAGGGCTGGGGTTGTGGCTCAGTGGTAGATGCTCGCCTAGCACGTGCGAGGCCCTGGGTTTGATCCTCAGCACCACATATAAATAAATAAAATAAAGATATTGTGCCCAACTACAACTAAAAAATAAATATTAAAAAGAAAAAGTTGAGACAACTCAGGTGTTCATCAAGTGATGATGGATAAACCAAATGTGGTATATCCATCCAATGGAGTCTTATTGAGCAGTAATAGGAAATGATGTACTGAACATGCTACAACATGGGCTAGCCTTGAGTCATTATGCTAAGTGAAAGAAGTCAGTTATGAAACCTAAATATTGTAAGTTTCCATTTATATAAATCTATATATACCGAAAATTGATAGCTGTGTAGAGTATGGCTTGTGGGCAAATGGGAATGACTACTAAAAGGTTTCCTTTTTGAGTAAATGACAATGTTTTAAAATTGTGATAGTGGTTGCATCACCCAGTAAATGAACTAAAACCCATTGAATTTTATACTTAAAATATAGATGAAATGTATGCACTGTGAAAAATATCTCAGTAAAGGTTTACAAAAAAAAACACAAGGAAATTATCATCTTACATTTCCTCAGGCTCAAAGGTCTTTAGCTATTCTGTTTTCTTCTCTCCAACTTTCAGCATCTTCTTATGTTTGTTTTATTCATGTTTATGTTTGTACTGCTAACTAAAATTTGTTTTCTTTTTGTTGGGGGGTGTTTGGGATTGAACCCAGGGGTGGTTTACCACTGATCTATATCCTCATCTCTTTTTATTTTGAGACAGGTTCTTGCTAAGTTGCTGAGGGTTTTATTACATTGTGGAGGCTGTCATTGAACTTGCAATCCTCCTGCCTTCCACGTCCCGGGGATAACAATTGTGCCACTGCTCCTGGCTGAATTCATTCGTTTTTAAATTTACCTTTTATCTTTCATTTTAAAAATTAGCTTGTCATGCTGGATGCAGTGGGGCACACCTGTAATCCCAATGTCTTAGGAGGCTGAGGCAGGAAGATTCCATGTTCAAAGCCAGCCTCAGAAAAGCAAGGCGCTAAGCAACTCACTGAGACCGTGTCTCTAAATAAAATACAAAAAAAAAAAAGGGTTATGGTTCAGTGGTTAAGTGCACCCGAGTTCAATCCTTGGTACCAAAAAAAAAAAAATGCTTATCATAACATTTTAGTTTTTGTGTGTACTCTCCAAATTTAACACATATATATTGGTTGGTAACAACAGTGGGATACAGAAAAGTTCTACTATTCCTCAAACTGTTGTGTGCTATCCCTTTGTAGTCACACCCTTTCCTCATTCTTAAATCCTGATAACCACTGATCTGTTTTCTGTTATGATAGTATTGAACTGATGGAATAGAATATGGGACTTCGGAGAATAGCTTATTTTACTCAGTTTAATGTTTTTAAGATTCATTGTAGCTGGGTGTAGTGGTACATGCCTGTAATCCCAGTGACTTGGAAGGCTAAGGCAAGAGGTTTGCAAGTTCCATGCCAGCCTCAGCAATTTAGTAAGGACCTAAACAACTTAGCAAGATCCTGTCTCAAAATAAGTGGGGGGGGGGGCTGGGGATGAGATTCAGTGTTTAAGTGCCCCTGGGTTCAATCCCTGATACAAAAAAAAAAAATTCATTGAAGTTGGTCCATGTGTCAGTAGTTTGTTGCTTTCTATTCTGGTGTAATATTCCATGGAGGATGCCAAGAGTTTATACATTAACTCACTCATTGAAGAGCATTTGTGTTGTTTCCAGTTTTTGATGATTGTGGGGATTTTAATAAACATTTGTACAGTTTTTTTGTGTACATTGTTTTTATTTCTCTAGGTTAAATCCTTTGTGCAGGATTTCTGTTAAGCATATGTGTAACTTTATAAGGATCTGCCAAATTGTGTTCTAGAATGGATCTACCATTTTGAATATCCACCATCAACATATGAAAGTTCTAGTTCTCTTGCATCCTTACCAGTACTGGTATTGTCATCATTTGTAATTTTAGTTATTGCAATAATATTTAGTAGTGCTTATTGTACTTTTAGTCTTTATTTCCTTGGTGGATAATTATAGTGAACATATTTTCATGTTGCCATCTCATGTCTTTTGCCCATATTTAAATTGGGTCATTTTCTTTTTATTGACTTGTGTAAGTTCTGGCTACATGTATTTTGTTGGATACTTTAGAGAATCAATCTTAGGTAGTATCAAGAATATAGTTTATATTAGGGATCTAGTCTACACTAAATAGGAATATAGGAATACAAGTTATATCAGGAATCTAGTCTAGACTAAATAAAATGCTCTATTAAGGACAACACCTGGTTTAATATAAAGTACTCATAAAATGTTTTGTGAAATCAAAATTCACATATTTGTTAACTACTGTGTTCCCAAAATGGGAGTTACTATTTAATCTTTGTTCCACACAAGTATTCAGAATATATTATTTAACCCTTTTACTAACACCAATTTGAGGTGAACAAAATGACTCAGTAATTTAGTAATCTGATCCCAGGAAATTCAACCCAAAATCCTCTTCTAACCATTGCTTTATAACAGCTGTTTTCTTGTGAATCATTGATTTTTTTTCATGTTGTCCTTGTACCCTGAAAATTAGCTTTACTCACAAATTAGTTTTTGTAGGTTTTTTGTGGACTCTATGGGATATTCATTTAAATATCCATCATATAACCTGTAAATAGACCTAATTTTATTTATTCTTTTCCAACATGTATGCCTTTTATTTATTTTATTGTTTTGTTTCATTGACTAAAGCTACCAGTTAGATGTTGAGGAAGTGTAGTGAGAGCAAATATTCTTGTCTTGCTACTGATCTTAGGAGAAAGCACCTAGTCTTTCACTATTGTGATGTTAACTGTAGGTTTTAAAATAAATATTCTTTATCAAGTTGAGGAAGTATCTACCCCATCTATTTTCATTTGCTGAGATTTAAAAAAAACATGAATGGTTGTTGATATTTTCAGTCTATTCTCTGCATCAATTGATATGATAACATTGAGTTTTCTTTTTAGTCTGTAAATATGGTAGATTTCATTTTTGATTGAACCAGCTCTGCATTCCTAAGACAAACTTAACTTGCTTGTGAAGTTTTATTCTTTCTATATATTGCTGGATTTAATTAAAGAGAGACGGAAGGGCTGTTAGAGTAATGTCTTGGATGAAAAATGTGGGGATGAGATTAGATGTCCAAGTGAAAGTATACCTGTTACCACAGTAAGAGTTTTGACATGGACATCAATAGGTGGGCAGATGTAGCAAAAAGACTGTGAGGGTTTACTTCTGATCATTTTTATTGTTTTATGTATTAACCAGGCTATCCCAAGCATAGGGAATGTAGAGGAGGATGCCAAGAGTGCCAGGTGTCAGAAGGTGTGTCACATTTTTCTAGTGGGCTTTGGTCAGCTCTGGAGTAGAAGGATGGAATATGAGAAGGGCTGGAATTTGGATTTGATTTGATTGACTAGATGGATAAGAGGGATAAAGGTGGTAGGTGGATAGTAATCCAGGTTGGAAATGATGGAACCTAAACTAGGCTGCAACGGTGGAGATGATTTTCTATTGGCAGAGCTAGAATTGAATAGAGTTGTCACCTGTGTGGCTGAGGTGGCAAAGATAACATACTTTACATATATATATATATACATATATATATATATATATATATGTATATATATATCTTTGCCTATATAGATTAGTAGCAACTCATTGTGGATTAGGGCCCGAGTGAGGAAGGCTTCAGAGTGGGCTGGAAATCTAGGAAGCATTGGAGTCCAAGCAAACAAAATAATTATAGGAACACAGTAGGACTTGGGACCCAACTGAGGGACTAGAGCCTCTTGTCCTACCAGAAAGCAAGGAGGGGCTCAGATAAGTGTGGATCATGACTAAAGGATACTGTAGTCATTTTGAAAGTTCTATCATCAGCCAAATCTAGAAAAGCTACCAGTTAGATGTTGAGGAAGTGTAGTGAGATGACTGTGGGGATTTTAATAAACATTTGTATAGTGTGAAAATAAAAATAAATAACAATTGTAATAGGAGTTATTGAATTCAATGGGAAAATTTGAGTTCACATTTATATAAATAAATAACCTAATAAATAAATAGAAGAGAAAGCTCTTCCTTACAGTATGAAGATAACTAATTAATATAGATGGAATAATAGAACACAGAAAAGGACCTTGGACAAAACCCTGAAGAATGTGAAAATCAAAACTGGACTTTGGAGTTTTCCAGAGCTATCATTCTACCTCTTTCTTTCTTTTTTTTAATATTTATTTTTTAGTGGTAGTTGGACACAATACCTTTATTTATTTTATTTATTTTTATGTGGTGCTGAGGATCAAACCCAGGACCTCACATGTGCAAGGCCAGTGCTCTACCGCTGAACCACAATCCCAGCCCCTCTACCTCTTTCTTAAATGTCCCATCCAAGACAACTCCATCCATACATCTCCACAGAGCTTCCTTGGTCTCCTCTAGATGATATTGGTATGGGTAGGAAAGGCATTTTTTTCTTAGGTGATGGATTTATAGTTAAGGCAGGAACTTTCACTCCAAGTTACCTGAAATGCATTATATTCATCAATTCATCAACCCAACATATATTCACCAATATCTACTTTGTATCAGGCCCAGTACTGATATGACAATGAAAATGGCAAAGGTCCCTGACCAAACAAGACCTTAAAAAATGAGATTTGTACAACAACTGGAAGGACTGTCCCATGTTCCAAACCAAACCTGTCTATCCTGTGCATCTTCAAGTTCCAAACCTTTCTTCACCTTGGGAATGTGAACCCCAGCAGACACCCACACTTCCCTGGCCTCCAAACCAGTAAGTACAGGAACTTCTACTTTTGCTGTGATTAATGTAAAGGGTGCACAAAAGACAAATTGATGCTTCTAACAGGAAAACTAAAATTTATTTGTGAAGTAAGACTAAAATAAAAGAGGCAGCATTTAGTCTAACAAAAGAAATTATTTATGTGCAACCATCATAGTAATAATGTTAATGGTTAATTCAGGAAAATGTCAATAATTGCTGAAACTAAATACAAAGCTAAAACTAGTGGGTGCAAGTGGGATGATAAATGGGATATTTGCATAGCCTCAAAGTAGTCCCACAAACCAATTACAAAGGTAAAATAATAACTTTATAGTAGAAAACCTGGCAAATACCAGCAAGTAATCAAACAACATTCTCAGCAATTAGACATACTGATGTCATGTACTTCCTATTATAATGCACTGCGAAGGGTACAGCACTACTTTCATAATATTACTGTAAAACCTGCATCTGATCATAAGGAAACATCAGGTAAACCTTAAACTTTTGTCATAATACCATTATTGTGATGGTTGGTAAAACTTGAATGGGCTCTCTGGGTGAAGAGTACATGGGAATCTTTGTATTTATTTTGATATTTTCCTCTGTAAGTTTAAAATTATTTCCAAATAAAAAAATTAAAAAGAAAATATTTATGAGTACCTACTCACCATTCTATGTACTTGGATGCTTCAGCCAAAAAAACAGACAAAAATCTCTGCTCTCCATGGGCTTTATATTTTGTGGGGGAAATGAACACTCAATAAATCATTATATCATGTTGCTGGGAATAAGAACAATGATTAAGAATAAACCAGGGGAAGAGAGTCACTCTAGAGCCCAGATATATGGATTGGTAGGGGCTCTATTTAAATTAGACTCATCAGCAAAAGTCTCTTTGAAAGGTAACATTTGAGTAGAGATCTAAAAAAATGAAGATTTAGCATGTGAAGATCTAGGGAGAGAACATTCAAGGTAGAGAAAACAGTAAATTCAAAGGACCCACGGGGGAAGTAATCTTGGAATTTTTAGGAGATCCCCCACCACCCAAAACTAGTGAAATAAGAGAATAATAGGTTAGGCATGGCAGGAGGTAGAGCAAATGTGTGTATGTGTATGGGGGTGGTATGGTGGTAGTTTAGCATTAACACCAAATTTTTTTAACATGTGTGGAGAATTTAAAACTGCATAGTATAAATAGAAGAACTTGGGAATATGACTTCTGGGTTAAAATCCAGTTTCTGTCACACATTTTGTGGCTCTGAGGAAATTCCTTAATTTTTCTATGCCTCAGTTCTTCATCTTAAAAATGAGATTTAAAAATAGTCCCACCTTAATAGGTTATTTAAAAATATTTTAATTTTTGTTTTCATTAATGCATTGTAATTATACATAATAGTGATTCATTATGACATATTCACATAGGTACATAAATAATTTGCTCCAATTAATTCCCCAGTACCTTCCTTCCCCCCATCCCATTCCCCTTCTATTATTCTCCTGATCATCCTTCTATTTATTTACACATATTTTTCAGAATTGCATTATAATTATAAATAAAAGTTAGATTCACTGTGGTAAATTACTGCAAATATATAGCATAATTTGGTTGATTTTATTCTCCTTTTCCAACTTTCTCTTTTTTTCTCCCTTCCTCCCCCTTGATCCTCTACCTCTACTCTTCTGATCTCCCTTCTACTTTTGTGAGATTCCCTTTTCCTTTTTTCTCTTTAGTTTCCACATATGAGAGGAAACATTTGATATTCTCCAGTTACATCCATTTAACAGTAAATTATATAATTTGATTTTTCTTCATGGTTGAGTAGAACTCCATTGTGTTTATATGCCATATTTTCTTTATGCATTCATCTGGCTACTGTGAATTGCACTGCTGTAAACTTTGGAATGCATATATTGCTATAGTATGCTGATTTAAAATATTTTGGATAAACACTGAGGAGTAGCTGGGTCATATGGTGATTCTATTCCAAGTCTTTTGAGTAATGTTTGTACTGATTTCCACAGTGGTTGTACTAATTTGCAGTCCTACCAACAATGTGTAAGTAGTCCTTTCTCCTCGCATTTTTGCTAGGGTTTATTGTGTGTGCGTGTGTGTGTGTGTGTGTGTGTGTGTGTGTGTGTGTGTGTGCTGGGGATTGGACTTAGGGCTGCTCAGTCACTGAGTTATATTTAGCCCTTTTAAAAAATTTTATTGTATTTTGAGATAATGTCATGCCAGTTCACCTAGGCTGTCCTCAGACTTGAAATCTTGCCTCAGCCAGTGGAATCACTAGGATTAAAGTCATGTGCCACCAGGCCTGGATATTATTTATATTCTATTATTGATAGTTGCAATTCTAACTAGGGTCAATACTCAACAAATAAGCAAAGGCACAGACTTCTTTAATAAAAATCCCTAAAGCACAATAAAAAACCCAAAAATCAATATGTGGGATGGTATCAAATTTAAAAGCTTCTGACAGCAAAGGAAACAAGAGCATGAAGAGAGCCTACAAGAATGGAAGAAAAAATCTTTGCCAGTTACTGTTCTGTTGAAGATTAATGTCTTGAATATAAAAATAACTAAAAAACTTAACCCTGAAAATCAGAAAGCCCAATAAATAAATAGCAAAGGACTAAACAGACATTTCTCAAAAGAAGAAATGCAAATGGTCAACAATATATGAAAAAAATTTCAACAGCATTAGCCATCAGGAAATGTAAATCAAAACTATACTGAGATTTCATTTAAATATATTATTTTAAGAATTAAATGAGTGAGTTCATGTAAAATGTTTAACATGGTTCTAGCATGAGGTGCATATATTTAATAAATGTTAGTATTATCTTAACTTTATTGGCCTAGGCTCATTCACTGCCTGCATGGTGTATATGGCAAGATCTCAGTAAGTATGGTTTTTTTGGGGGCTATATTTGTCCAGGAAGGGATAGGGGAGCCCAGGCTCAGAGGAGACCCTGGGAAATGTGATCCAGCACAATAAGGGATAGAGACCACCTTCTCCTTATTCCCACTCTTACCAAAACCAAGTCCTATAGAAGTGATTGTAGCAGGTTGACCACACAGTCAAAATTCCTAATTGAAATCACAGAACATTGAAAGAAAAATAAACCCTTTCACTTTTTTACATTTAATCTGAATCCAGATTCAAGTCTTGTTTTTGCCTTTGTAAACAAAAGCCAATCCTAATTCCTGTCCCAAACACTATTGGTCCAGCCAAATCTGACCACTTCCCCAATCTGAAATCTGTTTCTGACACCAAATCTGGCCCAGTTCTGAATTTCATTCAAAGAAGCCCAAACTTGGCCTCTTTTTTGGGCTCTGTATCCTCACCTCATTTGTTCTTGGTCTTGACTCAGACTCTATTACAGTTCCAGTCTCAGTCAGTCTTAGTGACATCCTGGGTAAATATGCTGATCTCAGAAGCATTTCCTATGAAGCATTCAGATTCCTATCTTTTTATCTCTAACATCTCATAGGAGAACCCTAATTTTAGGATGAATTAAATTATCTTAGGTGATTAGAGAATCTATTTCCACAATTTATTCTGACCTGATTCCTCGTTTATTATTATCTTCAATTATCCCCTCAATATGATGTTCCTTTTTGCTGTCCATTGTGTGCTTATCTTTAACTACAATTCCTCCTTGCTCCCAAGTATTTCCACAAATCCTTTAGTGTCATGAGCCATTCATGTGTTGCATGTGGGTCACCACTCACTGAAGCCTAATGGATAGAAATATCTGGTGTCTGGGAATGAGCAGTGGACATTTTCTCTGGTCAATTGCCCAGGGACATTGTAAATTTGTATCCCATTCAGCCATGTCCTACACAGCACCTGAGATGGGTGTGACCTGCCAAGATGCCAATCAACCTGCTGACTGCAAGACATCTGCCTTGAAACCTTGTCCTTGCCTTTGATGTATCCCCTTAAATAAACCACCAGAGCCATCATTCCTTTGTCTAGTTCCAGCTCTTGTGTGGCCTGGATGTCTTAGGGGCTCCACTTTTGTAAATATTTTTCTGACTCCTTGTCTTTTATTCTTCACTAATTATTTTAGACTTTAAGTTTTCAGGTGGCTTACACCCTCTTCGGCAGGAAGAAGAACCTCCCAGTGATCAATAAATAGCGATCAATAAATATCACTGGGCCAATGCATTCCATTCCAATGTCTTTTGGACTTGCACCCACAACTTTGTTTTATGTCTTTTCCAGTGGACGATTTCTATAAAGGAGGGGGTCAGCATTGGCATTCTGTCTGAATGGATCTTGAAATTACATTTTCAAAGCAATTTACATTACAGTAAGAAGAAAAATTGAAGGGGTAGGCTTCCATTTTGACATGGTATGATAACCCACTTGGTCTTCCTGATTTAAATAAGTAAAATCTGGATAGAAAATAAAGAAAATCAGTTAAACATGCTCAGTTGAACTAGCATCAGAATAAGCAATAGATAAATCTTCAAAACAAGATGGAGTACATTCAGACAATGAGATACTACTGAGAATTTAAAATGGACAAATTATGGGAATGTACTACAATATGAATGAATTTCAGAAGCATAATGCTAAGTGAAAGAGGACATGTACAAAAGAGTATGTACTTTATGGTTCTATTTAAATAAAGTACATATTCTTTTGTACGTGCATTCTTTCACTTAGCATTATATATTGAATAGGCAAAATTAACCTATAGTATTAGAAGTCAGGGTAGTGTCTACACTTAATGGATAATACTAGGAAGGGTCATTATGGAAACTACTTCTGGGAAGATGGAAATGTTCTATATCTTGATCTGAACACACACACAAACACACACACACACACACACACACACTTTTGTAGAGTTGTTCCTATATGTGCTTAGAGTCTATCCAAAATGGGACATCTACTTGGAGAATCCCTGGGTGGGAAAAAGCTGACATTTCAAAAGGCTGAATCTTAGTGTAAGGTAAAGGAGAAATGAACCCTACTAAACAGAAGGTCACCAAGAAAATTTGTTCATCTTGACTTTGTTGATGAAAAAATCACCATGATATCACCTAGGACCCTGATTGTGGATTCTAAGTATCATTTCCTACTGAAAAGGAACCCAGGGAACATTGGAGTAATAGCAGGTTCCAGGGCTGGGTCGGGGAATTTATAAGTTGGAACGCCTTGTGCCAAGAAAAGAAAGTGATGGAATTGTAAAATCATATTATGTACTTACATCAGTAAAGACAAGAACAATCTATGGGTTCTTAATCCAGTGGGAAAAGTTTGATGAAGAGCTATATCTTTGCATGCTTTCAAAGGGTCTTCCCATAGATGGCTTATTAATCATAGAAGACAAAGTGGTAACAAAGCGATAGTGAAAAAGGACAATACTTTGGCAAAAAAAAATTAACACCACCAAGAAAGGGAAGACAAACACTGCAAGCCTCTGGATGTGCCATACTAAGGACACAATGTCATATCCAATCAAGGATGAATTATTTGAATTTAATAAGGAGGAAACATCAAACAAACCCAAGAGAGATATTCTATAATATTACTGACATGTACTTGTCAAAAAGGTTAATGTTATGACAAAGAAGAAAAGCAGAGAAACATATATTAAAGTATTATGGGCCAGAGGGACAAATAAAAAATGTAAAAGAGAGCCAGGTGCAGTGGTGCATGCATATAATTTATCTACTCAGGAGGTTGAGGCAGAAGAATCACAAGTTAGAGGCCAACCTGGCCAACTTAGTGAGATTCTATTTCAAGATAAAATAAAAAGAGTTGGGGATTAACTCAGTTGTAAAGTCTTTGCCTAGCATGCATGAAGCCCTGTGTTAAATCTATATATGATTATTAATAATAGTGTGGGAAAGTCTAATAAACATGTTGCATTGGAATTTCAGAAGAAGATGATGGAGGAGTTTCACTTTTAGTCTTAGATGAATAGCTCTTACAAAATTAATTTTCCTGCCTATAATAATGGTCAATTCTTGACAATATAAAACTGGAGAGTGAGTAAAAGAAGGAAAATTCTGGATCTCTTCAACAACTAGAAGAGTGGTGTCAAGTGAGTTTCCCATTCTTAATGGCTTTTAGCATGAAAGTAACAATGTGTACCCATAGGGGTGGCTATAACTGGGATAGAAACTTGCAGTCCTACTGGCTTACAGAATCAGAAGACAGACTTCAGAGCAAGCACAACAATTGGAAAGTGATGTAGGAAATCCATGAAAGGAGAAAGCTAGAGGTGGGGAATTCCCAGTTCTACGAATAAATTCTGCCAGAATCTCTAGATGACCCCTGAATTATGAACAAGAGAAGCAGACTTCCTGAAATCCAGCTAAGGTTAAAACTACCTGAAATTTCAGCTATTATTCACCAACAGGGGAGACAGAATATTTAGTTTGAAGTTATCTAACTTAAATGACAGCTTAAACAAACAAACAATACTCTTGGGGGAACATATCTGCTCTGGCTTGGATATGGTTTGCATTCCAAGAGTTTATAGGTTGGAGTGTGGCAATATTGAGATGGTGGAAACTTTAAGAGATGAGGTCTCATGTGAGGTGGTTGCTTGGAAAAAAATTGATAGTTGTTATGGAATCCTGGTGAGTTCCTACAACAATGAGTTGTTATAAACAGAGCAAGCCTGATTCCTTCCTGGTCTCTGGCTTCCTTTCCTGTCATATAATCCTTTTCACATATGCTGCCATGATGGTATCTGCCATGATGTGATGCAGCCAAGGGTGCTCTCACCAGAAGCTAAATCTATAAATTCACCTGATCTTGGGCTTTCAGTCTCCAAAACTTTGAGATAAACAAATGCCAAATGTTTTCTCTGATATAAGGAGGCTGACTCATAGTGGGGTAGGGAGGGGGAGCATGGGAGGAATAGATGAATTCTAGATAGTGAAGAGGGGTGAGAGGGAAAGGGAGGGGGGCAGGGGATTAGCAAGGATGGTGGAATGTGATGGACATCATTATCTAAAGTACATGTATGAAGACACGAATTGGTGTCAACATACTTTATATACAACTAGAGATATGAAAAATTGTGTTATATATGTGTAATAAGAATTGTAATACAAAAAACCCATAAAGTACATGTATAAAGACATGAATTGGCATAAACATACTTTATATACAAAGATAGGAAAAATTGTGCTCTATATGTGTAATAAGAATTGTAAAGCATTCCACTGTTGTGTATTAAAAAAAATAAAATCAATTAAAAAATTCAGTTAACCGAGGAACAGATAGGAAAAAAAGATTTTAAAAATAAACAGATCCTTGGAGACTTATGTAATAATTCAAAAAGATCTGGTGTATGTATAGTTGGACTATCAGGAGAGGAGACAAAAAATTGAACAGAAAAAATATTTGAGTGGTCAAAAGTTTTATAAATCTGTAGAAAGACAAAGGTTTATGTGTTTAAGAAGTTTACTGAAGGTAGATGTGATGGCTCATGCCTATAACTCCAGCTACTTGAGAGGCTGAGGCAGGGAGATTGCAAGTTCAAGGCCAGCTTCAGCAACTTAGTGAGACCTTGTCTCAAAATAAAATAAAATGGGGCTGGATATGTAGCTTAGTGGTAAAGTGCCCCTGGGTTCAGTCCCCAGTTCTGCAAAGAAGAAAAAGGAAAAAGGCTGCAGTTTAGTGAATTAAAAACAGGATTAAAACAAAGAGAAACCATATATTGTCACATCATAGTCAATATGAAAACCAGAAATAAGGAGAAAATTCTGAAAGCAGCCAGAGAAAAATGATACATTTAACATAGTATAAAGACAATTTGAAACTTCATCAGAGACAGTAGAAGTGGAATACAATGTAACAATATCTGTAAAGAGCTATGTGTGTATGGGGGCACTCATTAAATCAGAATTCTATACTCAGAAAAATACTTTAAAGTGAAGACAAATTGAAGACATTTCCATAAGAGAGCTAAGAGCATTCACAGTAGCAGGATATCTGCTACTAATAGCCAAATCAAAACAGGTATAAATAAACAGCTGAGAAATATCAGTAGAGCAGAGGGAAGGGAACATAGGAAGGGATAAAGGGAGGGAGAGGTAAGTACTGGGGACTTAATTAGAACAAATTATATCCCATGCTTTTTAAATTATGTCAAATGAATCCTAATGTTATGTATAACTAAAAGGAAACAATAAGACAGCTGAAGCTAATATTAATGATGTTTTATTTAATTCAGTGTATCAAAACCATTATCATTTCAATGTGCCATTGATATACAAATTATTAATGAAGTATTTTATATTCTTTTTTTCATACCCGGTCTCCAAATTTAGAAATGCATTTCATATTTACATCTTATTTTACACTTAGCCACAATTCAAATTCTCAATAGTCACATGTGACTTGTGGTTACTATGTTGAACAGCACAGCTATGGAGAATTTCTCACACATTTACATGAGGAATCATGTACAAAAATGTTCATTGTAGCATTATTTTATAATAGCAGAAAATTAGAAAGTGACCTAAATGTTCATTAGAAGTAGAATGGATAAATGTTGGCTTATTAATACATTCAGCAATGAAATGAATGATTTATTGTTACATGAAACAACATGGATGAATCTTTTTCCAATATGCAACATCACTGTTATGATAATAAAAAGCTCTCTTCAGTGGAAAAAGCAGAATGACTTGCCCTTTGGAAGATTATGTTACCTGACCTATAAGTTCACTTTGGCTTCTTGGTCAGCCAGACCTCCAACCCTAGTCATGTGCACGGCCTAAAGTTGGTGACAGAGAAACAATTATGTGGATGAAGAGGAAAACAACAAAAAAGGGCTCCTTTGGGGGATCATTTGAAGATCTCCTCTTGGAATCTTGCCCTCAGTCTGGAGCACAGTGGAGATCTAACTAGTTCTGATGTAGTTGTACTTGTTGAATTCAAGGCACTACTGAGACCACTGTAGTTTCATCTCAGACTGTGTAGAGAAAAACTTTAACATTTCCTGCTGCTCCTGGGAGAGGGTTGGCATGGAGCTGGAGCTCACTATTGACACTGGAATGGAGAAAGAGCCCTGAATCTCATCAGGGCCAGCATTGCTCACAATCAGCTCATCATTCATGATGTATACACTGGAAGTGTTGGTAGTGGTAGTGATGAAGGTCTGGGTGAAGACATAAACACTTTCCTTCTACTTCCCTGAACACCCTGTTCAGTGAAAAGCAGAGCATTGCTTCCATCTGGAACTAATGTCTACCATAAGGCAAATGAAGTCATGCTAAGTTTTGGGCAACACACTGAGGTAATCCACAATGTCACGTTTTATGTGTTTCTGAAGCTACCTCTGCATGTTGGAATCTTGGAAAGTCTCCATATTCCTATTATATTTGAAGTATTCACACAAGCTATTTAGGGCTGGGTCCTTGTGATTGAAAAGAATGCTCGGGAAAAGCAGGTCACATAATGGTAAACACTGAGAAGACCCTGTCCATCTTCATAATCATAGATAAGTAATTCTCCTGTAGCTTTCCCTCCCTTCTCCCTGCCTCCTCACCCTGATCCATTTTCCCTTCCCTAATAGTCCCTCTTCTACTTTCAGTGTATGTGTGTGTATGTATGTATGTATGTATATATATATATGTGTGTGTATATATATATATATATATATATATATATATATATATATATAGTTTCCATATGAGAAAAAGAAACATGCTACTTGCCATTCTGTGTCACGCTTATTATGCTTAACATGATGTCCTGCTGTTCCATCCATTTTTCTGCAAATGACATGATCTCCTTCTTTATGGTTGAATAATACTGCATTGTGTATATACCTTGTTTTCTTTATCCATTCATCTGTTGACCAGCATGTAGGCTGATTCCATATCTTGGCTATTGAGACTCATGCTGCAATAAACATGGGTATGCAGGTATCTATATGGTGACCTCATTTCCTTAGGGTAAATACCCTGCATTTATATAGCTGGCTCATATAGTAGCTCCATTTTTAGTTTTTTTTTTCTTTTTTTGAGGAAACCTTCATACTGTTTTCCATAATGGTTATTCTAATTTATGTTCCTAGCAATAGTATATAAGCTATCCTTTTTCTCCACAACTTTGTGCACCATTTGTTATTTTTTGTGTTTTTGAAAATAGGCATTCTGACTGGGGTGAGATTTTAATCTCAATGAAGTTTTGAGCATTTTTTCATTTGTTTGTTGGTCATTTACACTTCATTTGAGAAGTGTCTGTTCAGATTATTTCCCCACATTTTACCCCCTGTAGCTCTAGGAATGTTCATGCTAGGCAAGCACTTTACCACTGAGCTATATCTCTGGCCCTTTTTATTTTTTTATTTTGAGACAGTGTCTCACTAAATTTTTCAGGTTGGCCTTGCACTTGTGATCCTCCTGCCTCAGCCTCACAAGTTGCTGGGATTACAGCTGTGTGCCACTGTACCAAGGTATTTTCCCATTTTAAAAATTGGATTACTTGTTTTTTGTTAAGTTTTTTTCTGAGTTCTTTATATATACTGAAAATTATTCCTTTGTCACATAGATAGTGGGCAAATATATTTCCCTGTCACATTGGTTGTCTCCTTTACTTTGTTGCTTGTTTGCTGTGTAGAAGCTTTTTTAATTTGATGTAATCCCATTCATCAGTTTTCCTTTTGTTTTCTTGGTTATTGGAGTCCTATTCAGGACATCGTTGTCTATGCCAATCTTTTTAAGTGTTTCCCCTATGTTTTCTTCCAGCAGTTTCAAAGTTTCAAACACCTTACATTAAGGTGTTTGATCTATTTTGAATTGATTTTTGTACAGGTGAGAGATAGGGGTCTAGTTTCAATCTTCTTAATGTGGATATTGGTTTTCATAGTACATTTGTTGAAGAAGCTGTATTTTTTCCAACATATGATTTTGACGCCTCTGTAGAGAATCAGTTAGTTGTAGATGTTTGGGTTTATTTTTGAGTTCTCTATTCCATTGGTCTGTGTGTCTGTTTTTATGCCAATATCATATTGGTTTTGTTACTATATCTTTGTGGTACATTTTGAAACCAGGTATTGTGATGTTTCCAGCATTGATCTTTCGCTCAGGATTGCTTTTGTGTTACCATATGAATTTTGGGATTTTTTTTTCTAGTCCTATGAAGAATGTCATTGGCATTTTGATGGTAATTGCATTGAATCTCTAGATCACTTTTGGTAGTACGGCCATTTTAACAATTCTTCTAATTTATGAGCATGGGAGGTCTTTCTGTCTTCTAGTATTTTCTTCAAATTCCTTTCTGCGGTGTTTTTTTCACTTTCATTGTAGAGGTCTTTAACCTCCTTAGTTAGGTTTATTCCTAGGTATTTTATTTTGTGAATGGGATATTGTGAATGGGATTGCTTTACAGATAGCTTTCTCACTGAGTTCATTATTGGTATATAGAAATGCTACTGTCTCTATGGATTTATCAATTTTAAATACTGGATTCAGTATATACAGCACATACACAATGTAGAATTATTCAACCATAAAATTTAAATAAATGGAATCATGAAATGTGTGACCTTCTGTATTTGGCTTCTTAGCATGATGATTTTGAGGTTCATCCATGTTATGACATGTATTAGTTTTCATTCCTTTTAGTGGTTAACATTCCAAATTATGCATCGTAATTTGTTTTCCTATTTCTATGTGTATGAACATTTGGGCTTTTACCTTTTGGCTATTGTGAATATTCCTGCTATGAATATACATGCACATGTATTTGAATTCTAGTTATCACTTCCTTTTGGTAAATATCTAGGAGTGTAATTTCTGTGTCTTATTAAAATTCCATGTTTAACTTTTATGGGAACTATCAAACTATATTCTGCAGCAGCATATATGTATAATACTTCATAATAAAAAATCAAAAACCTAACAAAAGGCTGGAGATATTAATGGAGTTAGATATTAATGTTATGTGTCAGACAGTCTGTTAGCTGTTTCATGGATTTCATCACTTTGAAACTTCTCATTTCTCCTGTAATTTCAACATTATCATGGAGATTAAACCTTCACCTTAACTTCCTCATTAATAATTTCATCTAGACTCTTTATTTCCTATAGGTAATGATTTGGTTGTTTTCC
This sequence comes from Urocitellus parryii, assembly GCF_045843805.1. Classification (NCBI taxonomy): domain Eukaryota; kingdom Metazoa; phylum Chordata; class Mammalia; order Rodentia; family Sciuridae; genus Urocitellus; species Urocitellus parryii. Next base: position 86,435,046 of record NC_135547.1, on the reverse strand, counting down.
TATAAGAGAAAAATCCTTTACCTTGGAAAGATGAAGGGAGTTTTCCTGGAAGCCAATAGTTTTGAATCTTAGGCAAAAGCTGTGTTAACACCTTTTCTGAAACCTGGAGAATATAACTGAAAAAACAAAAAAAAACCCCAAAAATTCCACTAAGTATTTTGTTATGTGCCAGAAAATTTGTTAGCTGTTTCGTGGATTTCATCACTTTGAAACTTCTCATTTCTCCTGTATTTTCAACATTATCATGGTCTCAGCTTGTATTTCTTGTGGTATCTAGCACAGAGCTGGGAACACTGAGAAGTTCATTGACTACAAGGGAAGAAAGTGGGGAATAAGGGGTTCAGTGTGCTCTGGGCACAAGGAGAAGGCCTGGCAAGGATAATGCCCGCCATGTGGGCGCCACAAACAGGCTACAGAAAAGCTTATGCCTCAAACTGATATTCTTTAAATATTTGTTCAGTATTTATTTGGTGAGGGCAAGGAAAAATCAATTTTTCTTTAATAAAAATTGCACACTTTTCTGGAGCTTCAAAATAAGGAATGTATTATATGCACTGAACTTAATATTTTAAACTTATTTAGAACTGCCTTTCATTTCCCAGTTTTTCCATTGCCTGTAATTGGAGTGCATTAGTCACTCACACACTCTTAGGGGAGAAATAACTGTCCATAGAGACTGGAAGTCTTGTTTAAATACTTTTGGAAGGTCTTTTAGCAAAATTATTTCTATTTTGGAGTAGTTCTTGTTCTCACTTCACTTTTTTAACCCCTAAACCTAGAAAACTTTAACAAACCCATTAAAAGATTTTTAAAAATAACAATCTCAATGAATTGTTATAGACAGTTTTACACTATGCATTATGGTAGTCTCCCCTTCTCTACAAAGAATATGTTCCATGATCATCAGTGGATGCCTGAAACCATGGATAGTACTGAACCCTATGTTTTTTCCCCCTATATGACCACATATAGGGAAACATATATGCTGCCACATAGTACCAGAGTTAATCAGTCCTTCTATGTCTTATATCTTGGTGCCTCCTTTACATCATTATTACTCTTGTGCTTTGGGGACATAATTAAGGGCTACTTGAACATAAGCACTGAAATACTGCAATGTCATTCTGATAAATGAAACTGCTATTGGATAACTAATGGGTGGGTAGCATAATACAGAGTGGATATACTGGACAAAATGAAGATTCATGGCTCAGGAAGGATGGAGCAAGACAGCACAAGATTTCATCACTCTACTGAGAATGGTGCACAATTTAAAACTTATGTATTGTTCCCTAGCACTGCAACAATAAGTAAACAAAAGAAAGCATCTAAATTGCATATTTCTGGAATTTTCCATTTAATATCATTTGACTACTGTTGAACATGGATAATTGAAACTACAGAAAGTGAAACTGAGGATAAAGGGGAGATTACTGTAGTCAGTTTTAGACTTTAGAGTAAGGCTACTGCTGATCTTAGTTCTTTCTCCAGTGTTAGCCTCAGGATCTGGAGGGTGCAGGTATGCACAATTGCAAAATTATCTCATAGATAGTATGGGATTGCATGGAGGATTGTTACTATTGTGTTTATTTTCTTTCTAGGGAGGTTGGAACTGACTTTCATTTCACCAGTTAGTTGAGAATTTTCATATGGTAATATAAATTCAATAGCATAGATTTAATCCTTTAACATTTTAGTTTTCCTTTGTACTGGCATCCCAAGCAACTTGATAACTGTTCTACCACTTAACCTAGCTTGTTATCAGTGTAGAAAACATAAAAGGCCATTCCAAACCAAGAAGGAGGTTGGTTTTCAGATCTAAATTCAAGTGCCCAGAATCTTGGGAATCTTGGGAAGATAACTTTTTCATCCATGCCTGCATCTCATTTTTTTCTGCTTCTCTAGGTACTTCACTCCATCAATTATCCCTTTCTCTCAAGAAGTTTCAACCTTACTCTCTTTCTCAGCAACTGTCCATTAGCATTGGAAGATGTTTAAGATTTTCCCAGTCGGGGAAAGTAAACCCACATTCATTTGGTTACTTCTCCATGCCACAAAATACTTTCTTTTTCTGCCATACGGGGATTGAATCCAGGGCCTTACACATGCTAGGCAATCACTCTACCACTGAGCCACATCCCCAGCTCACAAAACTATTTCCTGAATGAGTTATCTATACTTGAATTTCCTCATATTTTACCCAGTCACAACTTCCTGTGATTTTGCTTCCCCTCATACCTCTCTACTATAATTGCTTCTACCAACTTCAACCAACTAGCTATTCCTCACTTGTTAAGCCCAGGGGCTTCTTACTGTTTTTTTTTCTCCTTAATCTCAGTGAGATTAATTTCAATATATCTTTAAAGGCACTCTCTAAATATAGTAACATTCTGAGGTACTGAGGGTTAGAGTGTCAATATGAATTTTGGAGGGGCACAATTTGGTCTGTAACACCAATCTACGATGTTTGTTTCTTGAAGGAGAAAATATGATATAGGTATGGGGTTAGGTGGGAGATAGGACTAGGGATATGGATGTTACCTGATGCCAATCATAGTCTAGGAGGTCCACTGAAAGACTGATGTAGCCATAGAATTGTTAGAAGATGAAGCAGGTCAGGGTGAACCAGGCACTGTACAAAGAGGCTGGATTATTTGTGATGCTGTTGGCTGACAGAAACAGAATACTCTGACACATCTGGGTTTAACAATAAACACATTATTTCACAAAACAAGAAATTAGAGACAGCAAAGCTTCAGGATTAGTTCAGCTAGAGGGTTAATGATGCCATTAATCCCAGATATTTTCCACATTTCCACTTGGTGATCTGGAGTGTGTCTGCCTTTTTTTTTTTTTTTAAGTGGGCTTCCTCATGGTCTTGCAATGGTTGTGACAGTACTGGGAAAACATGCAGAAAATTGTGTCTAAAGATATAAAATGGACCTTCTTTTATTTACGCAGAACTCTGATAGAATGGCTCAGCTGAGCTCTTAGCTGACATAAGCATCAACTGCCTGTCTTGAGAATGAACCATCTTGAATATCTAGCATGGTTAAGTATTCAGAGGACTGCAGTCCCAGCTGACATATAAGTACAACTGCATGAAAAGCCCACAGAAAACACTTTGTGACTGAGTCCTTCCCCAATTCCTAACTTGAAAATTGTGAGGAAAATAAAGTGATTGTTTAAAGACACTAAGTTTTGGGTGTTACACACTGTTAGTAATTGAAACACACACTAAAACAGGATGGCTAAGGAGAGTTTAGTCAAGAGTATATAGATAAGTTAGGAACAAGGTTTATCATGGTTTAGGTATGAGGGGTCCACCAAAAGCTCTTGTGTTATTGCAGTAATGTTCAAAGGTGAAATGATTAAATTGTGAGAACTGTAACCTAATCAGTCCATCCTAGTTTGACTGGACTAACTGCATGGTAACTGTAGGAAGATGGGGCATGGCTGGAGAAGGAACATCACTAGGGACATGCCCTGGAAGGGCTCATCTCCCCTGTGGCTGATTTCCCTTGCTCTCTCTACTTCATGACTGTAATGAATTGCACAGCTATCCTCTGCCATTGATGTTTTGCCTCACCTCAAGCCCCAAACAATGGAACCTGCTGATCATGAACTGAACCTCTGAAACAATAAACTGAAATAGACTTTTTCTCCTCTAAGTTATTCTGGTCAGATATTTTGGTTAGAGCAATGAAAAGTAGACTAACAAAAGATTAAAGGAAGCCAACGAAAGATGGCGCAGTACTCCAGCACTAAACACTGGAGAGCAGTTTATAGGACTAAACAGGAAAGAGGAAGGAGGAGATATAGGGACCTAGAAGGAGTCATTGTAGGCACTCCACCTAGCAGAAGTTCTTATTTACAGATAAGAATCCAAACCATGTTGACTTGGCAGGAAAGGAGTTGGGGAAATAAAAACTCTTGACTTCTGATTCCCTGCTAGTACCTGCCATTGACAAAATCCAGATGCCAGAATATAACATAGCTTGTTAATACAGTTGAAAAGGTTTGGTCTCCTCAGGGACAAGAAAGAACAGAGAAGGGCCAAATGGAATATATCCGGCAAACTCTCAATTAAAATTTCTTCATACATAATTGACCAGAATTGGGTCATATAGTAGGTGGTCCATCATTAACATAGGGAATGGAACCATCATCATTAACTGAGTGTAATCAGTACTCACTCTCTGAGGAGGGATTGTGATCTGCCTCCATGAAGATCATGACTGGGAACAGGAGGTTGACTAACAAAGTCAGGATTCTGTTAGCAAGAAAGAAGCAAAAGGCTGTTGGAAAGATGACAAATGTTGTCTATCAAAGAGGCTGGAAGCCTTGTTTATTGAGTGCTAGCTGCTTACCTTTGGCTAATCATTAAATCTCTTGGGCTTCCTGCCTGGCAGATAGTTTTTGGTTGGCTCTGCTAGCATAGAGGACAGATGATATAGATGATGCCACCAAATTATGAAAATTTGATTTTTCTGTCTTATAAAACATTAAAGATTTATCTCATCATCAACTCCCTGACTTAAATATTTAGTCAAAGCAGCAGAATGAATCAGATCTATCTTTCCTATGTTCATATGTGAATATACCACATCATGTTCAACCACAAGAATGGGATCTTAATTAGGATGAGTTATATTCCATGTATGTATTATATGTCAAAATACACTCTACTGTCATGTATATCTAAAAAGAACAAATAAAAAAACAGATTTGGTTAAAGGTGATGGTATAGTTTATTAAAGCAATGGCACACATTGAAGTTTTGGGTATTTCTTGAGGAAGATGTTCTCTGAAGACTTTCAGGAGCAGACTGAAAATTATTGTGCTCATTCATATTTTTTATTTCTAATATTTTAATATGCATTGAGTGTTTTACATTATCAACTGAGAAAAGTTTTTCTTAAACTTTGGATCTAGAAATGTGGCAACGGAACACTGCAATTAGGCTTCAAGAAAAAAAATAGGAAAAATCATCTGTGGATTTTCATCCACATTTCAGCTTTCGTAACATGCACACCAATTATAGAATCTGCCTGGAGTAAGTTGACAGAAGCCTTGTAAGAAATTCTTGCATTGCCGTCTGATTCCCTTTTCAGCAGTTTCTCTTGTGGCCATGCATATATATTTGTAATTCAAGCCTCACCACCTCCCACAATCCCCCTGCTCTTGAGGCAGATTGGTTGGGTCATGTGGGCGGAGCCAAAAAAGTCCCCCAATGAGCAGCTCCATGGTCTGAAAGGGCAGGGAAACAGCCCAATGAGCATCACCGCAGAGGAGCCAATCAGCTAGATGTTGCTGGGGCCGCTGTGAGCCAATCATCAGCTGGCAGTCTGAAAGTTTGCTGGGGCCCCTTCGGCTGTGGCTCTCAACAACACTGAACACCAGATCTGTAGAGTTGTTCCTCTTACCTATCTACGACTTTGTATCCTTTGACCTACATCTCCCCATTTCCTTACCTCTCCTGAGACTCTGGTAACCACTTTTGTCCCCCCTGCATTACTATGTATTTAACCTTGTTTTCTTAAGATTCACATAGAAGTGAGATCACACAATATTTTTCTTTCTGTGTCTGGTGTATTTCAGTTAGCATAAGGCCCTCTAGCTTGATTCATTTTGTGGCAATTGACAGGATCTCTTCATTTTTTTAAAAAAAATATTCCATTAGTTGTTGGTGGCCCCTTATTTATTTTTATGGTGCTGAGAATTGAATGCAGTGCCTCACACATGCTAGGCAAGCACTCTACCACTGAGCCACGACCCCAGCCCTGGATCTCTTCATTTTTAAGTTGAATAAAATCCTATTGTGTGTGTGTATACACTACACAGTTGCTTTATTCATTTGTCCATTGATAGACCCCCTAAGTCGTTTTCATATCTTGGTTTTTGTAAAACATGTGGCAATAAACATGGGAGTAATCATATCTTTTACTCAACTGTGATTTTAATATTTTTGGATATATACCCAGAAGAGGAATTACTGAGTCATATGGCAGTCCTATTTTTAACTTCTTTAGGAGCCTCAATACTGTTTACAATTATGGCTGCACCTATTTACATTCTCACCAATAGTGTACAAGTATTCCTTTTTCTCCACACCCTCACCAATACTTGCTAACTCTTTTTTTTAAAAAAATATCTATGCCAGGGGCTGGGGCTATAGCCCCAGTAGCCTTAGTGGCAGAGTGCTTGCCTTGCCGTGTGAAGCACTGGGTTTGATCCTCAGCAGCACATAAAAATAAATAAATAAATAAATAAATAAATAAATAAATAAATAAAGATCAATATCCAGCTACAACTAAAAAGATATTTAAAAAAAGAAAGTATCTATCCTAACAGGTGTGTGGTGTGAGGCCCTCATAGTGGGTTTGATTTGCAGTTCTCTGATTATCAATGACGTTGAGCACCTTTTTATGTACCTTTTGGCCATTTTTATGTCATGACTGCAGAAATATATATTCAAGACCTTTGCCCTTTTAAAAGCTGGGTTACATGGCAACTGAGTTGTATCAATTTTTGATAAATTTTAGATATTGATCCCTTATCTGATATGTGGTTTGAAAATACTCTTGCCCAATGTTTTCTCATTTTTTTATTGTTTCCTTTGCTGTGCAAAAGCTTTTAGGTTTGAAGTAGTCCCATTTATTTATTTTCACTTTTGTAGCTTGAGCTTTTGATGTGATAAATAAAAAATCCTTGGCAGGGCCAACATTAGGTATCTTTCTCCTTATGTTTTCTTCTAGTTTTATGATTTCAGGTCTTAAATTTAGATCTTTTACCCATATTGAGTTGGTTTTTGTGTATGAGGTAAAGTAAAATCTAATTTCATTCTTATGCATGTGGAAAACCAGTTTCTACAGCATCATTTATTGAAGGTATTATCTTTGTCCCATGTGGCTTTTTAGTGTCCTTGTCAAAAATTAGTTGACCATATATGTTTGGATTTATTCCTAAGCTATTTATTCTATTCCACTGGCCCATATGTATATTTTTATGCCAGCACCATGCTGTTTTGATTACTATCATTTTGTAACACAATCTTAAGTCAGAAAGTATCATGCCTCCAACTTTATTCTCATAATCTTAGATATTCAACATCTTTTGTAGTTCTATATGAATTTCAACCGTTCTAGCTGGAGTGATATAAACTCATTGTAGGTTTGACTTGCATTGAGCTAATGATATTGAGCATTTTTTTCATATATTTGTTGGCCATCTGAATTTCTTTGTTTGGGAAATGTCTGTTCAGATAATTTGCCCATTATTTAAATTGAGTTACTTGTTTATTTGTTGTTACTTTTTGTGGAGCTCCTTGTATATTCTGGATATTAAACCTTTGTCAGATGAATAGTTGACAAGTATGTTTTCCCATTATGGAGGTTGTCTCTTCACCGTTTTGTTTCTGGAATATTATTCAGACATAAAGAAGAATAAAATTGTAATTTGCAATAAAATGGATGGAACTGGAGGATAATTGTGTGAAGTGAAATATATCAGAAATTGAAAGGCAAGGACCACATGTTATCTCTCATATGTGGAAGCTTAAAAAGTCCACCTGAATATAGAATAGTGATTAGGAAAGGTTGCAAACGGTTCTTTGAGGGAAAGACATATATAAGGAGGTTGAATTTAATCAGTGCATGCTGTGTGCATGTTTGGAAGTGTCACATTGAAACCCATTACTATGCACAATTAATAAAAAGACATTTTTTTTTCCCTGTGAAGGATGCCATTGGGATTGGGTGATGGTACTTGGTGATTCATTAGCTCTTCTACTTTTGTGTATGTTAGAACATTTTCATCATAAATGTAAAATAAACAGTTTGGTCCTTTACTCTGCTATTATGTGTAATCATTATTCTTCAAAATGATGGCAATAGGAGGCAGTTGTTTGTTTTTAGTGTCCTTTGAGTGGCAATAATTTATCCAATGATCACATGTTTAAAAAATGTTGTTTAGCTCAGGAAGTCCTAAAGTCTGGGAGTTGGGTGTTTTGCTATTCAATCATTTTGCCTGAGATGCCCGCTTTTTAAGGCAAATTTTAACCTAACTTTCAGGTCGTATTTCCTCCTGTGAGTCTGCCCAATCTCCTCCTCCTCCAGCCTACCTGTGCCTGCATTTTTGTATGCTTCACCAAATTGGGATTGGTTCTGACCATATGGGGCCACAAACGTTTACTGACTAGAACCTGTGTGTTAAATCCTGTTCTGGACGGGAAATACAGGGTGAATTATGCATGGCCCAGACTCCTGTGCATTGTTGTAGAAAATGATATAATGAATATAAAGTCCTAAGTGCAGTCCCTGGCACAAGTGCTCAATAAATGTTAACTATCACCAGCATCATCACCATCATAGATTATCTATTTATGTCAGTTTGTAAAGATATGGCCTATTTTAATTGATAGAGCCATATACTTATCAATCATCCCCCTACACTGGCCAGAGATGTTTTCAATTTTTCATTAATGCAAACACATTAGCAAGGTCTATACTTGTTCTTACAGGCTCCTTAAAGTTTTTTTTTTTTCCTCTAGATCAAAGGCTCTTAAAGTAGAGTCCCTCAAGCTGTTAATATCGCGTTTCTCTGGAACTTGTTACAAATGAAAATTCTCAGTCCTATTTTAAACCTTCTGAATCAGAATCTGATAATATTAGAGTCCCAACAATGTTTTAACAAGCCCTCTAGGTGATTCTGATGCACTGTTCTAGAAGTCCTGGTATACGAATATATCTACAGAAATGGGATTGCTAAACCAACAGGGTAAATACATTCTTAAATTTTAAAAGGTTGCTGCAACAACTCACTTCCCTCCCAGTAACCGCTTAATCCTATGTTCCCCGCCCGCCTTGATTGCATCAGCTTTGCCTTAGTCCCACCCTGGTGTGCAAGCACACGCAAGCGCAGCTGGGTATCTTGGGAGGAGTGAGACGCACAGGGGGTGGGGTTTTAATTCGCGCGCTTGGAGGAGGGATGCCGAGGGAGTCGGAAAGGGGTGTCTTCTCTCTTGGAAGTGGGTGGGACAATGGCGGAACGGGGGAGGGGGAGTGAGCTTTGAGGTTTGCAGCATTTCTGGGATGCTACTGTCTTAAAACCGCGAGTTTGCCTGTATCTCTATTTATTAGTAGGGTTTTGTCACATTTTTAAAGCATGAGAGAAATCAGTGGGGGAAATCCTCGAATCCAAAGCTCTACTCCTTCGGCGACTGGGGTGTGCTCATTGGCCAATGGTGAGGGCACTTGCGAACCAGTGACAATGACGTAATCTTGCAGTTCCGAGCGAGAAGGAGGCTTTGGGTTGGGAGGAGGTTGGGGGAGAGTAGCCCGGTGGGATAAGTCCAGGCCAGGCCAGTGCTGGAACTCCTGCTAAAAGATAAGGGGCCCCAGAAGGAGGGAGAGGGAGGAGACTTGGACTTTGGGAGAACGAAGTTGGGGCTGGGTCCTCGAGAGTGGAAACTGCTGTGAAGGCTGAGGTTAGAGCCACCCAAGGGCAGGTAGTCCGGGTGGCCGCCAGGGGGTGACCGTGCCTGCACACATCTGCAAGTGGTGCCTCACAGTCTCTCCCATATGTTTTTGAAACAGTTTATTTTTGTATCCGTTACCTTTCCTGCCCTAACATCCCAGAGAAAAAGGTGGGTGACTCATTTTTGAATCCCTGGCACCTAGTGGAGTGCGGGGTACAAAAACACCAAGTAATCAAGATGATTGAAGGAAAAGACAAAAAGACAAGAAAAAAGCTCAGAGACATTCATACATGACATAAAGAATGCTTTGGTCCTTTTTTTCCCTCTGTACAAAAGAAAAAATAAATGTCCGCTAGCAGATTGTGAGCCCACGCGGTTTTTACATTGTTGCAATCTGAGTATACACATAACCCTGTATCCTTAGTTACAGAATAATAATTTTCCCTGTTGCTATAGAATCTCCACAGCCGTCATCCCTCGGTAATAGTTGTAGAATGTTCCATCAGACAGCTGTGCCACGATTCACTTAACCCTTCTCTTGTTGGATATTGAGACTACTTCTCAGTGCTTGACCATCAAAAATGGCCTTGCAAAGAATAATTTAGTGCTTAGAACATTTTCTGTTTTGGGATGGTGGCAGGTTGATACTGATTTGGGAGCAGAATTACTGGAAAATGGCATGAACATTTTTAGGCTCTTGTCAACTGGCTTTCCTGACAGGGATCATACCCGTTGACATCAGAGGCCAAATCCGAAATCAACCCTCGTGACTCTGGGTCTTGTCTGTCTCCAAGCTGGTTTTAATTTCCCTGTCCTGCAGCAGTGCTTAAGTTTATTATTAGTTCTGACCTTTGGGGCAAGGCAAACACACACCAAAGGTTCAGGGACAACTTTAGCAACTGCAACAGCTGACACTGTGAGCTGCTGCAGCTCAGGTTTCAAGCTTGAGCAACTGGGGTGGATGAAGTTGCCTCGCTGAGACAGGGAATCTGAGAAGAGGAACAGGTTTGGGAGGGAGCAGATGAGATCAGTTTTAAATATGTTTAGTTTGAAGTGCCTTTGGGACATCTAAGGGGAGGTATCCAGGAGACAGGCATACATATGGATAAACAACAATCTTTGCCCTTCTCTGAACTCTCATGCTCCCTATCTGTGGATTTCTCATGACTCAGGTTGATTTTTACCTTGCACTATCCTGGGAGCTCCTTGAGGCCAGGATAAGGGCCTGATTCATTTGTGTATCTCTCTCCTAGTACCCAGCACAGTGCTTCCCACTTAAAAAGCCTTAGAAGTTTGTTTTGTATGAAGAAATTTCTTTGATTCCTTAATTGGATGATTCCTGTAGTTCGGGTTCTGATCTGGGGGAAAAAGTGTGGGAAGCCTGAGTTCTGGGAGGGCTTCCTGTAAGAGGTGGCATGTTATTGTTAATAATCATGACCATTTATTGAACATTTACCATCTGCCGGTTACTCTGTTGCACACATGCATCAGAAATGCCACTTCTTGTCTGCCATCCCTACAACCCCTTGGGGAAGGGGATCCACTCTATTTACAGCTTCTGCCAAATGGTCAAGCAAGGAGTAACTACCTCTTCCCTCATCCTAATTTAGGGTACAGCATCTGACCCAAGGCCAGTCCCACAACCTGTGAGTTGTATGGCCCAACTTTAGTAGATGAGGTGGGCCAATCAGATTGCTCTCTTGGGAATGTGAAATAAGAGATCCAAAGGGGAGTTGCCGGTTAGTTGTGGGGAGCTAAGCTGACAGGTCCAGTACACCAGGATGCTGGTTGGTGTGAGGACATTATGGACCAGATCAAGTGCTCCTTGCAATTCTAGGGGAGTAGTTAAAGGCAGTTGGCTATGCAAGGAGCATGGGGCAGATGTTCAGAGAGAAGTAGACAGGTAGTGTAGATAAGTTTTATTAAGCTATATTAACAACAAATCTCTAGAGCAGAGGTCCATGGCTCATCCAGAAATTTCTTGCAGCTCCAGGCATAATGAGCTCTGTACTTGACTTCCTGCCCTTGGATTTATGATACGTGATCTAACTTCACTTGGTTTCTTCTCCTTGCATCCAAAAGAGCCCTAACAAAACAGTCCTTTACATAGATTTAATTTAATTTCCACTTCGGTCCTCTGAGGTGAGTGTACTTTTCCTCATTTTACAAATGAAGAAACTGAGGTTTAGTGAGATTATCTTGACTAAGTGATGGAGCCAGTCTGATTCTCTTAATCTCTTTTTAAAGCATGAATATATTATTGTTATTTTAAAAATTACCACTAGCTTATTATTTTTAAAAAGATAGAAAGTTAATTCAGACATATCTGATGTGATCTGTTAGTAAGATCCTCTGAGTCTTGCCTTCATTTTCTAAGCTCCAGCTACACTGGCCTCTATTTCTGGAATACACCAAAGTTGTCCTTACCCTTGGTCCTTTGCATTGAGTGTTCCTCCTCTTTAGAATGCTTTTCCCCTTGATTTTGTAGTGTCCAGCTCTTTCATCTCAATTGCCACCTCCTCAGAGAGGCCTTTGCCCAATCGCAATATGAGGTCGCTCACTGGACTTGTTCCCCCACTGCTTTCTGTCATACCACCCTATTTTTTCTTTTCTTCATAGACCTTCTCATGGTGTGAAATTTTGTTGTTCATTCATGTAATTGCTTATTGTCTGGATCCCCTTCAAATATGAGAGCGCCTCATCTGTATCCCCAGGACCTAAGACAGTGCTGTTGCATATGTGTTGAATGAATGAATATATAAACTAAAAAAGTTTTCATCCAGCTCTCTTCTCTCCCAATATCAATTCCCACAGAAGGGAACTGTTAAAACATTTATCTACATATTCCCAGATATTTCTTATACATATGCAAATAAATGTATCTCTCTTTATAAAGATAAATATGAATATGTGCTTTTTTATACCAATGGTAATTCTACAACTTGTTGTTTTCACATAATGCATAACAGTTTATTATTAACATCTATCTGTGTCAGTGTGTGTGCGCATATCTCATTAAAAAGGCAAAACAAATTTATAGCATTGTATTGTGTATATGTAGATATATCAGAACTTATGTAATCAGGCCTCTCCTAATGACTATTATTTTCCCCAGTTTTCATTATCGTAAGAAGTAATGTTAAAATAAATATTCTTATCATATATGTATTTGCACAAACATACTCTACACTAACTTGTCCTTCGTCTTTGTTTGTCATATATACAAATATTAATTTTGTTTGAATTTAAGTGATCAGTTTTGCCATTTCCTTTACTGCCTCTGGGTTTCATTTTATACTTTACAAAGACCTTCCTCATTTCAAAATTATATATTAAGATGTTTCATATATATTTTCTGGTAGTACCTTCATGGCTTTAGTTTTACAGTTAAATTTTTGATCTATATGAAATTTTTTAGGAGATAGAGTTTAGGAAAGGGATCTAGCTTCTTTTCCTTTCAAATAACAAGGTCTGCTGTCTCATTACTATCTAGTGAGTAATAATATTGACCCATTGTGTTGAAATGTTATCTTTTTCATATATGGAGTTTTCATATGTGCTTATTTCTGCATTTTCTTTCTATTCCATTTGGTCAGAATGTCTGCTTGCACCAGCACTGCCCTGTTTTAATTAATGTAACTTTAAAATATATTTTCATATTTGGTGGGGCTAAAATATTCTTTCATCTTCTTTTTCAGAAAGTTTCGATGTATTCTCATGTTTATTTTCCCAGTTGAACCTTAGAATAATTATAAAATAACATATTGTTATTTTGATAGGGATTGTTTTAAATTTATAGGTTAATTTTGAAAAAAAAATATTGTCTTTATAGTAAAATCTGACTTTCTACTTATTAAAATCTTTTATATTACTCAGTAAAATTTTAAAGTTTTCTTTATATATGCTCTGAATATTCTCTGTTATATTTCTGTTTTGGGTTGCTATTGTGAAGGAGAAATTGCCCCTCATCTTTTTGAAGTGGTTATAGGAAAGCAATTACCAACACTTCACTAAATTTTATTATTGTTTCTAATAGTATTTTCATAGTTTGCCTCAGGTTTTCAAATTATGTAGCCATGTCATCAACAAATAGAGATGATTTTGTTCTTAGGCATCCAAAGTTTATGCTTCATTTAATTCTCTTTTCTAGCTATATTATGTAGTGCCTTTAGCATAGTAATAGTGGTAATAATGGAGATTTACATGTTTTCCCTCACTTTAATGGAATTCTCACATTTTTTTTATTCAGCATGATATTTGCTTTTGCTTAGCAACAAACATGTAGTATAAAAATTATGTCAAGGAAATATTCTTTCCTGGATAACTAAATCAGGAATACATGTAGAATTTTCTTAAATTAACCTTTTTGGGCACCTATAAGATGGTAATGTGGAATTTCTTACTTGGCTTAATAATAGTGATGTCTGTCTGTCTGTCTATTTATCTATCTATCCATCCATCCTGATATTGAATAGCTTGCATCCTTAGAATGGCTCTTACCTTTTTATTCCTAATTTATTACTGGATTCTATTTATTAATATTTTATTTATTTTGCATCAACATAAGTGAGATTGGTCCTTAGTTTTTATGTATGTGAGTCTTTTGGGAGCCCATGCATTTCCAAAATTGTTTTATGAAGTCCTTGACTACTGAATGACTGAAGATGTACTAATATTAGGAGAGGGTTTCAATGAATGCCAACCATTCCTTCCATGCTTCCTTGCTGCATTTGATGGTTTTTGAGAGATTTTATATACTTTGCAGTCTGTGCAAATAAACACTATTAATTTTAAATGTGGAGATAATAGCAGAGTGTTTATCCCAAGTTGACCATTTAAATTAGCCTGTAGTGGAATTTACTAGGAAATGATAAACAATGGCCATTCTGTGATTTGACATTTTTCTTAAAAATAAAATGATAAAAGCAATTAAGTATTACTTTGTATTAAGTAATTAATGCAGAAATAAAATGCATGATAACAGATCCTCCATTCTATCTATCCATGTACCCTGTGTCTCCCTCTACTTTCAACAATTGCAGTTTCCCCTCATATTATGTCATATTATGTCCATATTTTTTGTAATGTGCTTATGTTGCTATTTATTTAAAAATGCTTTAAATTTTTTTCTTGTAGATACTTTTATTTTATTTATTCATTTTTATGTGATGCTAAGGATTGAACCCAGTGCCTTGCATGTTCTAGGTGAGCACTCTTCCAATGAGCCACAACCTCAGCTGTTACTATTTATTTTTAAATTAATAAAATTTATATTTCTGAGCAATATGAAGTTTTGGAAAAATTTAATGTGAAATACAGGAGGCTACAATTTCCTCTATTATTAAAATCTTGCACTGGTGTGTCATATTTGTCACAATTATAAGCCAATATTTATTCAGTAATCTTAGCTGAAGTCCATAGTTTACATAAGGGTTCAATCTTTGTGTTGTATATTCTGTGGTTTTTGATAAAGGTATAATGATATGTATTTGCCTTTACAATATCATACAAAACAGTTTCACTGCCCTAAAATCTGTTGGGATCCATGTATTCCTTCTTTCCTCTATCCCCTAGAAATGCTGGCAACCATTGTTCATTTTACTGTTTTCAAAGTTTTGTTATTTTTTGAATGTCATATAGTTGTTAGCCACTGGTACTTTACATAGCAATGTTCATTTAAGATTCATCCATGTCTTTTGTGGTTTGAGAGTTCATTTCTTTTTATTGATGAATAACATTCCATTCTATGGATGTACCAGAATTTGTTTATCTATTCACTTATTGAAGGACATCTTGGTTACTTCCAAGTTTTAGCAATTATGAATAAAGCCTCTATAAACATTACTGTGAAGATTTTTCCATAAACATAAGTTTCAGTTCATTTGAGTAAATACCAAAGAGTGCAATTGCTGGATCATATGGTAAGAATATGTTTAGTTTTGCAAAAAACTGCAAACTGTCTTCCAAAATGGCTGTTCCATTTTGCATTCTTACCAGCAGCAAATGAGAGTTTTATTGTTTTATGTCTTTACCAGCATTTGGTGTACCCAGTATTTTTGATTTTGGCCATGCTAACAGATGTGTAGTAGTATCTGATTGTCATTTGAATTTGTAATTCCTTAATGAAATAAGTGAAATAAGCCAGGCACAGAAAGACAAACACCACACCTTCTTTCATGTGTGGAAGCTAAAAGAAGTGGATCTGAATGTAGTGTAGTGAATTCTAGAGGCAAGGAATTGGGGGAGGAGAGATAAGGGAAGATGGATTACAGGTATTGAAACAGACATAAGTTGGCCACCTGAATATCTTCTTTGATGAGGTATATTTTTAGGAGTTTTGTCTATTTTTTAAAGGTTGAGTTGTTTATTTTCTTGTAAAAAAGTGTTGAATTTTTTGTTTATTATGAATAAAAGTCAAATATGTCTTTTGCAACTATTTTTCTTAGTCCATGGCATGCCTTTTCATTCTTTTGACAGTGTCTTTCCATGGAACAGATGTTTTTTAGTTTGAATGAAGTCAAGCTTTTCAATCATTTCTTTCATGTATTGTGCTTTTGATGTTGTATTTAAAAAGTCATTGATATACCCATGTTCACTGGGATTTTCTGTTATGTTATCTTCTAGAAATTTTATAGTTTTACATTTAGGTTCATGATCTATTTTAAGTTTTTAAATTTACATTTTAATATTTCATGAACACATTGTGCATATTTGTGGGGTAGAGTATTATATTTCAACATATACATGACATGTCTTGATTAAATCAGGGTGATTAGAATTTCTTTCTCTTTGTCATTTCTTTATATTTGGAATTTTCAAGCTCCCCTCTTCCAGTTCTTCACTAAATATATAATAGGTTTTTGTAAAGTATAATCATCTCACTGTAATTTAGACTACCAAAACTTAATCCTTCTGTCTAGCTGTATTTCAATACCCATTATCCAATTTCCTTTTACCCTCATCCACTTCCTATTCCCTAGGAACCACTATTCTACATTCAGATTGACTTATTTTAGATTCCAATATGAGAGACAACGTGCAGTACTTGTTTTTCTGTGTCTGTCTCATTTCATTTAACATAATGTCCTCCAATTCCATATATTTTTTTGTGCAAATGACAAGATTTCATTCTTCTTCATGGCTGAATAATGTGCCATTTTATTTAAATTTTCTTTATCCACTCATCTATCAATAACCACCAAAGTTGATTCCATATCTATGCTATTGTGAATAGTGCCACAGTAAACATGGGAATGCAGGTATCTATATGTGGAAGATAGTAACTTGACTCCTATCTCTCACTCTGTATATAAATCAATTTAAAATGGATCAAAGACCTAAGTGTAAGACCTGAAACTATGAAACGGCTAAAAGGACACATTAGGGAAAACACTTCTCCAGACAGTGCCAAAATTCAAATGGAAATAATTTTTTGAATGTGACCTAAAAAGCCCAAGGAAACAAAAGCAAAAGAGACTAATATCTAACTTAAAAGCTTCATGGTAAAGAAAACTCTCAATAGAATGAAGGACAACCTACAGAATGGGAAAATATATTTGCCAACTCTTCATCTAACAAAGGATTAATATCCACATATATAAGGAACTAAAAACCTTAACACCACCAACAAGAAGTAATCCATACCCATGGCCCTGGATTGGATCCCTGGCACCAAAAAAAAAGTAATACAATTAAAAATGGGCAAAAGTTCTGAATAAATATTTCTCAAAAGAATAAATAGAAGGCAAGTGAAAACTACAAGATACCATCTCATCCCACGTAGAATCACTAGTATCAAAAAGACAAGTGCTGGTGAGGACAAAGAGAAAGGGGGAATCTATACATGGTTGATGAGAATGTAAATTTGAATGACCATTATGAGGAACAGGATGGAGTCCCCCCCACCAAACTAAACATAGATCTACCATATGATCCTGCTATCTCACTTCTGGGTATATATCCAAAGGAAATATTTTGAATTGATTTTTGTGAAGGGTGGAAGGTCTATGTATAAATTCATTTTTTCTTTTTTTTAACATGTGATATCCTGTTGCTTCAGGATAATATTTGCCCCACTGTATTGCCTTTGCTCATTTGTATTGAGGCCATTTTTAAATTAAACTAATTGTTGATGTATTATTTTGTTATTTTTTTCTGTTTGTATATTCAGATTTTCATTCCTCTGTTTCCCTTTACTTGCATTTATGTCTGTTACTTGAATGCTTTCAAAACATTTCATTTTGATGTATCTGTAATTTTTAAATTTCAATTGACATGTAATAATTCTATATATTTATAATGTAATTGTATCAATCCAATGTCATTTTTTGATACATGTGTATATTATGTAATAATTAAATAGGGTATTTGTATATATTTCACCTTAACCATATCATTTTTTTTGTGATGAGAACATTCAAAATTCTCTTGTTTAGTTATTGTGAAATACATGATGCATTATTGTTAACTCTAGTCACCCCATTGTGTAATAAAATGATAGAACTTATTCAGGCTATCTAACACTAACATTTTATCCATTAACCAGCCTCTCCCCTTTTACTCTTCCAATCCTCTGGTAACCAATATTTTACTCTTAACTTCTAGGAGATTGATTTTTTTTAGATTCCACATGAGTGAGATCATTTGATATTTCTTTGCTGGGTTTATTTCACTTAACATAATGTCCATCCCTCATTTATGTTGTATTTCATTTACAATGTTGGGGTATATTCCTACTACTTTCTAGTATTTTGAAAATGAAAGGATGCTGTATTTTTGTCAAATGAATCTCCATACTGATTTATATAATGGCTATAATGATTTATATAACCATGAACAATGTATAAAAGTTCCCCTCTCTTCATATTCTTGTCAGCATTCATTATTATTTGTCTTTTTCATAATAGCCATTCTAACTAATATGAGATCTCATTGTGGTTTTGATTTCTATTTCCCTGGTGATTAATGATATCAACCATTTTTGTTATATCCATTGGCCATATTTATGTATTGTTTAAAATACTGTTTATTCAGGTATTTAACTCATTTTAAATTGGATTATTTTATTTATTTATTTTTTGCTACTGGGTTCCTTTTATATTCTGGATATTAATCCCTTGTCAGATGTATTGTTTGCAAATATTTTTCCCATTCTGTAGGTTGTTTCTTCACCCTTTTGATTGTTTCCTTTGCAGTGCAGAAGCTTTTTAGTTTGGAATAATCTCATTTGTCCATTTGTTCTTTTAGTGACTCTAATTTTTGAGGTTTTCTTTTTCTCTGAAAAATTATTGACCATATCAATGTCATGTAGTATTTCCTCTGTTTTTTTTTCTCTAGTAGTCTCATAGTTTTGGGCCTTACATTTAAGTCTTTAATTCATTCTGAGTTGATTTTTATGTATTGTGAGAGATAGGGCTCTAGTTTCATTCTTCTGCATGTGGGTATCCAATTTATCCAGCACCATTTATTGAAGAGAATATCCTTTCCTCATTGTGTGTTCTTGATACCTTTGTAAAAACCAGTTGGTTACAAATGTGTGGATTTATTTCTGGACTTTTTCTTCTGTTCCATTGGTCTGCATATCTGTTTTTATGCTGGTATCATGCTGTTTTGCTTTTTAAAGTTGTTGCTCTAAAAAGAGTAAAGCTAGCTGGGTGTGGTAGCAGAAGACTGAAATCCCAGCAACTCGGGAGGCTGAAGTAGGGTTAGGGTTAGGGTTAGGGTTAGGATTGAAAGTTTGAGGTCAGACTCAGCGACTTAATGAGGCCCTAAGCAATTTAGTGAGACCCTATCTCAAAATAAAAAACAAAAAGATTTAGGGATGAACTGCAGTGGTAGCACACCCCTGGGTTAAAATAAATAAACAAACAAACAAACAAATAAATAAATAAAAGTATAAAGCTGGAGGCATCACAATTATTGATTTCAAAACATATCACAGAACCAAAATGGCATGGTAATCAGATACATAGATCAATGGAATAGAATGGAGAATCTAGAAATAAATCCATGCACCTACAGTCAACTGATTCTCAACAATGTTATCAAAAACATACGCTAGAAAAAGGTTGGCCTCTTTAACAAAGAGTGCTTGGAAAACTGGATCTCCCCATTTAGAAGATTGAAACTTGACCTCTATCTCTCACCCTATACAAAAATAAACTTAAAATGAATCAAATACTTTAATGGAAGACTTGAAACTCTGCAACTACTAGAAGCAAACAGGGGAAACACCTCAAGATATTGGTATTGCAATGATTTTCTGACTAGGACTCCAAGAACACAGGAAACAAAAGCAAATATTAACAAATGGGATTACATTCAACTAAAAAGCTTCTGCACAACAAAGGAAACAATTAACAGAATGAAGAGACAGACTATAGAATTAAAATAAAATTTTGTTAGTTACTCTTCTGAAAGAGGGTTAATATCCAGGATATGTAAAGAACTCAAACTTAACCACAAAAATACAAGTGTTCCAATTAAAAGATGAACAAATAATCTGAATAGAAGAAGTACAGAAGAAGTACAAATGGCCAATAAATACATGAAAATGCTCAATATCTAGCTATCAAGGAAATAAAAAACTATAGTAAGATACCATCTCATCCCAGTTTGAATGGCTATTTTAAAAATAATAATAACAAATGTTGGTGAGGATATGGATAAGAAAGAGCTCTTATACACATTTGGTGTGAATGTAAATTAGTACAACCATTATGGTGGAGACAGATTGTTACTACCGTGAGTTTGTAAATCTATGCTAATTGGCATTTTGGAGCTTCTCCAGTGTATATTCAAGAGATCTAATAGGCAAAAAGCAAATCCAGGAAACTGTCTGCCATGATATCCCTTGAGATTTGAGATTCCTTAGACAGTCTACCAACTTTCCTCCAAGTAACAGAGTCTTACATTTGCTTTACGTATTATTTGCAGGGTTTATAATTATAGTTAGTTGGCAGACTAAAGAGAAGTGCATCTATTCTATCTGGTCTGGAAATAGAAGTGCCCATATATTTTTAGTTTTTTTAGTTGTTAATAGACCTTTATTTTATTTATTTATACGTGGTGCTGAGAATCAAATCCAGTGCCTCACACATGTCAGGCAAGTACACTACCGCTGAGTCACAACCCTAGTCCCGAATTGTCCGTATTTTAATTGGGTTGTTTGTGCTTTTCTTATTCTTTGAACAAGTCATTGGTTTTTAGTATATTCCCAAAGTATGTAACCATCATCCCTATCTAAATACTGAACATTTTCATCATCCTAGACATAAACCCTGTACCCATTAACAGTCTATTTTCCCCTAGTAACCACTAGTTTGGTTTCTATATCTGTGGATTTCCCTATTATTGACATTTAATATACACATCATATAGTGTCATATAACTCATGAACTTTTGTGTCTGCCTTCTTCTTATTTGCATGAAGTTTTCCAGGTTCATCCACATTGCAGCATGTATTTCATTCCTTTTTTAATGTCTGAATGATATTCCACTGTATGTATATACCACATTTTGTTTATCCACTCATCAGTCAAAAACATTTGGCTCTTTTCTCTGCCCTCTGCTCTCCTCCTCTTCTTTTTCTCCTCTCTCTTCTCTCTTCCCTCTTCCTCTCTGCTCTCTCTCTCTTTCTTTGCCCTCCTCCTCTCCTCTCTCTGCTCTCTGCCTCTCCTTCGGGCAGCCCCCCCTCCCCCCGCCAAAAAAAAATCTTTTTGTTGAATCTCCATCTCGGGTTCCTTCTAGTGGCAAATGCATGGAGACTACAGGGCTCACGAAAGTACAACAGAGGATCCAAAATCTGAGTATGACTCAGTGAAGAAAAAAATATCTAAATTGTATCTAGATTGCTATTATATCAACTAAAAGTTTCCTCAAGCACAAATCCTTTGTGTTTTATATATTCCATGCACAATTTTATATATTCCATGCACATTTAATTTTTTTTCCTTTTGGTACTACTGGGAATTCAACCCAGGGTCATTTTACCACTTAGTTATATCCACAGTCCTTTTTATATTTTGTTTTGAGACAGGGACTTGCTAAGTTGCTGAGGCTGGTCCCCAACTTGTGATCCTCCTGCTTCAGCTTCCCAAGTCACTGGGAGTACAGGCATACGCTACCATGCCTGGCTTTAATTTTTTTTTTCCTTTTGCAGTACTGGGAATTGAACCCAGGGCCTTGTGCATGCTGAGCAAGCACTTTACCATTGAGCCACACTCCCAGCCCCACATTCTTTAAGGTGTATTTGAATCATAAACATTTAATTAAATTAATAAAATGATTTTTTTGCAATGTGGTCTTGCTATGTTATCTAGGCTGGTCTCGACCTTGCTGTCTTCCTGCCTCAGCCTCTGAGTAGCTGGGATTAAAGTTGTATGCCATTGTGCCTGGCAAGAATCACAAATATTTTAAGATACGATGAAGTCTGATCAATTTACATCTTTATTAGTCATTTTTGCTTTTGGTGTCTTAGGTAAGAAAACATTACCTAATTCAAGGTCATGAAGATTTTTTCCAGTGTTTTCAAGGAGTTTTAGTTTTGCATTTAAATCTTTGATCCATATTGACTTAATTTTTGTATATGATGTGAGAGATACAACTTCATTCTTTGTGCATGGATATCCAATGGCCCCAACACAATTTGTTAGATGACCACTCTTTCCAATTGTATTGTCTTGGAACCCTTGTTGAAAATTAATTGATCATAAATATATCAGTTAATTTCTGAACACACACTTTTATTTTTCTGCAGTACTAGGGATTGAACTCAGGGGCGCTCTGTCACTGAGCTACATCACCAGCCCATTTTTATTTTGAGTCTCACTAAATTGCTGAGGCTAACCTTGAATTGTGACCTCTTGCCTCAGCCTCTTGAGTCACTAGGATTTATAGGCATGTGCCACTGTACCCAGAATTAGACTCACAAATTTTTATTTATTTATATTTTTTAGTTTTCCCCACATTTTTCATTGGTGCATTTGTACATATTGATGGGATTTATGGTTACATATTTGTACATGCATGCAATACATAACATAACAATATAATTTGGCCAATATCACTCTGGACTCACATTTTTATTCCATTGATCTATATGCATATTATGTCTATAACACACTATCTTAATTATTGTAGATGTTTAATAAAGTTTTAAAATTGGGAAGTATCATTTTCCTAACATTGATCTTCTTTTTCAAAGTTATTTTGCTTATATTAGGTTCCTTTTATTTCCATGTGAGTTTTATAGTCAGCTTGTAAATCCCCAAAAAAACATGTAGTAGAGATTTTTTATATGCATTTCAGTGAATCTGTAGATTAGTTTTGGGAATATTCTTCTAATTTTGATTTATCAATTTTAGACTTTATGATAAATAAGAGCTTGTATATTCCACTCATTCATAATTTCTAGTTCTCCCATCCCTCCAAAAAAGTTGTACTTTGAATTTTCATTGAGTCAATAACTTGCATTCTTATAAGCATGTAAATAATGTTTACTGCTGAGTTAGATAAGTATAGCATGACTATTCTTTTATTGTAGAGCTTTTCATTTTCCCATCATTTATAATTATCTGTTTTTTTCCCATTTACCTAGCTAATTTCTGTGTGCCTATTTAAAAATTTTACCCTAAATGCTCCAAAATCTATGCCAAATGTCTATCTATATACTCAAACACATCAGTTACATTTTCATTAGAGCCCACTCCCAGAACTATTTTCTTGCTCCATTTTGACCAGTTGTTCACAGTTATTCTGGAAATTCTCTTCATTTTACTTCTTTATTGGGCTCTCCTTTTTCCCCCCTGCATCCAGTTTCTTCCTCTTTTTTTGTTTATGCCTTTAATTTCATGGAGTACATGCTTCAGTATCTTCATGAGAAGGAGAATACGGTAGGTGGAAGAATGACCCTCCAAAGTTGTCCATGTGCTAATCCCAGGAACCTGTAAATATTTTACCTTACATTGTAAAGGGACTTTGTAGATCTAGTGATTAAGTTAAGCATTTTAAGATGGGGAGATAATCCTGGATTATCCATGTGGACACAGTGTACTTACAGTGTTTGTACAAGGGAGAGTCAGGAGGTCAAAGAGGAGAGAAGATCCTATATTCCTGGCTTTGAAGATGGAAGAAGAGGACATAAGTTGCAGAAGGTAGGAAGTCTCTATAAGCTAGAAAAGCAAGGAAACAGATTCTCTTCTAGAAGCACCAGAAGGAACACAGCCCTGATGAACTATCATAGACTTCTGACTTCTGGAACTGAAAGATAATAAATTTGTGTTGTTTTAAGCCGTGAAGTTTCTAGCTATTTGTTACATCAGCAATAGAAAAGTAATTAAGGGTCATGGGGTGGTGGTGCACTCTTGTAATCCCAGCAATTTGGGAGGCTGAGGCAGGAGAAGTTACCTTCTGAGTTGGTAGAATGCTCCTTGGTTCAATCCCTAGTCCCACCAAATAAATGAATGAGTAAACAAACAAATGAATAAATATTTAAAATAAAATTAATTAAGGGGACATGGAAATAAATTCTTCAAGTTTTTATCGGAAGTAAATATTTTCTACACTCTCATTTGATTGATACTTTGAATTCTAGATTGGTAATTAAGTTTCCTTTAGAGTTGTGATGATATTGCTCCATCATCTTGCTTCCATTGTTGTTTTGAAGAAGTAGATGGCATCCTGATTTATAATATTTCTTATATGACCTGATGCTTTTACCATCTTCTCTTTACCCTGTTGTTCAAAAATAGCATGATGACATACCTCAATTCAATTGTTTTAACATTAATTGTTTTGGAATCTTGGTCTGTCAATCTGGAAACCCATGTCTTCCATTTCACTTATTATTATTATTATGCTGGAGATTGAACCTAGGGCCTTGTGCATGCAAGGCAAGAACTCTACCAACTGAGCTATCTCCTCAGCCCTCATTTATTGCTTTTAAAAGTGTATTTTGATCCAGTTTTATAAGTTCAATGTCTTTTCTTATCTCTATGAAGATATTTGTTAATGTCTTGGAACATTTTCTTCTGCTCTCTGAACTAACTCTGTTTCCTTTGTTTTTTTTCTAGTTATCTGTATTAGTCTGTCTCTCATTTCAGGAGAGCTGTAACATGCCATTATTGCAGGAAGATGCACTGAAAAGCTGAGTAAAAACTTTTGTGTCGATGAATGGAATTGCTAACTATTGGGTTTTTACAAAGGTTGCTATGTTGGCAAGACAACTTTTGCACTAAGGAAGTATTCAAATCTTTGTATACAGAGGTCTTTTCTCTGAGGTCTTTAATTTTACCATATAAAAATCTTCTGGATTCCTACATGAAGGATTTAAACCAGATGCAAGCGTTCTGGAAAGAGGCCAATGGAAGGAGGCTTTGATTCCACTGTTCCAGATGCTGATTTTTATTTTATCTCTGTTTGCAGCTCTGTGTCTCCACTGTGCTTGATGTCTCCATGTCTAAAACCTATCAGCTTCCATTCCTTCTGAGAATAAACCTCATGAGTGTTATGGAGTGGGGGAACAATAGTCATTAATTTGTGAAGTAGGAGAAGAAATTGGATGTTTAATTGCTATGTATACAGACTTTTAACCATTTCCTCTGTTTTTAGTCCTGCATCACACTTTCACCTTCCAAAGTGCTTTGTACCTCCAATTTCTAAATCTTTCCCAGTTCTATGGTGGAGATGATGGTTTATTTCTTGGAGGAATTCAAACTATTGCTGCTTCTCCTCTTTCAGGTAAATTTCTGCCTATCCATCTGCTTCTCATTTTTCCCAAATTAGCTGACATATCTCATCTACTACTTTATTTCCTCCCATACTCTTTGCTCTATTAGGTTTATATGATTTTGTTCATTTAGTAGGTTTAGGGATTGTGACAAAGATGCATGTGGATTGATATTTAATCATAGTTGAAAACCTAAATGTA
This sequence comes from Urocitellus parryii, assembly GCF_045843805.1. Lineage (NCBI taxonomy): Eukaryota > Metazoa > Chordata > Mammalia > Rodentia > Sciuridae > Urocitellus > Urocitellus parryii. The sequence continues at coordinate 86,409,640 of NC_135547.1, read as the reverse complement.
ATATAAATATGAAGTTGTGATTGAGAAAATATTCTGTAGATATATTTAGGCTGAGGTCATATCAATGAATGGAAATGGGAATGAAAATTCTATACTTTATTCCTCAGTAATAGATGGGGAGGGTAAAAAGGAAAGAAAGTTAAGGGGTTAGGAAAAATTATTTTTCTTCAGGCTTTGATCATGGCAATGGCCAAGGAGACAAGAGAATTAAACCAGGAGCAAAAAGGTTGCTTTGAAAACCCAGCAAATTGCCACTGTAAACTCTGAACAGGTCATACTGGAGGTAGAAACAGAAGAGCATCAGCCAAGTTGGCTAAGGGAGAACCATGGATCACTTCAGAGAGGTCCATGAAGACAGAAAGATAAATGGACATCCTGGTCTCTGCTGCTCCAAACAGTGTGCAGGAAAAAAAAGGGAATTCTTCAGTTGGGTATGATTATGGCAATAACTCATATATTTGAAGAGTTAGAGTGGGTCCAGTATGCTAACAGGGTCATACCTAGATGCTCCTTTTACACTCCATCACAGGAACAATCTGCTAGGTAAATTCCTCATTATTATTTACTAACTCCTCACCCTCATACCTGGATGGTGGCCCTAGGTAACGAGGAAAGATGTGCCAGGTCAAATAATCTGCACTTCAAATGGAATTTTCCAGTTGAAAGACTAACTTGAATATGTGGTGGGCCTTTCAAGAATCCCTTAGGAACCAGTTTCAAAGGGAAACAAAGAAATGAGGATAAGGTGAAAATTGCCTGGCCTTTTTATAAATGAACTCCATGCTCTAGAGAGTAGAAGAAATTCCTGAAATCTGTTGACAATATAGAGCCCACAAAGCAAAGAGAACCAGATGAATAGCAAATAACTATATAAAGGTACAATAAGAAGTGATAAAAATAAAGGATGTTCCAACTTTTCTGATCCTTCTTTGAAGAAGTAGCTAGTTTCTTAAACTGTGACTATTTTGAGCACTAATACTCATTATAAACATTTTTATTGAGAGTAAATATTTCTAAAGTGTGTGTTCTTAGTCTTTCTCTGCTTACAAGCAAGGAGATAGATCTTCTAAATGTAACAGCTCTAACACTGAGCTTGGGCCATTTACAAAAGCACTGTAAACTTATTGGGTTAAAAATTAGTGTTCACAGGCTTCAAAGTATCTAAATTAATCCTATGGTTGAGAAGTCACTTCTTAAGCAAACAAACTGGGAACACATTTCCATTGCTAATATTATTTAAGAAACTTTTTTGAAACTTTTTGAAATATGTATGCTTGACCTAAAAGGGTTCTATGGATTGAAAGTTAAAAGATATGAACACTACCAATTCTGCTATAATCCACAAATACCAAAGTTGAATGAGCCTGTGACAGTTTAAGTAAAGTATTACTAAAAATATGGTTGTGGGCCAGTGTTGTGGCTCAGTGGTAGAGCACTTGCCTAGCATGCATGAGGCACTGGGTTTGATCCCTGGCACCACATAAAAATACACAAATAAAATAAACATATTTTGTCCATCTACAACTTAAAGAATATTAAAAAATGTTTTAAAAATATGGTTGTGATATTTTATATTTTTTATCATACATTTTTCTTTCAAAAAGATCTGGCTTTTCTGATACCAGAGTTAGCAATGTGCCAACAAGTTGTGTAATCTTCATATTTCAGTCACAAAATTTCTTTTGAAGAAAGATATGACCTTGTTGTACTGAAGTTCATAATACTTCAAAACAGATAAAAGGGAAAAATCCATAAGTGATAACATGCTCAGAGATGAAGCTTTTAACAGTTCTTTTCCAAGGTCCTGAGTTTTTTCCTCCGATGTGAGCCAATTCTAAATCTTAAGTAAAGGTTACCATTTCTGCACTGATAAGTGGGCTATGCAGTCCAATTTCTTTGCTAACAGCTCTATATTGAGTGATTCTTAAAGATTTACATTTACACATTGACAATGGAAAGTTTCCTACTAGAGACCTTTTTTTTTTTTACATTTATTTTTCAGTTGTAGGTGGACATAATATCTTTATTTTATTTATTTTTATGTGGTGCTGAGGATCGAACCCAGGGCTAGGCAAATGCTCTACCACTGAGCCACAACCCCAGCTCCCCCCCCAAGACCTTTTCTTTAAATGAGACAAAAACATGTATGGAAAAATCTTCCTAGGTGCACAAGTTTTGGTGGTTGGCTTTAATTCAGGAGAAGTGACTATATGTTTCACTCTCTAGTGAAAAAATACGTTTTTAATAATAGTAATTGAACCCAAAGGCACTCTATCACTGAGTTACATCCCCATTCCTTTTTTTTTTTTTTTTGAGACAGAGGCTCAGTAAGTTGGTGTGGCTGGCCCAGAACCTGAGATCCACCTGCCTCAGCCTTCCAAGTCATTAGGATTACAGGCATGCACCACCATACTCAACATGAACAAATAATTTCTGTATTTATATCTCCACCATAAAATTGGTAATACAGTCATATCATATATAGTTTCATGCAAAAATGTGTATATGTACACCAAACCTGGAATAACTGAGATTCTCTATAATAGTAAGTTTCTCAATTTTCCATTTGTTTTTATATGGAAAAAATCAGCTTCATTATATGCCAAAAATATGTGATAACTACTTGGAATGTTGTCAGGGGTGACCTGGATTTATTAAGGATGTGAAGCCTTACCTGTAATGTGCTATAAGCCAATTGCATTCTTGTTTTTTTGTGAGTTGGTTTTCATGAAGCACAGTCAACATTGTGAAAATTACAAGACCATATAGAAATTGATCTCCATGAGACTAGTGGGTGGGTTTTTAAATTGTTATCATTTGGAACATTTTCATCACAATTCATGACAATGTATTTTCTGAGATTTATGATAGACTTTGATGGCTCTAAAATAGAATGACGTACAGCCATGCAAGTCAAAAAAGAAACAATGCCATATAGGAAGTCGAAATTCATTGCTCAAACTGTCTGCAACAAATAAATGAATAGCAGCACCAGCAATTAAAACACTTGAAGAAAAAAAGAAACAGGTTGAAATAGGCTCAAAGGGGAAAAGCCAAGACTGTTTTGGCACGTGGGAATGAAAAGCTGGAGGAAAGTTTTAGTCAAAACCTCACAAGCTAGTGTTTGCTTAGCTGCTCCTTTTCATTAGCTTGCATTAGGTGCATAGGGACTCTATATTGACACTGGGTGCCCTATGCCCTCAGAATTCCCTGAGGATCCATGGGGAGGAGATTAATTTTTTTTTCCAGACAGCCAGTTCTGTGTGCAGATGGTGTGGTCATAAAGGATCATCCATATTTGTATGTCTTGAAGCTTATTTTGTTAAGAAGCAAAAAAGAAATGGATATTTCTGAAGCTCAGAACACCAAAGTAAATTAAACACATGGTTTGATATGTCAATATGCATATATATGTATATCCATATACATATATGTTTGAGTTAATGAAAGGATATAAACAAAAGAACATTAAAGAGGGTAACAAATGAAAATGAAAAGAATAAATTATTTGAAGTTTTCATAATAGAACTAGGCCAGAAAGGACTTGAAGTAAAACTGGAAACACCAACATGAGCTTGCTCTCTTATTAAGCTTTCATTTTGTCACTTAAATTATTTAAACTGCATCTCCCTACCTACAGTAGTCATGTGGAAAATGTTAAATACCCCAAGCCCTCAGATCTTGTACTTTTTCCCAAAAAATAGAATCAGGGTTCTTTGGGTGGTAAACAAAAGAAAGCAAAATGTTACCTAGAACATCTTGTTGTCATAAAGCAAAGATGCTTTCATATATGGGTATGAAACATTAAAGAAAAAGGCAAATTTTAAAACTACATATTATTTAACTCAATAATTCTTTTTTTTCATTCTTTTTATTGATTCTTTTTAGTAATACATGACAGTATAATACATTTGAATATAATTACAAAAGCATGGAATACAATTGGTTTCAATTTTGTCCCCAGTACCTCTTCTTCCCCTCCCTTCTTCCCACCTCCTGCTGTCTTCCCTCTACTCTATTGATGTTTCTTAATATTTACCAATAGTTTTTTAAAATCATTTTTTGTAGATCTACACTGTGGTGAGATCCACTGAGGTATATGCATATATGTACATAGGAAAGTTATGTCAGATTCATTTCACTGTCTTTTTTTATTTCTTTTTTTATTGGTTGTTCAAAACATTACAAAGCTCTTGACATATCATATTTCATACATTAGATTCAAGTGGGTTATGAACTCCCATTTTTACCCCAAATGCAGATTGCAGAAACACATCGGTTACACATCCACATTTTTACATTTCACTGTCTTTAATATGAACAGTTGACCTAATAATTCTACTTACAGAAACTTATTTCATGAATACTCTCAAAATATGTACAAAAGGCAAAAAAAATCCCTGCAGCAATTTTTCAGTAAAGAATGTTGGAAACAACTCCAATGTCCATGAATTCAGCACTGGCTAAATAAATTGTGGTATATATTCATGTGTTGCTTAAGATGGGGATATGTTTGGGAAAATGTGTTACTGGACAATGTCATTATTGTGCAAGCATCATAGAGTGTATGTACACAAACCTAAGTGATATAAGTCCATTGCCTGATGTGTCCACTTAATGCAATCAAGAGACACATGATGTATGAAGCTGCCATTGGCATAACACAGCATACCAGTCTATGGTCAACTTTTTTTTTTTTTTTTTTACAGTGCTGGGGATTGAACACAGGGACTGTGCATAAAAAGCACATGTTCTACCACTGAGATACAACCCCAGCCCTAAACAGTTTTATAAGTAAACAGAGTACACTCTAGAATAATGATAAAATGTATAGTAAATACATAAAACATGTAAACAGTCATTTATCATCATCATCAAGTATTATGCATTAAACATAATTGTATGTGCTCTTTTTTATATGACTGGAAACATGGTATGTTTGTTTACACCAGCATCACCACAAACACATGAGTAATGTTATTGCACCATGACATTATGATGACTATGATATTACTAGATAACAAGAAATTTTCCAATTTTGTTATAATTATATGGGATTACCATCATAAATACAGTCCATCATTAGGTGGCACATAATTATATTCATACATTGGAATACTATAAAGCTATCAAGGAATATTTAAAACTTCTATGAAAATAGAATGAAAAATCTTCAAAATATACTGTTAAATTAAAAGAGCAAAATGCAAAGCCAGGCATGTTGGAACATGCTTATTTTTCCCAAATATTGGGGAACTGAGCCAGGAGGATCACAAGTCTGAGGCCTGTGTGAGCAACTTAGCAAGACCTTGTCTCAAAAATAAAATAAAAAGGGGTGGGTGTGTAGCTTAGTGATAGAGCACTTTCCCAGCATGTGTCAAGCACTGGGTTCAATCCTCAGTATTGAAAAGAAGTAAAATGCATATCAGTCTGTATAGAATTTTCCATCTCCGTGAGAGTGGCGGTATATAAGCTTGCATGTACCCATATCTCTGAAAGAATGCACAAGAAATTGGCAATAGTGGTTTCCTCCAAGGAAAGGAATTGGGTAGCTGGGGGATTGGAGAGTGAATTCCTTTTTGTGCTGTTCGACATTTTTATTGCTATGTACATATAGTGCTTTTTAAAGATAAAATTAAATCAAGGATTTTTCATATGTAAAATACACTAATCCTCATGTATTTTCCAATAGTCAAGCAGTAGCAATGTGAATATTAAGTGGATCTGTTTTTGTTTTTTTGTTCATTCATTGTGAATCCAGGGCCTCACATGCTAGGCAAGCACTCTACCACTGAGCTACATGCCCAGCAACAGTTTGAAAATTAAAATAAATTATTTTAGTAAAAAAAATGTGAAATATATATAAATATCCTTGAGTGTCCCTCAATAACTTAGCAATTTTTGAGACCTCATCTCAAAATTAAAAATTAACAGGGCTGAGGATGTCACTGAGTGGTAAAGCACCCTTGGATTTAATCACCAATACCAAAAAAAAAAAAAAGTCATGGATTTATGATATCAGCAAAGCAACTAAAGTCCTTTAAAAATGATTATTTGGGCTGGGGATGTGGCTCAAGTGGTAATGTGCTCGCCTGGCATGCGCGGGGCCCAGGGTTTGATCCTCAGCACCACATAAAATAAAGATGCTGTGTCCACCAAAAACTGAAAAATAAATATTAAAAAATCCTCTCTCTCTTTAAAAAAAGATTATTCATTGATAAGACCTCAGCCTAAATATATCTACAGAATATTTTCTCAGTCACAATTTCATATTTATATTACATTTAGGTTTTTAACTATGTTAAATATCAATCCACATGCATCTTTGACACAATCTCTAAACCTACTAAATGAACAAAATCATATAAACCTAATAGAGCAAAGAGTATGGAGGAAATAAAGTAGTAGATGAGATGTATCAGCTAATTTGGGGTTCCTTTTTAAATTTTTTTTTAGTTGTAGATGGGCACAATACCTTTATTTTGTTTATTTTTATGTGATGTGGGGATCAAACCCAGTGCTTGATGCATGCTTGGCAAGTGCTCTACCACTGAGCCACAACCCCAGCCTTTAAGTTTAGTTTTAATGTTTCTCAAAGAACCATCATTTGGATTCATCGATTTTTCTCTGCTTTTCTTTCTATTTCATTGAATTCTGCTTTATCTTAATTATTCATTATTTCTTTTATACTGCTTACTCTGAATTTAATGTTCTGTCTATAGTCTTAAATTCTTAATTATCTAAATTGTTAAATACAAAGTGAGCCTACTGATTTAGTAATATTTTCTAATATATGTATTTAGTACTATAACTTAAGTGTTGCTTCAACTGTTGCCCACAAATTTCCATTCAGTTCAAAAAATTTTTCTTTGGATTGTTCTATGATATGTGCATTACTTTTAAGTGTATATTTTGTTTCAAAACATGTAAAGTAGTTTCCAGCAACTTTCCGTTGTTCAATAGAGAATATACTTTGCATGGCTTAAATCCTTTTGAATTTCTTGACAATATTTTTTTTTATACAAACTGGAACAAGACCTATCTTGGTAAGTGTTTTGTGTGAATTTTTTTTTATTGTTGGTCGTTCAAAATATTACATAGTTCTTAATACATCATATTTCACAGTTTGATTCAAGTGGGTTATGAACTCCCAATTTTACCCCGTATACAGATTGCTGTATCACATCAGTTACCCTTCCATTGATTGACATATTGCCTTTCTCGTATCTGATGTATTCTGCTGTCTGTCCTATTCTCTACTATCCCCCCTCCCCTCCCCTCCCCTCCCCTTTTCTCTCTCTACCCCTTCTACTGTAAATCATTTCTTCGATTTGTATTATCTTGTCTTACCCCTCCTTTCCTCTTATATGTCATTTTTGTATAACCCTGAGGATCGTGAATTTTAGAAGAATATCATTCTTCTGTCATTGGCTAAAGGGTTCCATAAAGATCAAATTGGTCAATAGTACAGTTATATCTTTGCTAATTAGCTACTTAGTTATCAATTATTGTGAGTTATTGAAATTTTTGATTATAATTGGGTGTTGTATTTTTCCTAGTAGTTCTATCAGTTTTTGTGTCATGTATTTTAAGCTCTGTCATTAGGTTCATAAGCATTTGGGATTGTTATGTCCTCTTGATTAACTGATCCCTTTATTGTTTGGAAACAACCTTTTAAAAAATTCTTGGTTATAGACCTTTTTAACCTACTTTTTATCTTATTAATATAGGTTTATTTTTGACTGATATTAGCATGTCCTATCTTTTATATCCTTTTACTTGTAACCTAATTGTCATATTTATTTTTGCTTTTGTTTTTATTAATTTTTGCAGAGCTGGGGATTGAAGTCAGAGCCTCATGCATGCAAGCAATCTACCACTGAGATACATTCCCAGCCTCCAAGTATTTTGTGGTGCCAGGTATTGAACCAAAGGCATCACATATATAGTGGTATAACATGGAACAGCATCCTCAGCCAATTTTTATATTTAAAGTGAGTTTCCTGTAGGCATTATATAGTTGAGTCTTGTTTTTTGTCCAATTTGATAATTTCTGCCTGATTGCACTAGAAATATTTACCCCATTTCTACTTAATAGGTTTGAGTCTCTCATATTGCTATTCACTTCCCTTTGGTCTACTCTATTGGTTTATCATTTTTGCCTTTGTTTTCTCCATCCTTTAAGATTAACAAAATATTTTCATGATTTCATTTATAAAATTCATTTATTCATTGTCTATAACTCCTTGTTTTGTTATTTTAATTGTTTCTTAAGGGTATATAGTGTTAATCTTTGAATTATCAGTCTTCTTCAAAGTGTATTGTAACACTTTAAATATAGTTATAGAGACCCTACAATAGAATATTACCATTTCTATCCTCCCAGCCTTTGTCCTATTGTTGTCATCCATTTTATTTTATATATACTTACCCATTTGATAACCATTTCTGGGGTGTACATTCTTTGATGTCAGTACAGATTTTCTGCCTCAGCCTCCCATTTTCTTTTTGCCTGAAGGTTGCCCATTAATATTTCTTATAGTCCAGGTATACTACAGATAAATCTTTCAATTTTATAATTCTGAAAATGTCTTGTCATGTGCAGTGGTACACACCTGTAATCCCAGGGGCTTGGGAGGCTGAGATAGGAGAATCACAAGTACAAGGCCAGCCTCAGCAAATTAGAGAGACCCTGTCTTAAAATAAAAAATAAAAAGGGCTGTTAAGTGCCCCTGGGTTCAATTCCTGGTATTGAATTTAAAAAAAAAAAGAAAAAAATGCCTTTCTTTTGCCATCTTTTTGTTCTTTTATCTTTTTCTTATTATCATTCCATTTTTCTCCAACAATTCTTACCGTAGGAATGACAATTATTTAAACTCTGTGGGGAGAATTTAGATGGATTCTGGTAGATGATTCCAATATCACACAATAAGGTGGTAATTACAATTATACTTGTGAGATATATATATATATATATATATATATTACAATATATATATATTTTACAAGGAATTGAACCAAGAGGCACTTAACCACTGAGCCACATTCTCAGGCCTTTTTCTAAATTTTTAATGTTGAGATGGTCTTGCTAAGTTACCTAGGGCCTCATTAAGTTTTTTGAAGCTGGCTTTGAACTCGTGATCTTCCTGCCTCAGCCTCCAGAGCTGCTGGGATTATAGGATTATGATTTCTTATGTGATACATTTAGGCAAATCAAAACTGTCATTGGGGATTGATGTACAGCTATTTAGAAAGTGCTTCTCCCTTCTTCCACATTTCTATCAAGAACATTTTACTTTCACAAAGCAAGGAAATCAGAATATCTTCATTTTCTTATTCAAGTCTGTAGCAAGTGTCTTGGTTTCTCAGGTCTGGAAGGATTCTCAGCATCTTGATATTCCATAGAACATTGCATCAATCATCTACTATGAAATTATATTAAATGGACCTGTTGCACAAAAAGTAAAATCATGTTATAGATGGCTAAGAAAGAAACATGTATGACAATCAGTGGGATATATGATATAAAAACCATATTGGTGAAGTCTTCAGAGGCTTTATGGTCTAGATTGAGTTGTATTATTGTCTCAAAAGTTAGAGACAGTTGTTGCACCTTGAACCACTCAACTACATAAAAGATATGGAACCTCTTTAGAGTTTTGAGTTGAGTTACACTGAGTTTAGGCAAATTATAATCTCATATTTGCTGGATTTCCCATAAGACTGACAATTTTGAGTTGAGCCTAGTACAAAAGAAGGCTCTATTGCAGAACCAGGTTATTGAGCAAACTGTCTTGCCTCATAAGCCTTATGACCCAATGAATGAAATTATATTAGAAATATTTGTGTAGTTACATATGAAGTATGGTGTTGCTAGAAAACACCACAGTAAAATTTTAGGCTTATGTGATTTTTCAGTAAAGCATAATTTCTGCTCACTAACTTCCATTTGAAATGCAGCTTGTCATTTGTTATTTGGTCTTCATAGAACATGGGATAGCAAGTGACTCTGTGCCCTAAAATATTTATCAACTAGCGTAATCTGTTCCACTGAATAGGAATATTGGAATCATGTTGTACTATAACTTTGTTAAGTGGAATATTAAGTACAAGGGCAGACTAAAATAAGACCAGAAAGCAACCAATCTGGAAAGCATTATGGAGATTCCTTAGAAAACTGGGAATGGAACCACCATTTGACCCACTATCCCACTCCTTGGTCTATATCCAAAGGACTTTAAATCAGCATACTACAGGGACACAGCCACATCAATGTTTATAGCAGCACAATTCACAGTAGCAAAATTGTGGAACCAACCTGGATGTTCTTCAATAGATGAATGGATAAAGAAACTGTGGTATATATACACAATGGGATATTACTCAGCATTAAAAGAGAATAAAATCATGGAATTTGTAAGTAAATGGATGGAGTTGGAGAATACCATGGTAAGTGAAGTAAGCCATTCCCAAAACACCAAAGGTCAAATGTTCTCTCTGGTAAGTGGATGGTGATCCTTTATGGGGGTGGGGTGAGCATGGGAAGAATGGAGGAATTTTGGATAGGTCAAAGAGGAGGGGGGAAAGGGAAGGGGCATGGGGGTAGGAAAGATGGTGGAATGAGATGGACATCATTACCCTTGGTACATGTATGAAGACATGAACTCTGTGTAATTTGTGTACAACCAGAGAAATGAAAAATTGTGCTCCATTTGTGAACTATGAATTAAAATCCATTCTGCTGTCATGTATAACAAATTACAAGAAATAAAAAATAATTAAAAAAATAAAATAAAATAGGACCAGAAGACACAAGTATGTGAGTAACTGTATCAATTTAATGGCACTGAGTCCTGTGTCAAAACCTGTCCCTTAACTCATGACTTTGTAGGGTGTTCACTAAGATAATTAACAGAGGAAGAAATGAAACATTCTTGGCTTATAGAAGAGTCTGCAAGTGTAATAGCATTGGCTGAGAGTTGATGGCTAGCCACTGCATTGCAGGACCATTCAGGGGTGGTCCTGAAAGGCTGTAGTGAAATTAAATCTTCCCAGTAGACAGAGTTCTGGGAGGTACATTTAGTTGTTCACTTTGTTAGAAAGGAGTAATAATCCTAGTTTTGATTTTATATTGCATTGTGTCCAATGGATGAATGAATTGACTTGGGTTAGAAAAGAAAATGATAGGAACATTGATGACAAAGAAATCTGAAGGTGAGGGGTATGTATGGAATTCTAGGAAATGGGCACAGAATAGAGGGATATAAATGCTCACCATGGGGTAGACATTAAAAGTAGAAAATGAATGAGATTTGAGTATTTATACTTTTAGTTCTTTGTTCTGAGCCATGTGATTTGCATTACAATGTTCCTATTCTTAAGCTCAAAATTCCTATTACATGGCTTTTCTGCTCAGTTCATACTCCTCTATACCTTTTCCAGTTGTGTATTATTTAATGCCTCCCTACTCTCACAAGCTCCAGTGTCTTTTGTCATACACTCTTGGTTTCTATTAACCTTGTCCTCACTTTATAAAGAGTTCAAGACCCATAGGTTATTTAGAAGTGTGTGGCTTACTTTCCAAGTGTTTGGAGATTTTCCTATTAATTATTTCTAATTCAGTTCCATTGTGGTCAGAAATTCTTTTATATTTGTTGAGATTTGTTTCATTAATGATATTATCTGTGGGTGCTTGAAAAGAATGTGCAGTCTGCTATTGTTGAGTAGAGTGCTCTATAAATTATGATTAGATACTGTTGTTTGGGGTGTTTTTCAATTATTGCACATAATAGATTTTTTCTAGTTGTCCCATCTGTTTTTGAACAAGGCATATTGAAATCGCCAACTAATTATGAGTTGTCTATTTGTACTTTCAATTATATCAGGTTTTGTTCATATACTTTGCAGTCTATTGTTTGGTGCATACACATTTAGGATTGTTGTCTCATTTTGGTGGATTGACCCTTTGATCATTATATAATGTCTCTGTAATTGTAATTTTGATTTTTGCTGTGAACTCTATTTTATCTAATATTATAATTTCTAGAGAAATGGAACTGATACAATGTGTATATATAAGGGAAGAAATTTCAAGAATTGATTGACATTATTATGGAGCCCGGAAAGTCCAAACACTGATGTATAAGTCTGAGCTCTCTATTTAGCCTCCTTCTCCTTTTCTCCCCCAACACTTCTCTCTTTCTCTGTTTCCCAGGGATTGAACCCAGGGGCACTTAACCATTGGGCCACATGCCCAGCCCTTTTTATTTTGAAACAGGGCCTCACTAAGTTACTTAAGGCCTTGTTAAGTTGCTAAGGCTGGCTTTGAACTTGTGATTCTTCTGCCTCAGACTCCCAAACTTCTGGGATTATATACCCAGCCACCTACTTTTTCTTCTCCTTCTCCTCCTTCTTTTTGTGGCCCTGAAAGAATCCAGGGCCTTACATATGCCAGGCAAGTTCTCCATCACTGAACTTCATCTTCTGCTCTGTTACTTAGCCTCTTTTGACCCCACCCCCCCGTCGTTGGGGAAGAATTGGGGTGCCTCTTATGTCTGGCAAGGGTAGAAATCTAGGCTCTTTAGCAGTCTTTTCTGGCAGGGTTGGGGTTGCAGTTTTTCTTCTAGTGGTTAACTAGACTAGAACTGCATTTATATAAACATTTTCTATCTTGTTATGTTGCCTCTTTCCTGGTAACTAGTATCTTTAAGAAACCTCCACACATCTTTTGGCTCTAAGAGATTTTTTTCTATACAGTGGTGGCAAACACAGAATAGGATTAAGAGAAAATTGGTTTCTCTACATTTTAAAAGACCATACCAACAGAGATATATAGGGAGGACCAGTACCTAAATACCTTCCATCTCAAAGGCTGAATACAACATCAAGGACCCAGGTTCTTTTCACATTTTTTGGTCTGTTATCCCGAGGATATTGACTTTTGTGTCTCCCACTGTTACATGATGATTGACATGGTTCCAGGCTTTAAATAATCCAATGTGACTAACAATAATTTTCTCCTTAGTTGTTTTAGAAATTTTTCCTAGAAGTTCTCAATTTTTATTTTACTGGATAGAATTTACCAATTCAAGAATCAATTATTTTCCAGAATAGTGAAGTTTACATAAATGGCTTAGATTAATTATTGTCCAACCCCGAAGTCTGGAGATAGTGGTTTAAAGTATAAAGTGTATAAATATCTGAAAAAATTTGGTTTCTGTTAGTAAAGTGGTAAACAGGAAATAGATGTGGGAGAACAACCAACATATTTGTTCACATACTCCTACCATACATTAGGGCTTCATTTTCTAAGTTATGGCATTCTAGAGACTTTAGGGATAACAACATATATGCATAAGAAATGGACTTTTTATGTTCTTCATGACAATGCCAGTGGGATGACAAGCCCAATATGTAAAATGCTCTTGAGGCATAATACATTCTCTTCCATCCACCACTGAAACCTTTCCTTATTTGACCTCATAGTTCTAAATATAAACTCCCCCAAAACATTTTTTGTAGCTGTTATGATTGTCAGAATATCAGAATTGAATTGAGTAGTCCCCTCTTATTCATGAGGGATACACTCCAAAACCCCAATTGATGCCTGAAAACATGGATGGTACCAAATCCTATACAAATTTAAAATAAGCACTTTTCATAAACTGTGGCTATAACTTGAAAATTGAAACGTGACAGCAAAACTACCAAGAATTTCTTTTTCCTTCTTCAAAATTTCAGATAGATTTACTCTTGCCAAAAATCTGAGCAACCTCGGTATATGATTTTTTTTCTTATTGAGTTGAAAGCTTTCATCTTTTCACTTAAAAGAAACCCTTTATAGTTTCTCTTGCATATCTGAATTGCCAGCATCAACATTTTTACAATTTGCATCCATTAACAAGAAAAATGAGGGGTTACTTGAGTACAAATGTGACAGTCAATCTGATAACTAAGATGGTTACTAAGTGACTAATGGGCAGATGTTCTATACCATGGGTACACTGGAAAAAGGAACAAGTCACATCCTAGAAAGGATGGAGTGAGATGGCATGGGATTTCATGATACTACTTGAAATAGCATGCAATTTAAAACTTATGGATTGATTATTTCTGGAATTTTCCATTTAATATATTTAGACTGTTGTTGGTTGACTCCGGGTAACTAAGTCCAGGAAAAGTGAAACTGTGTAAAAGGGACCTACTGTAGTCTCATTTTATTTTATTTTATTTTATTTTTGTACTGGGAATTTAACCCAAGGGTGTTTAACCACTGAACCACATATCCAGCCCTTTTTATTTTCTATTTTGAGGCATGCTCTCACTAGGTTGTGTAGGACCTTGCTTAGTTGCTGAGGCTGGCCTTGAACTTGAGATCCTCCTACTTTACCCTCCCAAATCACTGAGATTATAGGTGTGTGCCACTGTGCACTGCTTATAGTCTCATTTTAATAGATTACTTTTAGAGCAGCTTTATGTTCATAGTAAAATTGAGTGGGAGGTACAGAGATTTCTCATATACTTACTGCTCCCACATATGCACTGCCTTTCCCCACTATCAAAATCCCCTACCAGAATAGTATGTTTGTTGAAATCAGTGATCATATGTTTACATATCTTCACCCAAAGTTCATAGTTTATATTTCAGTTCACTCTTGCTGTTGTATGTTCTTTAGAAGTGTCTAATCCCACTTGGTCCACTATTAGGGTATCATAATGAGTAGTTTGACCTAAAAGTCACATGTTCTCCAGCTATTCATCCCTCTCATACCCAAGTCCTGGCAGTCACTGATGTTTTTACCATCTCCATAGTGTTACCTTTTCTAGAATGTCATAAATTCAGAATCATACAGTATGAAGCAATTTCATATTGGCTTTTTTCATTCATTCAGTAATATGCATTTACATTTTCTTTGTGTGTTCATGGTTTGAAAACTCAATTGTTTTAGTGATGAATCATATTTTATCCATTACCTTATTGACAGACATCTTGATTGATCTCAAATTTTGGCAATTATGTATAAGATTGCTTTAAATGTTTGTACTTAAGTTTTTCCATGGACATAAATTTTCAAGTCATTTGGTTATGTACCAAAAAGTGCAATCGCTGAATCATATGGTAAAAATATGTATAGTTTTGGAAGAAACTGCAAAACTATTCTCCAGTGTGTCTATATCATTTTATATACCTACCTGCAGTGAAATAAGTGACTTGTTGCTACACATCCTTGCTAGGATGTGGTGGTTGTTTCATGGTTTGGGTTTTGGGCATTCTAATAGGTGCGAAGTCATCTCATGCAGTTTAAATTTGCAATTCCCTAATGACATACGAGCACCTTTTAATATGCTTATTTTCCATCTGTGTCTTCTTTGATGAGGTGTATGGTCAGGATGTTTTTGCTCCTTTTTAGCAGGGTTATCAGTTTTATTATTGTTGAGTATTAAAAGTTCCTTGTGGATTTTGAATAACAGTTTTTTATCTTTTGTGTTTTTAAATTTTTTTAGTTGTAGATGGACACAATACCTTTATTTATTTATTATGTGGTGCTGAGGATTGAACCCAGTGCCTCACACATGCTAGGCAAGTGCTCTACCCTGAGCTACAACCTTATCTTTTGTATTTTTGAAACATATTTTCTTCCAGTTTGTGGCTTGACTTTTCATTTTCTTGATAGCATCTTGCATAGACTAGAGGCTTTAATTTCAATGAGGTTCAGATAATCAGTTATTTACTCAGTGTAACATGCCTTTGGTGTTATATCTAAAAAGTTATTGCCATACCCAAGATCACTTATATGTTCTCCTATTTTGTCTTCTAGAAATTTTATACCTTTGCATTTTACATTTAGGGTTGTGACCCATTTAACTTATTTTTTTTTGTGAAGGGTGTAAGGTTTGTGTCTAGATTTTTTTTTTTTGCATAAGAATGTTCAGTTGTTTTATCATCATTTGTTGAAAAGACATTGTTTGCCTCAGTGTATTGCCCTTGCTAATTTGTCAAAGGCAAGTTGATAATATGTTGGTCTGTCTCTGGGTTCTCTATTTTCTTCCACTGATATTTTTGTGTATTTATTCATCATTAACACATTATCTTGATTACTGGAGCTTTATAGTAATTTTTAAAGTCTGGCAGCTTAGTGCTCTGATTTTGTTCTCCTTCCATATTGAATTGACTGTTCTGGGTTTTTGACTCTCCATATAAGATTTAGAATTAGTTGTCAAAGTCCATAAAATAACATGGTGGGATTTTGATTTGAACTGTTTGACTCTATAGAAATCGTAGGGAAAAATGGACATCTTCACAATACTAAGTCTTCCTAAGCACGAGCATGGAGTATACATCCATTTTTCTAGTTCTTTGATTTATTTCATCAGAGTTTTGCTGTTTTTTTCATATAGATCTTGAATATAGTATAATAATTATATGCAAAAATACACATTATGTATTATGTATTATATAAGTATATGTACAATTCTATTATATATTATATATGCATATAAAATTTTATATATATAAAATTAGTGAAAAGGTTCATAGTTTCTCACAATTAAGAATAATGTTAACTAGTCAGGTGCAGTGGTCCATGCCTGTAATCCCCCAAACTAATAAGTGTGTAGTCGTATCACAACAACTTAGAAGATTAAAGTAGGAGGATTTATAAGTTTGAGGCCAGCAACTTCATGGGATCCTCAGCAACTTAGTGAGACACTGATTTTAAATAAAAAAGAAAATGGGCTTGGGATATAGTTCAGTGGTAAAGCACCCCTGGATTCAATCCCCAGCACCAAACAAACAAACTGAAAATAAACAAACAAACAAACAAAAAACAGAAAAAGAAAAAGAAAAAAATGATGTTCAGTACAGAGTGTTTGGTAGGTGTGTATGTAGATGTTATTTACCACATTTATGAAATTCCCCTTTATTCTTTTTTTTAATTTTTAAAATTTTTATTTATTCATTTTACAAATTCTACTTATTTTGGATTAAATTCTTAATTTGCATTCTTATTTTTTATCATGAATAGGTGTAGGATTTTTTTCCAAATGCTTTTCTGCATCTATAGATATGATCATGTCATTTCTTCTTTAGCCCTTTGGAGTAATTGGTTAGATTACTTTATTTTCAAATGTTGAACTAGCCATGCACACCAGGGATAAATCCCACTTGGTCCCCATATATAATTATTTTTATAGATTTTTAGATTCAATTTGCCAATATTTTATTAAGGATTTTATATTCATGTTCATTAGAGATATTAGTCTGTTGTTTTCTTTTCTTGGAATGAACATCTGGTTATTAGGATAATGCTAGTTTCATAGAACAAGATAGGAAGTATTCCCCCTGGATCTATCTTCTGGGGAGATTTGAAAGAATTGCCATAACCACATCCTTAAGTGTTCATTAGGATTTACCAGTGAACACTTCTGGGCCTGGTACTTTCTGTACCAGAAGTTATTGCTTTTTGATTCAATTTCTTTAAATGGATATTCAATTCTTGTGTGTTTTGACATACTGTGTCTTTTAAGAAATTAATTGGTACATTTCATCCAAATTATCAGATTCATGGGTATAGAGCTGTTTATAAGGGATTAATATCTAAAATATATAAGACACTCAACTCAATAGCAAAAAATCAAAAATCTGATAAAAATGGACAAAAGATATGAACAGATATTTCTAAAAGGAGAACATACAAATGGCCAACAGGTATATGGGAAAATGCTCAATATCACTAATCATCAGGGAAATGGAAATCAAAGCCAAAATGAGCCATAAATGAGCCATTACCTCACCTCAGTATGAAAGGCTATTAACAAAAGGGAAAAAGATAACAAGTGCTTGTGGGGATATAAAAAGAAGGAAATCCTTACAGACTTTTACTGGAATGAAAATTTCTACAGTTATTATGGAAAACAACATAGAGGTTCTTCAAAAAATTAAAGATGAAACTACTATATGATCCCAAAGTCCCATTACTGGTTTTATATCACAAGGAAATAAAATAAGTATGTCAAAGAGACATGTGCAGTCCCATATCTATTGCAGCATTATCACAGTGGTAACAAAATGGAAACAATCTAATATGCTGTAAAAGTGTTGGTAAGGATGTGGGGGAAAAGGTATACTCGTACGTTGTTGGTGGCACTGCAATTTAGTACAACCACTCTGGAAAGCAGTATGGAGTTTACTCAAAAACTTTATCCTACTCCTTGGTATATATCCAAAAGATCTAAAATTAGCATACTATAGCAATACAGCCACTTCAGTGTTTATAGCAACACAGTTCACAGTAGCCATGGTATGGAACCAGCCTAGGTGCCTGTCAACAGATGAAAGGATAAAGAATATATATATAGAGAGTGGAGTTTTACTCAACCATAAAGAAAAATGAACTGATGACATTTGCCCATGAATGGATGAAACTGGAGAACATTATTCTAAGTGAAATGAGCCAGACTGAGAAAATCAAGTGTTAAATGTTTTCTTTCATATATGGAAGCTAGACCAAATAGGGAAAAAGAAAAAAGAAAAAGGGGTGGGGAAGAATCCCATGAAATTTGAAGTAGAGTGGAGTATAGGAAGGGGATTGAGTAGGAAGGAGGAGGGACTGTAAAAAGGGAAGAACAGTGGAATAAATCTGACAAAACTTTCCTATGTACATGTATGAATATACCACAGTGAATTTCACCTTTATGTATATCCATAATGCATTAATTTGGATGCCCTTCAGTAGATGAATGGATCAAAAAATGTGGCATATATACACAATGAAATATTACTCAGCAAAAAGAGAATAAAATCATGGCATTTGCAGGTAAATGGATGGCGTTGGAGAAGATAATGCTAAGTGAAGTTAGCCAATCCCCAGAAAACAAATGCTGAATGTTTTCTCTGATATAAGGTGACTGACTCATAGTGGGGTAGGGAGGGAGAACATGGGAGGATTAGAGGAACTCTAGATAAGGCAGAGGGGTGTGAGGGGAAGGGAAGGGGCAGGGGTTTAGCAATGACGGTGGAATGTGATGGACATCATTATCCAAAGTACATGTATGAGGACACGAATTGGTGTGGCCATACTTTATATACAACTAGTGATATGAAAAATTGTGCTTTATATGAGTAATGTGAATTGTAATGCATTCTGCTGTCATTTATTTAAAAAATCAATAAAATTTAAAAAACTATAAATAAATAGATGAATGAGGGGCTGAAGATATGGCTCAAGTAGTAGCGCGCTCGCCTGGCATGCGTGAGGCACTGGGTTTGATCCTCAGCACCACATAAAAATAAAATAAAGATATTGTGTCCACCTAAAGCTAAAAAATAAATATATTTTTTTAAAAAATAGATCAATGATCAGTAAAGAAGAGAAAATGGAACAGGGGGAAGGAGAGGAAAGGGAAAGGGTAAATATTGGGTACTGAATTGGATCAAATTATATTCCATGCTTGTATAATTATGTCAAAATTAATGCCAATATTATGTATATAAAAAACTAAATAAAAAGAATACTAACCCACAAAAATATGGTATATATACACAATGAAATACGGTTCAGCCACAAAATGTTTGGAATCTTTTCATTCGAGACAACATAAATGAGCCTGGAGAACATTATGTTAAGTGAACTAAACCAGACATGGAAAGACAGATAAGGCATGATCTCACTCATATGTGGAATTTTAAAACATTTATCTTATAGAAGTTGAAAATACAATAGTGGTTACCAGACGCTTGGAGGGGAGGGGAAATATGGAGAGATAGGTCAATGGGCAGTGCTACATTTAGATAGGGGGAATAATTTATGGTGTTGTGTTACACAGTAGGGTGACTACATTTTTTTTTGTGTGTGTGGTGCTGGGGATTTAACCCAGGGTCATGTGTGTGTGAGGCAAGCATTCTACCAACTGAGCTATATCCCCAGCCCGGGTGACTACATTTAACAATAATATATTGTATATTTCAAAATAGCTAGAAGAGAAGATTTTGAATATTCTCACCACAAAGAAATGATAAAAGTTTAAGGTAATGGATATGTGACCTACCCCGATTTGATTATTACACAATGTATACATGTATTTAAATGTCACATTCTATATCATAAATATTTATTATTATTAAATGCCAATTATAAGTAAAATAGACTTTTAAAATGTGTTTCTTATACAATATATAGTTGAATCTTGTTTTCTGATCTACTTTGACAACCTCTCTCTTGGTGTGCTTAGAATATTGACATTTATGGTGATTATTGATAAAGCTGGTGAGGATGTAGGGGAAAAGGAACACATATACACTGTTGATGGGAATGTAAATCAGTACGGTCACTATTGAAATCAGTATGGAGATTCTTCACAAAACTAAAAATAGAACTACCATGTGATTCAACTATAGCACTCATCGATACATGCCTGAAGGAAATAGTTAGCATACTATATAGATACTTGCATACCTATGTTTATTGTTGCACTTTTCACAATATCCAAGAGTCAAGTTATTGAATCAGTCTAGGTGCCTATCAGTGGATGATTGGACAAAGAAAATCAATCTCTCTCTCTCTCTCTCTCTCTCTCTCTCTCTCTCTCTCTCTCACACACACACACACACACACACACACACACACACACATGAGCATTACTGAAACATAAAGAATGAAATGTAACTAGAGTCATCATGTTAAGAGAAATAAACTAGAGTCTTGCATGTTTTCTCTCATATATGAAATCTAGGAAAAAAAGATGACATGAAAGTAGAAGAGAGACTACTAGAGAAGAAGAAGGGGATCAGAGGGGGAGATGGATAAAGGAAGACGGTGGGGTTTGGATATGATCAAAGTATGTTCTATGCCTGCTTTAATATGCCACAATAAAACTCATTATTGTGTAGAATTAATATGTACTAATGAAAGGGTCATTACTGATACAGTTGGAGAATGTTTACCCTATTTGTTCCTGTTGTGTAGTCACTGCTCTTGTTCTTTGTTTCCACTTTTATTTTGCCCAGCTTTCTGCCTTTTGTTTTCCCTTTTTAAAATATTTATTTTTTAGTTTTAGGTGGACACAATATCTTCATTTTCTTTTTATGTGGTGCTGAGGATCGAACCTAGTACCTCATGCATATTAGGTGAGTGCTATACCTCTTGAGCCACGACCCCAGCCATTTATGAGCAATTTATGATCTGATTTTTTAACCTTTCTTGGCATATCAATGATACTATTTAAAAAACATTTTAGTGATTTCCTATGTTTAGCAATATACATTTATAATTTACAATAATTTCAAATAACATCATACCACTTCACAGGTAGAGCAAGTGCCTTACAATTAAAAAAATCCTAATTCCTCCCTCCCATTTCTTATACTACTGTTGTCATTAATTTCACTTATGCAAAAGCATGTACACACAAACATATACATAAGTATATGGCATCAAATCCATTGTTACTATTATAATTTTGAAGAGTTTGTTATCTGTTATATTGATAAAGAATAAAAGGGTAAATTTTTTTTATTTTACCTTCACTTTTTCCTTTTCCAATGCAGTTCATTTCTATATGTAGATCTGAATTTCTGATATATGTATCATTTCCTTCTCTCTGAAGCACTTGTTTTAGGGGTTAGGGTTATAGTTCAGTGGTAGAGTGCTTCCCTAGCATGTGTGAGGCAGTGGTTTTGATTCTTAGCACCACATATAAATAAATAAATAAAGGTCCATCAACAACTAAAAAAAATAAATAAAACAACAAAAAAAGAATTTATTTTATCATTTCTTACAAGGTTTGTCTATTGGTAGTAATTTTCCTCAATGTATTTTTGCCTGAGAAAGCCAAAATACATTGGCAAAATACATGTATCTTTGCCTGAGAAAGCCAAAATACATTGAGAGAGAAAAAAAAAAAAAACTGTACCCCATTTAAAAACAAAAACTCTTCAAAATTTTTTTCTTTCAATTTCACTTCATTATGTTCTTGTTTGCATGGTTTCTGAGAAATTGGATGTGATTCTCTACTTTGTTCCTTTATAGGCAAGGTGTCTTCCTCTCTGATATCTTTCAAGATTTTCTTTATACAACATATAGTTCAATCTGATCCACTTTGACAATCTCTGTTTTTTATGGTGTTCGACAGTTCAAATATTGTGTTCTCAAGTAAAATTTAAAAAAAATCCTGTTTGGTATTCTCTGAGCTTCCCAGATCTGTGGTTTGTGTCTAAGGTTAATTTTGGGGTAAAGTCTCAGTCATTATTACTTTAGATTTCTTGAGTACCTTTCTGTCTTCTTCTTTTGGGGTTCCCATTTATATACAGGTTGCCATTTTTGTAGTTGTCTCACTGGTATATTCTGTAATACTGCTACTTTCTTCTTCTTTTCTCTTCTCCTCCTATTGATACATCCTCATGCTCAGAAATTCTTTCCTCAGTGAGCTCACCCAAGGCATTCTTCATTTCTGTTACCATGTTTTTGATCACTAGCAAGTCTTTTTTATTCTTTTTTGGAATTTTGATATCTCTACTAACATTTCCCATCTGTTCTTGCACGTGCTCTACTTTTCCTTAGCATATGTATATTCAAGGTTCTCCAGAACAACAGAGCCAATAGGGTGTGTGTGTGTGTGTGTGTGTGTGTGTGTGTGTGTGTGTGTCTAAGATTTATTATAAGGACCTGGGTGCGGTGGCACATTGCCTGTAATCCCAGTGGCTGGGAAAGCTGAGGCAGGAGAATTGTGAGTTCAAAGCCAGCCTCAGCAAAAGTAAGGAGCCCAGAAACTCAGTGAGACCCTGTCTCTAAATAAAATACAAAATTAGGGCTGGGGATGTGGCTCAGTGGCCGAGTGCCCCTGAGTTCAATCTCTGGTACCCACCCCCAAAAAAAGATTTATTATAAGGAATTGGCTCATATGATTATAGAGTCTGGAAACTCACAATTTCTGCAGAGTGCATCTGCAAACTGAAATCCCAAGAGAATTTATGCTTTATTTTCAATCTGTGTCTGAAGGCCTGAGAATTAAGAGAGCTGATGATGTAGTTCTAGTCTGAAGGCTAGCAGCCTTTAGAGCCAGGAAGATCCCATGCTTCAGTTTGAATCCAAAGGTAGAAAAAAAATCGGAAGTCCCTATTCAAAGGCTTTCAGGCAGGAAGAATTCTCAGGGGGAGGGTCAGCATTTTAGTTTTATTCAGGCCATCAGCGAGTGGGTGAGATAGACCCACTTTAGAGAAGGCAACCTTATTTCCTCAGTCTACTGATTTAAATATTATTCTCATCCAAAAATACCCCTAGAACAATATCTGACCAAATTCCTGGGCATCTTTTGGCTTAGTCAAATTGATACTTAAAATTAACCATCACTCAAGAACATTTCTCAAAGGGGACATATACAGTTAAATATGAGAAACTCCATTTCATGGTGTTTTGTTTACTTACAATATCAGATAAATGAGCAATATGAATATACATCAATTTTCTATAGTAAGTATCTATGCATAAAATTTCAGTCATTGGTTACAGTTTTATAATTTTTCTCACATTATATTTGTTTTCATCATAGTATAATTTAGGTATGTGATATTTGATAATTTGTTTATGTATATTTTATGTCTTTAAAAAATCTCAACTTTAAAAAAAATAACCATCATGGCACATTAACTATAGGCTTTTAAATTCCCAGTCTGATAATTCTACATCCCTGTCATATTTGAGTCTGGTTTTTGTATTTACTCTGCTTTTTAAGCTATGTTTTTTATCTTTTAGTATGCCTTGTAAAATTTTATTCATAGTCAGACATCATGAACTGGGCAAAAGAAACTGCTGTAATAGGTCTTAGTAATATGGTGGTAGGGTATGAATGAGAGAAGAGAAGTATTGTATAGTCCTATGATTAGATTTCACACTTTCAATGAGCCTGCCTCTGAACTAAGCAGTTCACAAGTGTTTCTTAGGGTTTTTTTCCCTTCCTCTATATTGGACAGAATGTCTAGAGTTATCTGGGGTTGGATATTTACATCCCCTACATGGGAGTTTACAGGGTATTGGAGTAGGACATTTTCTCTCCCTTTTATCAACACCCTCCCTGGTTAGGTTCTGATAACATGCCAATTGTTTAGGGTCTGAGCGAATAGTTTCTCTTGAGAGAAAGCCTTATTAAGAAGAACAGAATGGCCGGATGTGGTGGCGCATGCCTGTAATACCAATTACTCAGGAGGCTGAGACGAGGGGATTACAAGTTCAAAATCAGTCTGGACAACTTAGTGAGACACTGTCTCAAAAAAGAAAAGAATGTAGCACAGTGGTATAGCACCCGTGGGTTCAATCCCCAGTACCACAAACAAACAAAACATACAAAAAGAACTGCTATGGTATATTTCAAAATGATTCCTGTTACCACCCCACTCCCGCTTCCGCTTGCCAGAAGCACAAGGAGATTTTTCTCTGATATTCACAAAAAGAACCTGATTGCACTCTTATAGGTAAAACTCAGAAAAGGGTGGGGCCTCTTCCCAAGACTGGGCCCACTTGAGTTTGTTTTTTTTTAAATATTTTTACTTGTAGATGGACACAATACCTTTATTTAATTAATTTATGTATTTGTTTTTATGTTGTGCTGAGAATTGAACCCAGTGCCTTATACGTGCCAGACAAGTGCTATACCACTGAGCCCAGCCCCAGCCCCCTGCTTGAATTTTTAACTCTCAGATTGACACTCCATTCTAGGCCTCCTGCAAAAAAATCAATTAAATTTCTATTTTTCCCCCCACTGTACTGATTCCCATGAAGGTTTCTGCTCATGAATTTCTGTTTCGGTAAGTAATGATTCTTTGTCTTGGCTTGTCTGTGCCTTCAATTTTGGGGGCAATGGTTTGCCCTCTCTAACCTGACTTCTCCAATGGACCTAAGAAGAGTCGCTGATTTTTCAATTTGTTCAGCTGTTTATTTGTTTTATGGATGGAGTGATAACTTCCAGGCTCCTTACATGCTAGACTGTCTCTTATTTATTTTTATTATTTCTGCATCAATCTTGCTCTGAGACATGTTTTTCTTGATTAAATCATATTAATTTATCCCCCAATTTAATATATTCTGCTTCTGTCAATGGTACATAATGTACAAAATATCCTCAAAAGACTTGGCCACATAGAATCTCTTACAAGTACTTGTCCCACATACATTTCTGAGTCTAGAGATTTCTCTAGCCTAATATATTCCATCTTGAGCAATGCTACTCCTGAAATCTGTTACCAAACTTATCTAAATGACTTGATTTTCTCTATATCAGTGCTTGGAGGATGACTCTGGGTACCCTTCAGACATTTATACCTCTGTGACCCATAAAAGAATGTTCAAACCTTACGACCACAGTGGGTAATCAGATTGAATTGATATCTAGAAGAATATGGGGCAGAGTTATATGGAGTTTCCTATAAGTGAAAAATTGGGTTTCTTTCCTTTTATTTTTTTTTGAAAAATTGGGTTTCTTTGTGTTTTATCTTAAAAATTAATTTCTGTTTTATATTGTTTTCCATAATATATCAGTGATTATCACATAAAATAATATTTCTAATGACTCCCAGTGCAGGGTCCTGTGACCTGTCCTGATCAGGTGTATCATTAAAGAACAAACCTTTTATATCAGATAATATGTAACTATGCCTTCATTTGATTCAAAATAGCAACTTAAATAAGACAAATAAGCTTTTTTTTTTGTCATGTTCAAGATCTAAGCTGATATGGAAGGATGGCTCTGTGAAGTCTGTTTGGAACCCAGGTTTCTTCTGGCTTGTTACTCCATAATCCTTATGTGATAGTCTATATCCACATCGTTCTGAAGATTGGGGATCAATGCAGAGGCTATTGCAGTGATCCACATGATGGTATCTTGACCTAGAAAAGGTAAAAATGGAGAAATATAAATAGATCCAAAGAATGTTTATGAGAAAAATAGGCATAATGATGATTGGTTATGGGGGTTGGCGAGGTGAAAGAAAGTTATCAAGGATGTGTCTTGCTAGGCAAGGGTAGATGGTAATGATTGCCATAAAGATTGGGAAATCTGGAAAAGGAACAGAATTGAGGAAAAGCATGATAAATTAGATTTTGAATGTTGAGCTAATGCTAGGTAGTCATTAAGAACATGGAATCTGAAATCCAATTGACTAGAGTTGAGCTATGGTCCCCAAAATTAACTGTGGTGTTAGTCAACTTTCTACTATTATAATAAATACCGGAGATCTTTAATTAACTTATATAGAGAAACTGTTTTTAAAGAGAAAAGGCTCATGGTTTAGGAGGTTCTAGTTCATAATCAGGTGGACCCATTACTTTTAAGCTTCTGATAGGGATGCCAGATGACAATGGCAAGGAGCTTGTGGTGGAGCAGAATCATTCAAGTCATGGCCAGGAAGCAAAAAAAAAAAAAAAAAAAAAAAAAAAAAAAAAAATGGAGAAGAGGCCAGGGTCCCTCAATCTCCTTTGGAGCATGTTTTTATTGACCTAAAGATCTCCCACTATGCCTTATCTCTTAAAGATTTCACCTCCCAGCATTGGGGACCAATCTTTGAACATATTGACTTTTGAGGGACATTTAAGACCTTAACTATAGCAACTACATAATATGGAATTGAGTTGTTAACTACCCTCTGTGCATCAGTTTCCTTATTTGTAAAAGGTAGATAATAATGCATCATGTAATTGCTCTGAGGATTGAGCCACCTAGTATGTCTAGTGCTTAGAATAACACCAGGGTCAGCATAAGTTTTCAATAATTGGTAGTTGTGGTATCAAATCTGAAATATCTTTGAGACTTTAGTGGTATTATCAAGTAGGCAGTTGGGTATATATGAAGTTTGAAGTTGAGAGGAGCCACCAGGGATGCAGACACCATTTGCAAGTGTGCAGAAAAGAGTTAACAAAGCAAGTCTGACTGCTATGCTTTGAAAGCTTTATTGCAAGGCTGGTCCTTGGCTGGCATCTGTGAACTTGGATTTCAAATGGTTTTCAGCCACTCTTATCAGTTCCCACTCTTATCAGTTCCCAGAACTGTGCTTAAACTGTTTGTATAAACATTGTGGTTTATGCTGAATACTTGTTTTCCTTCTGGGAGTCTGGAATTTGGGTACAGACTAGACAGAGGGTGTCTCCGTGACTAGTCCTCAATAAAAATCCTGGATTCTAAGTCTATAAAGAGCTTCCCTGGTAGTTAAGAATTCATATATATATTTTCATACTTTGTTGCTAGAGGAATTAAGCATGTCCTATGACTTCAGTGGTAGAGGAATCTTGAAAGATTGTGCTCAATTTCTTCTAAATTTTACTCCATACACTATTTTCCTTTCCTGATTTTGTTTGTATCCTTTGTAACATAAGACATAATTATGACCATATGTTAATTCATGTGCTTCCTCTTAGTGAATTACTGAATTTGCAGATGTTTTAGCAATATTCACCACAGTGAACTCATAGTAATAGGTGGTGATTGAAGTCATCAACAGGAATGAAATTCCCAAGAATGAGGCTGAAATGGTGACTAGCAAAGAGCCTTGGCGAGCCACATTTAGTTGCCAAGTTGAGGAAGATGATTGATCTCATGAAGATAAGAAGAGTCAGAGAAATAGTTGAAGACTTTTGTGTCTTAGAAACCAAAAGAAGAGGAGGAGGTCGCAAGAAGGAAGGATTGGTCAATAGTGTCAAATGATACTAAATAATTTTTTTGGTGTTGAATTTTTTGAGTTCTTTATATTCTGGACATTAATTCTCTGCTGGAAGAATAACTGGCAACAATTTTCTCACGTTTTGTAGGCTCTCTATTCATGATGTTAATTGTTTCCATTTCTGTGCAAGAGCTTTTTAATTTGATATTATTCCATTTATTGATTCTTGGTATTATTTCCTGAGCCATAAGAGTTCTATTAAGGAAGCTGATATATTCACTTATATGTTGGAGTATTTTTTCTTATGTTTTCTTATAGTAGTTGTAAAGTTTCTGGTCTTATTCCTAAGTCTTTAGTCCATTTTGAGTTAACTTTTGTGCAAGGGTAAGAGATAGGAATCTAGTTTCAATCTTCTACATACAGATATCCAATTTTCCCACCATCATTTGTTGAAGAGACTATTTTTTTCTTCAACATATGTTTTTGGTGTCCTTGTCAAAAATCAGATGACTATGCTGTGTGGGTTTGTCTGCATTTTCTATGCTGTTGCATTGGTCTACGTGTCTATTTTTATGCCAGTACCATGTTGGTTTTGATACTATGGCTCTGTAACATAATTTGAAATTGGGTATTGTGATGCCTCTAGCTTTGTTCTTTTGCTCATGGTTGTTTCAGCTATTCTGAGTCTTGTGGAGAAATGAATTAAACAGACACCATCAAAAGAAGAAATGCAAATTGCCAACAGATATATGAAAAACTGTTCAATGTCTTTATCCATAAGGGAAATGCAAATGAAAACATTCTGAATGTCTACAATCAGAATGGCAATTAACAAATGTAAGTAACAATAAATGCTGACAAATGAACTGTTATACACTGTTGTTCAGAATATAAAATTAGTATAGCCACTATGGAAATCAGTATGGAGGTTCCATGAAAAACTGAAAATGTAACTACCTTATGACCCAGTTATACCACTCCTTGGTATTTATCCAAAAGAAGTGGAGTGCTTTAGAGATATACACATTCCCATGTTTATAGCAGCATGAGTCACTATAGCCAAATTATGGAACCAGCCATCAATAGATGAATGGATAAAGAAAATATGATATACAACACACACACACACACACACACACACACACACACCACAGTGGAGTATTATCCATCCATAAAGAAGAATGAAATTATGTAATATGCAGGAAAATGGATGGAACTGGAGAGCATCATGTTGTATTGTGTTAAGCAAAATAAGTCAGGCTTGGAAAGACAAATGTAATATGTTTACTATTACATGAGGCAGCTAAAGAGAAGAAAGGCAGAAAAAGTATCTTATGAAA
This sequence comes from Urocitellus parryii, assembly GCF_045843805.1. Taxonomy (NCBI): domain Eukaryota; kingdom Metazoa; phylum Chordata; class Mammalia; order Rodentia; family Sciuridae; genus Urocitellus; species Urocitellus parryii. Next base: position 86,380,660 of record NC_135547.1, on the reverse strand, counting down.
ATAGAAGAAGGTAGAGGAAGGGGTTTTGGGGAGGGAGAAGAGGATGGAAAGGGGAAGTACTGGGGTGTGAAATTGATCAAATAATTGTTTTGTGCATATATGTATAGGCCATAATGAAACCCACTATTCTTTTTTAAATATATATAATTTTATTACAAATATTTTTTTAAAAACACAAATGAAACATCCTGAAAAACTGAAACCTGCTGTTCTGTATAATTAATATGCACCAATAATTTTTAAAGAACAAATAAAACTAAAGAATCAAATAAGACAAGGACTTAGAAGTATTTGTTGGATTCAACAACATGGAAGGCATTAGTGACCTCATCAAGGCCTATTTTGGTCAAGTGATAAATGCAGGTCAATTTGGATTGGGTGGCAGGTTAATGAGTGGGAAAGAAATGGTTTTTTTTTTTTTTTGGAAAGAAATGTTTTATTGTTTTGGTGCCTTCAAGTTGGCTTTGGGACTCAGAAAAGCTTATGCAGATTAATTCTTTAAAATTATATGTCAATTATTAATATTTCACTTTTCCCTTAAACTTCTAAGTTCAGCCTTTGAATATTATTATACTATGTGTAAATGTAGCAAATATTAGCAACTAATTTTATGGAGAGACTGATTAATATTTGGACTCATTACAAACTTAATTAATCTCCTTAGCTCCATTTTACAAATAAGGAAACGTGAGTAAGAGAGATTAGATTACCTGTTTAAAGTCACAAGACCCTAGTTCTGTCTGACTCCTCAGCCTCAAACTCTTTCCATTAAATCATGTTCTCTCATAATAATGCTGTGCATTTTATTTTACAAGCTCCACTTCTCATGGATCTACTTCCTTCTACATTCTTAAAATCTGTGAAATATTGTACAGATTATGATTAGGAGACAACTTACAGGAAAAGATTACTAGAAGTCTCTTGGTATTTTCCTTTTTTTTTTTTTTTAAAATTTAGTTGTAGTTAACACACAATCCATTTATTTATTTATTTATTTATTGTGCTGAGGATCAAACCCAGGGTGTCGCACGTGCCAGGTGAGCACTCTACCACTGAGCCACAACCCCAGCCCCTCTCTTGGTATTTTCTTCCTCACAGGGCAACACTGGAGGTGGAAATCTGCCCAGCTGAGAGGTACAGGTTCAGAGGCAAGCCTTTCGTTTCCTCTTAGGAAATAGCAGTTTCTGAGGAGCTGCTCTCTCTTAGGAATAGATCCCACTTAAAGTGCAGAGACAGTAAGGCCAGTCCTAGCTTAATAAAAATTCATGCAGTGAAAAGATCTTGTCTTCCCTGAAGCTTTCACTTTCCAGTCTGCCTGTCTTTATAGCTTCATACATGATTAGAAAATAGAGCCCCTTTTTTTTTTTTTTTTTTTTTTACTTCAATGCAGATCCTATGAGATCTGACCGAGAGCTCTGACAGGGAAAGTGCCTGTCTTGTCAACTTGTGAACCATGTTGAGAGTGGGTGGTTGTGTTAACAAGACTGATGACTATATCTCAGCATCTTTAAAACAAGAGAAGCATTGCTGCTATAAGTGGGAAAGGACTAGGTTTGGAGTCAGACAAATCTCAACATGTGGTTCAAGCTCCACTACTTACTAGATGAGCTACCAAATCATCATCAGCTGTGTCCACATATGTACAAGTTACCTACCTCTCTTGCTTCTCTTTTTGGAGTGACAAATATAAAGATGACAGCATCAACTAGAGATTCAATCAGGCTATGGTTGAAACTGTCTACGTGGCTCTCTCTCAATACTATGAATTGCTTAAGGGCAGGGTCCTTGTCGGGATCATCCATGTTCCCCAGACATTCAGAACACAAGCCAGAACTCAATAGATGTTGGTAAATGCTTGTGAAGCAAATCTAAAACAGGTTTGATCCTTCATCTGACAAACGAGACAGTTCAGTGTGGTGATGTTTTGGAATTCTGACATCCTGTATTTCTATGGAAACTAATCATGGGTCTATGTTGATATCAATCTCCTTTACATAGAAAGTTAAATTTGCTACATAGCAACTATGATGTTTTTATATGTGTCCTTGAGCTGTTTGTGACTAGAACATGGTCAAAATGATTTTTCACTCTCCACCAGGTTGGATGACACACATAGAATTGTTTCCTATATAATATATTTGGTACCACAGTAATATGATTATCTATAACAAATAGCATTCAGCCATTTTATGAAAACACAACTTGTGCACAAATGTTCAAAATCTTGGAAACTATTATATAACATTTGCTGAATCCTATTATGAAGAGTCCTTTCCCTCAAAGAGTTTGAGAAACATTGGCTTACAAAGGCTTAGCCCAAAAGGTAGGCAGAAAGGTCTCTTAGAATAGGAACTTTAGTAGATCAAGCAACTGTGGAGAGAGAAATCCACACATTTATATGTAGCTCTGGTGAAACCTAATAGAGATGGATTTCTTGTTTATTTTTATTTATTTATTTTTTTGGTGCCAAGGATTGAACTCAGGGGCACTTAACCTATGGGCCACATCCCCAGCCCTATTTTGTATTTTATTTAGAGACAGGATCTCACCGAGTTGCTTAGTGCTTCATTTTTGCTGAGGTTGGTTTTGAACTCTCAATCTCCCTGTCTCAGCCTCTCAAGCTGCTGGGTATTTTTTGGTTTTAATTACTTCTGAGACTCACATTACATCATCAACTCATAGAGATGTCTGAAAAATCTTCCATACAGGATTTTCCTTCCTGCTCTTCAATCCCTGAGCCACTCCTCACTACCAACACAAACCTGGTCCTGAAGTACTCTCCAGATGCATCAGGATAGTCTGTACTCATATCAAGAGCCCTTTACTTCTATTCTGCTCATTTTTGTGACTATCCCAATAATACCCAGACACAAACACAATTTTTTCAGGCCCATCACATACCAGTAACCATGAGGGAAATTTCTAACCTGACACTGGTTCACATGCCCTAGGCCATGTCACACACAACTTGCCACTCCCCATTTGCAGAAATCTCTACCCATACCCCAGGGTCCTCATCACTTTCAACTTTTTGGTCAGCCATGCTGTGGCTCAGGTCTTCTCTGTCCCACAGGCAGAACAGACACAAATCAAGTTACCTTTGCTTGTATCACAATCCTTTCCATTCCTAGAAGGCAACCTGGAACCTGCCACATTCAGATCAGCATCCTTCCCTATATGTAAGCAGTTATATAATATAATAAAACTTGAAGCTTCACTGATAGGGTCCTTCCAATCTATGAGGATGGTTATATATTTAGCATTGTCTTTACTAGAGATCTTCCCTGCTATACGTCTCACTAATTCTTCTTAACATAGTGACCTTCTTTAGCTCCAAATCCAACTGCCTGCTACACATCTCTGCTTAAATGTCTTACAGATGTCTTTTATTTGGTAGGAGTGAAACAAATCACCTTCATTAGAACTTTCCTTGTCTTTGCCTCTGTTCATTATGTACCCTGTTGTGCAGAGTCAATATTCTTCTCCACCCTCTCCAGACTAGTGTCTTTTCCTCAGTCCTCCCCACATGAGCATTTTCTCATCACTTCATTCAAGTTTTTCTACATACCACTGCTCCAACCCAAGTCTTTTGTTTCTTTTCAATTTAAGCAGGATCCCTATTGTGATCCTAATTCACTTTTATATTTCCAAAGTAGACATAAAAAGGCATTTCTTACAGTTACAATTATACCAAGGCTTTTCAAATGTGTGTGTGTCCTAGAATTCCATTACTAGATTGGGAGACATTCTCCTTATGAATGGGATTGCCCGATTTAGCAAATGAAAACACTGGACAAACAGTTTAAAGTTGACTTCTAATTGCCCGTGCATATCTATATTGAGATAAAAACAAATGTTACTTATACTAAAATTATTTATTGTTTACCTGAAGAAAACTCTACATATGTAAATTGCACACTTTTAAATTATTTTTCTGTAATGATTTAGCTTTGATTAACAGATTTTGGTTTTGAAGAACTTTAAAATAAAATCCTTTGGAGTTACAGTGTATTCCATCTACATTGTGAAATAGCTTCTACAATGACCACATCTAACTTTTTTTTTTTTTACTTTTTTCATTGAATATTCTTTAGTGAGAAAAATGCTAAATATTAGCATTATGAGCCAGTATACTGAACATGCACTGGCATAAAGTTAACAACTTGGAAATTTGTTCTTCAAATTTGATTTTTTGAAGCACATAATACCACCCTTTGCTTGTTTTTCCATTTTTCAGGATTACATTCCATTTTTAATTCACAATCTTTCAAAAGTGTTGTTCACTGACAACCAAACTCAGTATTACCATTTATTTTTATTTCCTTCCTCATAGCTATGAATGATGATTCCACTTGTTCCTATGCTGGAAATGTATTCAGTAACATCCATATAAATATATCACACACTTCAAGGGGTGGAATTCATCTCAGAAGATAGTCATGGCAAAGCCTGGCATAGTGGCACCTGCTGTAATCCCAGTGACTCAGGACACTGAGAAGGAGGATTGCAGTTTGAGCCTCAGCAACTTAGTGAGACTCTGTTTCAAAATTAAAAAGAAAAAAAAAAGCACTGGGGATGCAGTTGAGTTTTTAAGTGCCCTGAGTTCAGTCCTCAGTACCCACTCCCAAAAAAGATAGTCATAACAAGTGCCATAATAATTATCCACTCCAAACCACATTTCTTTTCTTGTTTATAAGTATTATTGTTTCTTATTTTTTTTTCTTTTGAGAATAGCCTTGAGAACACTTTTACATTGTTGGTGGGACTGCAGACTAGTATGGCCACTCTGGAAAGCAGTTTGGAGACTCCTCAAAAAACTAGGGATGAAACTACCATATGGCCCAGCTATCCCACTCTTCTGTATTTTCCCAGAAGATTTAACATTGGCATACTACAGTGACACAGCCACATCAATGTTTAGGGTGGCACAATTCACAATAGCTAAATTATGGAATCAGCCCAGATGCCTGTCAACAGATGAATGGATTAAGAAATTGTGTTATATGTGTGTATATATATATATATGTATATATATATGTGTGTGTGTGTGTGTGTGTGTGTACACACACACACACACACACACACACACACAAATGGAGTTCTACTCAGCCATAAAGAAGAATGAACTTATGGTATTTTCCAGTGAATGGATGAAAATGGAGAATATCATGATAAGTGAAATAGACAAACTTAGAAACTCAAGGGTTGAATATTTTCCTTCATATGGGGAAGCTAGAGTAAAATAAAGGAAAGGGATAGGGAAGGATATGATTACATAAAGAACCAATCAAATACAAATTAATAGATACACAAAAGGAAGTCTAGTAGAGTAGAGGAAGAAGAAGTGGTAAGGGGAAGGATAGGAGGGGAAAGGAGTTGGGAGAAGGTGTGATCATGAACTGAAATCGATTTCTATGCATGTCTGAGTTTGTTGGGATGAACCAAACTACTATGTATAACCATAATAATTTTTTTAAAAAAGAAGAGCCTAACTTAAATGAATAAATTTTCATTATTTTTCTTCAATTCAATTAATTCACTTTAGGCAGAGTTACCTAAATGATACTCTCTGCTCTTCTTTCAATGTGTAGTATTATTGTTAAGAGATATTGACAAGAACATGAAATAAGTGAACTTTGCTCAATGGATTTTTAAAATAGTCAACAAATATTTTGTGACCTCATCTCTTTTTAAATTTTTTTATTCTAATTTGTTATTTATGACAGCAGAATGCAATTCAATTCATATTACAAAAATGGAGCACAATGTCTCTGGTTGTACACAAAGTAGAGTCACACGATCCATGTTTTAATACATGTACTTAGGGTAACAATGTCCTTCTCATTCCACCATCTTTCCTACACTCATGCCCCCTCCCTTCCCCTCCTTCCCTTTTGCCCTATCTAGAGTTTGTCTAATTCTCCCATGCTCCCCCCAACCCCCATTATGAATCAGCATCCTTATATTAGAGAAGACATTCGGCATTTTTTTTTTTTTGGGGGGGGGGATTGGCATTATATTCTCCAACTCCATCCGTTTACCTGCAAATGCTATGATTTTATGTTCTTTTAATGCTGAGTAATATTCCATTGTGTATACCACATTTTCTTTATCCATTCATCTACTGAAGAGTATCTAGGTTGGATCCACAATTTAGCTATTGTGAATTGTGCTGCTATAAACATTGATGTGGCTGTGTCCTTGTAGTATGCTGTTTTTAAGTCCTTTGGGTATAAACTAAGGAGTGGGATAGCTGAGTCAAATGGTTGTTCCATTCCCAGCTTTCCAAGGAATCTCCATACTGATTTCCATATTGTTTGCACCAATTTGTAGTTTGGGACCTCATCTTTAGAATTAAAATATTATTTAAGTGTTTCAAATAGACTAAGGATTTTCTCAACTACATGTGTTAAAATGAACCAACAGATTTTTGAATGCATGAGAACTGAATAATACCAAATGCCAATAAAAAATTTAAAATCCCTTAATTGCTCAATTTGAACACTATAAATGCCAAAGTAAGAGAACAATTGCATGACAATTACTTCAATGTTAACAGAAATAACATCAGATGCTATTTGAGCGTCATTATGCAGATATGGGCAGAGTGTCTTTCCTAGAATCATGCATTGCTCCAAATTTAACTAAATATTGACTGCACTTTTATGCAAATACCCACCAAAGTTTGTATTTGTGTTATTTGCTCAAACAGTAGTACACTTTTTCTTATTATCGCCTAACTGAATAAAATTATCTGCAAAATTTGCTCTTGTTTCTGAAGTTTGATCTGGAAGAAATTTTACTAACAAGGCTTTATTACAAGGAAAATATTGCACAAGCAAAAGGAAAGTTTTTGTCTGCATTGTGAGTAGGTGCTTCAGTGGCTCTGCTGCAAAAAGATGAGTCACTTAGATATTTGATATCCTATGTAATATTAAATGGAGCAATTATATTTTAGATTATTGAAATAGATTTCATCTTGGCACTAGATAACATGCTTTCAATTTTGAAATTTAGAAATGCTTCTGGTGACAGTATGTCTAGATTGTCATTTGAGATGCAAGGCTGAAGATAAACAGAGTAGAACACCATCACATTTTCTTCTGTGATTATCTTCTTCACTTGAATCTCTCTTAAACAAATATTAGGTATTATTTTCTTTGATACTGATTGAGGAAATCATAGCTCTAACATATGCTGGTTTGTATCTGATTTTCTACCATTTTTTAATATTAAATGAACAGCTGCATACTGCACCAGGATCTTCAAATGAGGGAAATTTTATTTGAAAAATGTCTACTATTCAGAAATTTTATCATGAAATTTACACTTTTTTGCAATTTGCAATTTAAATATAATCAAATAAAAAAGGTAATAGTGACCACCACAGGAATTGAAAAGTATGTCTGTCACTCAAATCCTAACTCTTTTAAAGAATTTATTTGTTCTTTTTAGTTATTCATAACAGTAGAATGTATTTTGACATCATACATACAAGGAGTATAACTTCCCATTTTTGTGGTTGTACACGATGTGGAGTTACACTGGTTGTATATTCATATAAGAACATAGGAAAGTTAAATCAGATTCATTATACTATGTTTCTTGTTTCCATTCTCCCTCCCTTCCCTTCATTCCCCTTTGTCTTATCTAGTGAACTTCTGTTCTCCTCCCTTCCTCTCTAATTGTGAGAGAACATTTGGCCTCTGTTTTTTGGGGATTGGCTTATTTCACTTAGCATGATAGTCTCCAGTTTTATCTATTTACCAGCAAATGCTATAATTTCATTTTTCTTTATGGTTGAGTAATATTCCCTTGTGTGTGTGTGTATATATATATAAAACATATATGTATCTTTTTCCATTCATATGTTGAAGGGCACCTAGGTTGACTGTATAGCTTAGCTACTGTGAATTATACTGCTATAAATATTGATGTGTCTTCATTACTGTAGTATGCTGATTTTAAGTCCTTTGGGTATATACTGAGGAGTGGGATAACTGGGTCAAATAGTGGTTCCATTCCAATATTTCTGAGGAATCTCCATACTGCTTTCCAGGAGTTGCTCCAATTTGTAGTCCCACCAGCCATGTATGACTGTACCTTTCCCCCCACATATTCGCCAATGGTTATTGTTACTTGTATTTTTGATAATTGCCATTCTGACTGGAGTGAGATGAAATCTCAGTGTAGTTTTTAATTTATATTTTTCTGATTGCTAGAGAGATATTGAACATTTTTTATATATTTGTTAACTGGGTCACATTTTGTCTTCTGGGGAGTGTCTAGTCAGTTCCTTTGCCCATTTGTTATTTTTTTTTTTTGGTGTTTTTTGAGTTCTTTGATTTTCTCCCATTCTGTAGGCTCTTTCTTCACGTTCTTGACTGCTGTACAGCAGCTTTTTAGTTTGATACCATCCCATTTATTGATTCTTAATCAAATTCCAACTCTTAACTGTGAAGAGAAGTTGAGCTGTTGAAAGGGCTATGAACTTGTAAAATGACAATAAATTAAATTTGTTATACCCTATAAACAAGGTGAACTTCGCTGTTTGCCTGCTTTGCACTTGTAAGTCAGTCTTCTAGAACAAAGCCAGAGATATGGTGAAGTTTTGGGAAGCCTGGTATTCAGGGATTGGTGGGTGTTGAGAAGCCAGAGTGTTGAGGGACTGACAGACTTTTACTGTGCTCGTCAGACTAAGACTGGTGTCCTGGACGAAGTGCTTGCTGATTGGCTGTCGAATGGAAGAATAGGCTGTCACTGATTGACTTTTGGGGACAGTTATCATTGATCAGCTGAAGTTTCAAGACTACATTTTTCTGATGGACTTTCAGAAAGTTGGGGCTGTTTATTTGTTAGCTTTCAGAAGCGTAGTAACTGGAGTGAGACTATGACTGTTTGCAGTTCTCTCTCTCTCTCTCTCTCTGTATCTGTACAGGTCTGAAGTTATCACTAATAGTGTTCACAGCTTGAAACTTTGGCTAAAGAGAAGTATTTTGCTTCCTTGAATGTGAAAAATAAGTATTTTTAATTACCACTCACCCTTTTTGTCTTCCTTCAACCAAATCTGGTAAGAGACCAATAAGGGATTGTCTGAAAAGTTTGTGGATTATCTTTATCTGAGGAGGTAGGATTTTTTCACAAAAAGTGTAAAAATAGTTTATTCTTTAAGCAATTTAAGAGTCAATCACTGTGGCCAAAAAGTAGTTCCAACTACTGAATTTTTGTAATTTATTTTGAAAAAGTTGAATATGACAGATTAGTAGGTTCTTGTAGTCAATACAGGATGCAGGATAAAACCATTAAATGCAGAACATGCATTTAATGGCCTGTATCTGCAGCCCTGACAAGCTCTCTATTATTCAGAAGGTCACAACTAGGACTTGTCTCCAGCCAGGTCATCTGTCCCTTGCCCCTCAGACTTACAGATGCCAGAGGAATTTCCTGTTCATTTCCTGGAACCCACCCCAGGGCCTCTTTGCTAATAAGGCATCACGTAGACAGTAAGACCTTTCTCTCAGAGGGTGTTGGGAAAGGGATCAGTTAGGACTCTGGGGATGCAGGTGCTTAGGGGTTGTTTAAGGGAAGTATACCAGCAAGGAGCCTGAGTAAAAGCTATCAGAGAAGGAGGAGAAAGACTGGAGCAAGTGGTGTTCTGGCAGCCAGAATAAGAGAGGTTTTTTTTTGTTTGTTTTAACATGAAGTTTTAAAGTATTCTGTATTGATATATTATATATACTCGTGGGATTCATTACACACACACACACACACACACACACACACACACACACAATTTGGTCAATTTCATTTCCAGTACCTCTCCTTCTCCCCTCCTACTAGTTCCCTTCCTCTACTCTACTGGTATCCCTTCTATTTTCATGAGACCTCCCCTTCCCCCTACCCTTTTTTTCTTTAGCTTCCACATATGAGAGAAAACATGTGACACTTAACTTTATGAGTCTGACTTATTTTGCTTAAATATTGCTCTCAAGTTTCACCCATTTTCCTGCAAATGACATAATTTTGTTCTTCTTTGTGGCTGAATAAAATGCTATTATGAAAGGGAGATCAGTAAAGGAAAGGAAACAAGGGATGAGAAGAGGGAAAGGAGAGGGGAAGTTCTGGGGAGCGATATTTACCAAATTATATATTTTATTGTGTACATGTATGGATATATAACAACAAATACCATCATTACATACAACCACAATACACCAATAAAAATGTGGAAAGGAAAAAATTCGATGTGTATATATACCACAAAGACAGGATTGAAAAGAAGGAGTTTCAAAATGGCTTATGCCAATAGACACATCTCAGAGTTCGTAGTTTCTCCCAATTTTAGGTAGAATGTCCTGCTGTGCAATGACAGGGGTGCTTAGGTTGTACCTTCCTCAGAGTCTGAAGGAGTAAGAATATGGCTGAAGCTGGTGGTTGAGACAAGGGCAAATGAAGTTACCCAAAGGAATTGTGTAGAGTGGGTACAGAAGAGAAGAAGAGAAGGTTCTGGATTGGCCCTACACAGCTTCAGTGGTAAGGCTTGGCAGAGGTGAGGGGTTGGGAAGAGAAAGCTGTGAGAAAGAGAAAGAGGTATGAGGGGAAGAAGGATTGGAAGGGAGAGGAGAGGAAAGCAGTAGAAATAATGGGAGAAAAAGAAAAAGGATAGGAAGAGAGGGTCACTCCAAAGAATTACTGGATATGAGAGCAAGAATCTCTCAACTATACGTCCTGGAGTAGAATGAGCTGAGGGTCACAGTTAGTCTGCTTGCAGTGAAGTGAGGTTGAAAGGAAGATGAAATGAGGCCAAACCTAGAGTATTCATTTCTTTTGTGAGAAGCTTGGCTATGCGTACTCCAGGAGGAGATATTTTCCTTTTGAAAATAGGAAGAACTCATGCAAATCTGGAACCCATAGGGAAGGAGCCAGGAAAGCAGAGTCAGAGTTCTATAAAGACACAGAGAGAAATGGAAAGAGCAGCAGAGATGTAGAGTGATATGGAGATTTAGAGAGACAGAAAATAATGATACAGAGACTAAATATATAATAAAGAGACAGAGAATGAAGGAAAATAATAGGGAAATAAAGAAAAATATGAAGGAATCCCCCACTATTGTATTTGAATGTATCCCACAAATTCCATGTGTTGGATATCTAATCTCAAAAATAGTGTGTTCATGGTATTTGAAAGGTGGGACTTTTAACAGATGGTTGAGTCATGAGGGCTGTGCCAGAGTCCATTCATGGATTAATACATTAATGGATATAGTAATTTATTTTCTTTTGCCAACAAAATACCTGAGGCTGGGTATTGAATAAAAAACAGAGGTTTATTTAGCTTACCTTTTTGAAGGTTGAGATCCAACTTTGGGCAGACCATCCAATTTAGCCTCTGGTGAGGGCCTTATAGTTGGGAACAGATGCAAGAGGTTGAGATCATAAGGTGAGATAGGAAGCCAGAGATGGGGTTGAGCCAGTTGTGCTCTTTTATAACAGCTCTCTTGCAAGAACTGACCAGGGTCCTATGAATACTACCCTTAATCCTATCCAAGGGCAATGACCTCAATGATCTAGTGACTTCCCATTAGGCCATACCTCTTAAAGGCTCCACCACCTCTTATTATTGATACATCAGAGACTAAGCTTTCAACCCATGAACCCTTGGGGAGATGAAACATATCCAAACTATATCAATAGGTTATTGAGGGAGTGACTTTGTTATAAAAGCAAGCTCTCTCTGGCTAGCTTGCTCTGTCTTGCCATGTAATGCCCTGTGTCACCTTGGGACTCTATAGAGAGCCCCCTACCAGCAAGAACTATAAGAAATAAATTTATTTTCTTTATATATTACTCAGTCTATAGTATTCAGTTATAGAAACAGAAAATAGATTAAGATAGACTGTGTCTGCATTGTTTGGCTGCTCCAGGGCAGGAGGCATGGGGGACTTAGTAGAGGGGAAGAAAGTATCAAAAGAGCCTGTGGAAATATATGCCATAGGGACTATGCTGGTTAGAGGGGGAGCTGTAATATATATATATATATATATATATATATATATATATATATATATACACACACACACACAATTTTACTTCTCATTATCTTTGTAAGTATGAATTCCATACCCCCATTTCTTAGTTTTTCAACTAAATAATGTATGTTGTGATCTTTACCATTCTGTCCTGCTTTTTCAAATTTATTCTTTATTCTCTTTTCTAATATCTTATGTTAAAATCCCAATTCATTTATATTTTTCCATCACCTGGAATCAGTATCTCAATCTGTCCATATAAAATGAAGATATTAGAATTTCTTTCTTCAACTTCTTACCTCGTGACAGCCATTTTTTGCTGTTACATTTTCAATGTTTGTACATTTTCTCTTTGTTTTGTAAATATAACTAAAGTCTGCCAGGCTTTGTATATAGGTTAATTTTAAAACTGAAAACGAGTACATATCATTTACATTATTGTGACAGAGTGAATCAACAGAGACTAAGAACATTTGCAGGACGTCTGGCAGCTTATAGGATGGCTTTGTTGACATGAGACAAAGATGACATGTTCAGGCAGATGAATAAGAAAAGGGACTCCTTTCTGTGTATTACAGCCCTGTGTGGTTGGGAATTGATGGGCACAGCATGGCCTACCCCAACTTGTACTTTTGACTCTGCAACTTTGTGCTTGTGGTGTATGTTTCACAACTCTGTGTGGCCTCCCTGAACATTTTCCCCTCTGGTCAGCTGGGCCTCAGACATAGAATGACTATGAACTGTTCTGTCTATCCTCAATCCAAAATGATTTATATCAACCAGGTCTGGAGTTAGGGACTAAGTGCCTCAAGGCAAAGAGTTTGGATAGGGGTAATGCCTGAAATTGGCAAGATTAGAGAACAAAAATTAATTGAAGCCCAATACTCAGTTTTGGTGTTCTACAGTCTTATAATTTCTAGATTAATGTGGTGAAAAATTAAAAATATTGTTTCACCTGGGAGGGACAGGCAGCCCCGATTTTAAGGTCTTTAAAGCAGTATAAAAATAGTAACAATGCTATTGTGGTTATTGTGAGGTTTAAATGAAAAAAGATATACAAAGCTCTATTGACTGGCAATGAGTGCTCAAATACAACCCGGCAAATTAACTTAAAGGTAGTTGGACAATTAGAGGTTTAGTGGAAAAGGAAAGTACGGAGGACAAAGCTACTGGTATGATGCTGGGAATCCAACAGATCTTTAATAAGTCCTTCCTGAGTCTGGCTGATTAGGATGAGAGCTTGACAGGTAATGTGGAATGGCCCCAAAAGCTCTGATACCCAAAACAAGGAACTGGATCATTGACTGTGATGTTTTGGATAAACCACTATTCCCTCTTTTGGGGCCCCAGGTTCTTTATCTGCCACCAGCCATTAATCCTCCCAGCCATAAATAGCTTCCTGGGCAGTGGTATGAAGAAAACATGTGAGAGAACACTTTGGAAAACCTAATGCATTTTTCTATAACAGTATGCTGATCTTCTGGGAGTTACACTAAGTCCATTAGGTGTATAACCTTCAATTTGGTTATATATTTATGGCTACTCTTGGTGGAACACAAAGACCTTACAAGGGGTTCATGGGAACAATCATTTTATTTTCAACTTCAGTGTTTACTCATTGCTAAAACTGTTTTCCTTCATCACCTTGTGTTTCATAACCCTCTTCCTCTTTTTACAAGATAAAGGCAAACCTCTAATCCAAAATCTTACTCTAGTGCACTATCCCTGGAGTGTCAAAAACCTCCAGGCATCCAACAAAGAGGAAATTCCAAATACTAGATTTGGCGTTGAGAAAACGAGTGATTGTATTGCTAGGAAATAATTGTTTGTGAACCAGATGCTTTTTAAGTCTTTGCTTTCAACAAAAATGGAAAAAAAAACCTAATGGAGTTGGTGGCTGGTAAATCATTATGAATAATTTTGATGATGGATCATTATGTGAATTTTAGCATGCAATTTATAAGAAGTTCAAAGAACTGAATGACATTGTTATAACAAAATGCTTTTTCATTCTCATCTACTTATTTTTTTCTTAGTGCTTAAATCTATATAAACAAACAACAGAAAAAACAGTGTTGTTCAATGTTGTCTCATTCTAGCAGGAAATTATATTGCTCCATGGAGGCATGAGTTAGTTTTTTTCTAAAGCTCTTTATATCATTAAGGAATACATTTCCAATGAAATGTTGCTTTTATTTTCCAAATTTGCAATTTATGTTTTTTAACCATAAGCACATAACAATTATCATGATAATCACTCAATTCTAAAGAGAAATTTATTATTTATATCCTTCCAGTTCCAGGAGATAAAAAATGTTTAATTTCCATTTGTATACATATTTTTGTTGCTGGGAAGTATAAATAGTGTGATCACAAAGTGATGTCAAATGTAAAAGAAAATTCCATTAAGATAAAATTCTGTGGGAAAAGTTCAATGTAAGTCAAATTCAAGAAGTGCTATAAAGTTTCCAATGGTCACCTAACTACGGTATTTAGATTACATTGGTTAGATTTAAAAGAATGATGTGACAGTTGTATTGAAATGTTTACAGTGAACTTAAGGTGATGTCCTTTGAAACTAATTAAACATCATGGAAAACTTCAGATGTCAACTTAAAAATATATAATGTGGTGCACGGTTTTCAAAATCCTTCTAGGGAATATGTAAGCAAAGAGTTAGAAGGGCGTCTTTCTTGCCTGAGGCCCAACGATCTTTTGAAAGTCAGAGCCAAGACCACATTAATTCTCTGCAGAGAATTCTGAGCCTTCTTACTTTTAGAAACCCCATTCCACAACTTTCAAACAAACTAAAATGTTTGCATGCCTCACATTAAATATAAGCTTCCTGTTGCACAACATTCTGAAAAGATTGTTGTAACTTTGATTTTTTGAAAATAGTTGTCTACAAGTACCTTATTCAGCTTAAAAGTGGCTAAGATTTCTCAGCAAGATGGAAGGATGCTGACTTGGAAACTCTGGTGATGTGAAAAAATCTACTATGAAAATTCATTTTAAATGTAGTGGACACTTGAAACTTTATGGATTTTAAATTAAACAATTAATAAAAAATCAACCTAATATTATATTTAATGATGTTTTATTTCATATTTCTACTTTATACTTCACATGTTTCTTTTTCATATGTTACAACCTTACTTCCAATACTCAAACATTTTCAAGGTCTTTGAAAAGCTTGGCAGCCCTGGGCATGATGTTGGTCATGCCAAACAATAAGTTAGTGGGAAAAGCATCCAAACAACTAATGCAATTGCAATTTCCAACAGAGTACCTGGCAAGGATGGGTGATATAGGTTTATTAAATCAAAGAATGAGAATATCTGGTGAACTAAACAGACACTTCTGGAAAGAAGAAATACAAATTTCCAGCAAATACATAAAAGATAATGAGCATCTTTACAATGAGGGAAATGCAAATCAAAACTATACTTAAGCAGAGTGTGGTGGTGCATGCCTGTATCCCAGCAACTTGGGAGGCTGAGACAGGAGGATTACAGGTTTGAGGTCAGCCTTTGCAACTTAGCAAGACCCTGTCTCAAAATAAAAATGAAAAGGGCTGCATGTGTGGCTCAGGGGTTAAGCAACTTTCGCTTCAATCCCCAGTACCAAAAACCAAATAAACAACAACAACAAAAACTACACTTGGATTTCATCTCACTTAGTTAAAATTGCAGCCATCAGGAATACAAATAATAATGCTGGAAAGGATGTAGGGGAAAGGAACACTTTTACACCATTGGTGGAATTTTAACATGAAAATTAGTATTGATGTTCCTCGAAAGACTAGGAATGAAACCACCACATGACCCAGCTATACCACTCCTTGGTTTATATCCAAAATGACTAAAATCAACATACCAGAGTAATAAATGCATACCAATATACGTAGCAGCACAATTCACAGTGGCCAAGTTGTGGAGCCAGTCTTGGTGTTTATTGATGGATAAATAAATAAAGAAAAATAGAGTTTTATTCAGACATAAAGAAAAATGAAATTATGTTATTTGAGGGAAAATGGATGGAACTTGAGAGCATTATGTTAACTGTAATAGCCCAAACTCAGAAAATTAAGGGTCATATTTTTTCTCTCATATGTGGGAACTAGAGAGATAAAAAGAAAGAAAAGGTGGAGGAGAAATCTCATGAAAAAAAAAGGGGGTCAAGGGGAGGGAGAAAGGAAGGGAATGGGGAGGGATTTGGGAATGAAATTAAATTATATTATTATGTTGCATATATGTACAAATATGTAACAATGGATTCCACTAGTATGTATAATTATAATGCACCAACAAAAAAGAATGAGTATGTCCAAACAAAGAATGATGATCATTGAGTGGAAAGGGCTTAATTGGGGGTTTGTTTCTCTAGAGCAAAGCAGTTGTTAAATTCTTGATTTTATAAGTTCTATTTGAATTTACATTCTTGCATCTGATTGATGTTATCATAATTTTAAAAAGACAGACTGTGCATCAAACTAATTAAAATGATTTAATATAGTATTTTGTTGTTCATCAGGTTTAATTGGGTTCAAATTTATCCACTGGGAACTTTCAATGAAGTACTTTTGCTATGCAAATATTACTTTTTCTGCAAGCAAATGTCTGTGGTATAGTATGCGAAGAAATCTGAATGTGTGATGCATGTGAATAATTTGCTTATTTGAATGTGTTATCAATATTTGTGATTAACAGAAAGAATCTTGTTATATTGAGACATATTACTGGTAATCAATGTTATGCTCTTTAGGGTAGGTTTAATTTCTTAAGCTAGCCTATCCTGCTCTTTGCTCTGATTTCCTGAGGAAATTGGATACATTCAATATTCTAAAAACCATAACAAAACTTTCTAAGTTATAGAGAACAGTTGAGAGAAAGGTGGAGAACAAGCAGAAAGGATTCAGTCCCTGTGGTAGAATTTAAATGCTTTGATCCAGCAGTCTTAGAAGATTCTCTCTTGGCTATCTCTGTTCAGAGTAATTATATTCAAAAGGAGTTTCTATACTGGACTTATCAGTCAGCCTGAGTAGGGAAGAGGGCACAAAGTATGGAAGTTAATGTCACAAATGTAAAGCATTGTAGATACATAGCACAAGTTCAAGATGAAGAGTCAGTTTCTAAAGCAGTCAAAGATCCATATAATGAAAACTTTCTACAGGTAATACTGTTCCAACTTGTTCTTGACAGGATATTCTCTGTTCTGCCAAGAATATAACTACGTTCTTATAGTCTGTCCCAAAAGCATAGATCTTAGGAGGCAATCCAAGGTATGTTGATGTGTTGTTTGAATTATGTGAAAAATGATACTGAAGGCCACTCTAAATATGTACACATCTGTGTTCTCAAGTCAATGGTGTGCAGCTTTATATGTGATTGAATCAAAACCTAAATATATCGAATGAAAACAAAGTCACTGGGTACGAATTTCACTTCTTTTACTATTCTAAATATACTAGACACCAATAAGTTGATTAAGATAAATTAAATTTAGGAGCCATGAAAATGCAGATGCATTGGCTCAAAGATATATTAACTACGAGTATTTAATACTAGAAAATTTGAAGAATGTGGCATAATACTAGAATCATTGGAAAAAGCAGCCATGCTTTTTATGACTGTTTACTATTCTACTGAATGGATAGATCACATTTTATTTATTTTTGCTTTGGTTTATTTAGATTATTTTCAATTTTCCCCCACCGACTAATGCTGCAGTGAGAATTCCTTTGTCTTTCTCCTTGTATATATGAGCAAGAATTTCTTTCAGAAATGTGCCTGAGTGGAATTGCAGGAAGGAATAATTTAATGAGTATGAGTGATATCAGAATATGTCACTATTTATTTTAAAAAACATTTATTGAGCACTTGATAGGCTCTAGAAATATGATGGCTAACGAGATTCAGTCCTGATGTCAGTGCTTCTCATTGTTCATGTGCATATGAATCACTTGGAATCCTGCTAAAATACAGATTTTAGTTGGTGAGTTCTGTGTGGGGTCTGAGATTTTGCATTTCTTACAAGCTCCTGAGTAGCACCAATGCTGTTGGTCCAGGGACCACACTTTGAATGGCAAAGGATTTGAGGATGCCTAGATGAGTGTTATGATATGTGATGAAGCATAGGTAGCATCTGCATTGGCACTATCTGAGGATTGTGTGATATCTGAGTTAAGTGTCCATGTGTAACATTTAGGTGATCATAGATGACAGTTGGATAAAGAAGAGATAACATTTGAATAAACATGACAAAATTTGAATAAATGCATGTGACATCTGAATAAGAAACATGTAAGGATGAAGGAGGGGAGATATCTAAAGGAGTATGTATGAACATTTGAAATCTGAGTGAGTGTATGAAACTTGAGTAACTGTAGATCCTGTGAATAAGTGTAAGTAGTTCATTGGCGTTATTAAAACTTAGGTTGTTCCACTGTATTATGTGTAATTTATATTAACTCTCTTTTTTATAGCTTGTAATAATTTTCCAATTTTTAGCATACAGAGCTATCATCTACAACTTCCTCTCTTCTTTGCTTGGCATTACTTATATCCAACTACTTTTTCAGAATCCATTTGGTTCCATTTCTTGGGTGGGGATGTTGAGAATATTCAGTTATCTTTTGGTGTCCCTTCCAATTCAATGCCAGGGAAAGTAAGCTCCAAATATATTAATCCTCCACTCCCTGAGCTGCCCTTCCTCAACCTCAGTGCCAGAATCATGCATTGTAAGAGGTTTTCTGGGTATTCAGCAGTCATACAGTTGCATTTCCTCTCTCAGCCAAGGCTCTTCTCTAGGCAGATGAGCAGCACGAGTTGTTAAGAGAGTAGCAGATGGTTTATTTAACTTAGCATGATGTTCTCTATTTCCACCATTTACCAGCAAATAACATAATTTCATTCCTTATGGCTGAATAAAACTCCATTGTGTGTGTATTTTATCACATTTTCTTTATGCATTCATTTGTTGTCTGATACCTAGGCTGCTTCCATAACTCGGTTTTTGTAAGTTATACTGCTAGAAACATTGGTATGAATTATCACTATAATAATATGCTGACTTTCAGTTTTTTAAATATAAATACCAAAGAGTGGGATATCTGAGTCATATGATTGTTCCATTACTGGTCTTCTGAAGATTCTCCATACTGCTTTCCAAAGTGGTTGCACTAATTTGCAGTCCCACCAGCAATGTTTAAGTGTACATTTTCCCTCACAACAATAATTGTTGTTTCTTGATGATTGCCATTCTAACTGGAGTGAGATGAAATTTCAGTGACTTTTGATTTGCATTTCCTTGACTGCTAACATTGTTGAACATTTTTTCATATGTTTGCTGGCCATTTGTTTCTTCTTTAGAAAAATGTCTGTTGAAATTATTTGTCCATTTATTGGCTGGGTTATTTAGTATTTTTGTGTTAAAATTTTTGAGTTCTTTATATGTTCTGGATATTAATTTCCTGTTAAAGAGTAGCTGGCAAAGATTTTCTCCAGTTCTGTAGTCTTTCTTTACATGCTCTTAATTATTTTGCTGTGCAGAAGCATTTGATTTGATGGCATCCCACTTTTCTCTCATGTGTGGAAGCCAGAGAGAGAAAAAGGAATAAAAAGGAGATCTCCTGAAAATGGAAGGGAGTCCAATAACATAGAGGAAGGACATTGAGAGGGATGGAGGAGAGGAGGGCATGGGGAAGTACTGGGATAGAAAATCTACCAAATGATGCTATTTCCATGTATAAGTATGCCATAATGAATCCTGCTTATATACATGATTATAATTCACTAATTAAAATAATAATAGTAATAATAGAAGTGGTATCAATACAGTGGACAAGTGAATTGGAGAGGGAGGAGGGCAGAGGAGGGAAAGGTACAGGGGGATGAGATTTATCAAATTATGTAATGTGCTTATATGAATATGGCACAATAGATCCCACTATTATATATTATTATAAAGTACCAATTAAAATAATAATAATGAATACTGCATTAAAACATAAAAGAGTGTATCAGATGGTGTAGAAAGGTGAGTCCAGGGTCCAGGCAGTTTATTGCCCAGTGGGAGTAACCACTCAAAACCTGGGCCATCTTCTATAGGTTAACAGGTCCCATCAAGACCAATAGAGTAGACCAATTGGAATAGAGCTTCCAATTTTTTTTTGTAGGCAAACAGAAGGAAAAATATATTGCTAACATCATTAGTCCAGCATCTCAGGACTGGGTAAAAGACCTTGAAATTTATCTGAAGCCAACTATTACCCTCCAGTTACTGTCAAGGTGCCTGCCAAGGAATAATCATACTCTGGACAACTCCATGGGCATAAAACTCATTTTAGAAGCAAACTATGACTTTGCTCTCTGTCAACTTGAGAAAAATTAGAACTAATCTGAGTGGATTGGCAAGAAATTCCTCACTTCCCCCAACCAAAAGAAAAATCTCTCTTACTGTCCTTTTTGCCCAGTGCCTGAAATATCACAATTTGTAAAAATAATTTCTCTGATTAAGCATGGCGAAGAGATTAATCTGCCAGGGTGGTAACTCCACTAAGACTTGTCATCTTCTTTGTGAATGAATTTCCCAAATGACTGGTTTACAGGGGAAGAGGATGGGAGGGTAGGAGGCACGTATTCAACTTAAACTTGGTAGGTTTCCTGTTTGTGGAGTCTCTGCTCCAGCACCCATCATTTCCAAGGTTGACATGAAATTGGTTTCCAGATCCACTACTATGGACTTCCTTCTGAGAGTTCCCTCCCTTGGGTCTTCCTGTTGATCTGTCTGCTTTGAGCCTTAGCATTCTCTTTTATGTCCTCCAAAATATCACCTGATTCCCTAGAAAACCCCCCTCTGCCATCATAGCCTGATTCTGTTTAGAACCATTCAGTGGTGACTCATTGCCAACAGAGTAAGACCCACATACCTCAGCCTGGTATTCATGCAGGGGCATAGGAAAGGGAGAATATAGGTCCATGGACACAATTTATGAAAGTGTCATGAAGATGAGAGCCAAGCAGGTATTGTGACATTTAGATGTGTTGAACATTGAATATATGAACATACCCTAGTTTGTTCTGCATTTATTCAGTTCTTTTTCTTAACTGCTGCCATATTGACCTATATTTATTATTATTAAAAGTATCATTGCTGTTGTTATTAACACAAGTTGACTGTGATCATTAATGGGACTCAGTGATATTTCCATACATGTATGCATCATTCATTGATCATGTCCACCCACTCTTCTTCTACCCTTGACCCTGCTCCCTCTAGCACACTTTCTAGCTTTAGAGTTTTCTCTTAGTTTCTATCTGTCCCCCTCCCTCCTATCTTTCCTCATCTATTGTAACCATTATTTTATTCCATACTTCTTCAAGGTTGGCTTCTTGGTTTCCATGAATGAGTTATAACATGTGGTATTTGTCTCTCTATGTCTTGCTTGTTTCATTGAACATAATAATCTCTAGTTCTGCTTATAATGCTAAAAAGACAAGATTTCATTTTTTTTTACAGCTTAGTAGTATTCTATTGTGTAAATAAACCACATTTTCTTTATCCATTCATCTACTGAAGGGCATTTAGGTTGATTCCATATCTTGGTTGTTGTGAATAGTTCTGTAATAAACATAGGAGTTCATGTACCTTTTTGACATAAAGATTTCATCTGTAGAGGAATTTATTCAGTTCTGAGTTATTCTAGCACCCGTGTAAGGAGAGAGAGAGCACAGGCACATTACATTGAGCTCAGACACCATTTTCCCTCCTCAATCTTTCCACTCTCTCTTTCCAGTCTTTTCTTGTAGTTGGTCTATGTGTATGTGGAGTACTATGAAAGAAAAGACACTTTCCCATCTTGCTGCAGGGGAAGAGGGAAAGTGCGTCAGTTGGGGTGTGGCTGTTTCTTTTATCAGGACCACTTTTCTCTCAGATAATTATAGGGCTCCCTTCCTTACCTCCTTCTGTTCTTAGGGCAACTAACTGCCTTAGTTTGTCTAGAATTGAAGTGTTTCCCAGGGCATGGGGTTTTCAGTGCTAAACCCAGGACAATTCCAGGAAAAGCAGATGGTTGATCACTCTAGTTGCTCAATTGTCTTCTTCTCAGTAAAGCCTTCACTGACAAACTACCTTGTCCAAGATAATTCATACTCCCTTCCTCACAGTTTCTGCTTTATTTTTCCGTTTCAAGTATTTGTTTATTTTCAGTCCCCCCCCCATTGCAAAATAAGCTCCCTGAAGATGGGTTATTTTTGTCTGTCTTGCCACTGCTGTATACCTAACATAATAATCGATCAATACTGATTGGTGCATCTGGTTCATTTCTAGAAAGCTTGAGATATTTTTTTTTTAAAGGCACTGAACTCCATCAGGCATGGTGGCATACATTTGTCATCCTGGCGGCTTGGGAGGCTGAGGCAGGAGTGTCCAAGTTTACTGTCAGCCTCAGCAACTTGGTGAGGCTCTATGCAACCTAGCAAGACCTTGACACAAAATAAAAAATGAAAAATGGTTGGGGATGTGGCTCAGTGGTAGAGCTCCCCTGGGTTCAATCTGCAGCATATATATTTAAAAAATCACCAAACTCCAAGACCAGGAAGCTTACTACCTGTCACAGCCATTGGGGTCACTCTGCCAGGTATCCTATTAACAAACTTTGACCTGTCATTTAATTTTATCTGCTTAGGTTCCATTCTGTAATTTTGAGCTGTTTATTCTTAAAAACCTTTTGTATCAATCTCTTCCTTTAAATTCCATTGCCCTTGCCCTAGATCAGGCCTTATCACCTTTAGAGCACTGACTCTTACAACAAATCAAATTTGTCATGCTTCAATTTGTTTCCAGCTTCAGGGTTTTGCTTTAGTTGCTTTCTCTTGCCTGGAACATTATGTCCTGGATCTGCCCATGGCTGGGCCCATCGTTTCATCTGAATCTTAGCTGAAATGTCAGCTCTTTAGGGACGATTTCCCAGATTACCTAACCAAAGAAGCCCTACTACTCACTCTTTCTTTTCCCTATTTTAACATCTATTATTTTCTGAAATTAATTCTTTTTACTTTACTTATTTGGATATTGTCTATTCTCTCTCCTACTAGCTGCATAAGAAAAAGATTTTTTTCCCTGTCTAGTTCACTGTCCTATTTCTAGAGGCTAGCACAGTGCCCAGAGTATAATAGGAGGTTCTAGGCTAGTCCCCTCCAACCCATCTTCTACCATCATCTCTAGAGATCTCTCCCTAATGTGCCAATCTGAGCATGTCAATCTTCTGCCTAAAATCTTCACAAGCTCCCTCTTGTCCCTGGGATAAAGTCACAGCTCCTCAGTGCAATGTTCAGTACTGTTTAGGAACCATGGGTACAGATGGTCCACAGTTTATTTCTGGTTCTCTCCCCATCTCCCCAGCTTAAATCCTCTAATTCAGACATATTGAACTAAGTACAGTTCCCATGGTCCAGGCTTTTTAATGTTCACATGCCTTTATTCATGTTGTTTCCTTTGCCTGGATGCCTGTCCTTTGTTTGGGCATTATGGAAACTCCCACTTCTTTAAGACTAAAGATAACAATGTATTTTATGGGCATCCTAGTTGGAAGGGGTTGGGGGTGGGCTGCTAAAACTTTCTTGCATCTGTACATGTATAGCAAACTCACTAGATTTACTTATCTGGGGTGTTGTTGATTTAAAAATGCTGCCAAATATTCACAGGATAGATTTTTCCCCTTTAAAAATTATAAATATTACCTCATATTAATTGTACAAATTAATGGGTTTCACTGTTATAAGTCTCTACATGCATAATATAATCCTTTAATCATTCCTGCATAACTTTTTTGGATTATTTTTAAATTTGTTCTAATTAGTTATACATGTCTGTAGAATACCTTTTGATACATCATACATAAATGGAGTATAACTTCTCATTCTTCTAGTTATACATGATGTAGAGTTACATAGGTTGTGTAATCAGGAAACACTGATTTAACAGACCTGTGGAGGTCAGAGGTAGGGAGTGAGCATGGGTAAGCACCTTCCAAATTCTATGTTCTATGTAATTGGCATGCTTTAAACTCAATACAATAACCAGACCTTATGGAGCTACCTTGACCCCTATGAGGTTGATATGCTAAATAATATGCAGGTTTTGTTTTGTTTTTTGCAATACTGGGTATGAAATCCAGAGCTCCATGCATGCTAGGCAAGCACTCTACCACCGATCTGTACCCCTGTCATTCCAGGATAACTTTTAAAAAACAGCTATATGGAAGTCTAACTCATATGCCATAAAGTTCACCTTATCAGTGTACAACAAAACAATTTTAACAAGTTTATAAGATTGCGTGATCATTACTGCATTTCATTTTAGAACATTTCTATCACCTTACAAAATTCCTTCTTACTTGTTTACATTTAATCTGAACTCCCACCTCTAGTCCTAAGCAATAATAGATCTTTTTTTAAAAATAGAATAAGGTCTTTATTCTTTTTTAATATTTATTTTTTAGTTACAGGTGGACACAACATCTTTATTTTACATTGATGTAGTGCTGAGGATTGAACCCAATGCCCCATGCATGGTAGGTGAGCACTCTACCTCTGAGCCACAACCCCAGCCCCATAGATCTGTTTTTCATGTCTATAAATTTGCTCTTTCTTCATATATCATATTTCTTTTTATAAAAGCACCATATAAAATGTAATATTTTTTATATAACTTCTTTTGCTTATATGTTTTTTGAAGTTCTTCCAGATTGTATCAATACTTTATTTCTTTTTTGCTGAATAGTAATTCATTGTGTGCATATACTACATTTTATTAATCCATTTATCCATCGAAGGACACTTGTGTTGCTTTTATCTCTTGGCTGTTGTAAATAACACTGCTGTGAACATGTGCATATGAGTATCTCTCTGAGATCCTGCTTTTGTTTCTGTTGGTTATGCCTCTCTCTCTCTCTCTCTCTCTCTCTCTCTCTCTCTCTCTCTCTCTCTCTCTCTCTTTGAGAAACCACCATACTGTTTTGTGTTGTAGCTTTACCATTTCACTTTCCTACCAATAATGCACTAATTGTTCTGATTTCTCCACATCCTCACCAACACTTGTTTTTTTTTTTCTTTTTTTCTGCTTGGGGTAATAGTCCTCCCACCTCCTTTTTTTTTTTTTTTTTTGGCACAGGGTATTGAACCCAGTGACACTTTACCACTGAGCTATATTTCCAGCCCATTTTACTTTTTGAGACAGGGTTTTGTTAAGTTGCTTAGGGCCTCATTAAATTGCTGGGGCTGCCCTGGAACTTGCCTCAGCCTCTCAAGTTGCTGGGATTATGTGCATGAGGATTTCCTTAATGATTAGTAGTGTGGAACACCTTTTCATGTATGTATTGGCCATTTGTATTCTTCTTTGGAGAAATGCCTGTTCAAGAATTTTGTTCATTTTTAAATTGAATTGTTGCCTTTAAATGTTTTAGTTTTTATTCTTAGAAATTTGGGGATTTTTCAAGACTTATTTCCATTGTTGATTTCTAAGCTAATTTCATTGTGGTCACACAGAACACATATTCTTCAAGTTTTATTGAGACTTGCTTTATGCACCAGAATATGGTTTATCTTGAAGAGTGTTCTATAGAAGCTTGAAAAGAATGTCTATTCTGAAATTGTTTGATCTATATACCTACCCTATATAAAGATGTATGACACATACCACATGTGTATTTTTTCTCCCTTTTGATATTATTTTAATATCTGTTACATTTACACATTATAAACTCAACAATATAGTATCATAGTTATTATTCAGTCAATCTTAACATTTTAAATAAATTAATAGAATAAATTAAAATCCCAGTTTTATACAGTCTTATGTGTGTGTCTACATATTTATCATTTCATTGTTTATATTTGAGTATATTATCTGGTGTCATTCCTTTCAGCTAAAGCACTTCCTTTAATAATTCTGGCAAGGGAGGTTAGTTAGTCACAAATTCTCTCAATCTTGATTTATCTGGGAGTATTTATTTCACTATTTTTGATAATTTTATTTTTTATTTCAGCACTTTGAACATGTCATTCTACTTACTGTCTCTGGCCTCCTCCATTGTTCCTCATGAGAAGTCAACAGTTAATATTGTTTCTTTCTTGTACATATTTCATTTTTTCTTGCTGCTTTTCATAATTTTATCTTTGTCTTTGGCCTTCAAATGTTTGAGTATAATTTATTTGATTACAATCAAAGCTTCCTACAAATCTACCCTCCTTATGACTCTCCCATGTCCTCCCCACTCCCTTTGTCCACTTTCCTGTCAATGGATAAATGGATAAAGAAAATGTGGTGTATATATACACACACTGAGTTTTTATTCAGCCATGAAGAAGAACAAAATCATGTCATTTGCAGGAAAATGTATGGAACTGGAGGTCATCATGTTAGGTGATATAAGCCCCACATAGAAAGACAAGTATCACATGTTTTCTCTAATTTGTGGAAGCAAATGAACAACAACAACAACAACAAAAGACTTGAAAGTAGAAGAGGAACTATTAGGGAAGGGGAACAGAGTTTTCTTTCTAAAATATTTCATTGTTTAGTAAAAACTGGCTTTCTAGCAGTTGCTCTTATTTCTGCATAGCTTATTGGTGAGCCAATGACTGGACACAAGTTGTGCTCAATCAACTTGAACCCAGTAAAGCTTCCTTCCTCTACCACTGGATGTATGTATGAGTAGGGAAGGGAATTCAAAGTTCAGACTGTTTCAAAGCCTGCTCCAGGTTTTATTTTCTCTTTTGAGGTAGCCTAGGTGCAGGTGGACTTTCAGGCTCCATCCAGGAATATGTTTGCTTCAACCAGGACTATAACTTCAGGGTAGTAGCATCTAAGCTATTAGTTTCTCACCCACTTGCCCATTGTTAAGCAGTCACTTCCATTTATGGTGCTGTTGGTCCTGGGTATTAACTACTACTCAAATTGAGTGATCTCTCTTTGACAGTGGCAGAGAAACTTCTGGTGTTCATGGTCTGTACCACTCTGGCAGAACTTCTTTACTGGTCTGATTGAGGGATGACGATGGGAAAACCTAAGGCCAGAATGCCATAGATTACCCATTCTTATTCCAAGTTCAGAACTTTTTAAAGTAAACACTTATTAAATTGTTATATAACTTTAGGCTCTTAAAAATTTGTTTATTTATCAATTTTGCCAAGATTTTTAGTTACTTTTTGGTGGGAAGGTTTGCTGATCTCTTCATTCAGCCAGTGCTAGAAATCTCTCTGGAAAAGACAGAAGAATGAATTGGATAATTTTCCTATATTCATACATGGATATACTACCAGTGAAACTCCATATCATGTACAACCACAGGAATGGAAACCTAATTAGGATAAGTTACTCCATGTATGTATAATATGTCAAATTACACTACTGTCAGGCATATCTAAAAAGAACAAATAAAAATATCTCCAGATTATTTTAGTCACACTTTACATAAGCTCAAGAAACTGTAATTATCCATATCCAAGAGTATCATTGTCATTCAATTTATATGAAATGGATGTGGAGGGGTTGATGGACTTTATACAGGGGAAGGCTAGTATCTCCCAAAGCCAACTACTACCCCTCTAACTACCTGGTATACTTATAAATCTTTGTTTTTGGTTGTGTTCCATCTCTTAGGTCATGGAATATTTTAGGGCTAGGGATCAGATCTAAGTGCTCTCTGGTCCCCAAACTTGTCCAGCAATAGTTTAGAACATAGAGGTTTTCTGTAAATGTTAGATGAATAAATCTACCAGCTGCAGACAAAAAGGTCAATCAATACCCAATAGAGAGAGAGGTGACCCAATGACTTTATCCCTGTAGTGTTTTCTTTCATTTGTGGAAACAAAAAAAGAAAGTGGCTCTAAAGTAGAAGAGACACTGTTAAGGAAGGGGAAAGGAGTTTTCTTTTTTAAATATTTCTTTGGGTTCACTGTTCCCAATGTGACTCAGCTAGACAGAGTAAAAAACAGCTTTGGAGAAGTGCTTAGCAAGAAAGGGTTCTTTCTGTGCTGCTTACTTGTGTGAGCCCTCAGTCAAAATATTTTCCCTCAAAAGCACACTCATACATTGCTGGTGGGACTGCAAGTTGATGCAACCAATCTGGAAAGCAGTATGGAGATTCCTTGGAAAACTTGGAATGGAACCACCATTTGACCCAGCTATCCCTCTCCCAAAGGACTTAAAGTCAGCATACTATAGTAATGCAGTCACATCAATGTTCATAGCAGTTCAAATCACAATAGCTAAACTGTGGAAGCAACCTAGATGTTCTTTAATAAATGAATGGACAAAGAAACTGTGGTATATATACACAATGGAATATTACTCAGCATTAAAAGAGAATAAAATTATGGCAATTGCATGTAAATGGATGGAATTGGAGAATATCATGCTAAGCAAAGTAAGCCAATCCCCCAAAGACAAAGGCTGAATGTTCTCTCTGATAAGTGGATGTTGATCCATAATGGGGAGGGGAAAGGCATGGGAAAAATGAAGAAAATATGATTGGGCAAAGGGGAGGTAAGGTGGGGAGGGTGCATGGGGCAGGAAAAATAGTAGAATGAGATGGACATCATTACCCTAGGTACATGTATAACTGCACATATGGTGTGACTCTACATCATGTACAACCATTGAAATGAAAAGTTGTGCTGCAATTGTGTACAATGAATCAAAATGCATTCTGCTGGCATATATACCTAATTAAAATAAATTAATTTAAAAATCCATAAAAGTATTTTCCCTCAACTACTCAGTTTGAAAAAGGAGAGTATTGGTGTGGATAGTCTTTAAGGTTCCTCCAAGCTCTGAATTTTCACAGGAATAATACCAAATACTGTTGTGTGCCAGACCTTGAAGTGAGCACTATAAATATGTATATGTGCATGTAAATATATATTCATTCTTATAACCTCACAAAATAGGATTGATTATATTTTACAAAGAGACTGAGAATTAGAGTAATTGACCTGAGGTGACATAGCAGAGGAGAAGGAAATAGTGTGTGTGTGTGCTGTGTTCTATCCCAGCTTTCACTGGTCTCTTGGCTATTGGCCCCAGAGTGGTTTTGAGATCAAGTCCTGAACCCCTGGAAGTGCTAGTTCAACCATCATTGACATAATCTAAGAGTTTTATGGCTCTGATAGAAACAGGTCCTCAGCCAGTGACTAGGTAGAGTCAAGATTGGAAAGAAGAGTTAAAGGGTAGGGACCACAATGCCATTCTCTCCTCCTCTTCTTTTGCCTTCTGAAATCTTTTTTTCAAGGTCCAAATCAAGGCTTGCTTCCTCTGGAAACCTTCCCAGTCTTAAGACTCATTCCAGAGTATTTGGTGCTATTTTCCAAAGAGCTTATATGTGGATAAAGCACTCCTAATCACCCTGAGAGGTGGTAAGGGAGGATATCATTTTTCTACCACCCCTACATTTCCACACTAGCCTTTTGACTTACTATCCTTGGAGAATGTTTATAGAGCATCTAGTTTAAGAGTAGGTGGCCCCATTGTAGAAGTCCTAGATAAAATCTTAGTAAGCCAGATATAGTGGGTATTCACTAATGGTCTTGGTTACCAATTTGTTTTCTGTACCTCATCATGCACTATCTTATGAGGCAGAGTCTACCTGCTACCAGAGAAGTTGAGAAGATCAGAAAAGCTACATATTTGCCTTGTATTCTTTGAAACTGGGGCTTGGGCACATGAGTAGTTTCCATTAATTAAATTAATTTATCGCTTGGAATCAGGTTTCAAATCTTAAGGAAAAAACCATATGGAATCTTTTCTGGTGCTGGGTATATGCAGCTACAGCAGCTCTATCTGGTTTCTACAGGCAGAAGAGTCCAGTATCAGTGATATGGTCACTGAAAATGGTGCCATCCAGTTTATAGTGGCATCGTGAGCAGTGTTTCCTCTTGGAAATTTCTTAGATGGGATTTGGGGCATCATTTTTGATTACACAGCCTCTGTATCTGATTCTCTGGCCCATCCAGACTCTTTGGGCTACTCAATACTTTTTTACCCAATTCCTTCTGCTTAATCCAGTCAAAGTTTTTTTCTATTGCTATTAGCTAAGAAATGACACATTGGGGATTCTAGTACTATCTCTGTCATTGCCTTGTTTTGTCCTCCAAAGTAAATCACTCACCTCTCTTGGTATCACTTTATCTTCTGTTAAGAGTGGCATTGCCAAATTGCAGATTCTACCTGACTTACATAAAGGAGGAAGGGGCTGTGACAGTCATTGGTTACTATGAAGAAATAGCTACATGAAGATCACCCTCAGAGTCATCACTATTTTGTCACTTTATGCCCTACTTCTTAAGAAGCTCAAGTTTTTGGGCTGCATAGTTATAGCTTTAACTTCCTTGAATCTTTTGGTATAATTGCTACTCCATCATTACTGTGTACTTATTCCTTTAATTTGGTTATAGTGTTTATTAGTGTTTTATTTAGTGTTTATTATATTAATTCTAATATAATGACTTCCTTGATGTTCTATTCAGCATCTATTTCCTCCCTTATCCAATATGTAGAAGTCATATAGTTGGATGGGGTTGACACAATCCTTTGATCCATTAATGGGCCCAAATTTCCACTAGGCTAGTTACCACAAACACATATTCCAGGACCCAATTATTGATTCTGAGATGGGCATGTACCCAAGGTAAAGTGAAGCTCAGTACTTTTGTTCAGTGGTTGTTGCCAATGTCAGTCACCCTGTTATCAGGAGAGCCAACTTTAGGATACAGTGGCTTTGTGGAGAAAGAGAAAAAAGCTGGATTCTTATTTAGTGACATCATTAAGCAATTGGACTGGTTCAGTATTCTTCTGAAGTCCATCTTACTTCTGGATTCTTTTTTAATTATATGAGCCAATAAATTCCTCCTTATTAAAGCAGTTTGAGCTGGATTTTCCATTACTTGCAACCAAAAGCATCTTAACAAAGAAATCTATGAAATTTCAAAAGATTTGGAGAAAGAGGTAAGAATGAATAATGAACAAATACTTGGGAGACCTCAGATACCTTAAACAAATGTATTCTCACCAAAGTCCACTTCTTCTCCTGTGTTCCTCTATCTTAGAAAATGGCTTCAACATTCACCCTATTGTTCAAGCTAGAAATAAACATGGAAGTCATACTATACTTCTTTCTCTCCCTCACCTCCAATCAAGTAATCCATCATGACACCTTCTACTTTATCATTTCTGCGAGGTTCCTTTATTTCTCTAATCCATTGCTTCTGGCTTAGTTCAAATACTATGGTCCATAATAATCTCTGTGACCTGGCTCCTGTTTCTTTTCACATATCTTCTCATGCTTCCCCTTCCCTTGATTTCTCTATTCCTTCTATGCTGATCTATTTCCTGCACAAAATTTGGCAGTTTCATCTATTCCTTTGTAGAAGGTAAACTCTATGGAGTCCATGGACTGTATTCATTTGTTCACTTCCGAATTCTCAGCATCTAACACATTGCTTGTACATACTATGTGCTCACTAATATTAGTAGAATTAATGAATGAAAGAATGAATCTTTCAGACTTTCCTCAAGATAACCTCTATATATGAAATATTATTTCCTTCCACTGTCTTTTCTTTGACTAATTCTTTGTCCTTCTCCACTAGACCTGGATCTTGCCTCCTCTGGTAATCCTGCTCTGACTTTTGGGCTGGATTCTTTGATCATTAAGTATTCCCACAGACTCTTGTGTTCACCTGTGTCCTAGCATTGGTCATATTATATCATCATTGTCTGTTTCAAAGTCTATATCTCCAAGTGGGCTTATTGTACTAGAAGACAGGGCCTAGGGCACATAACTTGTTTTACTCTGGAAGCCCACAATGAAAGTTTGTTGAATGAAGACTGTGCATGTGAGTGGAAGATGGAACATTTGTGTGTATTTGTTCCCACTTCCTAACACCTCAATTTGCTCTTCTCTCCCCTCTCTTCTCCCTCATTTGGTTCCAAACACCTCCATTATTTTCCACAGACTACATTTTGTTCTCCTGATGGCAGGAGAAAGCTTACATTTATTATTCACATTCCCTCTTTCCAATTTACTTGTTTTCTCCTGCCATCCACCTTCCACTCTAGTCACCACTCCCTCACACAGAGCACTCTCATGCCCTGTCCTCTCTCAAGACTCAGAATTAGGTCCTTCTTCTGCTATATTTTCTTTTTCTCCTCTTTGCCAGAAGAACACTGATTTTGCAAGGCTTAGAATTGAGAGCAGCTCAGATTCTTTGTATTCTGTTGTCTGTGTATCCTACTGCCTGTGTGTCCCATTTGTGAATCTCAGTGTCTTTGTGCTCCAATGTCTGAGTGATGTAGTATTTGAGTAGATCTCAGTGACTGTGTGTCCAAGTGTCAGTATGTTTCAGCTTCTGTGCATTCTTGTTTCTTTATGTCCTAGTGTCTGGGTTCCAGTGTCTCAGTATTCCAGTGACTGTGTGCCCAAGTTTTTTCCTCTATCTGCATCCGAGTGTCTATGTGTCTTTAGAATCAGTGTTTATGTATTCTAGCATCTATATTTCCTGGCATTGGTATTTGCCTCTTTGTATAGACGTCAGTATCCCTGCACCCCAGTGTTTGTGCACGTCCCAGTGATTGTATTGGGCAGTGTTTGTGTGTCTCAAAGTCTGTATATATCTCAGTGCCTTTGTTTTTCCTGTTTTTAATAAGTTCCAGTGGCTGTGCCTCTCATTGTCTGTGTTTCCTAGTGACTGTCACAGGGTCTGGGTATGTTCCAATAATTATGTCTCAGTTTTTGTGTTCCAGTGTCTCTTTGACCCTGTGTTTGTGTGTTCTAGGGTCTTAGTGTCTGTCTTTTGACCACATATGCTTGGGTTTGTGTGTCCCAGTCAATGTGTTCCATATCCCGATGCTTGTTTCTCTTTCATTTTTTTGGGGAGAGGGGGGATACCAGGGATCAAACCCAGGGGCACTCGACCACTGAGTCACATCCCCAGCCCTATTTTGTATTTTATTTAGAGACAGGGTCTCACTGAGTTGCTTAACACTTTGCAGTTGCTGAGGCTGGCTTTGAACTCTCAATCCTCCTGCCTCATCTTCCCGAGCTGCTGGGATTATAGGCATATACCACCATGCCTGGCTCCAATGTTTGTTTCCCAGTGCCTGTATATCTCATTGTATATGTGTCTGAGGGTTGTGTATTTCTCAATGACTATATATCTCAATGTGTGTCTTGGTGTCTTTTGTGAGTTCAAGTGTGTGTGCTTGTATATATGTGTTTATGAATCTCAGTTTCTGTGTCACGGTGTCTATGTACCCTAGTGTCTGTATACCCCAGTGTTTCTGTGCTCCAATGCCTTTTTCCTGGTGCCTCTGTGTCCTAGCATATTTATGCTCAAGAATCTGTGTATCTTGATATGTGCATATTACCATGTCATTATGTCCCAGATTATATGTGTGTGTCAATGCATTTGTTTTTCTGTGCCTATATTTCTTTGTGTATTTATGTCAAAATGTCTGACTTTCTCAGATTCAGTGTCCCAGTGCCTGTGTATGTACCTCAGTGTATATGTATGTTTCAATGTTTGCATATATCAATGTCTGGGTGTCTGATGGGCTATAAGTCACAATGTGTATTTATCAGGTCTGAGTCTGTGTGTCCCAGTGCCTGTGTGTATCTGGGTATCTGTATCTGAATCGTGATATCTGTTTTTCATTATCATTGTGCCCTAGCATCAGCATGTCACATTTTGTCTTTCAGTTCCTCTGTGCCTCTATGTATCCCAGTGTCTGTGTGTCTCTGCATCTGTGTATCCTAGTATCTGTGTGCCCCAGTATCTATGTGTCTCAGGTGTATATCCCCCAATGTTTATTTTATTCCATATCTTTAAGTAGCAGTGTTTTTGTGTCCCAGTGTCTATGTCTTAATGACTATATGCCTCAGTGTCTCTGTGTTACAGTATCTTTGTAGTCTTAGTGTCAATATTGTTAAGAATGTGTGTGACCAAGAATTTTTGTGTTTCTACAAGTCAGTTTCAGTGTATCCCAGAGCCTGTGTTTCAGGCTGTCTTTCTTATATATCAGTGTCTGTATGTTTCTGGGCCTGTGTATGTTTCATTGTCTATGTTTCTCAATGTCAGTGTGTCCCATTGTCAAAATTCTAGTGGCAGCATGTTTCATTGAGTCTCCAGTTTCAGTAGTTCTGTGCTAAGTGTCTTTGCATCTCTGTGTCCCTATGTCCCTATGTATCAGTGTTCTACGTATATGTTTATATATGTTCAACTGATTCTATGACCCAGTGTCTGTATATTCAATAATTTTTGTCTTCGTGTCTGTTTATCCATTTTTTTTTAACCCAGCGTCTGGCATGTCTCAGTGTCTGGAATGCTAATAATCTGTATATCTCAATGTCTGTGTATGTCCTGGAGTCTGTGCTATTTAGATTCTGTATATCCCTTTTTCCTGTTTATTAGTTACTATACATCCAGTGTTTGTGTGCTCCAGTGGCTGTGTATTCCAGAGTAAACATGTTGTGGTGTATCTATGACTGTTTTTGTGTGTGATGGTTTCTGTACCTCAGTTTCTATATGTTTTTGTCTACATATCCCTATGTCTACGTGTCCCAGTGTTTGTGTGTCCCAATGACTGTGTGTGAATATTTTCCAGTGCCTGCATGTCCCAATTTCTGAGTACTCCAGAGTTTGTGCTTTTCAGTATCTGTGTATTAATGCATGTGTTTCTGTGTCTCTGTGTCCCAGTGTTTGTTTGTCCCATATCTGTGCACTGCTACTTTTTTGTTCCCAGTATCTGAGTGTCCCAATGACTGTATCCTCCAGTATCTTTACATCCAATTGTCTTTGCATGTCATGACTGTGTCCCAGTGTCTGTGTATCTCAAATTTTCTGTATCCCAGTGCCCGCCTACTCCAATAGCCATAAGTTCTAATATTTGTGTTTACCCCTATGTACCAATGTTTATGAATCCCAGTGTTTTGGGATCTATGTGTCTGCTCTCAAAGTCTATAGGCACCAAATGACTGTGTGTCAACACTGTCTGCATATTCTTCAGTGTCTGAACAACACAACCTGTTTATCTGCCTGAATAACCCAGTGTCTGTTTGTTCTAATGATTGTGTGTTCCAGTATCCATCTCAGTGCCTGTGTATGTCCTAGTATCTGTGCTCCTCAGGTTCTGTATGCCAGTGTTTGCATATCCAGATTAGCTGCATGTCACTTTGTGTCTCTTAATTTCAATCTGTCTGTGAATTTCCATATCTGTGTCCTAGTGTCTGTGTCACAATGTGTAGAAACCCAGTTCTATGTAATTCCATGCCTGTATGTGTATGCCTCAATGACTATACGTTCCAGTGTTTATGTGTCCCAGTGCCTGTGTACTTCAGTGTATAAATATATCTCAGTGTTTGCTTGTTCCATTGTTTGTGAATCTCAGTGCCTGTATGTCTTAATATATATATCTCCTTGTGTCTGTGTGCCTCAGTATCTGTATGTCCCAGGTCAGCACGTTTCTGTGTCTTTGAGCTTCATTTTCTATGCCCCAGTTTCTTTGTGCCCTAGTGGTGTGTGTGTCCCTCTGTCTGTATATGCCAGTGAATGTGTGTACCTGTACCTGTGTACCAAGTCTCATCCCATTGTTTTTGTATGTCTTGCATATGTTCTAGTGTTTGTGTGTGTTGAGTATTTGTTCATACCAGTATCTCTGTGTGTTTTAGTGGTTGGCTTTATTTCCTGTTAGCTATAGGGATCTTATTATCCGTATGACAAGTGTCTTGCTGGGATCCAGTGTTTACATATTTCATATTTCAGTTTCTGAAGGTTTTTTATGTCTCAATGTCTCTGGAGCTTTCATTGTATACTGTGGTCCAGTATGTATGTCCTTGGTTCTCTAAGCCTGTGAATGTGTCACATCCTTTATGCATCTCTGTGTCATCATACAGCTTACAAGTCTCTGTTTCAGTATCTGTATATCTCCATCTCTGGGTGACTCTAAGATTCTTATATTCTTTATGTCTGTTCTTTGTCTCTGTGTCCCAGGTCTCTGTGTTTTAGTGTCTCTTATCCTTGAGTTTTGCATATCT
Source organism: Urocitellus parryii (assembly GCF_045843805.1). Taxonomy (NCBI): domain Eukaryota; kingdom Metazoa; phylum Chordata; class Mammalia; order Rodentia; family Sciuridae; genus Urocitellus; species Urocitellus parryii. Next base: position 86,344,540 of record NC_135547.1, on the reverse strand, counting down.
TGAGCCTCTGTTCTAGTGTCTGTGTCTCAGAGTCTGGTCATTCAGTGAGCTTATGTGTTTGAGAGTGTGTGTGTTCCTTTTGCTGGAGATCACTGAGTTTGTGTGTTCATGATACTTTACATGTCCCTGAATCTGCATATTCCTGAATCTTTGTCTATCCTTGAATCTTTGTGCATCCTTGAATCTACATGTCTCTGAATCTTTACATGTCCCCAAGTCTTTGCATATGACCTAGTAGCTATATACCTCTATGGCTGGTTGCTTATGAAATTTTGTGTTCCATTATCCATTTGCCCCCATCTCTGTGTACTCCCAAGTCTTTTGTGCCTCTGAAACATTGTAATCCAGTGTACATGTGTCTCTGAGTCTCTATATTCTTGTATCTGGGTATTGCTGAGTCTTCGTGTTCCAGTGTCTTAATGCTCATGGGTCTGCATATGCCTCCTTCCATGTACTTGGTGTCTGTTTATTTCCAGAACTTTGTTGTCCATGTCCATGCCTCTATTGGTGTTTTGGTAGTTATTCTCTTGTCCATCTATTTCTCCCTTATTTTGTCAGTGTCTCTGTAGTTTTGCTTCATTTTGTTATTGTGGCTGTGTCTTAAGTTGCTCTGTTACTTGATGCCTTTCTTAGTCCCTAGGTCATTTTCTCTGGGTCTCTATGAATATGTTCCAGTTTCTATGGGTTTGTCTAGGTGTCTTCCTGTATCTCTTTCTATCTTACTCTATTGTGGTTTTGTTTTGATCTGATTCACCACATCTGTGTTCTCTGCCTCTCTGTATCTAGTTCCATGTTTTTTTTTAAATCTTTGAACCACTATCTTTAGGCCCCTGTGTTGAATTCACTGTCCCCATCCCTTCATTTGTGATATTGGTTGCCTGTTTATGTGTCACTATTCTCGGTGTCCCTTCATTATGTGTGTCTTTGTATTCCTCCTCTCTGGATAGATTTCTTTGTCTCTGTGTTTCTGCCCATTTGCTTATATTCTGTGTCTAGGTTTCTTTGTTCCTTTCTCTACCTTTCCAGTTGTGTTCCTGTGTCTAGCCTCTGTCTCATGTGACTGTGTTTGTGGGTTAACATTCCCATGTCGAACTGTTCTGGGTCTCTGTATTTGAATTCCTGTGTTCTTTTTGTCACTGGTCACAATGTACCTGGGTCTGCACCTTGCCTATCCTTCCTTATGTCTCTCTTATATGGCCTAAACCCTATCTCTGCTGTCGTCACTGTTCAAGTACCTTAGACTCTTCTCTTTGTCTCTGGATCTCTGAATATACGAATCTGTGTTCCTGTCTGACTCTTTGTGTTCCTTTGCATGTGTCTATGTCTCTGAGTCTTTGTTATCAAATCTAGGACCGTGTAATATCTCTGTTTTTACATCTTTATATGTCTTTGGCTCTGTGTCTCTATGTTCTTTCATCTTCTTCCCTGTCTGCAGGTCAACATGTCAGTGTATCTCTGTTTTTTTTTTTTTTTTTATCTTTCTGTCATTGGTATCTTGAACTTAGGTCCTGATCAGTGTCTCCCTAGTTGCCTTTGTGTCCCCGTATCTCTGTGTGTTTTGATTTTTCTGTTCCTATGTCTAGATCTCTTTGTATATCTATTACTAAGTTTATATGTTCTTATGGCTAAGTGTCTTCACATTAACCATTGAATGTATGTCCCTGAATTACCTTGTTTTTATCTCCTTGCATTGTTGTGACAGGGACAGTAACTCAAAATCATGGGGTCATAGAGGCTCAGCAAGAGAGCATCTGTTTTTCTCTCTAGATTTTTATTCCTGATTCTGTTGCCTTTGTATGTCTAAATCTTTCTTTGTCTGTCTGTATGTTCCTATATCCATGGTTTCTTTTGTTTTGATATCTCTGTGGCTTGTGTTTCCATAGTCTCTGTCCCTGTTTTTTTCATGTTTGTGTCCTTGTTGCTATCTTTCTGTGTGTAATTCTGTGTCTTTCATTGTGAGAATATATATTTGTGTATGTACTGCTATTTCATGGGATCTCCTTGTTTATTTCATTCATCAGCAGATATTTACTAAGCACCTACTATGTGCCAGGCACTGGGGCTACATGGATAATTCAGAAAAGGCCCTTGCCCTGAAAGAGCTTACATTCTAAGTTAGGGATCCAGATGAGTAACTAGATGATTATTACACTGTATGATAAGTGTTATAAACAAGAAGGGGTTGGGATTAGGCTATGGGAACATGGAAGAGGGAGCCAAGCTCAATCTAAGGAAAGGGTCAGAGAAGGCCTCTTAGAAGAGGTGGCAACTGAGAGGTGAAGGGTGAATTAAATTTACTTACATGAAGTAAAGAAAGAGTGTCCCATGCAGAAGGAAGAAATCATGCAAAGATCCAGTGATGGGAGGGAGTGTGGTTTGTTATGGAAACTCCAAGATCCTTAAATATACCCTGAGAGCCAGAGAAAGTTGTGACCAGACAAGAGACTCAGTTTTTGTTTTAAGAAAGTCACTTCCATGGGTGTTGTGAAGTATGGATTTGGAGGGAGTAGAGACTGCAGAGAGGAAGGACTGTGCAGAGATAGGAATCCCTAAGCCTGTAGGTCCACAGGTCTGCATATCTATATGTTTATATATCCTAGTATATGTATCTCTTAGCACATGTGTGAGTGTATGTCTTTGTGTCACTAGGTCTTTGTCCCTGGCTCACTCTATGTGCTGCCTTCTGGATGTCCCAAATTCAAGTCTTCTTGTTTTGGTGTTCAGGAACCATCACAGGACATAGGCAAGGTAGGGCTGGCCCAGCAGCTGCTCTACATGAGAGCGTTTCACCAGCCAGCAGGAAGCCCAGCGGGGCAGCAGCCTTGGTGACTCCTTCAGCAGCCTTTTGCCTAGAACTACAGGCACATCTGGATCCTGGTGCCTCCGCAGACAAGGCCCATTGGGCCCTCTCACTAGTTGAATATCTCTGTGCTGGAACTGTCCTGAGAAAGAAAATATCAGAGTTGTGTCCTTAGTCCCTGATCAGAGCTCTGAGAAGATCCTAAAGTAGGAAAACCAGAAGGAAAAGTAGGCAGGTGGATGGGAAGCAAAAGCCTGGAGAAGGGAAGAAGATGGTCACTGTGGGAAATATGGAGGATCCAGATGTGACAGGGGTGTAGTATGGAAGTAGGAAGCTAAGACAGATAAGATATCAGAGGAAGGAGGACAGCCAGATTTGGAGGAGAGACAGAGCAGATTGGAGGGAAGGAGAGAAGTACAGGGAGACCCAGAGGAGGAAAAAGTATCTGTCCAACCCAATGTCACTGTCCAAACTGTTGGGGGCCTCTTCCTCAGGTTCTACTAGTATCTCTGGATCTGCAGTCACTTTCACAGTAGGATAAAGATCCAGAGAGAACTTAATAATACTCTCATCTGACTGTGTCTCTTCTCTGCTTATAACCTTTCATGGCTTCTCATTGTCTTTAGGATAAAACCAAATTCTTCATCTTGGCACAGAGTTCTGACCACTCCAGTTCTAGCTTCTCCAGTCTCTATTCCTTTCACCCATATTCTTGCTCAGCCTTCTAATGCAATGTAGGCAGTTCTCTTTTTCTCCTGTAGAAGGTCTTTCTTGAGCTTTGAGGCTGAGCAAGATCTCCCTCCCTGGGTTCTTCTAGTTCCCTAGACTACTTTCTATTCAGGATTGATCCCTCCCTGTGATCACTGTTCATGTCTGGACCTTTCTTTTTCTCAGACCAGGAGTTCCTCAAGGGTATAGCCTGCTCTGATTCCTCTTTGTGATTGGGTATTCAGAGTGCTGGGAGCCCACTGGCCTTTCATCCTGCCAAAGGTCTCTCTTAGGACTGGTGTACCCTTGCTCCTCTCAGCCTTAGCAGTACTTACCTATTAGGCCACGGGCTGAGGAGCTGAGACCTGAGCCATTGGCCACATAGAATCCCAAGTGGGGTAGTTGTAGTGTGCTGGGATGTCTGTAGCGGTGCCGGAGGATGAGGAACTCAAGGTAGTTTCCGATGTGGAGAGTGAGGCGGGCTGCAGCAGCTACTTGGAGCTTTAGTTGGGGCTTCCTCACCAGTGCAGGCTGGTCCCAGGACAGGCGCAAGGTGCTCTCACCTTGCACAGATATGGAACTACGGCTGATGGTGATAGTGTAGGCCTGAGGTTTGTCTGTAGTGATTTTGATGATCTGGAAGTAGGTGCGGGTCTGGTCCTTGTGGCCCGGTCTTGGTGGTGCTCCAAGCAGTTTCCCACTGACATGCAGCCCTGGAGCAAGGGGAGTGTGGGTCCAGAGCATGGGCTTTCACCTGAGCATTCACACCATCACCCACAGTATGAGCAGGGATGAGGTCTTGGGGCCCAGGGTCCAGATGAACTACTACAGATTTGTGGCTGGAAGTCTAGCTCGAGAGAAAATAATTCCACCATGGTCCACCCTCAGTTTTTTGTGTGTGAGGACAGGTAATATGTGTGCACATGCTCACCCCAGTGTGGTGATTTGCACATATATGTATGTGTTTACGAGAGAGAGAGAGAGAGAGAGAGAGAGAGAGAGAGAGAGAGAGAGAGAGAATGTTTGGTTATATTGGGAGGAGTATCTCTGGGCATGTAAGTGTATCTCCATGTTTAAAGAAGGTGGCATGATAGAGTGTGTCTTTTGTTGTATGTTAATGTATGCTTGGATATGTTGGTGTTCTATGATTTGGTACAATAGTGTATGTTGTGTGTGCCTGGTTGTGTGTTGTATATACCGATGTATATCTGGGATGTCAGTGTGCATGCATATGGATATGTGTCATCACATGTGTGACTATGTCTGTGCACCATTGCATTGCATTTTATATGTCTAGAGTACTAGAGAATGTGTGCTGTCTTTGTGTGCTGAATTCCTAGAAATTGGGATGAATCTGGGAGTATCAGTTCTTGTGTGTCTGAGTGTGTTTATTGTGTATATCTGGGCATGTATCATGTGTTGCTGTGTGTCTGGATGCATATTTGCATATTTTTAGTGTGAGGAATGTAAAAATAATTTACCATATGCCCCAGTGTGTGTGTTTCTGTGAGTATCTTGGTGCTTTTGTGCATTTTTGTGTGTGTCCTCATGTGTTTTTATGGGTTACTGGGTGTTAGTGAGGTGCTAAATATCTGGGGATATTCACATGAGTATATTGGCTGTGGTGTTGTGTGGAGATGAAGTTACTGTGACTCTCACCTGCCTTTGGGTCCTCTATGAGCTGCAGCAGATCTCCTGGGCGTCCATCAAGTGTGAAGCAGATCCTCTCTTCTGAGTGTGGGATGTGGATCACAAAGTGGGGGTCCCCATCCACTGTAAGGCAGGAGATGTAACTCTGAAGTTATGGTCTTGGAAGGAATGGGATGGAGGAGAAGAAAAAGAAAGGAGAAGGGAAGTGGCTATATCTATTGAGAGAGAGAGAGAGAGAGAGAGAGAGAGAGAGAGAGAGAGAGAGAGAGAGACAGAGAGAGCCCAGCCCCACCCAGTCCCAGTGCATGAGTTGTCCTGTACTAAAGAAGGAGGGTGATGGAGATGGCTGGCTTACCAGAGGATGAGAAGGTGAAGATTCTTGGAAATGTGCCTGCAAAGGAGAGAGAGCCTGAATAGTGAGGGACAGATCTAACACATTTCTAGGAACCCTGAGACACCATGGCCTCTGAATCACCTCATCCCACACAAGGGCCAAATTCCTGAGTTCATCATTTCAGGCTTTTCTGGAATCTAGCCCCTTCCTAACTCTCCAATGTTTTATTTATGCTGTAGCTCAGCTGAACTGACTATTCTTATGAGTGCCCTGCCTTCTGGAGTGATCTTTTTCTCCTGTTTTTCCTGCCACCTGGAATGTTTTCTTTTTCCTTAACTACCAAGGAGAAATTCCTAGTTATTTTTCTATTAATGGATTAATGGGTTATCAAGAAATGACTTTGTTGTAAAAATGAACTCTGTCTACCTTGCTCTGTTTCACTGAACCACTTTGGGACTCTGCACAGGGTTCCTACCACCAAGGAGGTTCTCAGAAATGTAGCTCTTCAACCTTGGACTTCTCAGAATCCAGAACTGTTGGATGAACAAACCTTTACTCTTTATAAATTACCTAGTCTATTGACATTCAGTTATAGCTACCTAAAATGGATTGAGATAATGGGCATTGCATTAAGCTGCTAAATTTATGGTTATTTACTATGTAAGCAATAGAAAATGAATACTTCAATTTTCTCTGAGTTCCCATAATGTCATTAAGAATTCTAATTAAGTGGAAATGAAGGCTTAAGGGCTCCTTGCTTACCTTTTGCTGAACCCACAGAACTTCCCGGAGTGTCCATGCTCCCTCCAGTTTCTCCCAGAATTTCCTCAGAATCGCCATCCCAATGTGGATTTCCTGCCACACTCAAAGAAATAAGAGAAATCCTTCATACTCTCAGGGCAAAAGTTCTCTGTTCACCAAAGGGCCCGTCTTCCTACTGACTAGGAAAGCCCACACTGGCTTCTCAAAACGACCATATCTAGGACTGGGAGTTTATGTTCTTAACAATTTCTTTGTCTTTCAAGCCCAGATATGTACAAAGTTCTTCTTCCTAGCATTCATACATAAATAATACACTAATTCATTCAAGCATTGCTTAGGCTTCAGGGATATGATGTTGGAAAAGAGACATGGTTTCTGACCTGGTGAATTTGATAGTTCAGTCAGGGAGGCAGGCATAAAGAAAATCATAATTACAAATGGTGATAAATGCTGTACATAAAACAAATAATGGATTGACTGAATGAGTAATAGAGGCCTGAAGTGGCCTGCAGGGAGGGCTGATAAGGAGATCTGATCTAAGATCTAAGGCAGAACTGGAATTTTAGAGGCAATGGAAAGGAATGAAAGTAGTAGGAAGGGGGAGGACAAGTAGAGGAAGTAACTTGAAAGCAGTTCCTGAGTGGAGGCTAGGAAAGAGCCCATGGGAGGAGCAGAGAGAAGACCAGTGGGGCCCCAATTCTAGAAAATGAGTGAAGAGTGGGAGAAGATGAGGACAGAGAGTTATAGGGGTAGGGATCACTGAATGCAAGGCTTTGAAGGCCATGAAGAGGACTTTGGATTTCATCCCCAATGTGATGGGAAATGCTTGGGGGAAATTAAGTAGAAAAGTAACCTGAAGAGATTTGTGACTTTAAAAGATTCCTTTGGCTGCAGGGGGAGAATGACTTGTAGCAGGACAGGAGAGGAAGCAGAGACCAGTGATGAGGCTGGAACAGTTTTCTAGATGAGATGCAATGGTGTTCTGCTCTGAGATAATGACAGGGTTGTGATAAGTGGGTGGATTGGGGAAATATATTAGAGGTAACGTTGCCAGGAACTGGGGATGGATGGGATATTGGGGGCGGGTGAGGGAGAGGGATGTGTTGAAGAAGATGTCATTTCCAAATTTGCATCTCTATAATTTACTGCCACACTCAACTGTTTTAAATCTTTCCCTATAAGATCACCCAGGATGTGTCACTCTTTCCTATAGGAAGACAGAAGAGTGGAGTGGTGAGACACATTTATTTTGGGACCAGATTTTATGGGTTCAAATCTCTGACTAGCTGTGTAACATTAAAGAAGTTACTTTACCTCTGTGTAATTTAGTTTCCTTATGTGTAAAGCATTTATAAACAGTCTCTTGTGAGAATCAAATGAGAGGCAACAAGTACAATATGTAGAAAAGTACCTGCATGTGGAAAGAGCTAAAAATGTTATTACATTATAGTCTTTGGGAAACTTAAAGGTAATTATCATCATCTTCCCAAATTTTTATGCCCCGCTTGTTAAGCAGGGATGTTCACGGAACACAGAAAAACCAATCAGACCTCTGCTGCCAGAGATCCTCCAATTTATAATCCTATATATCTCTCTCGCTTTGGAATTATCATAAATTCTCTTGTCCAACAATGCAAATTTCAAGACTACAGCTTGACTAGTTTGTTTCTGTTCAACCTTCCCAAAGCCTTTAATTCTGTGCTTATGTACTGAGGCCCAGAAATGTTAAGCAACTAGTCCAAAGTCCCAAAGCAACTAAGCAAACAGCTAGAATCTGCACATGTCTTTTAGATTCCCAGTTCCTAGTGGTCTTCATTCACATTCTCCTTTGCCCACCATGACTTGCCCTTTTGCTCACGGCACTTACCATCTTTATCAGGAGTGAGGAAGGTATAGAAAGCTGGTGGGTTCAAGGACTCCACAAACTTGGACTCCACCATTGACTCAGATAGCAGCTCTAGCTCCTCTGGAAGAAGGAGCAGACTGATGGCCTCAGAGAGGGTGCTGGAAGGCAGCAAGATTGGCAGGTTTGGAGGGCTGCCTTCTTGCTTAGAACTGGAGTTGTTGGGTAGGACCATTGTTGGGACCCCCAGCACAGATGGTCCCAGTGCTTGCCTTGTGCCCTGGGGCCTTAACAACAGGTCTTGCTGAGGCCAGAGCCTTCCAGTGGGTAGCAGAGAAGGCGGAGTAGGGGTAAGGGGGGCAGGGAGGGGTTCTTCAAGGACAGAGGTGGTCATGGTACTGCTGGGACCTGTAGAACTTGAGACTGTGTTTGAGAATGTGTTAAAGCTCTGAGAAGGTGGGGACCTGGGTCTGGCAGGTCTAGGGGGTAGTGGAGTTTTTGGTGTATGGGGGGTTGGGGTTCCAGGTTTGGAAAGTGATAAGTTTATAGAAGTTTGGTGAGGTAAGGTACTAGGTTTAAGAGGTGATAGGATTTTAGGGGTCTTAGGCAAGAGGATACCAGGTCTAGGGTGTGGCAGGTTATTTGGGGTCTTGGGAGCAGTAATTTTAGGTCTGGTATGTGGCAGGTGTTTGGGTATCGGAAGTATAGAAACTCCAGGTCTGGGCTGTGACAGGCTTTTGGGTGATTGTGATGTGACTACCCCAGGTTGTGAGTGTGATGGGGAGTCTGTTTTAGGTTGTGATGGATTATCAGGTTTAGAATGCTGTGGGCCACCTTTGGTCTGGGCCAGGATGCCAGAACTCAGAGGTAGAACTTGTGTCTTGGAATTCATGGGTGATGTAACACCAGGATTCTGATGTGATGGAGTGCCAGTCTTTGTAAGCAATAGAGTACTAGAATTTGAGGGTGTAAGGGCAACAGGTTTTGTCTTGAGAGTTGGGTGGGCCAAGGTGCCAAAATCTTGCACTGGAGTTTTGGGCTTTGGGTGTGCTGAGGTGGATAAAGCACTAGAGCTCTGACCCAGTGGCTCTAACTCATTGGAACTGGACATCTTTGTAGAAGCCATAGCAGTTGAAGTTGGTTTTATAGGCCTTGATTTGGGGGAGACCTTGGGCACCAAGACTGGCTGAGCTGTGCCAGTCCCTAAGCCATGGCTGCTGCTGGATGACGGCATGATGGTGGTTGGCCCAGCTGTGGTGGATGGCTGTCTCTTGGCTTCCTCACTGGCTTCCTTGGGCTGCACCATGACCAGTGAAGTCAAAGGTGTGACAAAATTGTATTCAAGGGATAGGTTGAGGATTTTAGCAGCCAGCAGGTGGCGAGTGGTGGTGTCACGGGCTTGAAAGCGTGCCTCCAGCAGCTCTCTAATGGTGACATAGGCCCAGAGACGGCGGATGAATAGGGCTATGTTGAGGGCTGGCTCTCCTGGGCAACCAAATGCCTTCTGGCTGCTGTTGGTGGCTCCTTCACTGTGGCGGGCCACAAGAAGCTGACCCTTGGGGCCATGGGCTGCTAGGTGGACGCCCAGTTCCTGCTCACCTGGCTGCACCTGGCCAGCTACCACTAGCTCTGAGCCACCAAAGTAGTTGGGGAAGAGAGCCCAAGAGGAGGTCCCAACCATGCCGCCCAGATAGTCCAGACGCACATCTGCCAGCAGAGGCATGGATATCTCCTCATAAAGGCCCTCTAATTGCAGGGCTGCATCAGTGTCCTCATATATGCGTCGGGCTACTCCCCGGTTTTCCAGGGACAGGCGACGCAGCAGTGGGAAATCAGCATCATCCCCAAAGGCCAAACTGAATAGGGATACTCTATGACCCAGTGCCTGCCGAATGTTGGAGAGGATCACACTGGGGGTCGTCACGCCGGCTGTGGGCTCCCCATCTGTTAGGAAGATGATCAGAGGGATCCTCCCCATACTGGGGCCCCTCCCAGGTTCCTGGTTGCTATGGTTCAGCACTGAAGCAGCCGCCAGCAGAGCTGCATTGATGTCAGTCCCTAATCGGAGAGAAGACTGTGAGACCACGTTCTCTAGTCACTTCTACCCACACTGCAGACACACTGGATACTTCACCAATCTCCCAGGCTTAGTCATATCTCATCTTCTCTCTTTTTGCTGCTTATCCTTCCCAACTCCTTTGGTCCCACCCAGTATCTCTGAGACCTGATGGTAAGGCCCATACATCCTTGGCTTTTATAATTTTCTGTCTTTGACTGTTCTTCAATTGTTTTTTTTTTTGGGGGGGTGTCTCATTTCCTAGTCATACTGGTAGCTACCCAAAGATAGCCCCCCCACCTTCTTGCTACAGGGGAAGAAGTTGACAGGAGGGGTGGGTGGGAGAGACTTCAGTAATTGAGAGGGGATAGATCAAAAGCAGAAATTTGCTCAAATACTTAAAAATAAATATCTAGATTATTGATTTTAAAAGTCTTAGCAAATTCTTCTGAGTATTTGCTTTGAGGAGGAAGAAACTCAGGACCTAAGATAAATGTGCCCTAAGATACATAGGGAATCAGCTTTCTATTGGGAAAGGGAGATGGGAGGGTAACACAGAGCATGAAGGGACATATTTATATAAAATGAGACAGTTTCAGGCACTGTGAGAGGTGAGGAGGATGGGAAGTAAAGAGAGGGTTTTGGGAATTTTCAAAATCACCAGTCTGCCCATTTGGGTAGGGAGGTCTAACACTTACAGCCATCAGCTTCCATGTGATCCAAGTAATCCTTGGCACTGTGGACATTCTGGATAGTAGCCTGGATCGAACCTCCAGCTTTCCAGACACTAACTGTGTCAGAAAAGGAGATAATGTTGAAGTAGTCATTGGCTTGCAGGTCACTGAGGATCACATTCATGGCTTTTTTAGTCTGTGGGATATGGATGAAGTAAAGAAGATGGGACAAGATTTGAGGTTTGTGAGCTTGAAAGGCTCTTTCTATGCAAGGCACTAAGGTCTAAATGCTGTATGGCTTTAAGACACTCTGACTTCAGCATTCAGTAAGTCTAGTATTATCAAGTCAAGATGCTCTATGGGCTTTTCAGTTCAAGGCCTAGAATTGTATTATCCAATATGGTAGCCACTAGTCACATGTAGCTATTTAGACTGAAATGTGAATTAGTTAAAATTAAAGAAAATTTAAAAATGTAGTTCTTTACTTGCAATAGCCACATTCCAAGTGTTCAATAACTACATGTGACCAGTGGTTACTATAACTAGATAGCACAGAATTTTAGAATATGTTCATAATCAAGGAAGTTCTAATAGACAGCAATGGTCTAAAAAGTTCAAACTCTGTTTTCAGAGCCCTAGAATCCATGTGTTCCATGGTTCCTAACCTTATGACCCAGGACTCAATGAGTCCAGGACTCTAAAGTTCAGGAGTCTTCAGATTTCAGGTCTGTGTAGCTATCTCTCAATGACTTTGTTTTGGTTTTGCTCTAACCTGTTATCATTCTCACTCTCTGTTTATTCTAGGCTAGTCTTCTCAGCAGCCTCTAGATAACAGAGATTCTGCTTTATCTCTAAAACTATGTTCTTGTTGTGCCTTTTAGTACACCCTCCCACTTCCTCTTTATTTATTCAGATCTTCATTATTCTTTCAGTTGTTCCTTCTCCAGAAAGATCATCTTTGAGATGTCTAATTTTACCCTTCTCACCCAGATAGTCCTTGTCACAGACTGTTCACTCTTCAGATACTTATCAAATCCTCTGAGAACAGGGCTTAGAATGCTGCTTCTTCCTGTCTCTTTCCTCCATGACAATACCTAACATAGGGCCAGGCACATAGTAGGTTCAGGGAATAGGCTATGCACATTATAGTATTGAGTATCATTTATAGAACACTTACTGTGTTCCAGACACCATATTAAATACTTTAGATGCATCAGCTTATTTGATCTTTACAGAAACATAATGCAGAAGGCACTGATATCACTCCTGTTTTTTTACTGAGGCTCAAAGAGGCAAAGTGACTTTCTTATAGTCACACAGCTAGTACTTGATGTGTCAGGCACTTAAATTCCTATTTGAGAGATGCCAAATCCAGCGATCCTAAGAAAATATTATACATCCTTTAGACAGGTATGTATTTCAGAGATCACAAGAAGGACATTTGAGATTTGCCTTTCTGTACACCTTAAACTGATAGGAGATGTCTTGAATGCTTCTACTGTGGTGTCTTTCTTACTACTGGGAGAGCTCATGGGTTAGGTCATGGATCCTGGAGTAGGGAGCTGAGTGTTGTTTCCCTTGTGAGAGGGCTGAGACTTAAAATTATGGCCTTTCATATGACTACACCACCAGTTTAAATCCACATTATGTACATCCACAAGAATGGGATCTTAATTGGAATGGGTTGTACTCCATATATGTCAAAATATACTCTACTGTCATGTATAACTAAAAACAACAAATAAAATTTTTAAAAAATGAAAAAAAAGATGGCCTTTCCTGAGAATAACAGTAGAAAAGTGAGTGGCTGGGGACCTAGAAGGTCGAACCTCTTGTCAATCAGGGACAAAATATGTTTTTATAAGTCTGTTGTTTAATATCCACTTGTTTTGAAATTTCCCAGCTATCTTAGTTATTGACTACTAGTTTAATCCCATTCGGTCTGAGAGCATAGTTTGTATGATTTATATTGTTTTACATTTGTTAGGCTGTGTTTTATGGCCCAGAATGTAATCTGTTTGTAAATGTTCCTTGTGAGCTTGAGAAGAATGTGTATCCTGTTGTTGGTAGAGGAAGTATTCTACAAATGTCAATTAGATTCTGTTGATTGATGGTGCTGTTCAGGTCAACTGTATCCTTACTGATTTTCTGCCTGTGAGATTTGTCAATTACTGAGAAAGGGATAGTAAAGTCTCTAATTATAATAGTGAATTCATCTTTCTCCTTTCAGTTATATTAATTGTTACCTCATGTATTTTGGCACTGTTGTTAGGTGCATTCACATGAAGCATTGTTATGACTTCTTGGGGGATTGAATTCTGTATCAAAAATAGTATGCATTTGCTTCTCTGTTAATTTCCTTGTTCCAAAGTCCATTTTATCTTAAATGAATATATCTTCCCCAGTTTTCTTTTGCTTTGAGTTTGTATGGTATATCTTTCTCTTTTTCTTTACTTTTATTCTACCTGTGTTTTTATATTTGAAGTTTTATGTTTTTAGAGGAAGAGAGAGAGAGAGAAAGAGAGAGAGAGAGAGAGAGAGAGAGAGAGAGTTGAATTTTGTTTTATTATCTACTTTGGCAATGCATCTCTCTCTCTCTCTCTCTCTCTCTCTCTCTCTCTCTCTCTCTCTCTCTCTCATACTGGGGATTGAACCCAGGGGTGCTTAACTACTAAGCCACAAACCCATACCTTTCTTTATTTTTTTATGTGTTATAATTAGTTATACTGACAGTAGAGATAGGGTCTCACTAAGTCACTCAGGGCCTCACTAAATTGCTGAGGCTGCCTTTGAACTTGTGATTCTCCTGCCTCAGCCTCTCTAGTTGCTAGGAATATAGGAGTACACCACCATGCCAGGGAATCTGTCTTTTAATTGGCATATTTAAAACATTCATTTTTAAAGTGATTTCCTGATATACTTGGATTAATATTTGCCATATATAACTGCTTTCTGTTTGCTGCCTTATTCTTTATTCCTGTCTTTGTCTTCTACTCATTTCTGAGTTCTGTAGTTTTAATTGAGTATTTTACACTATCTAATTATTTCTCAACTCTTATCATATCCAGTTGAAAAAAAATTAGGGGTTACCCTAGATTTTGCAATGTGCACCTGCAACTAATTCAAGGCCACTTTTAGATAACACTGTATAGCTTCATGCATAGTGCAAGAACCTTGCAACAGAGTATTCCTAATACTTCCCTCTCATCCTTTATAGCATTGTTTCATTAATTGTACGTATACATAAGTCATGTTCATTCAGTGCATTTTGCTATTATGATTTTGAACAAATTGTTACCTGTTAGATAAATTAAAAATAAAAATAAAATATTTTATTTTATCTTCATTTATTCCTTCTCTAACGCTTTTTCTTCCGTTATGTGATCAAAGTATTTAAATAAATTTAAATTTTTCTCCTTACCAAAAAACTGCTTTCAAAAATTCTTGCAAAAAAAGGTCAACTGTTGGTGATTCCTGCGATTTTTGTTTGAGAAAGTAAGTCCTTAGTTCTTTTACACTGGAAGGAAAATTTTGAAGTATTGACAATGCTAAGCTGGGGTGGTTTTTTGCTTTGACACAAAATATTTCACTCCGCTCTCTTCTTGTTTCCATGATTTCTAAAGAGAGGTATCATGTAATTCATATCCTTATCCCCCTAGAGGTAAGGTGCTTTGTTCCTATGGCTTTTTTTTTTTTTCAAGATTTTCTCTTTCCCTTTGATTTTCTACAGTTTGAATGTGTTATATCTAGGTGTAGTTTTGTTTGTTTTGGTTTTTTTTTTTTTTTTGCTTTTATCATGCTTGGTGTTCTTTGAGCTTCTTGGAGCTATATGCTTTGGTGTCTGTCATTTCTTTTGGAAAATTTGCATCCACAATTACTTCAAATATTTCTTTTGTTACTTTCTCTATTTTTTGTTACTTTTTCTTCTCATTTTATTATTCCTATTCCATATGCATCATGCTTTTGTAATGGTCTTAGGGTTGTTTCATGTTCTGGGGTATTTTTTCCATTCATTTTTGAGAAGTTTCTATTGATATATTTTCAAGCTCACTGATTCTTTCCTCAACCATGTCCAATCTCCTGATGAGCTTATCAAAGGCAGTTTTCATTCTTTTTTTATTTCTAGCATTTTTATAGGGCTTCCATATCTCTGATGCTTACATTAATCATCAGTTTTTGCATGCTGTCCAATTATTTAATTAGAACCCTTGGTATATTAATCATATATATCTTAAATTCCTGCTCCAAAAATTCCAACATCTTCTACATATCTGAGTCTGGTTCAAATGATATAATTATGTCTTCAGATTTCAGGATTTTTAACCATTTTACATCCTTTTTAATTTTATGTTGAGAGTAGACATGATGAAACCAGTAAAAGGAAGTGAAGCAAATAGACTTTTAATGTGAAGTGTTATATCATCTACCTGAGACTACATTTGTTGTTGGCAGTAGTTGAAAGGGTCAGAGGCTAAAAGGTACTCCAGTGTTTGCATTTTCATCTCATCTTTTGTCTTTTGTTTTCCCTAAGGACTTTCTTCTTAAGGTCTAAAGCTTCTAGTGCTTTCACCTGTAGCCTCCATATATTATGCAGTGATTGAGTTGATGTGTTCCAGTGCACGGTGAGAAGAAGTGATCTACAATATTTTGGCTAGGTCTGTGTTTTGGTGAGCTAATGGCTCAAAAATGATTTTGAGACCCTACCCTATGCACTGTAATGGACACAAGAAGGCTGAAAAGTTCTGAAATTGAGTACATCCCTTTCCCTACACTGAAGACTGGGGATCTTACTACAGGTTGACTGATTGCTAAAACATAATTCAGTCTTAGGTCTCAAGTGCTCTGTGATTGAAAGCTTAAAGACACTACTTTATCAGGACACTCAAACATTATCATTCTAGAGCCTCTGAGTATTATGGTTTGAAATGCTGCTTCTAGAACTTTATGGATCAAGGCACAATGTCAAAGTTTCTGTTATCTATGACCCTAGAATCCTGAGTCAAGGGTGACTAATAGAAGTGGTATCATATTAAAATTAATTAATCCCAGAACTTTTAAACCTATAACAAGGGTACAATATAAGACTAGGTCTTTACATTTAAAAACTTAACTAAGAAAATCACACCAAAACTCATGACTTTGGTAAAAAAACAAAAAAACTGTCTCTATTATCTAAGGTTTTATTGATTCAGGATTCTATGAACACGGGGCGATCTGGATTGTGGGTTTTATGACCTAAAGATAAACTAGAAGGAAGAGTTACTAGAATGCTCTGTTTTAATGTCTACATGGTTCCTGTTATGTAAGGTGCCAGGGACCAAGAGGAGACCTGGCTATAGGAGACTAAAGGGTATGGGAAGGAAGGACATTGAGACTTCGGGAACCTAGAGTTCCAGCACTCACAGCTATATGAGCTTCATGAACCATCTAATGCCAAAACAGGGTCCTTCTTACCTGCTTCATCTTGATACCAAACATGGAGCCACTCACATCAATAACAAACACCACATTCTTTTCCACAGGCTGGAGGCCTCGGGGGGCAAAGTAATGAATAAAATAGCCACCATAAATCTGAACAAAAAGAAGGGAAACCAAAAAGGACTGTGAGAGCAGATTTAATCAGGCCCATCTTATCCTCCTGCACCACAGCCCTCTAGGACTGCCAGGATCCTAGGACCTCTTTCTCACTGTTTCTAGTTACAGAGGCATGTGTGCAATTGTTTGCTCAATGTCCTTCTCCCCCCACCAGAACTCTTCTGTTCAGACCTTCATCCCAGGCCTTGCCCAGAGCTGTGGAGTGAAGGAGACTGGCCTGTGGCCCAGGGCTCCAAGGATCAGGATTTCTGTAATATGTGAGTTCCTGTCCGTGAGAGAGCTGGGCTTGCACAGTCTTCAGGGTCCCCAGGGACACTTTGCCTGGGCTCCAGGAACTGTAAGTATTGTTTTAACCTCCCTCAATAGAGTGAGCCTGGGGCCCAGCTCATTGCTGCCAAGGGCTGGGAATTTGCAGGGCCTCCCTCTCCTCCTAAAACCTCCTTTCTGCTGTTGCTGGGCAGAGCAGGAGGGGAGGAGGCAGCAGAGGCCAATTGAGCTGTGTGTGCAGAGGGGATTGGTTACACCAGGTACAAATGCCTTGGGCTCCCTGGCTGTGATTGGCTGCGGTGTCTCTCCCCCTACTCCATCTCTCTCTGGCTCTCTCTGCAGAGCCAGGGGGCTGGGCAAGCTGAGCAAAGGGGAGGGGGCCAGAAGGTCCCTCAGCACCAGAGTCTGCTCAGCCCAGGGTTGTCTGGGCTTGCTGAGCCTCTGAGATCCCTGAAGCCTGAAGCCTGAAGCAGGCCTGGCTCTGGGAGACTGGCTCATCCTCCACTTGGCCCTCAGGTGCTCTGTGACCAGAAGGCTGGACACTGGCGCCTCCTACCTCACTGGGGAGAGAGGAGATGGGAAGCCCTTGACCCCCTTTGAATGAGTCCATAGGTGCACACGTGGCTTCTGTCTCCAGGTGATCCTGGCTCTCTGTCACAGTTCCCCAAGGCATGAATCACTCAACCTACCATTGCTTAAGCCATGAGAGAACTCAGCTGGCCTCGAGTATGACTCCCCTACAGGGGTAGGGAGAACTGTCATGCATATCACGCCACCCAAGCTTGGTCCCAAGCTAACCAAATCCTATTGGGACACCTGGGGCACTACCCAGCTCACCAACCTCTCGCTGGCTCCTCCACAATCACCCCACCCCACCTTCTCAATTCAGGAAGAATGTGAAGGGTGCCGGGACACACACTTGCACCACCCACCTGCCCATGGCCCCATCCATCTCCTGAAGACCATGCAGTCTTAACACAGACCCTAGGCAATTAGGGCTCTCAGCAGTCTCTATCTCTTGTCTTGCTTTCACCATCTCCCCAAAGTGCAACCCACTGGATGTCCCTTAGAGTATAAAATCAGGCGTCTTTCCCATCCATGGAGGCAACCCCTTGCTCTCAATCCCCCTCAGACTTCTATCCAGCCTCTTCTCTCCCCATGGCATTCCAGACTAAAGACTGGGTCTCCTGAGATGGTCTCTCTTCTCCAGTTCACACCTACACAACCACCAGGACTGATCCTGCTCCCAACTCATGGGGACACTGCTTTGCTCAAAGGCAGCTATGTGCTAGCTTACCTCCAAACTCAGTTTGTGTATTAGGAATCTCACCAGACTAGGCCTCACTGATGAGTTTCAGACTTGACAATGACTTCCACTCTCTCCCAAAGCCTTTCTCCCTGGCATTCTGAGATCATCAGCTGTCCACATTCTCCTAACACCTCTCAGGCCACTTCATCCAGTCTCTCTCTCTAGGACCTTTTGTCCACCCACCCCTTTTCAGTGCTTCCGGTCAGCCAGATCAGAGTGTGCAAAGACAGTGATTAGGATTGTCTCTCACTGGAGTAAACTAGCGAGGCTCGGGGTGCTGAGCAGGCTTTCTGCTGTTGGTGGGGCCTGGCAATCTGAAGCCCCAGATCAGTGGCTGCTGAACGGGGAACTCCACCTGACGGGACATCACAGCCCGGGGCCTCTGACTCCACTCTTTCTCCCTGTGTGGACTCACTCTCTAGCTTGAGTTTCACCGCTGAATCTCCACCCGTGTCCCACATCTCTTTCTGGGCCTCAGGGTACCCGTTCCCCCACCACAACTGCCGACACCCTAGCTGTGGACCTCTTCACCTGGAAGGCTGAAGATGCTTCCAACAGATGCTCAAACAACAACCTCATCAACTTCCCATGTCGCAGCCCTGAGATTGTCTCAGGTGGGAGCCACATCATTGAGCCTAACCTGGATAAGAGTGTCACCTTCAATTCTGTGCCCAGCTAGTCTGCCACCAATTCCTGATGGTTTTATCTGCTAGAGACTTCTCGGGCCGCCCCACCTCTCCCTCCAAAACAAAACAATCTCAAATTCAGAGCTACTTTTCCTTGGGTTCCCTGCTTTTTTGCAAAGTCCTCCATCTCTACAGCTTGGCCACAGCTAGCTCCTGGGTTGCCATACTCATGACCTCATAATTTACCGCCTTGTCACGGCTCCCCAGTCACCTACTGGACAAATAGTAGCTTCCTTTTTATGCCACTGCAGGAAATGCCAGCCATTTTCTGATCTCTTACCATTTTGCATCTGAAATCCATGCTTTCTGGTTCCCAAGCCATTTCTGACTCCCTGCACACACTCAGAGATGTCAGGCCTCTGTTGCTTTTACCCTGCGGCCCCACTTGGCCAGCATGCCTTTCCCTTCCCTCACGGCCCCCACACATGGCCTGTTTCTGGCATTCCTTATGTCCCAGGTCAGCTCGACATCCTGCAGGGTGCCTTCCCTGGCTCCCTTTCCTCCTCATCTTGCTGGCCGCACACCTTGTGCTCTCTTGGAAAGGGTATGTCTCATCCTGTGTCAGGGTTGTTTCCATCTGTATGGCCACAGAAGAGGCAGGATGTGTGTGGAATCCTCCAGAGTTCCCTGCACCAGCCCAAACTGGAAACAACGTCAATTAGGGGCCTAGGGAGCCCTGATGGAACAAGTAGGTGAACGCACTGGGCTTGAAAGGTGGGCACAGTCAGGTAGGTAATGGTATGGGGATGGAGTGCTCCTGGCAGATGGCAGGAGGAGTCAGAGTTCACAGTTAGTGCAAGTCCTCATTGTCCAATTGAATGGCCAGTCCCATGTACCCAGTCTCTATGCTCACTCCAGGCTATGTGGAAAAGGTAAAGAACCAAGCAGCAGAGGATGTCTCCATGAACTAAACATACCTGGATAGGTGACAGAAGGGCAGGTTATGCCCCTGCTGCCACCTGCTGACAGGGTACCCTCACTACTCCTCAGGGTAGGTCAAATGCTTCCTTCCCTCCTGCACAACAGGCTTGCCATACCTCTGCACCACTGCACATGCTATTCCCTCTCTGGTGTGCTTTTCCCTTCACCAAGTTCACCGACATGGAAGGAATGCCATTCATTACCCTCATGCTCTCTGAAATGCCAACTCCTTCTGGAAGACTATTCTGAAACCACCTTCTCTGGAACCCCCACTTTGCCCAACAGATATACACACAGTGCCTAGGGATTTGATGCACGTGATGACTGTGTGGATCTGGCTACATCAGAATGGGGAGATTAGGGGTTGAGGCCACAAATTTCTGAGTTTCTAGAGTCTAAGAGCAGGATTCGTGTAGAGGGGCTCTGCTGGGTGGCCATGTATCCAGGTAGAAGTGAATGCACAGCACACCGGAAGAGCCTGGAGGAAAGTAGAATGTTCTGGCAGGGGAGAGAGAGGAATTTCAGATGGGATGGAGTCATGAAGAAGAAGGGATTTGGCCCAGGATTAAGAGGAGGATGCTGACTGGTGGAGAAGGAGGAGAAAGACCCTCCCAGGGCAGCAACTGGTCTGAGAAAATGATTGATCATACACAGAAGACGGATCAGGTGACCCAGGAGAAAAGAATGTGTTGTGCACTGGGGCTGCTGGAGGGTGATCTTTGTGCTGGCTGCTGGGAGATGTGTGGCCCAAAGGCAGGCCAGGACCAGACCTATCAGGCTGTCTCCATCCTCCTGGAAAGTCAAGGTCTTGGGTCAGAGCTCCATAGCTCAGAAGGAGTAGGGATCTCTCAGGGTGTTCATGAGAGGGTGGGCTCAGAACTGAAGGGCTCCCTCTTTAGGCATGTGGCTCTTTCAACGAGAAAGGCCTTTGCAGCAAATGAGAGACAGCAAGAAAGCCCACGAGAGCAGGACAGTATCAGAGCCACAGAAAGCATGAGAGACTAACTGCTGGACAGTGGTTCACTTTGCCAAAGAGCTAGCTCTGAGTGGGCTATGCCTTGGTCCATTCTGGGAATGGGTTCATTTGGACCGTGATTCCACTCCTGTGGTTCCAGGTTCCCATCCCTTTGGATATACGCGTGGGTCCCAAGGTCAGAAGCTTTGAGACCTTACACATCATCCTATCCTTGTTCACTAGTTCCCATTCATCCCCAATTGTGTACACCAGGACATTGTCCAGACCTGTCCAACTTCAGAACCCATGTTCTCTCTGAGTACCTGCACATCCCCAATGATGTCCTCCATGACCACATCATATTGGACCATGAAGTCAGCCATGATGCCTGAGCTGGAGAAGGCAGACTGGTCTTGCAATGTGGGGCAGAAGATGATTCGGACACAGGTCTCTCCCTTCTCGATCCTGGTGGATGGGGGTGAATCAGCCTCACCTGTGTGGAAGGGGACAGTTGGGGCAGTGTGGCATGGAAGGCTCTCGCCAAACAGAAAATCCAGGGACATAGACAGCACAAGGGCACCATCAGGGAAGGTGAGAAATCCAACCCTTACCACCACCTGCGTACATCACCCTCCCACCTGCCCCCATGCCACTCTCTCTCCCAATCCTGCAGCCAGCTCCTGATTCACCTCCTCCATCACACCCAGCCTGACAGACCCAGCCACGTCCTCAGCTCCCAGCACTGGCAGTCTGTCCCTCACTCACAACCTCACCCTGCCATGCTTCCCATCCTCACTGGGCCAGCCTGGAGGAGTGTCACTGCTCAGCTCACCCAGAAGCCCGGGTTCCCCTCCAGAGAGGCACTGTGGTGCATGTTAGAGCAGAGACAGACACATCCACAGGGCCTGGGTCTCCTCCCATCCCCTTCCCTCTGTGGGAAATGGCAGTCTAGCCAGGTTCTCCTGTGGCATAGAATTGCATGTGCTTTCTTCCCCCGTGCCTCTGACTCCCAGCATCACGTGTGTGAATAAGCCTTTTAGTGTCTCATGAAATCACTGATGACTTTCTGGTCCCGGATGTTTGCTGAGCTGGCCACAAGATCAACTCCTCTGGAATTTTAGTCCAAGACAAGTGTCCATTTAGAAAGGTCTGTGTGCCTCCCTTTTTCCACAAAATGGAGGCCTGGGAATTCTGCTCCCCCCCCCTTCCTGTTACAGCTGTCAGGAAGCTTAGGGGCAAACTGAGCCCCCATACTCTCTGAGGTGCCTGCTCACATACATTCCCTGGGCTTCCTTCCTTTCAGAGCTCTTTGTTCTCTTTTATCCCCACAGGATTGGTTCTATCCTCTGTTTTAGCCTTTAAGGGGAAGAGGGAGGGAGCTGCCATTTATAGCTTAGGGCTTAAGAGTGCAGGCTGCAACACTCAGATGGCCCTTGGGCCCTGGTCTCTCCTGCTGTTGCCTTGTGTCACTGGAGAACTTAGTCCCTCTCTGTTACCCTTAGTCCCCTCATCTGTAGCATAGGGATGATAATTACCCTGGTTTTTAGACAGTGATTTGGGGACTAAATAAGAGCATTCATGTAAAGTATTTGGAACCATACCTGGATCTTCATGAATGCTGATTAGTGACAGCTAGTACAATCATCACCATTCATTACTCTGCATCAAATGATTTCAAGATAAGAATGTTCTCAAATTCTCACAATGGTTCTGTGCCATAGAAGACACCTCCTCTATTTTAAAGATGGGGCATTTGAAGTAGAGGGTGAAGTGATTTGCTTTGCTGACCCCATATTAGGAGAGTATCAAAGCCAGAATCGATAGCAGTCTATTGTCTGTCTGTTTCCAATTTGTCCCCCACACCGCCTCTCCGGGTCAGCAGGTTGAAATCAACCAGGACCTCCAATGCTAAACAGATCTGTGATGGTGGCCCCTTGAACTGGGGGACTTCTCTGTGCCTGTGCACTCACATCTCAGCAGATCTGTACAGGTCTGCTCAGTGGTTTCCAGCCTGGTTAGACGTTGAGTCCAGAAGCTGGTTAAGATTAAGATTCATGGGCCCTACCACAATCTAGTGTACCTGGTGCCAGAAGTTTGAGGCCCAGGAATCTGTTTCTGAAAGCTCCTGCAGTGATTCTGATGAAGCCAGCCAGGCCTTCCTAGTCTTCTGGATGAAATCTGAAGCAAGCCTGGCAGCCAGGTTGCCTCTCTGCCCCAAGGGTCCTGCAAAGGTACCCTCCAGGGCGCCTATGCTCCCTGTCTTCCCATAGTCCTTCCACTCTCAGCAGTGATCCTGGGGAAAGCCGGATTTGGCCAGTGTGGCTTCACTGCCCATAAAATTGTAAATATGTGATTTTGTGATCCAATCCAAGAGAACTTTCCCTAATATTGATTCTTTTTAATGAGATAAATCAAATATTTTGGAAGTTTGAAACATGCCCCAGATGTCTTCAACTCCAAACATGCCTTCTCCTCTTTGAGGTGGGAAGGGCCTTGGCTGTTAGCACAAGGCAAAAGCATCACTATTGTAATGCCCAACAGTAAGCAAATGATTCCCATTCAGGAAGGCCAGTGTGGTGGTTGACCCAAAAGTGATGTCCACATACTTGTGCGGTAGTTGGTGTGCAGGCGGCTGGTCCTCAAAGGTGGTACATGCACATAGAAGATGCCTGTCCTTTCTGACACTGTGACTTCTACGTTCAGCTTTGACACCAATTGACCAGGCCTCACGCTTATCATCAGCTGGTATTGGCCCTGGTGTCGCTGCAGCAGCTCCTCATAGGCCAGGGCAAAAGTCACTTCTGTGCCTGCTGCCAGGCTGGTGGAGATTTGGAATTTCTCAGATTCCCGGTCCCTGGGTAGGAAAGACAGAAGGGTGGGAGGGAATGGGATTTATGGAGGAGTAGGGGAGCTGTTAGATGCTGTGAAAGTTGACCTGGTTCTGCTTTTCTTCACCATTGTTTCAGTAGACCTAACTAGGTTTCTGGTTCAACTAAGTTCCCAACTCATAGACAGTCATGCAGGCATCCACTAATTAGCCTCTTTCCCTCCCACATTCCTCCTTTTAAACATTCTGCTTGAGAAATTATATGAAAGGTAGTTCACCCTTAAGTAAACTCATTCTGTGAAAATTCGAATCTAGAATGGGTTTGTTTTACAAAAAAAAAAAAAAAAAGTTTTCAATTTATGCCTCTTCCCCTTCAAAATAGCCCCTCACACAACCCCTCCCCTATGTGTTAGACTGAGCTTGTTTATATGGCATTAACTCAGTTTGCAGGGGCCAAATCTAAACTTTTCCTGCAGGACAAAATTCTCTTGGAATCTGGGAGGAAATATTAAAAGAAGACAATGCATTTCTGCCAACTGAATGAAACTCAGAAAACAGGATTCAATTTACAAAAATCTCACTTGCACATAACCTTCCTGGAAGGAACAAATTCTTAAACAAGCTACATCCTGAGAGCAGGAGAAAAGTAGAAATGGTGAAATAAACTTGCATTTGTTGAAAACACTATGTTGCATACTTTGATATTCATTAACTCTCATCATCTTCATTTAATCATATGAAGTACAGATCATTGTTCCCACTTTACAGAAGTAGCCCAGAGAAAACATGTCTCCCTTGATAATGAAGCTCAGAAGGCTTAGTCATATTCCCGAATGCATGGGGCCTTACCTGATGCCTACATGAGCAGCTGTCTTTCCCTGGTGATAGGCTTCCTCATAGATTTTCTTTGCTTGGCGCTTCTCTTTGACTTCTGCAACATAGACTTTATTGTTGATGGTCCTGATGGTACAGGAAAGAGAAGGGACAGAGGAGGCAGACAAAGAGAAAGAGATGATCAGAGACATGGGAAGACATAAAGAAGGAGGAGGAGAGGAATGGAAAAAAAGGGGAAGAACAAAATCATATCATAAAGCCCAAGTTTGAAAGGGAAGAAGAGAGGAGAGGAGAGGGAGATAAACCAGGGTGAAGTCATTACAATGATCTTCATTTTTTCAGATGTGGAAATAGACACCACACAGCATATGATAGACCTAGTCTTATAATTTTGTATTTTTCAAGGTATTGAATGAGTTTTGTCTTTTGACACACAAGGTGTTTTTAGGTGAGACATAACTGAACATTTTTTACTATTATTATTATAACATATTTTCTATAGCATTTATTTAAAAACATGACATTTTGAACCCACGAGCTCACAGAAATGTTTTACTTAGGATAAGACTAACTTAATATCAAAAAGTGTATCTATTTAAAGAAAATACATTAAGTAAACAACATGGTTGGGGGCATGGGTGGTAAAAGTTGTGAAAATGGTGTGTGAATTACTGCAAAGCCTTCTGAGGCTGACTAGGGACCTTCCTGTTCTCGGGCATTTCAAAGATAGATGAAAAGTGAGAAAAACAGACTTGCTATTCTTCCAATTTCTCTAAGGCCATAAACTATAAGAGAGAATAAAGAAGGAAGCGGGAGAGAACACTTTTTCCCAAGCCTTCAAGGAAGGGTCCTGGAGGAGGTGGCCTTGGAGCTGGTTCTGAAAAACAGGGAGGCTATGGATAATAATCTGCACTGATCATGCCTTCCCAATATCTTTTGTTGTCTTCTCCTCTTCCTGACCTCTAAATCTTTGGAACAATTTGAGGCTCTATTCTTGACATACTTTCCTCTCTCTCTCTCTCTCTCTCTCTCTCTCTCTCTCTCTCTCTCTCTCTCGTCCTCTGTACTTCCTATATTCATTCTCTAGGTAATATCAAGTCCTATTGCCTTAATACCGATTTGCAGCCAGGCATGGTGGCTCTCCTGTAATGCCAGTAACTCAGGACGCTGAGGCAGGAGGATCACAAGTTCGAGGCCAGTCTGGGCAACTTAACAAGACCCTATCTCAAAATAAAAATAAAAAGGGGTGGTAATGTGACTCACTGGTAGAGCACCCCTGGACTCAATCCCCAGTACTGCCAAAAAAAAAAAAAAAAAAAAGAAGAAGAAGTTTAAAATGCTATTTATACACAGATGACTCCCAAATGTATTTCCAGGGTGGATCTGTCCCCTAAACTCCAGAACTATACATCCAATTGCTTACTTGACATCTCCACTAGAATGTTCAATTGTAACCTCAAGCTTAACATACTCCAAACTGAGCTCCTAGTTTCTTCCCCCACCTCCAAAATCTGTTCCTCCCCAGGTCTTCCTTATCTCAGGAAATTGTTACTCCACCAAATCTTAGAGCCATGCTTGACTCCCCAATCCATCAGGGATTTTCAGATCTATTTTTAGAATATATCCAGAATCTGACCACTTCTCACGACCCCCACAACTCTTTCCCTGGTTCAAACTACCAATGTCTCTTGCTTGGATAAATACAGTAACCTACTAACAGGCCTTCCTCTTTAAACCCTTGCTCCTTATACTCTGTTGTCATAGCTGTCACAGAGATCCTGTTAATCCTAAATCAGGCCACGTATTTCCTCTTCTCAAAACTCTCTGTGGCTTCCATCCCCACTCAAAGTAAAAGCCAAACTCCTCACTGCACCCGCTGTGACCCTACACAATTTGGCTTGCTGTCACCTCTCTAATGCCACCTCCTCATACTCTGTCACTCATTTTGTTCCAGCCACACTGGCCTCCTTGTTATTTCTTTTGGTAAAGTTAAATTTATTTTAAAGAAATACATAAAATCATAAGTTGTTCATATTAATGGGTGTATTCATTGTGTAATGTTTAAATCAAGTGAAACATTTATCTTCTCAAGCATTTATTATTCCTTTGTGATGAAAACTTTCAAAATATTTTGGGAAATATACACTACATACTGTTATCTGTAGTCACTATACTGTGCAACAGTACCACAGAGCTTCTTGCTCCTATGTAAAAGTAACTTTGTACCCATTGATCAACACTCCCTCATCCCTCCCTTAGTCTACTCTACCCAGCCTCTGGTCACCACGATTCTATTTTCAACTTCTGCAAGATCAACTTTTTTAGATTTCACGCATACATGAGATCACATAAATACTTGTCTTTCTGTGCCTGACTTACTTCACTCAACACAATGATCTCCAGCTCCTTCCATGTTGTCACAAATGACAGGATTGCATTTTTTATGGATGAGTAGTATTTCATGGTATATGAGTGCCACATTTTCTTTATCCATCCATCAGCTTAAGGTGTTTCTATTTCTTGGTTGTAGTAAATAACACTCCTGGCTATTTCTTGAGCTTGTTCAGCATACTCCTATCTCAGAGCCTTTGCAATTACTGTTCCCTTTGCCTGGAATGTTCTTCATCCAGATCTTTGCAAGTTTTCACACCCTCTCTTTTTTAAATTATTTTTTGTTGTTGTAGATGGATAGCATGCCTTTATTTTATTTGCTTATTTTTGTACGTGGTGCTAAGGAGTGAACCCAGTGTCTCACAGTGCTAGACAAGCACTCTGCCACTAAGCCCCAGCCCCAGCCCCACATACCCTCTCTATTTTAAGATCTTTGTTCAAATGTCAGTTCCTTAAAGAGACATCTTTGATTACTCTAAAACAGCACCTTCATTCACTCTGTACCTTATTCTGATTTCTGTTTCTTTAGAGTACTTCTTATCTACAAACTGACATATTTATTTTTTCCATGTCTGTCTTCTCTATGAGATTGTGAGCTCCCTGAAGGCAAGGATTTTGTCTTTCTTATTTGCTGTAGTATCTTTGATGCCTGGAATATAGTCTGGCATATAATAAACACTCAATTATTGTTTGCAGTCTGGGCATCCCAGAAAGACAGTAAGGAAACACAGTGTGTTTCAGGGAATAGAAGATCAGAGGGGCAGAGAAGGTACGTGGAGAGAAGGTTAGAGTGCTTGGGCAGGCCTAGAGAATCAAGGCTTTGAATACAAGCTCAACGAGATCACACAGCAGTCTCTGTTTCACAAATAGAGTAACTGAGGCACAGATATTGAGAAAGATTGATCAAGGAAGCAGCTTCCAGGAACATGGGGGGGTATAGAACTGGCAGAAGAGACCACTCAGGAGAGGAGTGTTTCTAAGTAGCTGAAACAGTATTGCAGTGGCTGGACTAGTGTGGGGGTGGGCCAATCTGGCAGGGTCCCAAGGTCTCTTGGGGGGTGTGGGGGTGTAGGGTGGAGTTGCTCTGGCAGCAGCACACTGGGGCCTCTGTGTGTGTGTGCTGCCTCCAGCCAGCATACTTTCCACAGAGTCTGCCCAAGAACATTTCCTCCAGCCTGCTTTGCTTAATTTTTAAAAATTTTTCTGGTGTTTTTTCTATTGAAGCAAAAATCCAAATTCTGCCTGACTGTTTGGCCCTTGTATCATTTGACTGCCAACTTTTTGAGTTAGCCCCCATACTCCATACCATTCCTGCTTTTTTAAAAATCCCCCTTTGGTTCTGTTGGTCCCCCTTTATGCAATGATCCTGGTCCCTTCAAATCTTACCCATATGGAAATTCTGCTTCCAGGAAACCCTCCTGGAGTACCTCAGGGTCTCTCCCCAGTACTTCATGCCTCTGATTCCCCACCGATCCTAGCTACTCTCCAGAGCAGCCATAAGAGGATGTTGATGATACAGATTGTTTATGGCATGAGAACTTTCTCTCCACTAACAGGGTTGAGGGTGGCTGATCAAGGGCAGAGATTTTGACTGTGGGGCTCACTAATCTTTCAGGTCTGAGAGTGTTTACACTCAAAGTCAGAGGCTTTCTTTTATAATTCACTAGGGTGTTACATAGGCTTATGAGGCCTCCTCTAAGCTTTCACTTTCCTGCTCTTCCTTTCTTGTTTATCACCTTAGCGAAGGTCCTGTCACCTACCAGATATGACAAGACCCCCCCAAATGTAGAGCCTGTCTATATTTACTTACTTCCCACATACAGTCAGGTTATCTCTTCCTCTACTGGTTTCTCAAATTCTACCAGCACTGTAGTGTTCCAGCTTCCACATGGACTCTGTCCCTATTTCCTTACTCAGTTTCCCAACTTCCTGACTGACCCCTTCAGCATATCCCTACTTCATTATTGTCACTTCTTGCTTATAATCCTACCATGTCTCATCATTATGGGCCACAATTATTTCCAAAGTGAGGTATACATGCCCCTAGGTATGCTACAGACAAATCAGGAGGGAGTGGAATGATTTTAGCCCTCTATTTATAGAGTACTTAATATCATTGCTATAAAATATATTTACATAATGTATACATTAATAAATAAACATATTTGGGGCATGTATGATCAAGTTTGTCTTTGATACACAAACACATAAGATGGTCTGGAGACCATAAGTAAAACCCAAGTGCTCATTCTAACATTGGAAACCTTCCAGAGCCTAATCTTTCCCTACCTCTCAGTTCTCATTTCTGACCATTCTTCTACCTCCTGCTGGTACCCTATGTTCCAGTGGCATAGAAGTACATGCAGTTCTCCTAATGAGGGGAATATCTGTGTGTTTATTCCTTGAGTCCACAGCCATGCCTTCACCTTGCTTGGCTGGTGAACATCTCATATTTCAAGCTTCAGTTTAGGTGTTATATCTCAGAGGTTTTATCCAGCTGACTGGGGTTATGAAACTGACCATTGTCTCTTTTTGGGCCTCACCTTCCTACCATTCCACATTTGTATTTCTCTTTCTTTATAGCATACTTTATTAAAATCATCTGTTTCTTTTTCATGTCCCTCATTAGACAGTGCTTTTTGGGAGCAGGGACTGTGTGCAATCCATCTTCTTCTTTCTGTTGTACCCATAGTGCAAGTCACATAGTCAACATCAGGAAATCATTGTTTAAAAAGTAAAGTTAGGGCTGGGGATGTGGCTGAAGCAGTACTGCGCTTGCCTGGCATGCGTGGGGCACTGGGTTCGATCCTCAGCACCACATAAAAAAAAATAAAATAAAGATGTTGTGTCCACCGAAAAACTAAAAAATAAATATTAAAAAAGTAAAGTTAATATTATCAAGTACTTATTATGTACCTGACACTGATTTTAGTGTAAATTTCCACATATATTAACTCACTTAACCCTTGAAAGTGGATTCAAATTTTATCCCTATTTTATATATGCATATAATGAAACTCCAAAGTAAAGTAACTTGTCTTGAGTCCCATAATTAGTAGAGCCAAGATTCAAACTCAAGAAGTCTGATCTCAGAGTGCATTCTTGCAATTACCATGTTCTACTGAAAGAACAAGCAAAAGAATGTATGCTCAAATGAATGAAGTGGTGAATTTGGAACCAGACTTACATAGTGAAATTGGAGATAAAAGCAAGGTGAGGCAGATCCAGGTCAAAGATGGCTTTGTGGGCTTCAGCATGTGGATTGAACAGAACAGAGGTGACCAAGGTGTGGGCATAGCGAGATACCACGGTGGAGCGTATGGAGTAGCTCGTCATCAACAGCTGAGAAAGAAGACAGGAGGAGCATTAGGTAGATTTAATCTTTGGCTTAGGTAGATAGTACCTGAGGTCCCAAAGTTCCTGGACTGGCCTCAGAGTACATTGGGGAAGTTGAGGCCCAGAAGGGGAAAGTGGCCTCTATCATTTCTTTAGCGGACATTCTTGATAGTTTAGTAAGCTTTAGCAAATATCAGAACCAAAGGGTCACAGAAGATTAAGAATCAAAAGACCTCTGCACAACTGCTTCCCCAACTTTAATGTGTACCCAAACCTCCTAGGTATCCTGTTAAAATGCAGATTCTGATTCAGCTAGTCTGGGGTAAGGCCCGAGTTCACCTTTCTAACATACTCTCAGGAGGATGCTGATGCTGCTGGTCCATGATTTCACTTTGGAATGTATACAACACTAACAACACTTTAGAATATAACAGAGCATCAGCGTTCATTGAGCTCTACTCTGTATAAGGCATTTAGTCTTTCCTCTTTAAGAGTTCAGATGTAAAGAATTACATTTCATAAGTGCAATTGTGCACTGCAAGCACACTACACATTTGCCATTCATGATCTTATTTAATCCTGACATCAGCCATATGATCAATGCTATTATTGTCCACATTTTACAAATGTGTTAACTGAGGCTCAGAGACTGGGGTCCCACAGTAGGTATCTTCTTCTTCACCTTTTCTGAAGTTATGATCCCTCTGTCTATCCACACATAATACACAGTTTATTTCCAGAGTGGGGCAGTGGGAAATGGGGGATATTTAGGATCAGATGGACCTATGTTCAAATTCTCTTTCTGCCACTTCCTGTGTCTTAACCTCTGAACATCTGTTTTCTCTTCTTTTTTTAACAAATGGGGATAATAATAGAGCCTGGCTTATAGACATGCTCTGAGGATTAATTGAAACAGTAACTTTAATACCCCTGGTATAGCACCTGACATGTACTCAGAAAATAGTAATGCTTCTGTGTTCCTAGTTTCTCAGTCATAGGACTGAAGAAACAGACTGAACAGCTTCCCCTACTCCCCCACAAAGACATTTTTTTTCACAAATCCCAGAGCTTTGTTCCCTCATTCCAGAACTGACCTTTGTGCTTGATGAAGAGGGGCCAGGAGGTCCCTGGCATGTCAATTCAAGGAAAATGGTCAGCAAAAAGCTTACACAGATGAGGTACCTCCACCCAGACATAGTGCCACTCTGGTCTAGGTCTGCTGTTCACTTCCAGAAGGTCTGAGCCTGATCTCCAAACCCTTGCTCTTTTAAAACTCCAGGTATCCCTTCTCTTGAGAGGGAGGGACCATCCTGAAGGGTGTGGAAGGCTCTGAATGTGGCATTGAAGCCCACACAAGCCAGGATTGTCCAAGAGCTGAGGCTGGCATCTTGCCTGGAGAAGGGCCAGTTCCATGCCTCCCTTTTTCCCCTCATCCAGCTGTAAGATGAATGGAAACTAAACATACCAAAGTGCTGGGTCTGTCTGTTTGCTATGTTGGCTCAGGGTGGGGTTTTTCTTTCCTATAAACATCCAGTGGAGCCCAATAACCAGGGCCAAAGGAAGGTCACTCAGCACTGAGCATCTTAAAAAGGTAGCAGAGATGAAAGAGGGGTTGAAGATCCAAGCCCCCAATCTTGGTCCTTTCTGGTACTGACTTTAGTCTTTAGATGAGTGGGACTTACTCAGGGCCCATAACAATTTAGGAGTCCCACAGATGTGACACATGTAATCTCCAGAAGAGTTAGAAGCCAAGGTGGGCTAAGGCAGAGCAGTGGTTCAAAATGTAGGCTCTGGACTCAGATCATATGAGTTTGAATCTCAGTTCTGCCAGCTACTGACTGTGTAATAATGGGCAAGTCAACTAACCTCTTTGTAGCCTTAGTTTCCATATCTGCAAAATGAGATAATAATAGCACCTACTTCATAATGTTGTTGTGAGTTTAAGTGAATTTGTACTTTTGGAATGCTCAGCATAAGGTAGGTGTTCAGTAAATAGCTGCCAGGATGAGGGCAAACATCAAAAGTATGGGTAGCTTCTTGTCCCTCCAGTGGCTGAATGAGTTGGGAGACACCAAGTTGAGGTGCTCTGGACTCTGTGTTTGCAGGTCCTATGGAGGGTTGGGTGAAAAGTGAGGATGAGAAACTGGAAAGTACTTAGAGGTCTGCATGGGGGCCATCAGCATTCATCAGAACCCTTATCTCTCTCCTTTCTACTCTCATAGTTTACACAAGCTTCCAGCACTTACCTTCAGGGCAAAATCTCTGATGACTAACTTCCCCTGGACACTCAGATTTCCCCTATAGAATTTGACATTGAATAACAAAAACCTCTTATTCTGACATTTGGGGGTCCCAAAGTTTGTCAATTGCCACCTTCCCTAAGTCCACACTAAGTTTCCTGTTGGAATTTCTTCAGAGGGAAAGTCCTAGCTACAGAACAACTTTCCTTATATAGCAACAGAAAAGTTACACCAACTATCCAGTCACTTTCTCTTGAAGATGAATAGATAACCAAGGATTCAGAGGCAAATTAAGGAGGTCTGTAGCACAAGAGCAAAATATTAAAATAAATAGAACAACTGACCCTAGAGCAATTTGAGAACTTGGGAAACAAAAGAGAACTTCAGGGAAAAATGGTAATGTTCCTCAGTGAGATTTAAGACATGCATAAAACAAGAACTAGATGCCACAAAACAGGACCAATCAGAGAAAATAAAGACTCCTCAGAAATTGAAAACAAGTTGTTAAAATAAAAAAAAAAGCAACAGACAGACTGGAAAGTAACATGGATGAAATATTCCAGAATGTAAGGTAAAAAAATCAAAGAAACAGAAAATATGAGAGAAAATGTTAAGAGATATAGATCAATCTAGCAGGTTCAGCATTTACATAATAGAAGTTCCAGGTCAAAAGAACAGAAACCATGAAGAAAACTTTAAAAAAGGCATATTAGAAGTCAATTTCCTACAGCTAAAGAAAGATCTGCAGAGCAGGCTCCCAGAACAGCGAATCCAGGAAATACTGGATCCAACTCAAACAGTTGCTGCAGCAGTCCCCACACTGGTCCTTTGTCATCCCCTCTTCTGCCCCATCTCCCTTTAGTATATTTTCAGATCCTTTAAAAACTCAAGTTGGATCCTCTCTCCTTTATCCAAAACCCTCTGGTGGATATCACCATGGTTTACACAGCCCTATGTGAGAGGGATTGGCGAGGTGAGCCCTTATTACCTATATGACCTCATTTCCTATTAGTTTCCTCTCTTCCTTTCTCTACCACTGTAACAACCCTGGCTTTTATATCCTTCAAAAATGCCAGGCATGGGGGAAAATGCCATGCACAATCCTGCCCCAGGGCCTTTGCACTGGTTGTTCTTTCTGCTTGGAATATTCTTTCCCCGGTATCCACTTGGCTAGCTCTCTCACCTCATGCAAGTCTTTACTCACATGCTACCTTTTCAATGAGTCATTCTCTGACCACCCTATTGAGAACTGAAATAACCTCCTACCTTCACTGGTATTCTCCATCCCTTTTACCTTGCTTTATTTTTCTCCATAACACTTATCTTACATTTTAATTTTATGTGTTTTACATATTTATCTGATTCGTTTTTCTCTTTCCCTCACTAGAATTAGCTCAGTGAATTTCTTACTTCTTCACTGCTGTAGCTTCAGCTCCCAGAACAATGCCTGGAACATAGTGAACACTCAATAAATATTTGTTGAGTGAGTGAATATAATAAAAGCAATGCAATTCAAGGAAAAAGTTATTATAAACTCTGTGTGTATAATTATGCAAGAAATTCATGGTTGAAATGTAAAACAAAATAGAATATGACTATATGCAGTTAAAAGAAACTCCCATTTGACCTTGTTTGTTGCTAGAAGCATTCTCCTTTGACAGGCCCAGAAATTGTGACATTGGGCTTGTACAGAAGGAAGTGTATTCGTGGCACACTACTTGGCTGGACTTTGAAAAATATTTACATAGCCATGATAATGTAAATGTTGTTTGTTGGTTTTTCAGATTTTTGAGTCAATCATTAGAGGCAAAGCAGGGAAGACCTAGTGTGGCTACAGAACAGAATGTAAATATTAATAATCCGGATAATGCAAAAGCAAAGATAAAACTGATAGTGAAGGACTCTGAATGAGCAGGAGGAGGGAAGTGTCCCTAGTATCCTTGCCTCAAAAGTGGGCAGTTAAAAACAGCTTTCAAAAATGGATAGAATAAGAAATGAGGGTCTGAGTATTTTTTTCAAGATGCAAAATTAACCAATAACAAAAAGGAATATTGATGCTAACCATTGCAGGGGTTTAGAAGTAAAAGTGAGGGGGCAGTGTACATAAAATTCTCATTGGTATTTTTGGAAGTGAATAGGATAGTGTCTAAATTTTATAAACCAAGAAACACTGCATACATATTATCTATAGAGTTGTGAAGGGAACCACTGGGAGAACTAAAGCCAAAAAATCTTTTAAAAAATGGTTTGAAGGGATAGAATGGAGATGGGGATAGTCAAGGCAGGGGGCTATTTTCATCACATGCTTTTCTGTATTGTTTGATTTGTTGCCATGTAAACTCATGAATTTAATAAAAATCAAATGTTAAAAACCTTATGTTGATCACACAAATGAAATAATTATATACCCTATTGAACTTTATGACAATATCCACATATACATATGGATATCCAGTTAGACTTGCTTCCATAGATGAAAATCATATGTAATATGTCTAACATGTTTATGAAGAGGATTGGTGTATTACCTTGTTTTCTATTTCTATGACAAAATACCCAAGGCTGAGTAAAAACTTTATAAAGAAAAGAGACTTATTTAGTTCACAGTTTTGGAGGCTGAAAGTCCAAGATCAGGTGGCCCCATCTGTTTCTCATCTGGTGAGAGCCCCCTTGAATGCACGAAAACATGGTGCAGAAGACATCTTGGTGGGAGAACATGCAAGAAGCAGAGATCATATGGCAAGACAGGAAGCCAGAGAAATTCAGGGGCTAAGCTAACCCATTCTTGCAGAAACTTACCAGGGCCTCATGAGAGCTATATTAACCCCTTTTAAGAGTGGTGCTCTAAATGACCCAATCATCTTCCACTAGGCCTCACCTCTTAAAGGTTCCACTACCTCACCATCATCACTCTGAGGCCCAAGTCTTTGGCACATGAACCCTTGGGCGACAAACTACATCCAAATAAAAGAGTTGGAAGGAATATTCTGGAACTAGCCTAATGTAGAGGCTAAGGGTATGGTATTTTGCATCCTAGTGATCTGGGTTCAAGTCCTTTCTATGCCACTCAATAGTTGCTTTCCTTGGGACAATTCACTCTTTTTATTCCCTAATTTTGTCCTCTGTAAAATGAGGCTGGTGTTCATACAGCAGAAATGTAAGTCTTTTATAAGCAATGGCCACCTTTGAAGAGACACCTAATATGTAGTTGGTCCTCCTTTTCTGTTGAATGGGTCAATCTTGCCTCACAGCCTTGTTCTGAGACAGGAATCTATGTACAAAAAGCAGGGGAGAAGCAGTGTTAATCCAAAAGTAAGTAGTGGATTTTCTTATCTACAGGGAATTTCCTGTTTGTTTAACAAAATATAGTCATGTTGTTGTAGATATATGGCCCTCAGGGTTTAGAGTGACACAAAGTGAGTTAAATTGCCTTACACATATAAAAGGGTAAAAAAAAGATTCCAACAGCAGATCAAAGAGAGGACTTAGGAGCCTGGAAATGGAAAGCAGTGGAGCTGTCAGTATGTTGGAGGACAGATAGGGCTCACAGGAATCGGGAGTGGCAACCAGGCTATAAAGAATAAGAAAGTATTATGTACAATTTAAATTTAAATTTGCTGTGCTGTACAGCTTAGATGATTAAAGAAATAATAGGAATCATTGGAAGGAAATCTTTGTCACCCTCTGCCAGCATTACCTCTGAATTTTCCAAAATTCAGAGATACTGATTCTGTAGCTTGGGAGAAAGAAATTTTGCTTAGGACAGTACTGGTGTTAAGGATATACTGGGCTTCTCATTTGATATTCAGGAGTTGGGAGTCTTGAATGCTCTGGGATTAGAAAAGATTCATCCTGACATTATGCACTAAGCAATCTTTCACCTACTTTTTCTTATCTCCTAAATGGGGATGATAACTCATCTTTCATCTTTCTATTTAAACGATATGTAGAATCCATATAATCTCAGTTTTTTTCTTGCCAATCTATGGATGCTGAAAATAGGCCCAAGACCTAGTGTCCTAGGTTCTTCAATGTTTATGGGTGAACACTGATAGGCAAAAGATTCTAAGAGTTAATGAGAAGATGGGAAGAAGATGGGAAGAAAACTCCCGGATAAAAGGATGAAGATTATGAACATATTTGTCTTTTCTCTCCTGATAAGGTTGTCTTCTGTCCTCCAATCTCCAGATCTCAAGGAATTTTACAGTATTATGAAGGTGATAGAACTGAGATGGGATTGGGGAAGTTAAGGTTTCAGAAATCTTTGGGAGTTGTCTTTCTGATTAACTGACACTGAGATTTTGCTTCACTCTCTTGAATATCCTGAAGTTTCTAACTCTGTTACTCCAGGATCCTAAAGGCTTAAAAATGTTGGAAGCTGTAACAGAGGGTAGATCTAATAGAGTAGTAGATGTAACTGAGGGTGTTTTATGGAGAAGAATTCACATGATCTAAAACTTCTAGGCAAGAGAAGGCAGGGCACATCTGGTAATGGTGAAATATTCTGTTTAGGTGGAATCTAGGCAACTGTATATAGTTCTCAGAAAAAAAAAAACAACAGAAAAAAGGCTAAAAAAATTGTGAGAGCTAGATTTTGGGAAAGCCTTGAAAGCAGGCTCAGGTATTTCTTTAAAAACTACTCATTGGGCTGGGGTTGTAGATCAGTGGTGGAGCAACTGCCTCACACGTGCGAGCAACTGAGTTTGACTCTCAGCGCAACATAAAAATAAATTAATAAAAATATTTTTTTTTAAAAAAAAACTACTCATTTTCATGAATACCTTACCTGCCACTCACATCTCAACTCACTGCAATCAGGAAACCACTATGGGATAAACTCCAAAACAGCAATGGCTTAGATAAGACATTCATTTATTTAACTCATTAAAAGGAAGTCAAAAGCATACAGTCTGTAGTGGATCCATAAAATTGTTAGGGATCCAGGTTCTTTTCACTTTACTGCTCCATCCTAGAGTGTGACTCCAGTCCTCATGGCCTTCATTCCCAGGGGAATTATGTATCCATCTAAAAATGAGATGTTCTATTACTAATCAGGGAGAGAAGAATGGATACCAGTGTAAGTAATTGGCAATCAAACCACAAATATCTTCCCTGAACATATTCCTTCCAAGGTTACCAGAGACCCCACCAAATTGTCAAAATTCCTACATATTTTCAGGCCTCACTTTTCTTTACATCTTAGCAGCATTAAACACTATTGACCTCTCTCTCCTTTTAAAAACATTAACTTCCATTGGTTTTATGGCACTATTTTCTTCTGTTTTTTTTTTTTTTTCCTCCTAATATCTTTGGGCACTTCTTATCAGCCTCTTTCATGAGATCTTTTTCTTCCACCTATACCATAAATGCTGCGGGTCTCCAGGGCTCTTAGGCCCATGCCTCTTTTAGCATAATACATTCTTCCTGAATGCTCTTGCCCTTTCCCACGAATTCAAGAACCATTTATATACTGATGACTCCTAGATATAGAACTTCCGCCCAGACCTTTTTCCTGAGCTCCAGACATGTACATTCAACTGCTTGTACATAATTTCCATTTGTATGTTTCACAAGTGCCTCAAAATGTTCAGTTTTCCTCAAACCTGTCCCTTCTTCACTATTCCATAGCTCAGTGAAAGTGGTCACCATCCACATAATCTCTTAAATCAGGTCCTCACAAGTTTCCTCTAACATGCCCATCCTACTAACCCCTCTCTACACAATCCAATTACTACTCACAAAAATCCTATTTTTCATTTCTTTGCTATCTACTGAATTCAATCACTCCTAATTACCTCCATTGCTACCACCATGGGAAAACCCACAATCATTGCTTACCCGGATGTCTATCTGTGTCATACTCTCCCCTTCTCCATGAGACATACTCCATATAGCAGCTAGGACGTTCTTTCTTGCAACACAAATCTGTTTTATCCACCCCCTGAGTCCTTCAATAATCCCTCAGTATTCTCAGGATTAAGACTCAGTCTTCATATTGGCATTCATGACTTGTCATAATTTGGAAGGGATAGGTGACTGGGGTGCCAGAATTGGAAGAAAATGAGGGGCTATATCAAGCATGGATAGGGGCAAGAACCTGGGAGGCAAGAAAGTGGTGAGATGATATCACAAACTTGGAAGAAATAGAAATTCAGAGAAAAAGAGGAAACAGGAGAATGGAAACCCACCTTGAATATATGGGGAAATTTGTGTGTGTGTGTGTGTGTGTGTGTGTGTGAGAGAGAGAGAGAGAGAGAGAGAGAGAGAGAGAGAGAGAGAGAGACGGAGAGAGATATGAATTAGTTATAAAAACAAAGGGATTCATGACATTTTATTTGCTTTTTAAAGGTAAAGGTGTTCTCATGAACCAAAACACTTGTAATCATTTGAATCAAATTTAGATACAGGAAATGTATTGAACGTTATTTCTGCAGCTAACCACTGTGCTAAGTTAACTATGGTATTTAACAAGTTTTTAGTTGACACTTTTTAGTTTTTCAGGTCTGTATTAATATACTTTGTAAACAATGATGATTTTATCTATGTGCCACAATTTTTATGTCTTAATTTATTCTAATAGACCCCCATTGCTTATGTTAATTTATTGTGTGATTGAGGTGCCATTTCAAATGAGGTAAAAGATTATTTAGTTTGCATATGGCATAGGGGTAAGATACTATGATTTTGGAAAATAACAAGCTGAATTCTTATACAAAACAAACTTTGGAATGATCAGACATTTAAATTTAAACAATAGAGCCATAAAAGTGCTTGAAACAAACAGGGATTGTTATAAATAGAAGTGGTGAAAGCATCTTTCAGCAAGAAGCAGCATCCAAATGGAACCACCATATGACACTGCTTATACCACTCCTCCGTGTTTACCCAAAAGAATTAAAGTCAGTATATTATAGCAATACACGCATACCCATGTTTATAACAGCAAAATTCACAATAACCAAGTTATTGAATCAGCCTGGGTGCTTGTCAACAGACAAATGGGTAAAGAATATGTGGTAGATATACACAGAGGAACTTTATACAGTCATAAAGAGGAGAATTGCTTCATTTGCAGGAAAATGGAAGGAATGTAGGAACATAATGTTAGGAGGAATAAGCCAGACTCAAAAAGTCAAGGATCATATGTGGAAGCTAGAGAGAAAAAAGGAGGAAATAAGTGGTAGTAATCTCATGAAAATAGAAGAGCGACCAGTAGAGTAGAGGAAAAAGACAGGGGAAGAAGGAGGGGAGGCAACAGGGAGGTAATGGGGAATAAAACTCACCAAATTATGTTATGTGCACGTATGAATATGTCACAATGAATCCAAATACTGTGTATAATTATAATGCACTAGTAAAAATTAATTAAGTAAAAAGCAAAAAAGTAGAATCCAGTCTTGATAAAGGCAAAAGGGATGTATTTAACTACATAATAATTAAACATTCTGTATAGCAAACCCTTTTGTATATCATAAGTAACATGAAAAATACTTATAACATGACACAAGAGACATTGTTAGTGGAAATGTTATTTGGTGCACTTTTTGAAATAAGTTGACACTTTGTGTCATTTGAGTTATATAGTAATTGCATTAACAAAAAAATGATCTTGGGAGGTATCCTGTAGCAATGTATGCAACAGTGAGGGGATAAAAGGAAACAATCAGAATGTCCCTGCATGCTGGACTGGCTAAATAAGTTATGGGACATCTATACAAGGAAAGATTATGCAGCTGTTAAGAAAAATGTGCACTAAGGGAAAGAGGTTTAAACATGTAACTGGAGAGAAAAACAGGTCACAGAAGAGTTAGTATAGTGTACCATGTATGATGAGAAAACCCAAATAATTAGTAAATCAATGGAAAAAAAATCTAGATGAATGAGTATCAAAATGTTAATAGTGGTATTTGGGGGGAAATGAGCTAAGGTTAGCTTTTCTTTGGTCTGTTACATATTTTTGCATTACTCAAATTTTGACAACATCAACACATTACCTTTGTAATAAGAAAAAATAAAGATATAAAAATAAATAAATTCAATGAATGACTCGCTTTCAGGGGGTGGTTTGGGTTGGAAGGGCTTCAGACCGAGCCTGGTACAGTGGCATAAACATGGGCTTTGGCGTCAGACAGCCCTGAGCGGGGCCCCATTGCCCCACCCCCGAGGAAGGCGAGGGGGGGTGGCAGGGGGCTGCGGAAAGGGGCTGGGCTGGGCTGGGCTGTCTGCAGCTCTAGTCCAGGAGCCTGAGACTTCGGAGAGGGACTGAGAGAGGGCAGACGCATCCCAGACTCACTCGAGGACAAGGTGAGTGGCGTCGAGATTGGAGTTTTTGGGCGGTCAGACAGTGATTCCAACACCTCAAACCTACAGATAGGCAGGTGGGCAATTCTTGTTGCACCACTGCAGCTGGAGCAGAGATGTCCCGAAGTGGGCTGAAAGCAATAAGGACGACTGATAAAGTAGTAGACTGTATATGGACTGGGGAACAGAGACTAGCGGAGGAACGGAGAAAAACGGCTAACGGAGCATGTTGGGTAGAGGACAAGGAATACAAGGGTGAAGGGAATACTGAGGGGGGAGTGGAGATTCATAGAACAGAGTAGGAGATGCAGAGAGGGGTTAAAGAGTACTGGGGGAGGGTGTGTACAGTTAACACAGAGGAGGATGTAAGGAACGGGGATAGGGAATTCTGTGCAGAAAATAGGAAATGCGATGGGGAAATAGAAAGTAGGGAGCAAGGCTGAGGGAATAGGGAGGGGGATAAGGAATGAGGAGCAGGGAGCGGGGGAGGGGCAGACAGGCTGGGACGGAGGCCCCCTAGGGAGGCGGAAAGGGGCGGGACCACTTCCGGCCTGAAGGGGGGAGGGCAGTCTCCGAGTTTCGGAGGGGCTTGGAGAGAGTGGACGCACTCGGGAATTGTAGGAGGACGAGGTGAGCAGTGGGGCCCGGTTTTGGATGGGAGCCTGCTAGGGGTCGGCCCCACCCTCTGGGATCTGGAGAAAACCTGCCTTAAGGACCGGATCATACCGGATCCATCCGGCTGGAAAGGGAGGGACTGGACCCAGGTTGGCTGGGCCCAAGATAGAATCACTAGTTAAATTTGAGGAGGGGGTGTAATAGGAAAGGGGCGGAACCTGGATGTGTTTTGCCCCTGTTTGAAGGGGGGCGTGTTAGGAAAAAGGGCGGGACCAGAAGGCACTGTGGACTTGGTGGGGCGGGTGTGATTAGGGGAGGGGCGGGGACCACCAGAAGCTGCGACAATTTGGGAGAGAGGGTTGTTGGGGAGGGGGCGGGACCGAACAGCACTGCGGACCTGGAGAGAGGCGTGTATTAGGGCTGGGTGCTGGACTGAGAGCTTAACTATTGCGCATGCGCGTCGTGTATCGCTAGAAAGGGGCGTGTGAGAAAGGCCGGCACCAAGACGGGCCAGCTGCTGAATGCGCATGTGCACGGTGGACATCAAAGAAAGGGCTTGTGCTGGGAAAGCAGGCGGGGCTGAGATGGGCCCTGCAGCAGACGCGCATGCGCACTGTCGACCTGCGGCTGGGGGGGTGCATTGGGAAAAGGGGCGGGGTCCTCAGAGCTGCCGCGCTGGCACATCTTCCTGGAGAAGGGGAGGGTGCGGCTGCAGAGAATTGAGACCTAGTCTTTGGATTTCTGTATCTGAGAACAGAGTCGTTGGGGGTGGGGGAGGGGTTTGGGATTGGGGCCCTAGAAAAGGTGAGGATCAACCTCTAAGTCAAACGGGAGACAACGTGCATTGGGCTCACCGCTTGACCCAGGCCTTTTCCCCTTCAGGCTCAGCTCTTGCCAGGCCAACTTGAGACATGTCTGACACAAGCAAGAGTGGTGCGGGTCCAGCTCGCTTCCAGGTAAGGCCTCTTTCTGTCTTCTGTGCAGCTGCTTTTCCTCTCCAGCCCCTGTTGCTGCTCCAAATCCCTTGGCACTTCCCTTCCCATCCCACTTGTCCATCTCCACCCACTTCCTTGCCTGGGTTCCCTCAGGAGGGAGGAAGGGAGGAAGGGAGAGGGTGGGTGGGCCCCTCTTCTATCATAAATTCTTGCTCAGAGGAAGGGGAGGCTGAGGTGGTCAGAACACACTGCAAGTCGGAGTCAGAACAGATCAGAGAAGTGTGGCCTTGGAATTTTGGAGCCATTTGCCTGCTTGGGTGTGGGGAGAAGGTCAGTGAGCTTCCCTGTTTCCCCTTGCAGGCAAAAGCCTCAGAAAAGAACAGTAGCTCGATGATGCAGACCCTGTTAACAGTGACCCAGAACTTGGAGGTCTCAGAGACACCAAAGGGCTCAGAGGCTGCAAAGGTCTCAAAAGCCTCAGGGGTCTCAAAGGCTACAGAGGTCTCAAAGGCTACAGAGATCTCAAAGGCCTCAAAGGCTCAGGAGTCAGCTACCACCAAGGCCTCACCTACTACCACCAAGCTGACTGATGCTCAGGTTCTGGCAGCTGAAAAGAAGAGTCCAGCAGCTGACACCAAGACGCAGAATGCTGACCTGCAGGCTGTGACAGTACCTGCCACTGAGACCAAAAAGGCCAGCTGTGTAGCTGATACAAAGGTCAATACAAAGGCTCTGGAGACTGAGACTGCTACCTCTCAGGCTCCAGCAGATGAACCTGAGCCTGAGGGTGCAGCTGCCCAGGCTCAGGAGAATCAGGATACTCGACCCAAGGTCAAGGCCAAGAAAGCCCGAAAGGTAAGACTTCTGCAATCATCACCCTTGCTTTTCCATTCCTTTTTTCTCACTTGGTTTGTAATTCTCATAGTCTCAGTTTTATAGAGGATGCTGAGTCCAGGGTGGTATACACAGAGCCAGTGGGGCACATAGAAATAGAAAGAGGAAAAGATTCAGGCCCCACCCTTGGGTTGTTCCTGGTCTGCTGTGGGGATGAAACTCCCAACTGGAAGTCAGAGAAACAAACCCAGCAATCAGCAAGGCCAGTGTCCAGTGAATTAGGCTGTTACTACTGGGGCAGGATTAGGGGGTGCTTCCTGAAAGAGCTAAGGTGTAAAAAAAGGACCTGCTTTACCTAGTGATGTTGAGTTTCCTTTCTATTGATGCAGGTGAAACATCTGGATGGGGAAGAGGATGGCAACAGTGATCAAAGTCAGGCTTCTGGAACCACAGGTGGTCGAAGGGTCTCAAAGGCCCTAATGGCCTCAATGGCCCGCAGGGCCTCAAGGGGTCCCATAGCCTTTTGGGCCCGTAGGGCATCAAGAACTCGGTTGGCTGCTTGGGCCCGGAGAGCATTGCTCTCACTGAGGTCACCTAAAGCCCGCAGGGGCAAGGCCCGGCGTAGAGCTGCCAAGCTCCAGTCATCCCAGGAGCCTGAAGCACCACCACCTCGTGATGTTGCCCTTTTGCAAGGGAGGGTGAGAACTTTATCCTTTTTATCCTGCTTTTTCCACTGCCTTGGCTGAACCCTTTTCTGCTAACCTCTCAGGTTTTCTGCAGACTTATATTGCTCTTTTCATCTTTTCTTCCTCTTCCAGGCAAATGATTTGGTGAAGTACCTATTATCTAAAGACCAGACAAAGATTCCCATCAAACGC
Organism: Urocitellus parryii; assembly: GCF_045843805.1. Taxonomy (NCBI): domain Eukaryota; kingdom Metazoa; phylum Chordata; class Mammalia; order Rodentia; family Sciuridae; genus Urocitellus; species Urocitellus parryii. The sequence goes on along the minus strand of NC_135547.1, from coordinate 86,300,789 downwards.
TCAGGTAGAGTCTTACTAACCTTAACCCTTCCCTAAACTCTGCCCTCCATTGCCCTCTCTCTGTGGGCTGGGAGCACCCCTCACTCTTACACTCTTACCTCTTTCCTCCCAAAGTTCTAATTTGGCAGTGCTAGAACCTGGTTATGCCACCCGTGGCATGGTTGGCAAAGGGTCAGTAGCTTGGGCATGGGGCATCTCTTTAGCCCAGGTGCTGGCAATACTCTCCCGTTGCAGACATGCTGAAGGACATCATCAAAGAATATACTGATGTGTACCCTGAAATCATTGAACGAGCAGGCTATTCATTGGAGAAGGTGAAGGGGCAGCCCTGGGGGATGGGTAGACTGGGGAAACCTTGAATAGAACAAAGGTATACAATGTCTCTTCTGGGGGAGAAACCACAGAGATGCACTAATAGATCCCCATCACTGGGAAGATGGTCAGACAGCAGCCTAAGGAGGGGCATAAATCAGCCATGGGTCATACAGCAAGTCAGTTGTGTAAGCACAGCCAAGATCCAATCCACCCAACTTAGTCCTGGCTTCTGTCTTCCCCTGGACGTGTACTTTTGTATATTTTACATACTCTCCTGTTTCCCTAGATTCCCACTAATCACAAAGATAATGACAATAGAACATTTATAGCTTGTTTACTTGTGCCTGGCACTTAGCTGTGTGCTTTGTGAGCAGTATCTCATTGATTTTTCACACATTCAAAACCCTTAGGTACACGGTTAGCTTCAGGATGTTTGGGAAGCTGAATTTTGTGATCTCACAAGTTTTTCTCCCATCCACAGGTATTTGGGATTCAGTTGAAGGAAATTGATAAGAATGACCACTTGTACATTCTTCTCAGCACCTTAGAACCCACAGATGCAGGAATACTGGGAACGTAAGCTGGAAAAGGAATGGGGTTAGAGGGGGCTTCTACTTTCATACATGGTACTACCCTTTCCTTGCCTTCTCTCCCCATGTCCTCTTAGAGGGTCAGGAAAGACAAGACCTAAAAAGCCCCTGCCCCAGATCCCACTCATGGTTAGAGTCCTGCATACAGTAGTAGTACCTGATTATGATTGACTGAAGAGCATAGGAGCCTAGGATGGGACATTCCTGCTGTTAGGTTAGTCGTCTCCTCAGAAGCTTCCCAGGCCTATTGTGGCCTGATTTTTTTCCTATTGAATGCCTGGCCTGGCCTTGGCAGAGTGGTTCTCATGGGAGGGCTTCCTGGTGTGGGCAGATTATGATGCTCCAATGGCAAGAAAGGTTTGGATATGCTGTGCATACATCTGTGCATAGTGCTTACTATGCATGGATAGTGAGATTGAAGCCTGGAGGGACCTGGAAACTTGCCCAAGGTCATGGGGAGTTTCGTCACTGGGACTTTGCCTAGAATTCTCTCAGGTCTGAGGGCTCTGGGAGAAGAAAGGACTCAGGTTGACTGGGTACCTGTGTTGTTACCTGGTCAACTTGTGACAGGTATTCTTCCATCTTCTTGGCAACATGGGATAGAGATAGGATATGATTTTCCCATTTTACTGAATGAGGCACCGTGGCTCATGTGTCTGAGTGACTTGCCTAGGGTCATATAGAGCTGGAAACATAGACTGGACAGAATTCTCACATATCAAAGGAATCTAAGAGAGGCTAGCCTAGTGAGCTGGCCAGTGTGTCTTGCACATGGCTCATGGACATAAAGTTTCTCTGTCTTATTATTCCCTTAGGACCAAGGACTCACCCAAGCTAGGTCTCCTCATGGTGCTTCTTAGCATCATCTTCATGAATGGAAATAGGTCCAGTGAGGGTGAGTGGATGGGCATGTAACCTAATGGGTGGCTGTGCTCTGAATTCCATGTGTTCATTTTCTGTCCCTATTCCCTCTTGCCTCCCCTTGCAGCTGTCATCTGGGAGGTGCTACGCAAGTTGGGGCTGCGCCCTGGGTATGATTGGGCTCTCTCAACGCTTGCTGTCCGTGTTGTCCTTTGGCAAGAGAGGACGGTCCCAGGATTGCATCAGCCTGGTGGTCTGGTGGAGCAGGCGGGGGGTGCTGGGCTGGGTGGATGGGCAAATGCTCTTATTCTGTTCCCTCTCTCACTGTATCTCGAGCTTCTATAGAGCTTCCCCCTGTGCTGAAACTTGTTTTCCATCTTGGAAATGCCTCTGCCCATGTCTGGGAAGTACTACTGTTCTTGTGGCATTGATTTGTTTGTTTATTTGTCTTTCTTCTGCTCTTAGGATACATCACTCACTCTTTGGGGATGTGAAGAAGCTCATTACTGATGAGTTTGTGAAGCAGAAGTAAGTATCTTTGGCTAGTGTTGGTGTGTTCCATGCATTTCACCTGTGTCAGAACTGAGCAGTGAAGGCATCATAAGTGAATTCCTAAATGCATGTGTGCACATGTGTGTATGTGGTGAATGCATGTATATGTGCAGCTGGTAGGTTATTTGGGGGGCATTGATAGGGAACAAGTGTAGTGTATATTTCCTGCTCTATTATGTGGACTCTTATGTGCCTTGAGAGCAACTCTACAAGGGAGAGTTTGTCATCACCAGCATTGTACATATCATGAAAACTGAGGCTCAGAGAAGTGAAGTCATTTGCACAGGGTTACATAGGTATCAAATGGAATAGTTGTGTTGGATCTTGACTCTAATTCCTTGGTTCATTTTATTGTGCTAAGAAAAACCTCATAGAAATTAATTTCCATAAAGAAATGCCTCAGTATAAAAACTTCATGTAGACAGTTTTACCATGCTGGTGACATGACTTGTACAACTGATTTCATTTTCATAACTACCCTGCAGAATGTCTTCCCATCCTCTTTTGTGTTTCAGAGACTTAAGGCTCTGAGAGGGGACATTTGAATATCCAACAGCTAGTAAAAGGCTCTTTGGGGCCTGGAGTCCAACCCTCTTGACTTTTTGACCAAGAGCCACCCTATCAATGTTCTTTGGAGAACTTGTGATGACTCACACAGATAATCTCAATCTCTCTCTCTCTCTCTCTCTCTCTCTCTCTCTCACACACACACACACACACACACACACACACACACACACATACATACATACACCACACACAATTGGTAATATAAAGAGCAGGTTGCTCTTGGTTGACTGTTTCTTCCCTTATCATCTTTCTAGTCATTTTCTATAATAGATCTTTCCAGGGGCTCAGCCAGGCTTCAGAACCCTTGTGGTGGGGTGTGCTCAGAGCAGGGGGCCTGAAGAATGCTTCTCTGTTTACAACACACCCAACAGGAGTATGGGGTTATTGTGACAAGGGCCACAAAAATTGTGGCTTCCCTATGAACAAATGCCCTACATGTGTACCCTCTACACCTCCATGTGACTTTCAGAAAGGACCAGTGAGACAGAGCTCAATACTAAGGGGAAAGCTGTAGTATTTAGTTTGGGAGGTGATCACCTAGAGCCTGTCTAGTCCATGCATGGGTTGGCCTTGGGTAACCCTGGAAATAAAGACTTTAAACTTCTCTTTTCAAGGTACCTGGACTATGCCAGAGTCCCCAATAGCAATCCCCCTGAGTATGAGTTCTTTTGGGGCCTGCGCTCCTACTATGAGACCAGCAAGATGAAAGTCCTGAAATTTGCCTGCAAGGTAATTGGAGAGCTGCTTGAGCTTGGCACATCAAGAGTGTGGGGTGCCCCTGGCTGAGACAGGCTGTGTACAGAACAGCCTGTAGTCATATCTAAACATTCTGAAGTCTCTTCTTAGTTTTCAAACATGGTGGCAGGCACTTGACAACTGACATGGTATTATCTTACTGCATGTGAGAAAACAGGTCCATAAAGGTTGGTAGGTGATATGTTCCAGTTATGGAGCTAGAAAGTGTTAGTGCAGGGATGGAATAGTATAGTAGGTGCAGAATTGCTATTAGAACTTACTGTATGATTGCTATTACATATAGCATGTAATATGGTGCCTAGAAAATAGTACGTACAGATATTTCAGGTATCTGTCCTCTGATTATGATCCTTCTAATGGTTGTTATTTCCATTTCAGGTACAAAAGAAGGATCCCAAGGAATGGGCAGCTCAGTACCGTGAGGCAATGGAAGCAGATTTGAAGGCTGCAGCTGAGGCTGCAGCTGAAGCCAAGGCGAGGGCTGAGATTAGAGCCCGAATGGGCATTGGGCTTGGCTCTGAGAATGCTGCTGGGCCCTGCAACTGGGATGAAGCTGATATTGGACCCTGGGCCAAAGCCCGGATCCAGGCTGGAGCTGAAGCTAAAGCCAAAGCCCAAGAGAGTGGTGGTGCTAGTGCTGCTGCCAGTACCAGTACTGGTACCGGTGCTGGTGCCAGTGCCAGTGCCAGTGGTGGTTTCAGTGCCAGTGCTAACCTGACCGCCACTCTCACATTTGGGCTCTTTGCTGGTCTTGGTGGAGCTGGTGCCAGTACCAGTAGCAGTTCTGGTGCCTGTGGTTTCTCCTACAAGTGAGATTTCAGGTATCTGTCATAATTTTGGTGGTAGAAGCTGGGGCTCATGGGAATGGGATGAGGAGCTGAATGAAGCCTGGTTTTGAGAATGATACAGAGTGTGTGTAAAAGACACTGCTTTGGGCATTTTATTTCTTCCTGATTGGTGAATATTAATTGAATTTTTAATTTTCTTTTACTTGTGTTTGCAGATATTGCTAATCCCAGCAGTCTTTCTCTTCAAGCCAGGGTGCACCCTCAGAAATCTACTCAAAACAGCACTCTAGGCAGCCACTATCAATCAACAGACGTTGATACTCTGCATTAAATCTATTTGCCATTTCTGAATTGGTTGCATTATTTTTTTGGTGGGCTGTCACATATTGAAAGAAATTGGAAAAGTTTCAGTTTCAGTCTATGCGTAGTTTGAGTTTAGCACATCTTCCTATGAGAAGTTCAGCAGGGGAGGGAGTCATGGGGATTATAGACACAGAAGACACTTTCTTGAAGAAGAGGTGTGAGGTGGGCAAGTCCGGATCAGAAAGCAGAAGTGTAGGAGACTGGACATATGTATGGACTCTCCTTTTCAGAAATTTGGATGAAACCGGAAGGAGAAGTAGGTAGCTAAAGAGAGATACCAGAACAAGGTGCCATTTTCTTGGGGAAGGAAAAAGTGACTTTAACAGGGCAGGAACCAATGGAAAGGGAAAAGTTGAACATTGACTCATGCAGCCTAGTCCCTGAGGTGAGAGAATGGGTTGTGGGAATCTCTTGGAGAATACACTGACTCAGGGGACTGATGTCAAGAAATAGGCCCCAGTAATAAATGAAACCATGAATTTTGGAAGAATATGGCAAGGTGCTCAGTATTAGGGCTATATGAGCCAAGAACAAGATTGATTTCTTTCAAGATTCGGGTTCTGTTTGGATTTGGGATAAGGAATGAGTGAATCTAGACCCAAGGACAGTCAATATGGGTCAAGATCTTTCCTACTGTGTCCCTGCCTGACAAGTAGTACAGATGTAGAGTGTGGAAAAGGTGGACCATGGGACCTATTCAGGCTTGGAGAAGAAGGATAAGAGTATGAAATTGATTGGGAGACAACATGGGGATCTATGGATAGGAGACTCAATGAAGTCCATGAATGGGGGCATAATGTTTAGTAAACATCCTGAGTAGCTGCTGTATATCTAACAGTGATCCAGGTATTTGGGGAGGAGTGATGAGGGGAACTGGAAGGTTATACTGGGGGAATAGTTAGGGGGATGATTGTATTTAAGAGGATAGCAGAGAGAGCTCTGGTAATGGTGATGTCCAAGAAATGAGTGGTTGAAGGGGAGAGAAGATGATGGTTCCTTGCAGGTGAGAGGTCAATAGCTTGAGAGGCCAGAGTATTGGCTGGAATATCCATGTGGATAGTCAAAGCACCTGGACTGTAGCAGGAGTTGAGGTGAAGGGGGACAGTATGAGTCAGGTACCAAAGTCCTCTCCTATACTGCCAACAAAGGGACAGGGACCTCAAGCTGTTAGAGACTTGCTTCCTTGTTTTGGGTGGTACTTCCCTGGACCATTTTTTTCCAAGAAGTCCTCACCATCTCTAATCCCTACTTTACCAGGCACCTAGTCACTGAACCAGTCTTGCAGACAATGAAGCCCTTGTAATGGCTACCTCTTCCCTACTGTAGATTCTAGAAGCAATAAAGGCAATATGTTTATTGCATAGGAAGCAGGATTTTTTTTAAAGCTCTATCCAGAGTGAGACAGTTCCTTGCCCATAGCTGTGAATTGAGACCTGCTTTCATTGCTGAGGTATCCTTCACTGGAAGCAGATGTTCTTTCATTAATAAACAGGACGAGGATTCCTCAGAAGGCTGTGTAGTTCCCAAGGTCAGAGGCAGCTTTGGCCTCCTAGGAGGCATTTCTGGTGGATAGCATGTCCAAGGATCCCTCAGATTCTCAAGTGCTATCCATTTGGAATTGGAGGGGATGAGGAATAATGGGGGATAGTGAAGAATTTAGGGACTGTGATTATAATAACAATTTAATAAAAAGTACTTGATAAAAGGTGAATCAATCATGAAGAATTCTGCCCTTCCTCCACAGACCCCTGGACTTGCAGGACGCCTCAATAATTCTTCCCTCCCACAAAGCCTAGAATTTGACAGGACAAGGGGTTGGCTTTTCCTCACTTCTCAAGTATGGGGCCTTGAAGGCAGTGAGGAAAGAAGAGAGCTAGTCTGATCCCTGACAAGTGAGGGAATATTGGAATAGGGAAGAGGAAGAGGAATATTGGCAGGGGAAATGAGGACAGATTCTGGTTCTTGTTTTTGCCGCCTTTATCAGCACGGATGCCAAATGTGAATGGACTCACAATTTCCAGTCTTTCCTTTATATCATTCATTAAATCTAAGATAATTCTTTATTGTTTCATGTATCTTCCTCTTGGCTAGGAATGGGCAGAGCTCCTTGAGCAGTTTCTCCATCTATTTATCACCTTCTAAGAAGCCCCTAGACATTTTTATCCCAATTGTCCCCTGCCCATGAAATTTGATTTCCACAAGTATACTATATATCTAATAGCTGTGTATTTATGCCTTATACATAGACTATACATAGAGTAAATAAAAGAGTAAAATGATACTTACTCTTTTTTTTCAATACAGGGTTAGTTAATGACTAAATGTTTTAAGTTAAAAGTTAAACGTGAAGGTAAATCCATGTTGAATCTAGGCATAACATTTGTCACTTCTACTATGGCTATTTTATTCATTGGCTTATTTAAAAGTCACTGTGGTATCTGCAGAACAGTTAACAGGATTGCACTTTTAGGTCATTATTGTCCTTTTGGTGAGCATGCACATGGGCCCATTCTTATAGATTTGCTCACTGTCTCTATATGCAGGCAAAGCAATTAGAACTGTGCCTTGCACACAATGTGTACTCACTACATATTTTATTACATCATTGTTATCATTCCTTCCTGCTCTCTGACCAACTGGCCTGACTTAATCCATACTGATCAGTGCTCCTGGCAAGGTTTCTTTCTGGATAAGGAGATCAACCAGATGTGTGGCCCCTAGGAGGATCTCCCTTCCTTACTTCCTATCGGGGTCACATCTGAGTGTGGTTGTAATACCACAGATCAGCTTCAGGCTAGTTCTTGGTTATCATGTGGTGTCATCTACCATCTGTAAATCATGTTCCTGGGCTGCTTCTTCAGGAAGCTGGTTATATGGGAACTTCCCACATGGCCCTAGGGGATGAGCTGAGGGAAGCAAGCAATGGGTAGGACGGTGGGTGTGATTCCTGTAACTTGTGTGGCTTCAGGATATGCTCTGGTCTGATATTGTATAGATCACTGTTCTTTTGGGATGGAATATTGTCATTGTCTGACTAATTTACAGTTTGGTGAATTGGATGGCACAAACCCAGGATGGGTGGCTTGGGTTGCAAGGTCACTTGGGGGTCCCATCATTCTTTGTTCAAACTCCAAACTCAATCAGGGCCTAGTAATTTAATGTTGAATTGATTGTGAAGTGCCAGCGGTTGTTTCTTAAAAGGAGAATAGTTATTTGATGAAGAGAGCATGGATTTTGAGCCAAGATGCTAGGAGCGTATGCCTTGATTCTCCAACTGGGACTTGTCATACACCATCCTAATCTGTCACTCAACACATTCAACCAACATGTCCTAGTGACTACAGTGTTCATGCGCTGTGCTGGGTGCTGGGTGTTCTTGTTATTAACACATGGCCAGTCTGGGGAGGGAAGCAATGACAGCACTGAAGAACCACAAATGGCTGTGGGAGCCCAGAGGAGCAAGAGATCAGCTCTCCCTCTATGAATAAGTGTGTAATTAATCATAGATGTTGTAAGCAAGAAATGTCCACACAAATGCATGCAGGTGCATTTATACCTACAACTATAGGCATTTTATGTATATAATTGATAATGAATATGAGTCAGCAATCAGTGTGTGTGGGTGGAAGGAGCCTGGGAGGTTAGGGACGTGGTTTAACCCACCAGCTCCCTTACACATAGGATCCTGTGTTCCCTCAGACACATTTCTGTCATGCTGTGGCCTTGTATCCTGCCTATAAGATTCGAGCAACATTCACTCACCAGCCTGGTCTCTGTGTCACTTCTGATGGTGAGTGTGGAGCACCCAGAGCACTCCCTGATACATAGTAGGTGCTGCATGAGTGAGATCTACAGTGATGGGGAGAGTGGTGGCAATAATTGGGAAAGTATTATTAATCCAGGATTGGTACACTGACTGTGAGCAATGGAAGTTGAGGCCTGGTGTGTGTCTGTGCATATGGGCACATATGTGTGTGTGGGACACACATGTAGAGAAGAACACATGTCCAACTGAGCTTGGGGCTGTGTGGGCAGAGTGGGGACTAGCTCCAGCCAAATTTCTTCAGGTGCAGGTGGTGCCAAGGGACAGGAGGACACTTCCAGTGGTCTCTATCTTTACTCTGAGAAACAACACTGGGAGTCACATCGGAGCCTACCTCAATAAGAAGCTGCCAGTTTAGAGGTAACAGAACAGAGCCTTAGGTCCAGGATATCAGGTGAAGCACAGTACCTGGGACATTTCCTACCTTCACAGCAGGGATTCTGAGGTCAGGTAGGAAGGCCTGGTTGTCAGGCTTGGTCTGTCTCATATCACTTGTATGACCTGAGAAAGCATTTTTACCAGATTTTGGACTTCGTCTTCCTAATCAATAAATACATGACTATGATAGCCATTCCACAAAGATGTCATAGAGATTAAATGAGGCCACATATTATCCCTGTGATGTAGATGAGGGGACTAAGGGTAACAGAGAGGGACTAAGTTCTCCAGTGACACAAGGCAACAGCAGGAGAGACCAGGGCCCAAGGGCCATCTGAGTGTTGCAGCCTGCACTCTTAAGCCCTAAGCTATAAATGGAAGCTCCCTCCCCCTTCCCCTTAAAGGCTAAAACAGAGGATAGAACCAATCCTGTGGGGATAAAAGAGAACAAAGAGCTCTGAAAGGAAGGAAGCCCAGGGAATGTATGTGAGCAGGCACCTCAGAGAGTATGGGGGCTCAGTTTGCCCCTAAGCTTCCTGACAGCTGTAACAGGAAGGGGGGGGGAGCAGAATTCCCAGGCCTCCATTTTGTGGAAAAAGGGAGGCACACAGACCTTTCTAAATGGACACTTGTCTTGGACTAAAATTCCAGAGGAGTTGATCTTGTGGCCAGCTCAGCAAACATCCGGGACCAGAAAGTCATCAGTGATTTCATGAGACACTAAAAGGCTTATTCACACACGTGATGCTGGGAGTCAGAGGCACTGGGGAAGAAAGCACATGCAATTCTATGCCACAGGAGAACCTGGCTAGACTGCCATTTCCCACAGAGGGAAGGGGATGGGAGGAGACCCAGGCCCTGTGGATGTGTCTGTCTCTGCTCTAACATGCACCACAGTGCCTCTCTGGAGGGGAACCCGGGCTTCTGGGTGAGCTGAGCAGTGACACTCCTCCAGGCTGGCCCAGTGAGGATGGGAAGCATGGCAGGGTGAGGTTGTGAGTGAGGGACAGACTGCCAGTGCTGGGAGCTGAGGACGTGGCTGGGTCTGTCAGGCTGGGTGTGATGGAGGAGGTGAATCAGGAGCTGGCTGCAGGATTGGGAGAGAGAGTGGCATGGGGGCAGGTGGGAGGGTGATGTACGCAGGTGGTGGTAAGGGTTGGATTTCTCACCTTCCCTGATGGTGCCCTTGTGCTGTCTATGTCCCTGGATTTTCTGTTTGGCGAGAGCCTTCCATGCCACACTGCCCCAACTGTCCCCTTCCACACAGGTGAGGCTGATTCACCCCCATCCACCAGGATCGAGAAGGGAGAGACCTGTGTCCGAATCATCTTCTGCCCCACATTGCAAGACCAGTCTGCCTTCTCCAGCTCAGGCATCATGGCTGACTTCATGGTCCAATATGATGTGGTCATGGAGGACATCATTGGGGATGTGCAGGTACTCAGAGAGAACATGGGTTCTGAAGTTGGACAGGTCTGGACAATGTCCTGGTGTACACAATTGGGGATGAATGGGAACTAGTGAACAAGGATAGGATGATGTGTAAGGTCTCAAAGCTTCTGACCTTGGGACCCACGCGTATATCCAAAGGGATGGGAACCTGGAACCACAGGAGTGGAATCACGGTCCAAATGAACCCATTCCCAGAATGGACCAAGGCATAGCCCACTCAGAGCTAGCTCTTTGGCAAAGTGAACCACTGTCCAGCAGTTAGTCTCTCATGCTTTCTGTGGCTCTGATACTGTCCTGCTCTCGTGGGCTTTCTTGCTGTCTCTCATTTGCTGCAAAGGCCTTTCTCGTTGAAAGAGCCACATGCCTAAAGAGGGAGCCCTTCAGTTCTGAGCCCACCCTCTCATGAACACCCTGAGAGATCCCTACTCCTTCTGAGCTATGGAGCTCTGACCCAAGACCTTGACTTTCCAGGAGGATGGAGACAGCCTGATAGGTCTGGTCCTGGCCTGCCTTTGGGCCACACATCTCCCAGCAGCCAGCACAAAGATCACCCTCCAGCAGCCCCAGTGCACAACACATTCTTTTCTCCTGGGTCACCTGATCCGTCTTCTGTGTATGATCAATCATTTTCTCAGACCAGTTGCTGCCCTGGGAGGGTCTTTCTCCTCCTTCTCCACCAGTCAGCATCCTCCTCTTAATCCTGGGCCAAATCCCTTCTTCTTCATGACTCCATCCCATCTGAAATTCCTCTCTCTCCCCTGCCAGAACATTCTACTTTCCTCCAGGCTCTTCCGGTGTGCTGTGCATTCACTTCTACCTGGATACATGGCCACCCAGCAGAGCCCCTCTACACGAATCCTGCTCTTAGACTCTAGAAACTCAGAAATTTGTGGCCTCAACCCCTAATCTCCCCATTCTGATGTAGCCAGATCCACACAGTCATCACGTGCATCAAATCCCTAGGCACTGTGTGTATATCTGTTGGGCAAAGTGGGGGTTCCAGAGAAGGTGGTTTCAGAATAGTCTTCCAGAAGGAGTTGGCATTTCAGAGAGCATGAGGGTAATGAATGGCATTCCTTCCATGTCGGTGAACTTGGTGAAGGGAAAAGCACACCAGAGAGGGAATAGCATGTGCAGTGGTGCAGAGGTATGGCAAGCCTGTTGTGCAGGAGGGAAGGAAGCATTTGACCTACCCTGAGGAGTAGTGAGGGTACCCTGTCAGCAGGTGGCAGCAGGGGCATAACCTGCCCTTCTGTCACCTATCCAGGTATGTTTAGTTCATGGAGACATCCTCTGCTGCTTGGTTCTTTACCTTTTCCACATAGCCTGGAGTGAGCATAGAGACTGGGTACATGGGACTGGCCATTCAATTGGACAATGAGGACTTGCACTAACCGTGAACTCTGACTCCTCCTGCCATCTGCCAGGAGCACTCCATCCCCATACCATTACCTACCTGACTGTGCCCACCTTTCAAGCCCAGTGCGTTCACCTACTTGTTCCATCAGGGCTCCCTAGGCCCCTAATTGACGTTGTTTCCAGTTTGGGCTGGTGCAGGGAACTCTGGAGGATTCCACACACATCCTGCCTCTTCTGTGGCCATACAGATGGAAACAACCCTGACACAGGATGAGACATACCCTTTCCAAGAGAGCACAAGGTGTGCGGCCAGCAAGATGAGGAGGAAAGGGAGCCAGGGAAGGCACCCTGCAGGATGTCGAGCTGACCTGGGACATAAGGAATGCCAGAAACAGGCCATGTGTGGGGGCCGTGAGGGAAGGGAAAGGCATGCTGGCCAAGTGGGGCCGCAGGGTAAAAGCAACAGAGGCCTGACATCTCTGAGTGTGTGCAGGGAGTCAGAAATGGCTTGGGAACCAGAAAGCATGGATTTCAGATGCAAAATGGTAAGAGATCAGAAAATGGCTGGCATTTCCTGCAGTGGCATGAAAAGGAAGCTACTATTTGTCCAGTAGGTGACTGGGGAGCCGTGACAAGGCGGTAAATTATGAGGTCATGAGTATGGCAACCCAGGAGCTAGCTGTGGCCAAGCTGTAGAGATGGAGGACTTTGCAAAAAAGCAGGGAACCCAAGGAAAAGTAGCTCTGAATTTGAGATTGTTTTGTTTTGGAGGGAGAGGTGGGGCGGCCCGAGAAGTCTCTAGCAGGTAAAACCATCAGGAATTGGTGGCAGACTAGCTGGGCACAGAATTGAAGGTGACACTCTTATCCAGGTTAGGCTCAATGATGTGGCTCCCACCTGAGACAATCTCAGGGCTGCGACATGGGAAGTTGATGAGGTTGTTGTTTGAGCATCTGTTGGAAGCATCTTCAGCCTTCCAGGTGAAGAGGTCCACAGCTAGGGTGTCGGCAGTTGTGGTGGGGGAACGGGTACCCTGAGGCCCAGAAAGAGATGTGGGACACGGGTGGAGATTCAGCGGTGAAACTCAAGCTAGAGAGTGAGTCCACACAGGGAGAAAGAGTGGAGTCAGAGGCCCCGGGCTGTGATGTCCCGTCAGGTGGAGTTCCCCGTTCAGCAGCCACTGATCTGGGGCTTCAGATTGCCAGGCCCCACCAACAGCAGAAAGCCTGCTCAGCACCCCGAGCCTCGCTAGTTTACTCCAGTGAGAGACAATCCTAATCACTGTCTTTGCACACTCTGATCTGGCTGACCGGAAGCACTGAAAAGGAGTGGGTGGACAAAAGGTCCTAGAGAGAGAGACTGGATGAAGTGGCCTGAGAGGTGTTAGGAGAATGTGGACAGCTGATGATCTCAGAATGCCAGGGAGAAAGGCTTTGGGAGAGAGTGGAAGTCATTGTCAAGTCTGAAACTCATCAGTGAGGCCTAGTCTGGTGAGATTCCTAATACACAAACTGAGTTTGGAGGTAAGCTAGCACATAGCTGCCTTTGAGCAAAGCAGTGTCCCCATGAGTTGGGAGCAGGATCAGTCCTGGTGGTTGTGTAGGTGTGAACTGGAGAAGAGAGACCATCTCAGGAGACCCAGTCTTTAGTCTGGAATGCCATGGGGAGAGAAGAGGCTGGATAGAAGTCTGAGGGGGATTGAGAGCAAGGGGTTGCCTCCATGGATGGGAAAGACGCCTGATTTTATACTCTAAGGGACATCCAGTGGGTTGCACTTTGGGGAGATGGTGAAAGCAAGACAAGAGATAGAGACTGCTGAGAGCCCTAATTGCCTAGGGTCTGTGTTAAGACTGCATGGTCTTCAGGAGATGGATGGGGCCATGGGCAGGTGGGTGGTGCAAGTGTGTGTCCCGGCACCCTTCACATTCTTCCTGAATTGAGAAGGTGGGGTGGGGTGATTGTGGAGGAGCCAGCGAGAGGTTGGTGAGCTGGGTAGTGCCCCAGGTGTCCCAATAGGATTTGGTTAGCTTGGGACCAAGCTTGGGTGGCGTGATATGCATGACAGTTCTCCCTACCCCTGTAGGGGAGTCATACTCGAGGCCAGCTGAGTTCTCTCATGGCTTAAGCAATGGTAGGTTGAGTGATTCATGCCTTGGGGAACTGTGACAGAGAGCCAGGATCACCTGGAGACAGAAGCCACGTGTGCACCTATGGACTCATTCAAAGGGGGTCAAGGGCTTCCCATCTCCTCTCTCCCCAGTGAGGTAGGAGGCGCCAGTGTCCAGCCTTCTGGTCACAGAGCACCTGAGGGCCAAGTGGAGGATGAGCCAGTCTCCCAGAGCCAGGCCTGCTTCAGGCTTCAGGCTTCAGGGATCTCAGAGGCTCAGCAAGCCCAGACAACCCTGGGCTGAGCAGACTCTGGTGCTGAGGGACCTTCTGGCCCCCTCCCCTTTGCTCAGCTTGCCCAGCCCCCTGGCTCTGCAGAGAGAGCCAGAGAGAGATGGAGTAGGGGGAGAGACACCGCAGCCAATCACAGCCAGGGAGCCCAAGGCATTTGTACCTGGTGTAACCAATCCCCTCTGCACACACAGCTCAATTGGCCTCTGCTGCCTCCTCCCCTCCTGCTCTGCCCAGCAACAGCAGAAAGGAGGTTTTAGGAGGAGAGGGAGGCCCTGCAAATTCCCAGCCCTTGGCAGCAATGAGCTGGGCCCCAGGCTCACTCTATTGAGGGAGGTTAAAACAATACTTACAGTTCCTGGAGCCCAGGCAAAGTGTCCCTGGGGACCCTGAAGACTGTGCAAGCCCAGCTCTCTCACGGACAGGAACTCACATATTACAGAAATCCTGATCCTTGGAGCCCTGGGCCACAGGCCAGTCTCCTTCACTCCACAGCTCTGGGCAAGGCCTGGGATGAAGGTCTGAACAGAAGAGTTCTGGTGGGGGGAGAAGGACATTGAGCAAACAATTGCACACATGCCTCTGTAACTAGAAACAGTGAGAAAGAGGTCCTAGGATCCTGGCAGTCCTAGAGGGCTGTGGTGCAGGAGGATAAGATGGGCCTGATTAAATCTGCTCTCACAGTCCTTTTTGGTTTCCCTTCTTTTTGTTCAGATTTATGGTGGCTATTTTATTCATTACTTTGCCCCCCCCCAGGCCTCCAGCCTGTGGAAAAGAATGTGGTGTTTGTTATTGATGTGAGTGGCTCCATGTTTGGTATCAAGATGAAGCAGGTATGCGTACCTATGTTTCATTCTTGGTCTTGGCTATAGGAGGCCCAGTAAGCTGAGAATTTTGTAACAATAGTACCTCATGCCTATTGTTACACTTTCCATCAATCTTGTTCTCCTATATCCATGTCTTTTCTAGGCCCCTTATACCTTACATAACAGGAATGATGTAAACATGATCTCACAGTTTTGTAGGAACATTTTAACTTTTGTCTAAGCAGCATGAAACCATGATACCCTTTGCTACCAATTTCCAGTTTTCAATTTGTTCCTAGCTTGTAATTCCTGCCAGGTAGAGTATCTTGTGTTCCTAGATTTGTGAATTAATAAAACCTTAGGTTATAAAGATTATTATTCTTTTAGAAGCCACTTTTAAAAAATTAACGTTTTATAATGCCATAGCCTGGTATTATATAGTAGTATCATTATAAATGTGAAACCATATACTTTTGAGGCCATAAATTTTAGTATGTTATTCCTTCTATCATTCACCCTTGAATCAGGATTCTGGGAATATATACCACAGAGTCTTTGATTTAGTGCCTTGATCTTCTGGAAGCAGCATTTCAAACTGTACCAATATGAGGCTCCAGAATAATAATGTTCAAGTTTCCTTGGACAGTGGTAAGTTTGTACCTAAAAGCTTTCAACCACAGATCCCTTGAGACCTAAGACTTACAAATTTGTGTTTTAGCACTCATTTATCCTGTAGGAGGGGAAACATCCCAACCTAGCGCTCTCACCTTTGGTGTATAGAAGTGATATACCCAACTTCAGAACTTTTCAGCCTTCTTGTGTCCCTTACAGTGCATTGAGCAGGGTCTCAAAATCACTTGTGAAGTTCATAACCAGGATCATTAGCTCACCAAAAGACTGAGACCTAACCAAAAGGATTATAGAATGCTTCCTCTCATTCTGCACTTCAACCCATCAACTCAAGCTTTGCATAATATTTGGAGGGTATAAGTGAAAGCACTGCAAACCTTAGACCTTATATAAGAAAGAAGTTCTTAGGAAAGCTAAGGAGAAGAGGAGCCAAAGCATAGACAATGGAGTACATTTTAGATTCTGACCCTTACAACTACTGTGAAAAACAAGTGTATCTTAACTCTCAGTTGGATAACATAACACCTCACATTAAAGTCTATTTGCTTCACTTCCTTACATTAAAGTCTATTTGCTTCATTTCTTTTTACCCGATTCATCATGTCTACTCTCAACATAAAATAAAAAAAGCATGTTAAAAGGAAAACCTTTCCACAATATGAAGAGATAAGTATAGCATTTGAACTTGTTACAGATGTGTGGAAGAGCAGGAATTTAAAATAAGTATGATTAATATGCCAAAGGCTCTAATGAAAAGATTGGACAACGTGGAAGAATTGATGGTTAATGTAAAAAGCATAAATATGGGAACCCTTAAAATAAAAGAAATTGTAGAAATAAAACCTAGTGTAATAGGAATGAATAATGCCTTTGATGGGCTAATCAAGAGATTGGACATAGGAGAAGAAAGTAGCAGTAAACTTCATAATAAGATATATCAATGGTCAATAAATATATAAAGAAATGTTTAACGTCAACTGAAATTAGGGAAATGCAAATCAAAACTATACTGAGATTTCATCTCATACCATTCAGAATGGCAGTCACTAAGAATAGAAATAATAATAAATGCTGGAAGGGATGTGAAGAAAAAGGAACACTTTTACCCTGTTGGTGGGATTATAAACTAGCACAACCACTGTATAAATCAGTATGGAGGTGCCTCAAAAGACTAGGCATGGAACTGCCACATAACCCAGCTATACCACTCTTTTGATATTTATTCTGAAGAATTAAAGTCATCATACTATAGTGACGCACACTTTATAATAGCTAAACTATGGGATCAGCCTAGGTGTCCATGAATAGATGAATAGGTAAAGAAATTAAGTATAGGGGCTGGGGTTGTGGCTCAGCAATAGTGCTCACCTTGCATGTGAGAGGCCCTGGGTTTGATCCTCAGCACCACATAAACATAAATAAATAAAAAAATAAAGATATTGTGTTCAACTACAACTAAAAAATAAATTAAAAAGAAATTATGTGTATATACACAATCGAATTTTTATTCAGTCAAAAAAGAAAAATGAAATTATGTCATTTGCAGGAAAATAGATGGAACTAGAGACCATTATGTTAAACCAAAAAAGCCCAACTCATAAGGTCAAAGGTCATATGTTTTCTCTCATGTGAAAGCTAGAGCAGAAAAAGGAAAAGAATGTTGGGGTGGGCAAATCTCATGAAAATAAAAGGGAGATCAGTAGAGTAGAAGAAAGTGACCATGGGGAGGCAGGAAAAAGGGAAAGGGAAAATACTGAGGAATGATATTGTCCAAGTTATATTGTTATATTGTATGAATATTGCATGTGTATGTGAATAGGTAACAACAAATCCCACCATAAAGTACAATTATAATACATCAGTAAAAACTATGGGAAAAAGTATCAGTGAGCTTTATGATATATCAATGGAAGTTTCTCAAACTGAAAAGTAAAAAGAGAAAAAAGAAAAAAAGAATGGAAGCCAGGCATGGTGGTGCATGCCTGTAATCCCAGTGGCTCAGGAGGCTAAGGCAGGAAGATAGTGAGTTCAGAGCCAACCTCAGCAACAGTGAGGCACTAAGCAACTCAGTGAGTCCCTATCTCTAAACAAAATACAAAATAGGGCTGGAGATGTGGCTCAGTGGTTGAGTGTCCCTGAGTTCAATTCTTGGTACCACTTCCGCCCCGAAAAAAAAAAAAAAAAAAAAAAAAGAAAAGAAACGAAACGAAACGAGAATGGAAAACTGTGGAATAAAATAAGAATAAAGTATAAGGGCAACAAATAGAAAAGTTTCAAATATACCAAATATCAATACAACCATATATCAATAATAACTTTAAATATTGGTGGTTTCAATATACCAATACAATAGAAACTCTCAGCAGGGTGGATAATTAGACAACAACTTTATGTTGTCTGCAATGATCCCAATTTAATTATAAAGGCAAACAGATATTGAAAGTAAAGAGATAAAGATTACCATGCTAATACAAATGCAAATAAAGTTGAAATAATTGTATTAATTACAGATAAAATAGACTTCAGATCCAGGAAAGTATTTATGAATTATTATTAAGAGAAAGAAAAATCTCAAGAGCACCCAATGAAAGAGAAATATTATCTTTAAGCAACAATAATAAGTCTTATATCTAAACTTTGAAAATTAACTATGGAAAATGGAAGGCAATGGAGTGTACGTTAAGGGAGTTAGAAAAAAAATTACTCAAGTTAATATTCAGCAAAAATGTTCTTTATTTGACATGTTTGGGTAAACAAATACTGAGACAATTTGTTGCCAGCAAACTCAAACTACAAGAAATATGAAAGGATGTTGTTTAGGCTGTAGCAAAATGAATCCAGATGGACGAAGTGGAATGTGGGAAGAATGTAAGTTTCTTGGAAAATATCTATGTGAATAAACATGAGGGAATACTGACTCTTTGATGCAACAATATTATTTGCTATGGAAGTTATAGACTGCAGAAGCAAAAGATATCAAAGTATTAGTGTTGATGGCATAAAATAAATAAATGTACTTAAAATAATTTATATATTTTTTAATTGTTTGGGAAGTGGTAAAACGGCTATGATAGATCCTAAATCAAGTGTAACAGTTTGGATCTGGAATTTTTCTTAAAGGCTCATGTGTTGAAAGCTTGATCCCCAATGCAGCAATATTCAGAGGTAGGGGCTTGGGGAAGTGATTACATCATGAAGACTCTGACCTCATCAGTGGAATAATTCATTGATGGATTAATAATTTAATGGCAATATGGATAAAGAAAGTGAGGCATGTATGCATGCACAATGGAGCTATAGAGATTTCAGCCATAAAGAAGAATGAAATTATGTCATTTGCAGGAAAATGGATGGAACTTGAGAATATTATGTTAAGTGACATAAACCAAACTTAGAAAATTAAGGGTTGAATGTTTTCTCATATGTGGAAGGTAGAGAGGAAAAAGGAAAAGAAAGTTGGAGGGATCTCAAGAAAACTAGTAGAAGAAAAGACAAGGAGAGGGAAGAAGGGAAGGAAAGGAAAGGGAAAATAGTGGGGAGTGATATTGGCCAAATTTTATTGTCATATTGTGTATATACGAATATGTAATAACAAATCTCACCATGATATACAACTATAATGCACCAATAAAAATATGGAAAAGATAATTTGGTGGCTTTATTGGAAGGTGTTGGAAACTGTAGGAGGTGGTGGGGCCTTGTTGAAGCACACTATGTTGTACCCCGGAAGGGTCTAACTTGAACCTGGCCTCCTTTTTACTACCTCTCTGCTTTCTGGCTGACATAAGTTGAGCAGTTTTCCTCTGTCATGTCCTTCTATCATGATGTTCATCTTCACCTATGGCCCAAAGCAATGAAATAAGCCAACCATGGACTGTGAGCTCTGAAACCATGAGACAAAATAAACCTTTCCTCCTCTAAGTTGTTTATGTCAGTTACTTTGGTCAAAATGATAAAAAGATAACACATCAAACATGCATAATGCAATTTTTAGGGCAAACATTATATCAAAAGTACAGTAATACACAATATAAATCTAATACATGAAATAAAATTGAAGAGTAGAATACTAATTAATCTGAAGAGGAATAAAGATACAAAGTTATGTGGGACAGATATAGTAATATATATTAAATAAACCATGCATGTGTTAAACACTAAACATAGGTAGGGCTCACACATCAAAACAATTGATGACCTTAAATTTAAGAACAAAAAAAGGCTAAAAGTAAAAGTCTACTTTGTGTACCTGTATTATTGCCAGCCCAAATAGACTTTGGATCAAGAAGTATTACCAAAGACAAAGGCATGTCTTTGAAATGACATAGGGGTCAATTCAGTTGTAAGACATAACATTTATAATTTTGTATGCAGTCAGGCACGGTGGCACATGCCTGTAATCCCAGAAGTTCAGAAGGCTGCAGGAGGATCATGAGTTCAAAGCTAGCCCCAGCAACTTAGCAAGGTCCTAAGTAACTCATTGAGACCCTGTCTCTAAATAAATTATAAAAAAGGGCTGGGAAATGTTGCTTACTGCTTGAGTGCCTCTGGACTCAATCCCTGGTACTAAAAAAATAAATTAATTTGTATGCACCCATTATTATAGGTATTAAATATTAAGATATTGATAGAAATAAGAGGAGGCCTGAACAATCATAAGTAGATATTTTAACAATTTTCTCAGTAACTGGTGAAACCACTTATTAGCAAATATGTAACTTGATTTGAGATATATATATATATATATATATATATATATATATATATATATATATATATCATTGTCAATGGATCTTTAATTTATTTGCCTATATGTGGTGCTGAGAATCACACCCATTGCCTCACACATGCTTAGGCAAGTGCTCTACCACTGAGCCATAATTCCAGCCCCCAAAAAGCATATTTAACACTTCGATGTAAATGACATTAAGGGAATACCACATGTTGTAGTCAGCTTTTTCACTGCGATGACTTAAAGACCCCACCAGAAAAAATTTAGAGGAGGAAAAGTTTATTTGAAGACTCACAGTTCCAGAGGTCTTAGTCTGGAGAAGGCCAGCTCCATTACTCAGGGATCCAGATGAGGCAGGATACCATGGCAGAAGAGCATGGTGGAGGGAAGCAGTTCACTTCATGGTGATCAAGAAGGAGAGAGAGAGAGAGAGAGAGAGAGAGAGAGAGAGAGAGAGAGAGAGAGAGAGAGAGAGAGAGAGAGATTCCACTTGCTAGATATAAATATATGCCCCAAGGCCACACCCCCAATTCCCACCTCCTCTAGCCACACGCCACCACTTCAGTTACCACTCAGTGAATCCCTATCAGGGGATTAAGTCACCAATTGGGTTAAGACTCTTACAACCCAATCATTTCTCCTCTGAACCTTCTTGCATTGTCTCACATGTGAGCTTGTGGAGGACACTGCACATCTCAACCATAACAACACACCAATTATAGCAGAATGGAATTCTTTTTTAAAGTTTTTTTATTGTACATATTTATACATGTTTTATGGTTATAATATGATGTTTCAATACATATATGCATTGAGTAATGATCAAATCAGGGCAATTTGTATACCCATTGCTTCCAATAATTTATTGTATCTTTGTGGTACAAACCAAATTCTCTTCTACCTACTTGGAAATATACATTATTATTTCTCTTCTAGCCATTTGAAAATATAGAATACATTATTGCTAACTATTCGACTTTCTGCACAATATTCTTACTCCTATTGAGTATAACTTTGTACTTACTGATCAACCTCTCCCCATCTCTAGCCTTTGGTAATCACTATTATACTCTGTACTTTTATGAGATCAACTCTTTTTCAATTCCACACAGGAGTGAAATCATGCAGTATTTGTCTTTCTGTGCAAGACTTTATTCACTTAACATAATGTTCTCTGGGTTTATACATGTTGTCACAAGTGAAGGAATTTCATGGCCAAATAGTACTCCACTGTGTACTACTTTTTAAAATCCATTCATTTGTTGGTAGACACTTAGGTTAAGTTCACATCTTGGCTATTGTAGACAGTGTTACAATGACCATGGAAGTAGAGATCTTTGACATACTGGTTTCCTTTCCTTTGGATATGTAACGGGTAGTGGAATTGTTGAACTACATGGTAGTTCCATTTTTATTTTTTTTTTTTGTGAATCTACATACTGTTTTACGTAATAAGTGTTCCATTTTCTCCATATCCTAAAGAATATTTGTTACCTTTGTTTTTTTGATAAAAGTCATTCTAACAAGTGTGAGGTAATATCTCCTTAAAGTTTTAATTTGAATTTACCTAATTACTGGTAATGTTGAGAATTTTGTCATATATCCATTGGCCATTTATATGCATTCTTTTGAGAAATGTGTGTTCAAGTCTATTGGTTATTACATGTCTTTTGACAATTTGAGTTATCTCTCTGGTCACTATTGAAGTGTTTGAGTGCATTATATATTTTAAATATTAACTCCTTATCAGATGTTTAGTTTATACACACTCCACAGATTGTCTTTTCACTCTTGATTATTTCCATGACTGTACAGAAGATTTGTTGTTTGATGTAATCCTATTTGTCTATTGTGGTTTTGTTTCCTGTCCTTCTGGGACAGGAAATATTTTTTAAAAAACATTACCCAGACCAATGTCATAGAGATTTTCCTCCATGTTTTTTTGTAGGAGGTTTATAGTTTCAGGCCTTACAATTATGTTTTTAATCCATTTTGAGTTAAATTTTATATTTTGTGAGATGAGAGTTTAAAGTTATTCTTGTGAATGTGGAGGTATAGAGTTACTGAAGGAACTATTCTTTTCACATTGTATGTTCTTGGCATCTTTGTCAAAAATCAATTGACCAGAGGTGTATGGGTTTGTTTCTGGCTTCTCTATTCTATTCCGTTGGTCTATGCATCTATGTTTATTCCAGTATCAGGCTGTTTTGATTACTATAGCTTTGTAATATATTTAAAATCAGGCATTATGATGCTTTTAGCTTTGCTGATTTTTTGCTCATGGCTTCTTTGGCTATTCATGATCTTTTGTAGTTCCATATGAATTTTATGATTGTCTTTTCTATTTCTAGGAAAACTGTCACTGAAATTTTGTTAGGTGTTTTGTTTTGGTTCTGGAATTGCCTCCTTTTGAAAGGTTTATCACAAAGTAGTTCAGAAGTAAGGTTTTTGGGAAGTGACTGGATTATAAGAGTCCTAATCTTATTAATGGGTTAATCCATTGATGGATTCATAGTTGAATGGACTATTTGGAGGTGGTTCTATCTGTAGAAGGTGGGAATAAGCATGATGCTGGGGAGTTTATCTTATCCATGGCCCCTTTTGCTCACTCTCTGCTCCTGGCCCCTGTGAGGTGACAAGTTCTGATCCACCATGCCCTCTCTGCCAATTTGCTCTGCCTTACACAGCCCATAATAATGGAGCCAGTGGACCATAGATGGAAACTTCTGAAACCATAAGCCAAAATGAATCTTTTCTCCTCTAAATTGTTATCCTCAGGTGTTCTGTTTCAGTGATGAAAAGTTGACTAACACAGTGGGGATTGCTTTGGATCTCCAGATCCCTTTGGGTGGTATGGACATTTTAACAATATTAATTCTTCCAATCCATGAACATGGAGCATTATTTCTACTTATTTGTGACTTTCAAAATTTTTAATCAATGTTTAATAGTTTTGAGTGTATAGATGTTTAACCTGCTTAATTTCATTCATTTAAAATATTTTATTTTTTAAATGCTATCACAAATGAAATTGTTTACTTGATTTCTTTTTTGGAGACTTTGTTTTTAGTGTATTAAAACATCACTTATTTTTATATGGATTTTATTTTTATTTTTATTTTTTTGGATTTTTTATTTTAATTTTTTTAGTCATACATGACAGCAGAATGTATTTTTTTTTTTTTTTTTTTTTTACCCAGTGCCTCACACATGTTAGGCAAGCGCGATACCGCTGAGCCACAACCCCAGTCCTGTTGTTTGTATTCTTTTTTTTTTTATTTTTTTTTTATTTTTTTTTTATTGGTCGTTCATAACATTACATAGTTCTTAATACATCATATTACATGGTTGATTCACGTGGATTATGAACTCCCGCTTTTACCCCGTATACAAATTGCTGTATCACATCAGTTTCCCTTCCATTGATTGACATATTGCCTTTCTAGTGTCTGATGTATTTTGCTGTCTGTCCTATTCTCTACTATCCCCCCTCCCCTCCCCTCCCCTCCCCTCCTCTTTTCTCTCTCTACCCCTTCTACTGTAAATCATTTCTTCCATTTGTATTATCTTGTCTTGCCGCTCCTTTCCTCTTATATGACATTTTGTATAACCCTGAGGATCGCCTTCCATTTCCATGCAATTTCCCTTCTCACTCCCTTTCCCTCCCACCTCTCATCCCTATTTAATGTAAATCTTCTTCTCAAGCTCTTCGTCCCTACCCTGTCCTTGTTTACTCCCCTTATATCAAAGGAGTCATTTGGTATTTGTTTTTTAAAGATTGACTAGCTTCACTTAGCATAATCTGCTCTAATGCCATCCATTTCCCTCCAAATTCTATGATTTTGTCATTTTTTAATGCAGAGTAATACTCCATAGTATATAAATGCCACATTTTTTTTATCCATTCATCTATTGAAGGGCATCTAGGCTGGTTCCACAGTCTTGCTATCGTGAATTGAGCTGCTATGAACATCGATGTAGCAGTGTCCCTGTAGCATGCTCTTGTTAGGGCTTTAGGGAATAGACCGAGAAGGGGAATAGCTGGGTCAAATGGTGGTTCCAAGCAGAATGTATTTTGACATATAATACATACAGGGAATGTACATACATCAATCATATTGTCTATTCTATTCTGCTGCCCTATATGGATTTTATATCCTGCAACTTTATTGAATTTCTTTAGTCATTCCAATTTTGTGTGTGTGTGTGTGTGTTTTTTTTTTGTGTGTGTGTGTGTTAGGGTGTTCTCAATATAAGATCATGTTGTCTGCAAACAGAGTTAATTTAACTTCTTCCAGTCCAATATGGATGTCTTTTTATTTCTTCTTCTTGCCTAATTGCCCTAGACAGAAAGTCTAGTACTACCTTGAATAAGAGTGGTGATAGTGAGCATCTTTGTCTTTTTTTCTTAGAGGAAAAGCTTTCCACTTTTCACCATTGAGTATGATGTTACCTGTGGTCTTGTCAAATATGTTTTTTATTGTGTTGAGGTACTTTATTGTATACCTAAATAAATACAATTTGAATGATTTATACACCATCATTATAACATTAAAGTGTTCTGAATTAAATTGTGTACTTCCTTAACCAGTGCATTTTGGTTTTTTGTTGCGAACTTGTTTTCTTTGAGCTTGAAGAATTCCCATTAAAATTTCTTTTAAGACAGGTCAAATTGTAATGAACACATTCCCTTTTATTTGTCTGGGAAAGTATTTATCTTTTCTTCATGTCTGAAGGAAACCTTTGCCAGGTACACTATTATTAATTGTTAGTTTTTTAGTTTAAAAATTTGAATATATAATCCCACTCCTCCTGGCTTATAAGGTTTATGAAGGGATATCTGCTGAGAGTCTAACTTTTATTCACTTATACATGATACCCTATTTTCTTCTATTGTTGATTTTTGAATCCTGTCTACACTTTTGATTTTGGAAAGTTTGAGTCTATGAGTATATAGTATAGTCTTGTTTGGACTGAATTTGGGAATATATCCATAGATTTGGGATTGTTTAGCTATTATTTCTTCTTTTTCTAAAAAATCCAAAAACTAGAAAACTAAACAATTACCCCCCAAAAATATATTATCATAAGTGGAAATTAGAACAATGGTTATATCTATGTATAGTTATATTTTTTAAATTATTTAAAAATTTTTATAGGTTCATAATAGTTAAACATAACATTAGGATTTATTTTGACATACTATAAATGCCTAAAGTATAATTTGCTCTAATTGAGTCCTCAGTGCTTACCCTTACCCTCTCCTCCCGCTGTTCCTTTTCCTCTACTGATCTATCTATCTATCTATCTATTTATCTATCTATCTATCTATCTATATATTTAAAATTGGTCTGTGGCTATACATAATGGAGAGATTCACTGTAGTATATTCATATGTGTACACTGGAAAGTTAGGTCAGATTCATTCCACTGCTTTTCACTTAACCTGTCCCTCCTCCCTCCCTCTCAATCCACTTCTTCTACTCCCCTATCTTTCTTTTATTTTGAGGGAATTCCTGCCCCCCCCATTTCTTTTCTCTCTCTACTTTCTGCTTTCTTTCCCCATAATTTTAGATTAACTTCTGCATATCAGAGAAAATATTTGACCTTTTTTCTGAGTCCTGCTTATTTCACTTAGCATTATAGCCTCCAGCTATTATTTTTTTAAATACACTTTCTATTCCTTTCTCTTACTCATTTCTTTTTTTAACTTCCATATTTCAAACATTAATCATGCTATTCCACAAATCCTGTAGGCAATCTTTATTCATTTGTGTTTTTTTCTCTATGACTGAGTAATTTTAAATAATTTATCTTTGAGTTCTGAAATTCTACCACTTGATCAATTCTGCTGGTGGTGGTTTCTCTTTCAGTTTTCATTTCATTCATGGTATTCTAGAATTTTTTTTTGTTTTTTATTTTGACCAGGCAGGACCACAGGTTTATTGGGGAGTCCAGGCACACACACTCAGGTCATTACATGACAAGAGTATGATTACTCGGGAAAAGGAAGGTGCCCTCTGCCCACAGCTGGGCCCAGGCAATGGGATGCAGTCTCCTCTCTCGTGGCCTAGACACAGCTGGGTCACTTCCTCCATGGCAGTTGATGGAGGGGTCTGCTAAGGTGAGCCATAACCTGGCAGGGAGCTAGCAGGCCAAGTTCAGAGAGAGTGGCTAGGGCTGATCCTCACTCGAGAGACTATAGCATCAGTAGCTGTTCAGCACCTTCTTGTGGCTGGTTTCCCAGATTTCACCAGCCAAGAACATCTTGTCTATGATGTGTAAATCTTGTAGAAGTTGAACACCAGATCCAGTTCACAGACATTGAGGAAACACTCATTTGAGACCCCCATGAGGTTGTGAATGGCTTCCAGATAGGCCAGGTCATTGTCATTGATAACCACACATTTGCAGATGTATGAGCCAGCATAGCTATTTCCTCTAGCTTCACATATAGGGATGGTTTGGTACAGGGATTATCTCAATGTCTGCTCCATTTTCATATTTAGTTTTGAGAAAGAATAGAACAGGCACTGACATTTAGAAACTTGCCTGCTACTCACAGAATACCAAATTCAGATAATTTTATTCTGAAACCCTGAAAAAATGAGACAAAGAAAAGTCACTTGATAATTTTATCCAAGCCTAGAAAAAAGCAAGGTTTCTATGCCACTAACAAATTGCCAAACACTTGCCTCTCTTAGCCAAAATGAGTGGCTGCCACTTCTTTACTGATTACAACTTTATCCCTAGTCTCAAGATTTATTAGTATATCCAATAATAGAACTATCCCAACTTTTTGACAGTGTTCAATCTAAAATGAACAATCCTTTCCTTATAGTCTTCTCAAAATCCACCAACCAAAACCCAATCTTATAATAGGACCTTTGTAACACTGTTATTGAGACAACTGCTGTGTCCCCCTGGTGTTTGCTCTCCCTCCCTGCAATAAGTAATATAGCCAACTTATTCTAATATAAATGTGTAACTGGCTGGAGAGCATTGAAAGAATTGGAGATTTACTAAGATTCAGCTGAGACTCTTACTTCCTTGGACTACAACCTTCAACTCAATAACAGTTGTACACATCTAGACCTCTTGTTTCTCTTGGTGCCCAATATGACACCTACCCTTGGCTGGGAGGTTGGTCGAGCTCTGGTAATTTATTGAAGATATATTTATTTTGTTTTTCTTAAAATGAATCCTTCTTTGGGATTTTGGTTTTCTGATTTGATTTGTGGTGTTGTTTGATGAAATTGTATTCTAGCATCCATCACTTGCTTCTTTAATTTATTCTCTAATTGCTTGACTGATGTCTAGAATGCTGTTTTTATACAAGAATAAAAATACTTTTGAGGGGGAAGAGATTGATGGAGACCTAATAATTTCATCTTAAAGCCAGCCTTGGGGCCAAGAAATTCAGATTTCTTGTTTCTCTTTGAGAAAATTTACTGTAGTTAACATTTCAACCTTATAAGGACTTTTCCTTCATTCTTTTTTTGTGTGTGTCCTTGTGATCCACTTTTGTTTTAGTTTCATCTGCCTGGAATCAGGATGCTTGTCTGGCCCGTGATCAGTAATAATTGGTCTTTGGCCAAAATGCAGAGATACAAGGTTACATGAGCACCATTCTTTCAGATGTGGTGCAGTTCTCATAGAGTGTTTTCTATCTAAAACTGTTTTCTCTTCTAGATTGACAGTTATTTATTTATTCTTTTATCACTACAACATGAATTTGGGGCACACCTTCATAACTAGCACAATATAAGTTTGGAATACAGTG
Source organism: Urocitellus parryii (assembly GCF_045843805.1). Taxonomy (NCBI): domain Eukaryota; kingdom Metazoa; phylum Chordata; class Mammalia; order Rodentia; family Sciuridae; genus Urocitellus; species Urocitellus parryii. The sequence goes on along the minus strand of NC_135547.1, from coordinate 86,272,634 downwards.
GCTACTTGGAAAAATTTTGGTATGGACAACAACAAAATGATGATTGTCTCATTCGATGGTCTCCATTTTTTAGTTGGTATGAGGAGGAATCTAAATATAATTTGGACTAAAAATCTGCTACCTTAAAGATTATTTAGCTAAAGCTAATGCAAACTATAAGCAACTTAAGACTTTTTTCCTTGTGGATTCACCACAAACCCATTCCAGTTCTTTCCATTTGTGTATCATGATCCTATTGATTTGCCTTTACCATTGGAATTTTATTAAACTCTAATGGAATCCTAACCCTCAACTCAGACTCCTTTTAAGTAAGTTGCACTATCTTTTCTTCAATATTACTTAATATTGTAAATCCCCCACAGAAGAGAGAATCTGGCTGTGACTGCTATATAGATCTTAAGCATTGGCCATATTCAAGGTCTTCATGCAATTTTTATATACTCGTTTAATTTTACAATAGAAGGAGAAAATTTGGTAAAGAACTCAAACTTATATTGGGTACATAGAATCAAGGCCTTCATCACCTGTACCAAGAAATTCTCCTTTTGATGGAGTCAGGAGATATAAAAACTTGGTTGGAAAAGGTTAATTGAAAAAAGGCAGAAATTGACTTCAAAAATAGGGAAAAGAATTTTACTTAATTATGATAACTTAAACCACCAGAAACAGGCCAGGACCTTTTGGAAACCATACCACAAGTTTTCTCTGCTAAAAACAAAACAAAACAAAAAACACCAGGGGCTGAGGTTGTGGCTCAGTGGCAGAGGGCATGCCCACGTGAGGCACTGGGTTCGATCCTCAGCACCACATAAAAATAAAAGTAAACAAAATAAAGATATTGTGTCCATCTATAACTAAAAAAAGCAGACCTGGATTCAATCTTGCAAACAATAGAAGAATAAATCCGTAAAAGGGGAGAGAGAGAGAATCAGGGTGGGGGGACACTGATCAGAATCCTTTAGACAATTCAGGGTTAGCTCCCAATCCTGACACTTCTAATGCTCTTTCTACTTTTTTTTGTTGTTGTTGATGAATTAAAACTAGAAACTATAGATATGTTAAGTGGACAAAAGAACAGCTGTCAGATTATGCCACTGTATGAAATTCAGCATTTGACTGAATATTTTGAGGTGACTTTAGATACCAAAAAGGAAAATAAACCTCAAGATAAAGCATTTAAATAGATCTTTCTCTCTTTCAAGGGGCAATAAACACTCCCCTTAACAAAGACACTTGCCAATACTATAAACAAAAGGGACAGTGGAAAGATAACCATCTTTATTTTAAGGGGTGGGGGTACTGGGGATTGAATCCAGGAGTGCTTAACCACTGAACCACATCCTTAGCCCCTTTTTAAAAAAATATTTCATTTATGGATAAGATCTTGTGGAGTTGCTTGGGGCCTCACTAAGTTGCTGAGGCTGGCTTTAAACTCATAATCCTCCTATTTTAGCCTCCTGAGTAGCTGAGATTACTGGTGTGCACCACTGCCCATCTTATCATAACTAAAAGACGACTGAATTAATGTTCTTCCCCTTCCTAAGGAATTTTGAAGACTTTCTGAATAGGCATTCCCTTAAATAATAAAGAGAACTAACTTTTATAATAGAAAAATTAAAAAAAAAACTTTTTGATAGATATGGGAACCATTTTTTCTCTTAGATTGTTTACAAAACTTCAGTGGTAGGAATTTTGATCATCCAACTATTTCTGTTGCTCCAAACTGTGACTGTAACTTTTGACCCATCACTAGTCAATATGGATTTCTTTTTCTGTGATACACATCAATAAATTTATTGAAAGAGATCATTTATATGAATGGTTGCCAAATGAAATGTCCCCCATGTGAGCAGTTCCTCAAATTATCTGAACATTCTCCTTTGTATGATCCTTTAATAATGCAATCCTGATTCAAATTTTTTTAGGAGGTTCCCTATTCTGTCCAGGCTAGCAGGTCTACTGAGGTGGGAAGAATTCAATTTCAAAGTAGAAAGTGCCTTCTTTAAATTCTTACCTAAAGTTGTTCAATGACTTTTAAAGCTTAAACTAAGGAAGGATTGAGACCTATTGTGGAACATTTTATAAAGTGGTGACTCTTTCTTGCACTATTTTATGTAATATTCCAATGTTATCTATTTAAAAGACTTATGGATATGGATACTGATTTGTGTAAGAGCTTATGTCCAAAAGTAAGATTGTAACACTTTGTTTCTCAGGAGTCAATCCCTCATCGAAATATTATTTTATTGTCAATATCACATGAAGCCACTCACTTCATTGTGATTAATTTATGTTCAGCCATTTTTAACATCTCATTAGATGCCAAATAGTCCATATTTATTTTCTTATGTAAAATCAATGACATACCTGAACTATTATTCTCCAGGGGTTTACCTAAATAATTTCTTATCGCTTTCAAATTCCTGATTGAGAACTTAAGGATTTGAGATTTACTTGTGATTTTCTTCTAATGATCTTTTTTATGTTCAAATAATGACATTTTAGTATGCTCAAAAAATGGAAAAAGAGCTAAGGTTAATTCTTCATATCTATTAAATCTCTACAATAGTTAACAATGCTGAGATTGCTTCACTAGGATAAACCATTTTCTTTTTTATTAATTTTATTGGAATATAATAATTACACATAATAGTGGGATTCATTATGATATATGCATATGCAGCATAATTTGATCTGTTTCATTTCTTGTACCTCCTTTTTTCTCCACTCCTCTATCCCACTACTCTGCTTGTTTCTTTTATATTTTCTTTTTATTTACAAAGTGTCAGGATGAGTAGTAAAGTGTATTGATTCAATTATATAGAAATATATGTGGAAATATATTTCAATGATTGTATACTTTTCATGTTAAAAGAAGCATGTGCAAGTTTAAGGGCAAAGACTGGCATAAAATTATCTACTAAAAGACTGCATTTTATAATTCTAAATTCACATATTCTTTTCCCATCTTATTCACAAAATATTCACTAGAGGTACTGACTCAGCTACACAGGAATCATTAGTGGTCTACTGATTTTGGTCTTTCATTAGATCTGATAGCTAAAGTTATACAACAAGACCCTCAACTCAGTAACAGAGTGCCCAGCTGAGACTTCTTATCTAAGAGCAATAGTAGCAGTAGCAACAGCAGCAAAATGTGTGGAAGCCTCAGCTGACTTACTGCTAAAGGTGTCCAAAAAATACAGTGGTTTCCTAAACTGTGCAGGCTTCTTTACTGATGGAAAATATGTGATATTTTTTATCTAATTGCTTGACATTCTATTAAATATTACTGCTTTCCCTTAAAATAATACTAACCACTAGTGTAACATAAAAATTCAATTATACCTTTTTATATGAAGGAGAACCTCATGCATGTTTAGTCCATGTTAGAAAGTTATCTGTGCCCTGTAAAGATTTGTTAGTGATTTCATCGGTGAATCCTGACCTAATTTTATTTATGAATGGTTCCTATTTAAAATCACATTGGAAGTTATCAAGCAGATTATTATATCATTCATACACTTAAATTTGTCTTTTGAATAAACGTAACTCCCAGAAATCAAATCAGCTCAATGGCTTAAATTAACTGCACTCACAAAGCCTGCCAACTGGCAAAACCTGGAAGAGAAACTATTTATAGAGATAGTAGATATGTATTTGGGGTAGTCCCACAACTTTGGAATGCTTCACAAAGAGATTTTCTTACCTCAGCAGTAACCCTATAAAATGAATGACCTTTAGATGCTTTTAGAACTTTTTGATACTTTGCTGTTACCCATAAAAATAGATATAATAACAGTGGAAGGTCATTCAAAGCACAAAGATCCAGAATCTTAAGGCATTTCTTTAGCTACCACTATGATGAAAAAGGCAACATTAACCAAAATACTTGCCCCTGAAATTATACAGTGAAGAAAAATCTTAGAGGAATTAGAGGCAAAGGTAAGCTCCTAATTTGGGAAAATTAGGATGTTCATTTAAACAGAGTTTAGCATGCTTCATGGTACTACCTATAATAGTACAGATAAATTAAACCAACATAGGTGAAGTAATTTTAGAGTTATTGCTTAGAATGGTTCCAAAACAAATCATATCCACCAATGACACAAATCTGGTAAAGCTGTAGAGATGAGAGATGAATAGATACTCAAAGCTCTTTGAGTATCTACAAATGAACTTTACACAAATATTTTATTCAGTGGTTGTAAATGTGTTCTGGTTATTCTCTGAGTGGGCTGAAACTTTTATTTGGCCCAAATGGGCAAAAACATTGCTTATTTCTGTTTTTCAACTTGGAGAATTCTCCATTATTTCTCCAATTTTTATTGGTATTGTTGTTAAGTAACTGTAAATTTTACCTTATACTCATAAATTTCAATATCCTTACCATCCACAGTCCCTGGAAAAAGTAAAAACAATTAATGGAATTCTAAAATTGAAATCAACAAAGCTGTCAGAAACCCTTTAACAACCATGGTCAAGTGTATTACCAGTTATCTTTAATCTCTGTTAGATTCATCATCATTGGAACTTGCTTATTATCTTTTATTAATTAATATACTTAGCCATGTGCATTTGGGAATTTTACCACCCAGTCTTAGATTCCGCCCTATTAAAAGCAGATACAATCAGTTACTGCAAGGGATTTATATAAAACCTCTAACTTTATTATGAGATACAAAGGCCTTTCCAAAATAGGGAGGAGCAGACCACACTTGCACGTTAAGAGGAGTAGAGACAGTACTGTGGCCCCATCTACTTACACATGGGGTGGCTTTCCCCACTGGCTTCCATCTAGTGACAACAGCCAGGACCTACAAGACCATCATCCAGGTTCCTGAAGGAAAGGTATTGGTAACCTGCAGGGACATTACAAGATTATAAGGTAGAAACTCTAATACCTCAAATTCACACTGCTAGAGAGAAAGACACACAGACAACATGAGAAAACAAGGGAAGAAAGTGCCTGAAACAAACCAAGCTGATACAATAATAGATTCCATGGACAGCATAGTAGATGAAATGTCAGAGAAGGAGTTCAGAGTGTACATAATTAAAATGATCTGCAAAGCAAAGAATGAATTAAGAGAGCAAATACAGGCAACAATTGACCACTCCAACAAAGAGATATGAGAGGAAATACAGGTAGCAAAAGATTACTTCAAGAAAGAGATAGAGACTTTGAAAAACAAACAGAAATCTTTGAAATGAAGGACATAATAAATCAAATAAAAAATTCATTAGAAAGCATCAACAACAGACCATATCACTTGGAAGACAGAACCTCAGGCAATGAAGACAAAATATATGCTTTTAATAATACAGATGACCACACAGTGAAGATGGTGAGAAACCATGAACAGAACCTCCAAGAACTATGGGACAATGTGAAAAGACCAAATCTAACAATCATCAGGATAGAGGAAGGCACAGAGGTACAAACCAAAGGAATAATATCAGAAAATTTCTCAAACATGAATAATTAATTGAAAAATCAAATACAAGAGGCATACCAGACAGCAAATGTACAAAATTACAACAGATCCACATCAAGTCACATTATAATGAAAATGCCTAGCATACAGAATAAGGATAGAATTTTTTAAAAAAGTTGTAGTTGTAGATGTTCTCTCTCTCTCTCTCTCTCTCTCTCTCTCTCTTTTCCTTCCTTCCTTCCTTCCTTCCTTCCTTCCTTCCTTCCTTCCTTCCTTCCTTCCTTTGTGGTGCTGAAGATCAAACCCAGTACCTCACACATGCCTGGCAGGCTCTCTACCTCTGATCCTTAACAGCAGTCCAAGGGTAGAATTTCGAAAGCCACAAGAGAAAAGTTTCACATTACATATAGGGGGAAAATAACTTGTATCTCAGCAGATTTCTCAACCCAGACCATCAAAGCTAGGAGATCCTGGAACAACACATACCAAGCTCTGAAAAAAATGGACACCAATCAAGAATCTTATATCAAGTAAAATTAAGTTTCAGGTTTGATGATGAAATAAAATCCTTCCATGATAAACAAAAGTTAAAAGAATTTACAACTAGACAGCCAGCACTAGAGAATAATCTTGGCAAAATATTCCATGAGGAGGAAATTAAAAACAACAATGAAAATCAGCAAAAGGAGGAACTACACTAAAGGAAAATCCAATCAAAGGAGAAACCAAGTCAAGTTAAAAACCAAAAACAAACCAAAATGACCAGGAATACAAACCATGTCTCAGTAATAACCCTGAATGTTAATGGCCTAAACTCATCAATTAAAAGACATAAACTGGCAGATTGGATTAAGAAAAAGATACAAAAATATGCTGCCTTCAAGAGACTCATCTCATAGGAAAAGACATCAACAGACTGAAGGTGAAAGGATGTGAAAAAAACATATCATTCACATGGGCCATGTAAATAAGCGGAATGTTCCATTCTAATATCAGGTAAGTTATCAAACCAAAGTTAATCAGAAGAGATAAAAAAGGAGATTTCATACTGCTTAAGAAGACCATACACCAACAAGACATAATAATCATAAATATTTATGCCCCAAACAATGGAGCATCTACATATAACAAACCTAACCCTTCTCAATTTCAAGAAGCAAATAGATCACAACACAATAATACTGGGTGACTTTAACACACCTCTCTCACCACTGGATAGATCTTCTAAACAAAACTAAACAAAGAAACTATAGAACCCAATAATACAATCACTAATTTAGACTTAACAAACATATATAGACAAAGATAGATATTGTGACATTTTCATTACCTAGCTTTTATAATTTAGGTCCTAGATTTAGAGACCTGTTTCAAAGACTGATAGTTTTATTTCTGATAATTGCCTGTACTACAGTCTTAAATGCTGGGCTGCAGTGGTAGACCACATGCCTAGCATGTGTGAGGCATTGGGTTCGATCCTCAGTACCACATTAAAAAATAAATAAATAAACTAAACTAAAGGTATTTAAAAAGTCTTAGCTCGGCACAGTGGCACACACCTGTAATCGCAGCTGCTTAGGAGGCTGAGGCAGGAGGATCACGAATTCAAAGCCAGCTCAGCAATGGCGAGGCGCTAAACAACTCAGTGAGACTCTGTCTCTAAATAAAATACAAAATAGGGCTGGGGATGTGGCTCAGTGGTCCAGTGCCCCCTCAATCCCCAGTATTCCCCTCACAAAAAAGTCTTAAATGCTGCTTTCTAGCCATTGTCATGTCAGACAATCCAACAAATCTTCCCACAACAGAAGGTGCGACTAACCTTGGACCAATTATAGATAATATTCAATGGGTACCCTTCTGATCTTAACTAGACAAATTCAGACAATGTAAAAATCTGGATACTGTGGATTACTGTCTTGTGGCCTGACTTCATCTGTCCACCAAAAGTGGCACTGAGAAAGAAAGAAAGAGTGGACCCTGACATTCAGAAGCTGTACTGGCACTAAAAGCTATTTCATGATATTCTCTTATTATACATAAATAATCTCACATGATACCAAAGTTACTCTAAGGTCATGATAAAATGGAACAAAACTTGTAACAACAGAAATTTATTTCTCACAATTCTGGAGGCTGGGAATTTTAAGATCAAGGTGCTGACAGATTTGGTGTCTGGTGAAGGACTACTTCTGATTTTGCAGATGGCTATCTTCTTGTAGTATCTTTACACAGATAAAAAGGTGAGGGAGTTCTCTGGGGTCTCTTTTGTTTTTAAAAAATTTTTAGATATTGATGGATCTTTATTTTATTCATTTATTTATATGTGGTGCTGATAATCGAACCCAGTGCCTCACACATGCTAGGCAAGCACTCTACCACTGAGCCACCACCCCAGCCCCTGGGATCTCTTTTATAAGGGTGTGAATTCCATTCATGAGGATCCCACCCTTATGACCTAATCACTTTCCAAATGTCCCACCCCTATACTATCACATTTGTGGTTAGGATTTCAATATATAAAATCTAGGGGAACATAAATATTCAGTTCATAACAGACTGTTATTAACAGATACGTATTATAAATTCATGGTTTTCCAGATAGACATATATATAGATACATACATATATACCATACAAAGGATACAAGCAGGGATGAGGTGTGTATGGGTATAGAAGGGCGTGTATTTCCTTGTGCTGTATATTGAGACAGCCTAGGATCGTTTGCATTACAAAGACAATGAGCATACCTAATGATCAGGTATTACTTTCTAAGTACCAGTCTTCTCTAAAAGGAATCATGACTCCTTGAAGAAATGGCTTGGGTAAGACTATGAAATACAAGATCAATATAGAATGTTTTCCTGTACTAGAAAGTAAGAACATGCTCAAATGATGATGAGAATGTCAAAACGACACCAATGGGAGCTGAAAGCATCTCCCAATGGCTATATCTGTGGTAGTTTGAGCATTAAAATAATAATCATAATGATTTATAACACATTGAATAGAATAAAAATCCATGATCTATGCCAATAAAATAAATGAGTAAATAAATAAAAGGAAAGTTCTTCCTTATAGTAAAATGAGAACCAGTAAATTAGAATAATGATAAAATTCAAAAATTAACATTTGATAATCACCATATCATTTATGAATCATCAATGGTTCATTAGTAGGTGAAAATTAGATGAGAAAGATAATATTGATATGAAATCAAATAACTCCACATGATAATTTGTTAGCTACAAAGGTTAGAATTCAAATTTTGGAGTGGAGAAATCTTGGAAATACAAACTTAACAAAGTGATCAAAGTTAACACCATCAACAATAGGGCAAACAGATCCTATGTGCCCACCAAAATTACACACTGATTCCTGCCCCAAATTTATAATCATCTATTTGCATGGAAACTTCAATAGAATGAAAATTATTTGTGCCCCCCCCCCCAAATGAGGCCCTAATCCCCAATGTGGCTGTATTTGGAGATAGAACCTCTAAGGAAGTAATTAAGGTTAAATGAGTTCGTAAGGGGCCCCAGTCCAATAGGATTATTATCCTTACAAGAATAGATACCAGAGAACTCTCTTTCTACAACACATGCATAGAGAAGAGATCATATAAACACTAAGTTTACACTAACAGCTGTCTCAAAAAAAACACTAACAGCTGTCTCAAAAAAAACAAGAGGCTTCAGAATGAAACCTAACAGAACTTTTGAGAAATAAAATTTCTGTTGTTTAAGACACCTAATCTGTGGTATTTTGTTGTGGCAACACTATCAGACTAAGACATATTATTTCAGTTTTTACATTTAGATTCCTGGTGCATTTGGAGTTTATTCTGTGTGGCATGAGGAATTAATTTACTTCTATATCTTTTTTTTCCAAATGTTCAGTTTGCGCATCATTTATGTAAAGATATTATTTTTGCACCATAGATTTGAGATATTATTTTTGTATTATACTAAGTTTCTGCATGACTTGGGTTTGCTTCTGGATGTGCTATTCTATTTGTTTTGTTTTGTTGTCTACTTGTGTGCCTATAACATATGATTTTGATATTAAGGGCTTCATAGTATTTTAAAATATCTTGTAGGATTTGTAGATTATCACACTTCCCTCTCTTTTCCTGTGCCTCATCTGCCTCCTTCTCCTTCTTCATCTTTGTCTTCATCTTTATCTTCTTTTTCTTTTGAGATATATTATTTCTTTGTTGCCCAGGCTGGTCTTGAACTTCTGGCCTCCAGTGGTCCTCCCAATTCAGCCACCAGAGCAGCTATGACTAGAGGTATGTACCATTGTGCCTGGCAAGATTGTACATAATGTAATGTGATATTTCAATACATGTTTATATTGTGTAAATTTTTTGTGTGGTGCTGGGGATTGAACACAGGGCCTCATGCATGCTTGGCAAGTGCTCTAACACTGAACTATACCCCATCCTTGTACCTCTTCTTTTTGTTTTTTCAGTACAAGGGAATGACCCAGGTACCACTTGACCACTGAGTCACATTCCCAGCCTTTTTTATTCTTTATTTTGAGACAGGGTCTTGATAAATTGCTTAGAGCTGCATTAAATTGCTGGGGATGGCCTTAAACTTGTGATCCTTCTGCTTCAGCCTTCTGAGCCACTTGGATTGCATGTGTGTTCCACCATGTCAAGCTCCTTTTCTTTTCTTTTTTTTTAAAAATATTTTTAGTTGTAGATGGACAAAATACCGTTGTTTTATTTAGTTTTATGTGGTGCTGAGGATTGAACCCTGTGCCTCACAAGTGCTAGGCAGGTGATCTAATATTGAGCTACAACCCCAGTCCTCCTTTTCTTTATCAATATTTTCCTAGCTATTTTTTTATATTTAGCTCTCTTTGCAGAATATTCTATCAATTTGTCCAGCTTCATAAAAACTTTTTGGTATTTTTATTAGAATTTCATAAAATATATACAGAAGGTCCTCAACATACATTGGGGTTACAGTCTAACCCCAAACAACACAGCATACTATAGAGTATTAGTTGTTTATCCTTAAAATTACATGGCTGATGAGGAACTGTGGCTTGATGTTGTTGCCCAACATCATGAAAATGTATCCTTTTAAAAAATTTGTTCTAATTAGTTATACATGACAGTAGGATGCATTCTGACACATCATACATGAATGAAGTATATCTTCTCATTCTTCTGGTTGTACATGATGTAGGATCATGTAGTCATATATGTACATAGGGTTTTAATGTCCAATTCATTCTACTATCCTTCCTATCCCCGTACCCCCTCAGCTCCCTTCACTCCCCTCTGCATGATCCAAAGTACCTCTATTCTTTCCTAGTCCTCCCTCTTATTGTGATTTAGCATCTGCATATCAGAGAAAACATGAGAATATATCTTAATGTGTACCTCTAGCCTTGGAAAAGATAAAAATCAAAAGTACATATTTTTACTGAATGCACATCTTTTTTACACTAATCACAAAACAAAAAATCTGAAAGTCCAACCTTCCTAAGTCAGGAACCATCTGTATATTAACTTGAAAGAGGGTGGATTAGCATTTTTATGGTGTTTAGTCATTGTATCCAAGATTAAAGGTTGTTGTTGACTAGTTCAGTTTGACTTTTGTGTCTTTCAGGAGTTTTCTTAGTCTGTTAAGACTGTTGTAGCATAAACTGAGAAGTTTATAAAAAATATAAATTTATTTCTCACAGTTGTGGAGTCTGGGAGGTCAAAGATCAAGGCCCTGGCATATTTGGTACCTGATGAGGGGCTCACTTTCTGATCGTAGATAGTGCCTTTTCACTATGTCTTCATATGATGAAAGAGTAAAGGAAGCTCTCTGGGGTGTCTTCTAAGGACAAATCCCATATATGAAGGCTCCTTTCATAACCTAATCACCTTACCAAAGGCCCTACATTCTAAGAACATCACCTTCAGTGTAGGGATTTTTAACATAAGAAATTTTGGAGGACATAGCAGTCACACCATAGCAGTAGTGTTTTAAAATTTCCCTTGTATAGGTTGAAACAAAATAAATTTTTGAATTCTGCCTTGGGAAGCCAGGATTCATAATTTACCATGTGAATGGGATATTAAAATATTTATACTGCTGCAAGTAATGTTGGTTTATTGAATTTATAAATCTTTATTTTTATTGAAGTTCTCAAGTAAAATGTATGCCAGTCTAATAATGGAACAGTTATTCATCACTTTGAAAGAAAATATGAGTGATTCATAGAAGTTATGCTGCCACAATTAGAAAGTTATTTGAGATTCAAGGCCATTTATTATGTTAACCTTAGAAAGCGTGGTATATTGGAAAGAGACCATTCAGAATTTGGTTGAAATCCTGGGTCTTTATGCATGTTTGACTTTCTGAGAGTTGAATAATTAGTTTAAATTATTTTTATTTCTATAAAGCAGGAAAGCTCCTCAAGGGTCATAATAAAAATAAACAATAATGTCTGCAAAACATTTGGGTATATAACACATAGAGCATTAGTAATTATTGTAATAGCAGATGTTTATTGAGTACTTCCAATGAACTAGGTACTGTGCAAATGCTTTATGCAGATGTTCTCATTTAATTTCCTACAAATACCATCTTAAAGAAAACAGCTGTTACCTTTACCATGTTACATATGAGGAGACTGATACTTAAAGAATGGAAACAATTTTCTCAAAGTCACACACAGCTGCAGGGATCTGATTCTTCCAGGCTCTGAACCAAGTAGCCTACATTCTTTACTTTAAATAAATTTAAATAAATAAAATTGACAGATAACAAAATTTGCATATTGAAAGTGTACAGTTGGGCATGCAATAGGGTGTGGTACAGTCCTAATAAACTATCTTCCTTATCAAGATAAGGAACCATCAGGTTTAGAAATTTCCCCTATCCTTCTTATAATCCTTCCTTTCAGCCTTTTCCATATCTACTCCCTTCTTCTTCTAAGCAGCCTTTGGTATGTTTTCTATAAGTTTAAATTTCATTTCTTAGAGCTTTATATAGATGTAATATGTTATTTCAGTGCAGTGTGTAGTCTTGAGTTGTTTGGATTTTTAAATTCAGTGAAATTATTTTGAGGCTAGTTCATGTTTTTGTGTGTGCCGATAACTCATTCCTTTATATTGCTAAGTAGTGTTCCATTTTGTGGTTATTTATTTGTTTATTCATTTATGTGTTGGGTTATATTCAGGTTTTATTTATTACAAACAAATTTGCCATTATCCTTTGTTTATAAGTCTTTGTACGAATACATGTTTTTATCCATCTTTCATACATCTTGGATACCATTATCCTATGGTAGATGTACATTTACCTTTTAAATGAACTGCAAAGCTGTTTTTCAGTTATTGTGTCAGTCATGCTTCTACAGAGATACAGAGATGGTACCATAAGAATATTAAGACATTTTTCACAAATATTGGCATGGTAAATCCAAAACCTTTAGGGCAGGCACTCAGGAAAGGCAACCTGGAACTCAGGCACAAGTTAAAGTTTCCTCTTCAGAGAAGTCTTAGTTCTGTTCTTAAGACCTTTTAAGGGATTGAATCAGACTCATACATATTATCTAGAATAGTCTTCTTAAACTGATTGCACATTTTGTTGTCTATAAATTACATTCATAGGAAGAGACCCAATATGGCAGGATAGAGGGAGGCTGCATTCTGTGTTGCTCCATGACCTGGGATTCAAGTAGTGGGAATGTTTCTCTGCGAGTGATTAGAGGACCCCCAACAGTTGCTTCCGTACAGGAATTATGGCTGCCATGCCCACACGGTCTCCAGGCCTCAGCATCAGGGAAGGACTCCTGGCCACTCACCCACGCTGGACCTCCGGGTGCCTGAGTAGGACCACAGGCATCAGCACCCACACAGAACTCCTGCCCACCCTACCAGCACAGGAATCCTGCCTGCTGCTCTCATGCAGGATACCTGCTCATGCAAAGAACTCCAGCCTCCACTCCCATGTTGACCCCCATCTACCAACGTGGGACTCCCTTGGTTGCCTCCATCTTGGGGCATTGCAAACACTGCCATACTCCCCTACATGCAGTAGCCTGCACCTGGGGACACAACACAGGGTCTGGAGACAGCTGACAGCCACAACACTGTATGCCACCAAGCTGCATCTCAGAACACACCACCCACAACTGCCCCGCCCCACCTGACCCCATACCCCATTGCTGAAAGCAGCCACCTCCATCTTGGGACACCTTTGTTGCCATCTTCAGTTGGGCAACCCTCAGCTTGGAACACCTACTGGGGCTTAGAAGCAATATCAAAGTACCTTTAGTCCCCAACTGCCCCCTCTCCCTGGCAGCCACTAACCCAGCACAGTGCTTGCGGCTACACAGCTGGTCCATAGCTCGCAAAACCTGGTCCTGAACTGCCCAGTACAAAACAGCTCTCCACCACATGTGCACAGCCCCCAGAGTGCAGCCCACAAGACCTCCAGAGAGAAAGGTCCATGATTGGGAAATAGAAAGGGAGGGGGCGAGTGAGACACAGTTTAGAGACTAAATTAGAGACCAGGAATTGTGAGGTCTAACAGTCAATATAAGGAGATAAGACCAGATACCCACATCACATGAGCAGGCCCCAAAGGAGATCCTTTGGGTGCAGACTCCCATTGGGGACTGGCAAATGCTATACCCCACATCCAGGAGCTCTGCACCCAAGACCAACCCTACCACCCTACTTACCTTCACCATCCTGAGGGTGGAGACACCAGCAAACAGACAACCCCACTTATTGGATGAGAAGGGAAGTGGGAAAATACTGGACTCCAACAAAAACAATCCTTGTATATCTGTCAAGATTTTTTTTTCCTGTCTCTCCCTCTTTTTCCACCCTCACATCCCCAACATTTGTGAAATTAAGTACTTTTCTGAATTAGGCTACTGAGGACTGGGATGTCTAAATAGTACAGTACAGTTGTGTTGTATATTCTTTTATCTCCTATTTTTACATTTTTATTTTTCTTAATATGTATGTTTGATTTTTGTACTCTATTGTCTTCCCACTTACTCGTCTTTCCCAAATCACTTTCTCTCTCTTCTCCTGCTATTAACCAATGTCTTCAGATTCCTCTTTCACACTTTCTAAGATCTAATAACTATATCCTCACCTCTTACTCCCTCAAAATGTCATCCTACACCTCACCCCCAGTTCTTTGTCCACCATCAAAAACTGTAGACCATTTTGCAAACATACTGTTTATATTGTAGATAATAATTGAACTCTCCATTTCTGTATACTGTGACAAAACCATCAACGTCTTAATAGCAGCTATTTGGTTTAATGCTGTATATTGTTTGTATTGGGATCTGTTAATATTGTTCTCCCTCTTAAAGGAGAGGAATTGGAACCCTGCAGGGACACTATAAGCCTATAGGGTAAAAACTGTAATGCCTCGGATCTGCAGTGCTAGAAGAGAAGACAAGCGAACAACATGAAAAAACAAGAGAAGAAAGTGCCCCAAACAAATCAAAATACTACATTATTAGAAGAAATGACAGAGAAAGAGTTCAGGATGTACATAATTAAAATGTTCTATGAAGTAAAGGATGATATAAGAGAGCAAATACAGAAGCAAAAGATCATTTCAATAAAGAACTACATAAGCAATACAGGAAACAAAAGGTTACTTCAGTAAGGAGAAAGAGGTTCTGGAAAAAAAACAGAAATCCTTGAAATGAAAGAAACAATAAACCAAATTAAAAACTCAATAGAAAACATCACCAACAGATTAGATCACTTGGAAGATAGGACCTCAGACAATTAAGACCAAATATGTAATCTTTAAAAGAACATTGTCCAAACAGTGAAAATGGTAAGAAACCATGAGCAGAACATTCAGGAATTATGGGACAACATAAAAAGACCAAATCTAAAAATTATTGGGATAGAGGAAGGAACAGAAATACAAACCAAAAGAATAAGCAATCTATTCAATGAAATAATATCAGAAAATTTTCCAAACATGAAGAATGAATTGGAAAATGAAGTACAAGAAGCTTACAGGACAACATATGTACAAAATCACAACAGATCCACACCAAGGCATATTATAATGAAAATACCCAACATACAGAATAAGGAGAGAATTTTAAAAGCCACAAGAGAAAGGAATCAGATTACATATAGGGGGAAATCAATTAGGATATCTGCAGATTTTTCAACCCAGATCCTGAAAGCTAGAAGATCCTGGAACAACATATATCAAGCTCTGAAAGAAAATGGATGTCAACTGAGAATTTTGTATCCAGCTAAATTAAGGTTTAGATTTGATGACAAAATAAAAACCTTCCATGACAAACAAAAGTTTAAAGAATTTACAACTAGAAAGCCAGCACTACAGAACATCCTCCACAAAATATTCCATGAGGAGAAAATGAAAAACAACAATGAAAGTAAGCAAAGGGAGGTATTACACTAAAGGAAAAACCAATCAAAGGAGAAATCAAATCAAGTTAAATACCAAAAAACAAACAAAAATGACTGGGAAAACAAATCATGTCTCAATAATAACCCTGAATGTCAATGGCCTAAACTCACCATCAAAAGACATAAACTGGCAGGTTGGATTAAAAAATAAAGACCCAACAATATGCTACTTTCAAGAGACTCATCTCATAGGAAAAGACATCCACAGGCTGAAGGTGAAAGATTGGGCAAAAACATACACTCACATGGATTGCAGAAATAAGCAGGGGTTTCCATTCTCATAGCAAATAAAGTAGACTTCAAGCTAAAGTTAATCAAAAGGGATAAAGAAGGACATTTCAGGGCTGGGGTTGTGGCTCAGCAGTACAGCGCCCGCCTAGCACAGATAAGGCCCTGGGTTTGATCCTCAGCACTACATAAAAATAAATAAATTAATTTAAGTTATTGTGTCCAACTACAACTAAAAAATAAGTATTAAAAAAAGAAGGACAGTTCATACTGCTTAAGGGAACCATAATCAACAAGACATAACAATTATAAATATATATGCCCCAAACAATGGAGTATCAATGTCATCAAACAAACTCTTCTCAGTCCAAGAGTGAAATAGACCACAACACAATAATTCTGTGTGACTTTAGCATGTCTCTTTCACCACTGGATAGATCTTTAAAAAAAGGCACTAAACAAAGAAACTATAGAACTCAATAATACAACCAATAATTTAGACTTAACAGACATATATAGAATATTTCATACATCAAGGAGTGAATGAATACACTTTCTTCTCAACAGCACATGGATCCTTCTCTAAAAATAGACCATATATTATGCCACAAAGAAACTCTTAGCAAATACAAAAAAGTAGAGATACTACTCTGCATTATGTCAGATCATAATGGAATGAAATTAGAAATCAATGATAAAATAAAAAAATAGAAGTTATTCCAACACCTGGAGACTAAATAATATGCTGTTGAATGAACAATGGGTTGCAAAAGACATCAAGGAAGAGATTAAAAAATTCTTAGGTTAATGAGAACACAGATACAACATATGAAAATCTCCGGGACACTATGAAGGCAGTACTAAGAGGAAAGTTCATTGCATGGAATTCATTTCTTAAAAGAAGAAAATGTCAACAAATAAAGGACCTAACATTACATCTCAAAGCCCTTGAAAAAGAAGAACAAATCAACACCAAAAGCATTAGAAGACAAGAAGTAATTAAAATCAGAGCTGAAATCAATGAAATTGAAACAAAAAAAATAATTGAAAAAATTGACAAAACAAAAAGTTGGTTCTCTGAAAAAAATAAATAAAATTGATAAATGATTAGCCATGCTAATGAAGAGGAGAGAGAAAACTCAAATTACTAACATTTGGATGAAAAAGGAAATATCACGATGGACACTACAGAAATACAGAAGATAATTAGAAATTATTTTGAAAATGTATACTCCAATAAAATAGAAAGTATCAAAGGCATCAACAAATTTCTAGAGTCATATGATTTGCCCAAACTGAATCAGGATGATATATACAATTTAAACAGATCAATTTCAAGCAATGAAATAGAAGACACCACCAGAAGCCTACCAACCAAGAAAAACTCAGAACCAGATGGATACACAGCTGAGTTCTACAAGACCTTCAAAGAAGAACTAATACCAATACTCTCAAATTATTTCATGAAATAGAAAAAGAAAGAACACTTCCAAACTCATTCTATGAGGTTAATATCATCTTGATTCCAAAACCAAAGACACATAAAAAAATAAAACTTCAGACCAATATTTCTAATGAACATAGATGCAAAAATTCTCAATAAAATTTTGGCAAACTGAATACAAAAACATATAAAAAAAGGTAGTGCACCAATATTAAGTGGGATTCATCTCAATGTAAGGTTGGTTCAACATACGGAAATCAATAATTGTTATTCATCACATCCATAGACTTAATAATAAGAATCATATAATCATCTTAATAGATGCAGAAAAAGCACTTGACAAAATATAGCACCCCTGATGTTCAAAACACTAGAAAAACTAGGGATAACAGGAACATATCTCAACAATGTAAAAGCTATCTATGCTAAGCCCCAGGCCAACATCATTCTAAATGGAGAACAATTGAAAACATTTGTCCTAAAAACTGGAACAAGATAGGGATGCCCTCTTTCACCACTTCTATTCACCATAGTCCTGGAAACTCTAGCCAGAACAATTAGACAAACGAAAGAAATTAAAGGGTTACAGATAGGAAAAGAAGAACTCAAACTATCAGTATTTGCCAACAATAGGATTCTATACCTAGAAGATCCAAAAAATTCCACCAGAAAACTTCTAGAACTAATAAATGAATTCAGCAAAGTAGCAGGATATAAAATCAACACCTGTAAATCAAAGGTATTTCTGTACATCAGCGAAAAATCCTCTGAAAGACAAACTAGGAAAACTACCCCATTTACAATAGCCTAAAAAAAAAAAACTTGGGAATCAACTTAATGAAAGAGGTGAAAGACCTCTACAATGAAAATTACAGAATGCAAAAGAAAGAAATTAAAGAAGACCTTAAAAACGGAAATATCTCCCTTGTTCTTGAATAGGCAGAATTAATATTGTCAAAATGACCACATACCAAAAGCACTATACAGATTTAATGCAATTCCAATCAATATCCCAATGACATTCCTCATAGAAATAGAAAAAGCAGTCATAAAATTGATCTGGAAAAATAAGAGACCCAGAATAGCTAAAGCAATACTTAGCAAGAGAGTGAAGTAGGTGGCATCACCATACCAAACCTTAAACTATACTACAAAGCTATAGTAACAAAATGGCATTGTATTGGCACCAAAAGAGACAAACCCACAAAATTATAATTATTTTATATTAGACAAAAATGCCAAAACATATATTGAATAAAAGGTATCCACTTCAACAAATGGTGCTGGGAAAACTGGAAATCCATATGCAGCAAAATGAAATTAAGCCCCTATTTCTCACCATGCACAAAACTCAACTCAAAGTGGATCAAGGACCTAGGAATTAAAACAGAGATCCTGTGCCTAATAGAAGAAAAAGTAGGCCCAAATCTTCATCATGTTGGATTAGGCCCCAACTTCCTTAATAAGACTCCTATAATGTAAGAAATAAAATCAAGAATCAATAAATGGGATGGATTCAAACTAAAAAGCTTCTACTCATCGAAAGAAACAATCAGTGATGTGAATAGAGAGCTTAGAGAATGGGAACCAATTTTCAGCACACACACATAGGATACAGCACTAATCTCTAAGATATAGAAAAAAACTAAAAATTCTTGACACCAATAAATAAATAAGCCAAATAACTCAAACAATAAATGGGCCAAGGAGATGAACAAACATTTCTCTGAGAATGACATACAATTAATCAACAAACACATGACAAAAATGTTCAATATCTCTAGCAATTAGAGAAATGCAAATCAAAACTACTGTAAGATTTCATTTCATTCCAGTCAGATGGCAGCTATTAAGAACACAAACAACAGAGCTGGGGTTGTGCCTCAGTGGTAGAGTGCTTGCCTAGCATGCACGAGGCACTGGGTTTGATCCTCAGCACCATATAAATATAAAATAAAGATACCATGTCCACTTAAAACTAAAAAATAAATATTTAAGAATAAAAAGGAATACAAACAACAATAAGTGTTGGTGAGGATGTGGGGAAAATGGCACACTCATACATTGTTGGTGGGACTGAAAATTTGTGCAGCCAATATGGAAAGCAGTATGGAGTTTCCTTGGAAAACTTGGAATGGAACCACCATTTGACTCAGCTATTCCACTCCTCAGTTTATACCCAAGGACTTAAAAACAGCATACTACATGAATGCAGCTACATCAATGTTTTAGCAGCACAATTCACAATAGCTAAATTGTGGAACCAATCCAGATGCCCTTCAGTAGATGAGTGGATAGAGAAACTTTGGTATATATACATAATGGGATATTACTCAGCAGTAAAAGAGAATAAAATCATGGCATTTGCAGGTAAATGGATAGATTTTGAGAATAACATACTAAGCAAAATAAGCCAATTCCAAAAACCCAAAGGCCAAATTGTTTTCTCTAATATGTGAGTGCTGATCAATAATGGATGTGGGAGGGGAAGCATGGGAGGAATGGAGGAACTTTAGATAGGGCAAAGGGGAGGGAGAGAGCATGAGGGTAGGAAAGATGGTGGCATGAGATGGACACAATTACCCTAAGTACATGTATGAAGACATGAATGGTGTGACTCCACTTTGTGCTATTTGATTTGTAACTCTCCGTTTTACCCACCTACCAAACCCTTGGCAACCACCATTCCACTTTTCAATTCTATGAATTTGGCTGTTTCAGATATAATTTATGAGTGGAACCATGCAGTATATGTCATTCTCTGACTGGTTTATTTCACTTAACATAAGGTCCTCAAGGATCACCCATGTTGTTAAATATTGCAGAATTTTCTTCTTTTTAAAGGTTTCAGTAGTATTCCATATTTTCTTTTTAAAGTTTTTTATTTGTTCTTTTCAGATATACATGACAGTATTTTGACATGTCATAGATACATGGAGTATAACTTATTCTAATTAGAACATTCTTGTTGTGAATGATGTTTCACTTGTCATGTATTCGTATCTGAACATAGGAAAGTTATGTCTGATTCATTCCACTGTCCTTCTTATTCCCATGCCCCCTCACTTCCCTTCATTCTCTGTTGCATATTTTTTAATTTATCTGTTGATGGATATTTAAATTGTTTCCACATCTTGGTTAATAGTGTTGCTATTAACAAAGGAGTGCTAATATCTTCGAGACCCTGATATTAATTCTTTTGGATATATACCTAGAAATAAAACTGCTGAATCATACAGACGTTTTACTTTAAAATGTTTGAGAAACTTCCATATTCTTTTCCATGGTGAATGCATTATATTACATTCCTGCCAACAGTGTAGTGTACAACTATGATTCTAATATCTGCACATTCTCATCAATACTTGTCTTTTATTTTTTGATAATGGTCATCCTAACAAGTGTGAGGTTATTCTTTTAATTTGTATTTCCCTGATAGTAATTTTGAGCGTTTTCTCATGTATCTGTTGGCTCTTTCTATGTGTTCATTGGAGAAATGTCTCTTCAATTACTTAGCCCAATTAAAAAATTATAAATTATTTTCTTCATTTTGTTCCTGAATTGTAGGAGTTCCTTATTATATTGGGGAAATTAATTGATTATAAGATTTATATTTTGTAAATATTTTATTCCATTCCATAGGATTCCTTTTACTCTGTTGTCTGATTCCTTTGCTTTGTAGAACCTTTTCAGTTTGATGAAGTTTCACTTGTCTATTTTTGCTTTTGTTACCTCTGCCTTTTGTGTCATATCCATTAAATTACTGTCAAGGCCAATGTCATGATGATTTCCTCTATATTTTCTTTTGGAAATTTCAGAGTTTCTGGTATTATTTTTTAAATCTTTAATGTATTTTCAATTTTTTTGTAGTTGTAAATGGACAACATAGCTTTATTTGTTTATTTTTATGGGGTGCTGAGGATCAAACCCAGAGCCTTGCACATGCTAGACAAGTCTTCTGCCACTGAGCTACAGCCACAACCCTCAGTTGATTTTTGTATAAAATGGGAGTCAACATTCTAATTTTGTTCTGTATTTATATACACTTTTCTCGACACTATTTACTGAAGACAGTTTCCTTTGCCCATTGTGTGTTCTGGGCAACTTTGATGAAAAATCAATTGGCTGTAACTACTTGGACTTATTTAAAGGCTCTCTTTTCCTCATTGCTCTATGTATGTGTTTTTAGCTTAACACCAGTCTGCTTGGATTATTGTTTCTTTGTAATAGATTTTGGAAATTTGATTATAATTTACTTAAGTGTAGCTTCATCACCTTTCTTGTGCTTGGGGTCTGTGAGATTCTTGAGTCTGTGAATTTATGTTTTCATTATGTTTAGAAAATTTTGGAGTACCACTCCTTCAAATATTTCCCATATCCTCCCCTCCCTTCTGTCCTTCAGGGACTTATATCACTTGTATATTAGAGACTTAATTGATGTCTTTGTTTATTCTTGGGAAAAAAATACTTTTTATCTTTGTGTTTCATTTTATCTTAAGTTCAATGATACTCTCTGCAATGTTTAATATACCACAAATACCATTTAATATTTTCCATGTCATATAAAATTTTATTTTGCATATCTTATATACTGTCAATGTCTCTGATTTGAGCATATAGAAGACAGTTGGGTAACCTGTTTTAATGTCCTTGTCTGTTAATCGTAACATTTTTGTCAATTCTGAGTCAGTTTTTATCAACCAATGTTTCTCCTCATAAATCTATCATATATTCCTCTTTTGTATGCCTGATAATTTTTAATAGATCTGAGACTTTGTGAAATTACTTTGTTTGGTGCTTTTTTTTATTATTATGAATATCTTTCACGTTTGTTCTGGGACAAATTAGGTTAATAGGGAACTGTTTAATTTTTGGAGTATTGCTTTTATGTTTTGCTAGGCAGGAATAGAGCAGTTCTCAATCAATCTGGGGCTAATTAGTCCCTTATACTGAGTCAAGTCCCTTCTGTGTTCTCTAACCAGTGTCCCATGGGTCATGAGATTTTCTAGTCTGGCTATGGGAACAGACACTCTTTTCCACTCTGAGTAAACATCAAGGATTCTTTCCTCTAATCCTTTGAGGTAGTTTTCTGACATGCATGCACTAATTGGTACTCAACTGAATACTTGAGAAGAACCCACTGAAGATCTCTGGAGTTCTTACTCTATTCATCAATATTGTCTCTTTTCTCTACCACATTAACTCAATCTTCTTTGGTCTCTTTAACTGTCAACTCCATCTTCTGAACTTCAGTGGTCCTGAGGGCTCCACCTGAATTCTACCTCCCTGTCTCTCAAGACAAATGATAGGCTTAAGCAGTTGTAGAGCTTATATCATTTGTTTATCATTTTTCTAGGATCCTTCTCCTTTGCTCCCTGATATCTGGTATCTTCAAATCAGCTGTTCCATGAATTTTGACCTTTTGGGGGATTCTTGTTGGTGACAAGGTAAATCTAATTCTTAGTTCTCCATAATTCCCAGAAGCAATACCACGAACAAATATTCTTAAGCCCTAAGTTATAAATGGCAACTCCCTCTGACCCCTTCTTCTTAAAAGTTTAAAGCAGAGGGTAGAACCAATCCTGGAGGGATAAAACAACAAAGACTTCTGTAAAGAAGGAAGCCCAGGGAATGTATGTGAGCAGGTGCCATAGATGTATAGTGGCTCAGTTTGCCCCTAAGCTTCCTGACAGCTGTAGCAGGAAGGAGGGGGAGCAGAATTCCCAGGCCTCCATTTTGTGGAAAAAGGGAGGCACACAGACCTTTCTAAATGGACACTTGTCTTGGACTAAAATTCCAGAGGAGTTGATCTTGTGGCCAGCTCAGCAAACATCCGGGACCAGAAAGTCATCAGTGATTTCATGAGTCGCTAAAAGGCTTATTCACACACGTGATGCTGGGAGTCAGAGGCACTGGGGAAGAAAGCACATGCAATTCTATGCCACAGGAGAACCTGGCTAGACTGCCATTTCCCACAGAGGGAAGGGGATGGGAGGAGACCCAGGCCCTGTGGATGTGTCTGTCTCTGCTCTAACATGCACCACAGTGCCTCTCTGGAGGGGAACCCGGGCTTCTGGGTGAGCTGAGCAGTGACACTCCTCCAGGCTGGCCCAGTGAGGATGGGAAGCATGGCAGGGTGAGGTTGTGAGTGAGGGACAGACTGCCAGTGCTGGGAGCTGAGGACGTGGCTAGGTCTGTCAGGCTGGGTGTGATGCAGGAGGTGAATCAGGAGCTGGCTGCAGGTTTGGGAGAGAGAGTGACATGGGGGCAGGTGGAAGGGTGTTACAGGCAGGAGGAATAGTGGGTGGTAATAAGTTTAGACTTCTCACTCTTTCCAGACATTGCTCCTCTTTTTCCTATACTTTTCCTTTTCTCACCTATATACATCATATAAAAATACATATTTTAAAATTTATTTTTAGGTACACATGGCAGTAGAGTGTATTTTCACAAATTAAGAATTTACATATTAATGAGATACCATGTAATGTTTCAATAAATATAAACATTGTGTAATATTTAATCAGGTTGAACATATCTATCTTCTCAAACAAATACCATTTTATTATGGTCCTTTCTTCTAGCTTTTTTGGAATGTACAATGTGTTATTATTATCTGGTCACTCAACTGTGTACTAGCACACCATAATTTATTGCTCCTATCTAACTGTAACTTAGTATTTATTGTTCAAATTTTCTTCAACTTTCCCTTTCTCCATCTGCATTTCTGCTGAGTCCTCTATTCTTCCTTACCCAGCCTTCTCTACCCATATAGTTGAGATTAACTTGCTCCCATCCACCAGGATTGAGAGGGGAAAGACTCTATTCATATCATCTGCCACTCATCATTGCAAGGCCAATCTGCCTTCACCAGTTAAGGCATCATGGAAAACCTTATGTTTCAATACTATGTTCATGAAGTGCACCATTGGAGATGTGCCAGTGAGGGGTCCAAAGTAGTAGAAAGAGCAGGGACTTTCAGATTGACACTTTTTTTAATTCCCTAGTTGTGTAAGTGAAGCTAAACTTCCTAATCTCCTAAGGCCTATAGAGAGTCTAATCTTAAATGATTGGAACACATAACATAGAAAGCAGATATAACTGTATTAGTATTAGATAAAGTGAAAATTAAGTTTAACTTCATTAAGTAGGATAAAGAGAGTCATCAATAATAATACAACATAAGGGATTATAATAACATATAAACTAAATACCTACAACCAGAACTATTAAAATGGGAAATAGAAATACACATTTAATTTTTTTAGTTGTTGATGGACCTTTATTTTATGTTTTTATTTTTATGTGGTGCTGAGGATCAAACCCAGTGCCTCACACATTCTAGGCAAGCACTCTAACACTGAATAACAACCCCAGCCATAGAAATACATATTTTTAGTAGACACTTTAATTCTCTTATTTCAAAGTGGAACATACCTATTAGGCAAAAAATACAAAGTAGTTGAATTAACATTTACAAATTGAATATAAATATGTAAATAATTATTTTAAAAGTTTTTTTATAGTTGTCAATGGATCTTTATTTTTACTTATTTGTATGCGGTGCCAAAAATCAAACCCAGTGCCTCACACATGCTAGGCGAGCACTCTGCCACTGAGCCACAACCCCAGCCTTATCTTTTAAATAAGTGATGTTGATTTTTCTTCATAGATCCATAAAACAGTATCAAACAATTCCTGAGCTTTCATAAAGTGTTTGCCCTTTGCTTTTGTAATTTGGACACAGATTAGTCATCATTAAGAGGGCAGATATGTAAACAAATAATAGTAATAAATTGGTCTAGGTGACCAATTTATTGTACCAATTTATTGGAACACAAGGAAAAGAGAAATTAGTTCCATTTGTGCTGAGGTTGGGAAACCAGAAATGAGGAGACAAAAAAAGTCTCATAGAAAAACATATATTTGGGTGAAATAAAACATAAATAGGATCTCTCTTTAATTAGAATGGCAAGGTTCAGAGAAGGATAGTTTTAGTCAGAAGGGATAGTATATGTAGAAATATACAGCATAAAGAGGAGCGTGAAACAGCATGGCATGTAGGGAGAAACATATTATCTACCCCAAACTAAAGGGATTCTCCACTTTAGAGTATACTGCCACCAGGTGGCAGGAAGGGTCTTATTCTTGTGTTCTGAGGTGTAGACATAATCAGTTAACTTAGAAATGTGTTAGCTTTTCCTTTTAGAATCATTTCTAAACTTAATTATATCAATAGTAAAAAAAATCAAAACTGTCAACTTAAGGGTGTAAGAAATGTTTCTTTCCTTTTTCCTATAACACTGATCTTTTCTTTTTTACCATCATAATTGCACTGGATGGTGGAAATTTAATTTCAGCTATTTAGTTACCTACTTTCCCTTGGCCCTCTACTTTCCCCAAGAATTATATTTAAAATCTGGAGAGAGAATGAAGAGTTGGTCATCTAACACTCTGTGCTCTTTATATATCCATGCTCATATCACTGAGCTATGTTCTCCTTGTGTGGCCATTGGTCATTTGTCTATGCTTGTCACTGATATACCTTCCTTGTTCTGATAATAGAACCCTTTTGGTTTTCTTATTTAGAAAATGTTTGTTTCTGCATTGCTCTGCACTGCAGGAAATTATGAGTAGGTCTATTTGACTATATACTATTTCTTCATTCTCACAAAATATAATGCACCAGGGGATTCTGGGACACTGCCAGATACATGTTCTTTACCATAAAGAGGGAAAATAATATTTCTTTCTCATTTCTGATATCCAAACTAATCTGTGAATTTTATCATCTCATCCTAGATTTTAGCAGGCTACATATTCTCTCTTTGGAGTCCTCTGTGGCATCTAACTTTCTTTTGTTTGTGTTTGAGACTTTTCCACTCTTCTTATATTGGGGAAATTTAATCTAAAAGAAAAACTGACTCACTGTTCATTTAATAGTTCTGAAAAATTTTGCCTTATGTATGGCCAGGTCAAGGCTTTTCAAAGTCAAGAGCCAAGAATTGACTGCTATTTTTTTTTTTTTACTTCATCTGACTTTCTGACCCACATATAGTACAGACAGAATACCTTCTAAATACGGATATATCTAAATAGAGCTATGTAGTTGAGTGGAACAAAAAGGAATGCTGAAGAGAGCTAGGTATTTGGAATGACTGCTGGTGGAACTGTGAGCGGTCGCTGAGCAGAGACTTGTTTATGAGTTCTAGGGCATAAGTGTGGGGCCCCAGGAAAGACTGGGACCATAGATGGGAGCTGGGGTCATTCTAGGCAGATAAGTGATTTTACCACCAGAAGCTCTTGTCACATGTCTAGGCAAAAGATTCGAGAGGAATAGCTGAGGAATTGGTATAAACCTGGGCTGGCATTATTTTTGTGTTTTTTTTTTTTTTTTTTTTTTTTTTTTTTTGTGGCTAGCAGGGATGGTTTTAAGGTCCATGGAGTGTATTGCTAAAATTATTGGACTGAGGACACAAGAAAAGAATATAATATGTTTATCTTCCAAGCAATGAGCCATTTCAAGGTTCAGACTGTTTATCATTTATATAAACAGAGAAAGGAAGAATAGCCAAAGTGCCAGCTCCTCAATAGTCCTTGTTCCACACAGTAAAAAGAATGACAACAAAACAAAAGGGACCAGATAACTACAACATAAATTATGGGATACTTCAGTGCTGAGAAACCAGTTCTAAACTTCATATAAGTAGTTTTGTATTTTTCATCTCTATTCTGAAGGAAGGAAGCCCCCTGCTTCATCAGAACCCAGGAGGCAAAGGAATTGTTTCATAACAGCCTCTTAGGGGAGCTAGGGAGGCAAGTGGGAAATGACCTTGTAACAGCTCCTTACAGGCCTGGGAGGATTACAAGGCATTCAACCAAGACTCAAATTAGCTATAGTTGATGCCTTTGCCTATATGGCTAACGTGGATATGTGCAAGGTTGCCAGAGTGCTGCGGCAGAGACTTTATTCTTCTGTCCTTTCATTTCCTCTAGCCTTGTTGTAAAAAAGTGCCTGGGGGTAGAGACAAGGATGAGAGGATTTCTCTGAGCAGGCTCTATTTCAGGTTTCAGGGGAGCACAGAACCTCAGCAAGTCCAAACATCTCAGGACTGAGCTGACATTTGTCCTAAGGGGCCTCACAGATCCTTCCCCTTCCTTTAGCTTTCCCAGCCCCCTGGCTTTGCAGAAAGAGAGATGGAGTAGGGAGAGTGACTCAGCAGCCAATCACAGCCAGAGCAAAGCCCAAGGCATTTGTACCTGGTGTAACCAATCCTCTCTGCACACACAGCTCAATTGGCCTCTGCTGCTTCCTCCTCTCCTGCTCTGCCCAGCAACAGTTGAAAGGAGGTTTCTGGAGGAGAAGGAGGCCCTGCCAACTCCCAGCCCCTGACAGAGAATGGACTGGATCTCAGACTAGTTCTGTAGAGGAAAAAAAAATGTATATCCATAGCTCCTTGATCCCAAGATTTCTGTGACTAAAATGTCTATGAAGACACCCCAATATATCTGTGCCCTTGATATCTTACAGAATCTGGTAAAGAGTAGCTGGACAAGTGTAGCCTACAAGAACCTATATTCAAAGATCCAAATGGCGTCAACTTAGTTGAAGAGACAGGAGTCTGTGAATGAGAGGGACATATTGATTCCCAAGTATAATTCCTCTTGCACTTCCTCAAGAAATCACAACCCTTTCCTCTTTCCATTAGCATGGTGACTTGGACACTTAGTCTCTTTTCACCACTGTATCCCCATCCTGGATGAGAGATAATGAGATAGTTTGCAGAGTCAGATCCCCTGGTCAATTTAGTTGACACCATCAGGCTACTGGGAACAATAAAATTTTCTCTTGTGGCCCAGAAATAACCTCTGTAAAACTACTTAGCTGCTGGGAAACAAACTGCCAGAATGGGAACCTGAATATGAGATTAGGAAAATATCTTTCAGGTAAAGAAGAAATCCACTAAATTTCACACTGTGTAAGCCTGTATATCATGAGATTCCAAAGAGAATATTGATATTTTATCCATGAGACAAAATCACTCTCATTGTTAGGTCATGGGAAGACCACAAAATTTTAAAAATTCTGACTGTAGTATGGAAGACTCCCCAGGCAGCATTAACATTTACTGTGGACAAACAGGAGAAGGACCAAGAGGAATTAGTCTTTTTACTGAGGTTTGTGCTTTTCATACTGGTGTTGATTCATACTGCCTGCAACATACTGTCCTTAGCTAGATTCCACTCCCTTCAAGAAAAAACAAAGCTAGTACAAAGGCTGAGTTATCTTCTTCCCTAAGGGGATTAGAGAGGCTTTATGCGGTAGTGAAGGTGTGTTGGAGACTTTCTTACAACCAAGTTTGCCAAACCTCTTCATTTCTTTTGGAAATTGGGACACTAGCCACTGCGGTGCTATGCAGGTCCCGTGAGCATATTTGAAAAATTACTAATGGGATTTTGAAATAATTCAGATTGTATAATGAACTGATGTAATTTATGAGTAAGTCCTTTGGGGCCAATGCATGTTTAAGTGGTTGTAACCGATACTGCTAAATGAATTGTGGGCATAGATGTGTTAAGTACATGTAATACATCTCTTGCCTATATAGGATGTTCCCAATGGGGGAAGCTCACAATTAGAATAGTGGTAGAAGGAAGAGTACACAACTGGGAGCATATCTAGCTCTCCTAGCTTGGCCATGCAGTATCAGCAAAGCAGTATAAGATACCAGGGAAAGGGAAGATAGTAGAAAGGAATACTTGTCTTGATTAAAGAATTGCTAGAGACAGAAGTGCTTAAGGAAATGATTCCACAGTCTGTACAGATAGTCTATTCAGTTGGGCAAGTCAGCCTTAAGGAGCCCCTTGAGCTACAAGTGTCAGTGATTGACATTTATGCAGACTGGAGCCTGTGACCAAAGATGTAGCCACTAGGCCATGGTGTTCCCTGGAGTCTTGGATATAGCTTTTGCCTGACATGATCACTAGGTACCCCATTTGAAAGACTATTATTGGTTGTTGCTGGGCATTGGTGGACTCTTAGAAAATAACAAAACAACAGTCAGTATTGTGACACCCTGACATCACTACCATGAGATGGGTCAGAAATGAGAACACTAACAAAATGGCAGTTGCTTAATGAGCAATTATTATGAAATGGAAGTGATATATCAGGAAAAAATAAGCTACATAATATAGAACCTCAAATTTACAAGGAAAGGTGGCTGGTCAGTGCTACTTGAGAGGATGATTCAGATGTGGTGTCTCTGCCAGCACTTTGGGCTTTTTGGAGGCTCTAGTACACTGAAGTTCTAGTATACTGAACATGCCTGAGCCTGGCTCACAGATGGATCAACTATGTTCAATGACAATGGAATATACTAGGTCACTGCTGTTGTGAAGCCCCAAAGAAAGCCATGCACTACAACTGTGCACAAAAACGAACTTCTGTTCAGTGGTACATTTCCATGGTGGCTTGCTATGGAAAAGGCACTCTGTTCCACTTCAACTGACTCTTTGGTAGGAGGCAATAATATGGCAGTGTAGTGACTGGCAGCAACATAATTGGATAATAAAGTGTCAGCCTCTAAGGAGACAAATATTGTCGGAAACTGAACAATACTCACAACCTTTGTTTGTGACCTATGTGAACAGATGAAAAACATTTTAACAATGAGTATCAAAATAAACATCAAGATGATCAAATCAGCACTACACAGAGAAGGACACCTGGATATGACCTCCACCCAGTTATGGCATCACACAATGTATTGTAATCTATCTACAATTCATGACTGGAACCAAAATACAAGACCTAGTGATTCCAGAACATGAGGCCAAAAAGTCTGGCAAATGTGTTCAGATGGACAGCTGAACACAATTGGCAAAGGGGAACTTTGGGGGCATATAACTAGAAGTACCAGACCTGGCCAGTCTAGTATATAGTACACCTTAACTTCTCCTTGATTTCCATAGACATCTTTTCAAGGTATGGTATTGCCATCCCCATCTGCTTAGCCAACGCAAGTCATCCTAGTCACTTAAATGTACCATGTTACATATTTGGATTCTTTAAACATATGATTAGGCATTGGTGCTCTCTTTATAGCAAAAAGTATACAGCAGGGGGAAGCTACATAGACATTTGTCGGGTTGTTTATGGCCTGTGTCATCCTAGGCAGCAGGTGTCATTGGAATTTAGAATGGACTCTTAAAAGAAAATATGAAACCTTCAGGACAGCCAAGTGGCAGTTTCCAGTGGAGCACACACTTAAGATGAGCACTTTGGTTTGTGGCCCAGAAGGGTGCCTCACATTTAAATAGAATGTCTAATTATGAGGTTGGGGAGGGTAAAGATATCCAGAGCAACTATCTTCAAGATAGTTAATCCTCACTCTACTTTTATTTCCTCCAAAACTGTCCTTGGGCTAAAGGGTGACTGGAATTTGTGAGCATCAAAGAAGGGGAAGGTTGGTGATAAAATAAATTTAATTTTTTGATTACAAGTATTCATTGTACATATTCATAGAATTCAGTATGATATTTCAGTACATTCCTATAGTGTTCACTGATCAAATCCAGTGTCCCTTTATTGATCCTTTCTCACCTTCCTAACCTCTCGTAATCACTATTCAACATTCAGAGTGACTTTTTAAAATATTTCAACACATGTGAGAGAACATGAGGTACTTGCCTTCCTATTTCTGGTTATTTCACTGAACCTAACGTTCTTCAGTTTCATTCATTTTGATGCAAATGACAGGATTTTATTTTTCTTTGTGTCAGAACAATATTCCATGTTTCACATTTTCTTTTTTCATTGGTACATTATAGTTTTACATAGTAATGAGATTCATTGTGATATATTCATACATGCACATCTCATAGTTTGTTCTTTCTTTCCCTCATGTCCCCTGTTTCCCTCCCCTCTTCCCTATTGGATCCCCTTCCTCTAGTTTACTGGTGTCACTTCTGTTTTCTTGAGATCCTTTTTCATTCCTGTTTTTGCTTTGGCTTTTACATGTGAGAGAAAACATGACCCTTAATTTTCTGAATCTGGCTGTTCTCACCTAACTTAATGTTTTCCAGATCTATCCATTCTCCTACAAATGACATAATTTTATTCTTCTTTATGATTGGACAAAACTCAATTGTGTATATGTACCACAGTTTCCTTATCCAGTCATCTCTTGATGGACACCTATGTTAGCTCCACAATTTGGCCATTGTGAATTGTGCTTCTATAAACATGGGAATGCAAGTATCAATGTAGTATGCTGATTTTAATTCTTTTGGGTAAATACAAAGAATGTTATAGCTGTCTCTTATCTCCATAGTGTTTTCACTAATTTCCAATCCCACTAACAGTGTATAAGTGTTCCTTTTCCCCCATATCCTCACCAGCATTTATCATTATTTGTATTCCTGATGATTGTCATTCTAGCTGGAGTGAGATGAAATCTCAGTATAGTTTTGATTTGCATTTCCCTGATTGCTAAAGATGTTGAACATTTTCTCATATATCTGTTGGCCATTTGTATTTCTTATTTTGAGAAGTGTTTATTCAGATCATTAGCCCAGTTTTTCATTGGATTACCAGTTTTTTTTAAGTTTCTTATGTATTTTAGACATTAATACTTTATCAGATGAATAGCTGGAAAATACTTTCCTGCATTCTGTAGGTTGTCTTTTGCTTTGTTGATTGTTTCTTTTGGTGTGCTTTTTAGTTTGATGTAATCCTATTTTTCAAATTTTATTTTGTTTCTTGGGGTCATATCAAAAAATCATTGCTTATGTAAATGTGTTGACGTATTTCTACTATCTTTTCTTATAGTTTCATAGTATCAGATTTCACATTTAAGTATTTGATACATTTTGAGTTGATTTTTGCATAGGGTAAGAGGGGTCAACTTTCAATCTTTTGCATATAGATTCCCAGTTTTCTTGATATTATTTATTGAAAAGGCTGTATGTTTTTAGCACCTGTATCACGAATCAATTGGCTGTAGATGCATGGGTTCATTTTTGGTATTTCTCCTCCATTGCATTGGTTTCTGAGTCTGTTTCCACGCTAATATCATGCTCCTTTGTTTACTAAGGCTCTATAGTATGTCCTTGGAATGAGGTAGGTACTGGGATGTCCTAACCTTTATCCTTTTTATTCAGTATGTAGTATGCTGACTTTAATTCTTTTGGGTAAGTACAAAGAATGTTATAGCTGTCTCTTATCTCCATAGTGTTTGCACTAATTTCCAATCCCACTAGCAGTGTATAAGTGTTCCTTTTCCCCCATATCCTCACCAGCATTTATCATTATTTGTATTCCTGATGATTGTCATTCAGGTTTTTTATTCAGGATTGCTTTGGCTATTAGGGGTCTTTTGTGTTCCCTTATGAATTTCAGGATTTTTTTTCTAGTTCTGTGAAGAATGTCATTGGTATTTTGATGGTGATTTCACTGAATCTATAGATTTTGGGGGGTACTATGGACATTTCAACAATATTAATTCTTCTAATCCATGAACATGCAAAGTATTTCCATCTTTTGTGTCTTCTTCAATTTCTTTGATCAGTGATTTGCAATTTTCATTATAGAGTTCTTTCACTTCTTTGGTCAAAATTATTCCTAGGTAGATTAATTTTTGTAGCTGTTATAAATAGAAATGCTTTAGTGATTTTTTTTTAGTTTTTTTTAGTTGTTGAAAGATACTTATTTTATTTATTTACATGTGGTGCTGAGAAATGAACCCAGTCCCTCACTCATGCCAGGCAAGTGTGCTACCACTGAGCCCCAGCCCCAGCCCCTGCTTTAATGATTTCTTTCCCAGAAATCTTATCATTGGGTATAAAAATACTACAACTCTCATGACAAATTTCATCCTGCATGTGTGTGTGTGTGTGTGTGTGTGTGTTGAGATTGAACCTTGAACCCAGAGGCACTTTACCACTGAGCCATAACTCCAGGCCTTTTCACTTTTCTTTTAACACAGGATCTTCCTAAATTGTCAAGGTCAGCCTCAAATTTGTGATCCTCATGACTCAGGCTCTCAAGTTGCTGGGATTACAGGTGAGTGCCACCATGCCTGGCTCTGTGTATATTTTTGAAAAAAAAATTGATATAGTTAATTCTGAGTATCTTTCATATACCCACATAAGCCACACAGCTTTAACCACAGCTTATCTGAGTCTTAGTTGAATGCCTTTGTTCTCTCTGAATGCAAGATGAATGGAGTTCTTTAAGGAGTTGTCACAAGGTCATCTCCTATTTCACAAGGCCATTTCCCACTTGTCTCTCTCTCCTGGGAAGCTGTCATGAGAGAGTTTTTCATTATATTATGAGTTCTGGAAAGGTATAGAGCTTCCTGTCTCACTTCTGTGAAAATAGAGATGCAGACTGTAAACAATTTAGCTGAAGTCTAGAGTTGATGTCTCAGCACTGGAGTATCCCACAATGTATGTGGTAGTTATATGGCTCCTTTTAGTTTGATATTGTTCTTTTTGGTTTGTGGGACAAAAACTATAATGAGCTGGAAACTTTGGCTATTCTTCCATTGTCTATGTAAGTAATAAACTGTGTTAATCTAAAAGATGCTCATTTTATCTATTGGCTAAATCAGTCAGAACTTTGCCTTTGCCTTCTCACATCTTGTATATGCTTGACAAGGACATTGTTTTTTAGAAACATGGCTTTATTTTATTTATACCTTTGTTTTATTTACTTATTTTTATGTGGTGGTTAGGATTGAACCCAGGGCCTCACTCGTGCTAGAGGAGTGCTCTACCGCTGAGCCACAACCCCAACCCCAACCCCCCCAAGGACATTTTTAAGGAGCCTTCTGTTTTATTGGTCATTGTATTCACATTGCTAACTGATTCTTTATTATGATATATCCTACCAGTATTTTCTGAAGCTACTATTGTCATTTGTATGTCCTGGTTAGTTAGTTAACTATTTTTTCACATAAATACTACCAACTTTTGTATATTGACTTTGTGTCCTGCAACTTCACTCAACTTGTTTATTAGATCTAATCATTTTTATGAATTCTTCAGGGTTTTTTTTGAACATACAGATTTATCACTTTATTTATCATTATCATTTGAAGCTTGATTCATAAACTATTTGAAGTATTTAAAAATTCTGTATTATAAGAATCAAAGAGTACAATTATCCACTGCTTCATGGGTTCAAGTTATATATATTAAAACCAAATGGCATTTTTCCATGAGGAGACTATACAATATAATAAATGACAAAGGACCCAAAAAGCAGTTTTTCATCATTTTCAGTATCTAAACAAACATTCTGAATGTTCATAGCTCTTTTGTTATATTATTTTATATTCAAATATCTATCTACATTCTGAGTCAATTACTTGACCAAAACAATTTAGGAAAATAATTAGCTTTGAAGCAAAAGATTTTCCATCTACAAGATCACATTCAAAGGAATTCATGTTGCAATGTTGACAAAATCTGCTGGCTACTCTGGAACAACATGCAGTGTGCCCACTACATTGACAAATGTGGTAGGTCACTTGGGTACAAACATGGAATAGTTATGCATAGTTCATCCAGGACAGTGCTGGCTCCCCAGCTAAAATAACCCATGAAATATAGCACATTAACTGCAGTTGATTTGATTTTAGGAAAACCACATTGAGATTTACAATACAGTATCTTTTCATCCCACCCTCAGTCATTGACAGGAATTTTGTTGGCTACCATGCTGTTTACTTTGTGGATGGTGGTAGTAAATGAATGAAGACAGATTTCCTCAGAGTTGGTAATAAACTGTAATCCCAACTCTTCCTGTTTTTCAGATACTACCAAATCTTTGTATAAATCAGTAGATCAAATGAACAAGAAATTTCCAACCTTGGTAGAAACGTCACTGTCCCAAAATCTGATTGATCACTGAATGGATTTCATCCTGGATAGCTTTCTGAGACTTCTCTCTGGGAGCACTGTCGTCTTTTGCAGTCTTGTCACAATATCAAACTGCCACCTCTTGAGGAGCTCCCTGTTTTTGTTCTTTGAGATGACCACCACCAGCTTCTGAAATGAGCACTTGTAGAGACAATCTTTCAGCTGATCCACCACACTGTTGAGGTACTTTATGTGTTCAGTGTCCGTAGTTACCAGCAGGGTGAGTCCATACTTCTGTACTCAAGTGAAGGTTTTAGAGGGATATATGCCACATGTTACAGAATACTGTTGATGTCATGATCTCTGTGGTCCCACTCAGGGTGATACTGGACTTCTGGGACAGCTATAGCACCATGGCGAGTCTATGACCAAGATGAGTGCTAACCCGAGGCTCCAGCCACCCAGTTCAA
Organism: Urocitellus parryii; assembly: GCF_045843805.1. NCBI lineage: Eukaryota > Metazoa > Chordata > Mammalia > Rodentia > Sciuridae > Urocitellus > Urocitellus parryii. The sequence continues at coordinate 86,236,745 of NC_135547.1, read as the reverse complement.
AAGTCAGATTTTTTTAAAATATATTTAATCCTGTATATAGTTGTGACTCTGATCCTGGGGGTCAGGGTACAACACTGGCATTGCCAGGGATAAAGGAGACATGTTCCAAAGACTCTGGCCCTTTGTAACAGAGTACATTTGAAATTAAAGTCCCAGTGCCAACATGGCACAACATTAATTCAAGAGAGAGGGTACTGCATCATGATGACTCTGAACCCTGGAGCAGTGAGACACAGCAGTGGCCTAGGCTCTGTGAGGATGGGTGCATTGGTAGCAAGGACCCAGAATGGTAGATTGCAGCAGTGGTGTGGTTCTGAGAAGGGTGAGTGAATGGGAGGGAGCAGTGTAATGTTGAATTAATCTCCAGTGAGGTGGTGTGTTTCATCAGCTCAGACTCTGGAGGATTGGGCCAGATCCAAGGACAGGGGCACGGTTGCTATCTGACCCAGAGGACAGGGTGATACAGATCAGCAAAGGCTGTTTCTCTGAGAGATTAGGGGTCATGATAGCTTGGGCACCAGGGTTGCAGCTGCTCTCCTGGATCAAGGCTCCATTTCCCTTGGATAGAACACCAGGATGGATCAGGTGCCAAAGGGGTATGGCTAGTGGGTATGTATTTTGTGAAGCCAGAACAATAGAATGGGTCATATGATAAAGTATTGTATGGCTACTCTGCTGGTTCAAGGTTGGCTTCTCCATAGGCAGAACCACCTGTTCCTTGGAAGAAGGTTGCCATATGGACTTGGGCACTGGTGTCTCAGCTGTTCTGCTGGGCCTAAGATTTGAACAGCTCATACTGGAACACTGAAGTCACCAAAATGGGGAAGATGGAGTGCCTCCTAGGCAGGGTGTAGGGAGTTGTAGTGGCTCATTTGAGGAACAGTGCAATGATATCAGTCTCAGGGATGAAATAATTCTGTGGCTACTGGCCTCCAGAACAGAATATATGCTAGGAATGGTTCCAGTTTCAAGATGGCACCATGCAATAGCAGCTTGGGTCACAGGGGAAGCAAAATGTGGGATCCTTCTCTACAGTAATGCAGTTGTGTGTACTCTAGGCATATCCCTAAACTGGACTCAGGACCTGTGAGGAATTCCCCATACCAGAGACTACTGGTATCCACCACAGAAGAGGAGAATATTGGGAGCCTCCTTATTGCTTTTTCACAAGAGGGAGAAGTTGCTCCAAGCTGATCCCAACTAGGAAGACAAAGTGGCAGAAGCGAGTGTTTGATCCCTTCTCTATGCAGTCATTCTGAGTTTCTGTAATCCACAGGGTTTCTTCCATTGCCTTGCCATAGTCCAATGGTCTTTTTGGATACAGTAGTCAAAATGTAGTTGCTTAATTGTTGTTTGGGTCTTTTCCTGTGTGTGCAGCCAGCATTAGGCACCTGTAATTAGCCATCTTGCTGATATTGCTCCCTTTGTTTTCTGGGTACTTCCTTACTTTCTTTTACTACAAGATGATTCAGTTTTGTATTTCTCCCACTCCAACCCTTAGAATCAGCCATTTATCCAGAGGACTGGTTCCTTCTATTGGAGAATATTATTTAGAAACAAGGATTTGGGTGTTGGGTTTACTAATTGTTATTGAAGTGTCATTTTTTCCTGACCTTCTCAGCAAGCAGAACTAGGGAATATATTTCTTCTGTATAACAAGTCATGAGTACAAATATCTTTCATTGTTTGTGTTTATACATCTGTATATGTATTAAGATAAATGTGATTTCATATTAAGTTTTTGACTCCACTCCAGGTTTAGTCCTAGCCTTCCCTATGCTTATCTATAACTTTTCTCTCTGATGACAAGAAGTTTAGCTATCACCATCTACCATTCATTTACTTATTTCTCAATCTTGGTATTACATAAAAGGTTTCAGGCATTGTTAACCCATCCAATGATGAGAAAAGAAATTTACTACCTAGAATACATGATGTATATACAGCTTTTTTATCTTTAGTTATATCATTTTTAGTCAAAACAATTTCCTAACAATACTTAGATAAACTATTACTTTCCATCCTTTACAAGATTTCTTAGGTGATTTTATCCTTCAATTCTTTCTTTATCCATCATCATACAACTGAATGTGATTGTAGCATACATTTGTAATAAAGTTAGATTCATTTGTCATGGCCTTTATTTCATTCAGGGATCCCTGTACATTCTGGTTAATTCTTTGTTTGCATATATTGAAGTACACTCTTTGTGATGTATAGCTCTATGGGTTTTGACAAAGGCATAGAGACATCTACCCACCATCTTAGTAACACACAGAACAGTTCTACTACCCTACATTTTTCTGATTATCCCTTTGTAGTTTACCATACTCCCCTCCACCAAACTCTAGGAATCACTGATCTGTTTTCCATCCATATAGTTGTGTTTTTCACATAAAAAATAAATGCATGTAATAGGTATTAATAAAATACTGTTTGTTTATCCATTACTCTGTTGAACTGCTTGGTTGCTTCTTGATTTAGTGAACATGAATGATTTTTTTCAACATTTACTTTCAGGCTGTTGTGTAACCATAAGCATTTAGTTTACTTGGGTACATAGCAAAGAATGAGATTGCTGATTGAATGGTAAGTCTTTGCCTAAGTTCACTAGAACCTGCCAAATTATTTTCCAAAGTAGATTACGATTTTGCATTTCTACTAGCAATAAATGAGAGTTCCTGTTGCTCTATAGCCTTGCTAGAATTTGGCATCATCAGTTAAAACATTTTTTTTGCCATTCTAATAGCTGTGGCCTAATATGCTTTTCCTTAATTAAAAATAATATTAAGCATTTTGAAAGCATGATCAATATAATTTATTTTTGGGGAAATGCAAAATAAAACAATACAAAATATTACTACATAATGTGGAACATTTTTTTAAAATTATGTTTTGAAATAATTTATAGGTTCATAATATGTTGATAAAAAGTATAACAGTTGAATTTGAGTTACCTGTTATAACCACAAGATAATTTATGTAAGTCCTAAGACAACCACAAAAATAATACCTATAGAAGTTACACAAAAGAAAAGAAGTTACAAGAAAGATATTTCAAACCATATCAATATAAGAAAAAATCAACAACAAAACACAAAGACAGAGAGAGAAGAAATGATATAAAATAGAACTATAAGACTAACAAGAGCCTAATGGCAATAGTAAATACTTCCCTATCAATAATTACTTTAAATGTAAATGGATTAAACATGCCATCAAGAGATACAGAGAAACTGGTTTTAAAATAGAGAAGAATGTCAAGTATTTGCATCTATAAGAAACTCACATTAGATCTAAGCATACAGATAGGTTTGAAAAAAATATTTCATGCAAATGGTCAAACAAAATAGAACAGGGATGAGTATACTGATGTCAGACAAAATAAACTTTAAGTCAAAAAATATCATGAGAGATTAAATTAGGACATTTATAATAATAAAAGTATCAATTCACCAGGAAGATATTACAATTATAACTATATACACCAAAAATTAGAGCACCTAAATACATGAAATGAACATTAATAGACATGAAGGCAAAAAAAGGTAGAAATAAAGGAAAAGGAGAGTTCAAGACCCCAATTTCAGTAGTGAATACAGCATTCAGACAGAAAATCAATAAAGAAACAGAGGACTTGAATAGCACTGCAGACAAAATGGACCCAACAGACATATAGAGGATTCTATTCTACAACAACAACAATGCATATTCTTTTCAACTCACATATAGAAATTTCCAGCATGGATGACATGATAAGTCACAAAATAAGTGTTTGCAAATTTAAGAAGTTTAAAATCATACTAAGTATATTTTAGGAGAAAATGAATGAAACTAGCAATCAACAGCAGAAGGAAAGTTGGAGAACCCACCTATACAGGTAAATCATGTAATGCAATCTTGCACAACCATTGAGTCAGAGAGGAATCAAAAGAGAAAATTCAAAAATACCTTGATACAAACAAAAATGAAAACACAACATACCCAAACTAATGTAATGTAGCAGAAACAGTACAGAGAAAAGTTCATAATAATAAATGCCTGAATTGAGAAGTAAGAAAACTCAAATAAATAATATAAATTATACCCCAAGGAATTAGAAAAAGAACAAATTGAGCCTAAGGTTAGAAGAAGGAAGGAAATAACACATGCATGACATAGAAAATAGAGAAATGGTGGGGAAAAAATCTATGAAACTATTAACAGTTTTTTTTTTTTTTGTACCAGGGATTGCACTCAGGGGCACTCAACCACTGAGCCACATCCACAGCCCAATTTTGTATTTTTTAGGGACAGGGTCTCACTGAGTTCCTTAGTGCCTTTGCCATTGCTGAGGCTAGCTTTGAATTCACGATCCTCATGCCTCAACCTCTTGAGTCACTGGGATTACAGGTGTGTGCCACTGCACCTTGCCTACTAACAGTTTTTTTTTTTTTTTAAGATCAACAAATTGACAAATTCTTGAATAACTAAGAAAAGATGAGGGAAGACTAAAAATCAGAAATGAAATAAGAAATATGACAACTGATGCCAGAGAAGAACAAAGGATCATAAGAGACTACATTAAAATTAATTATATGTCAATGAACTATACAAGAAGAAATTAATAAATTCCCTAAAACATTCCTTTGATGATCAAATCATGAAGAAGTAGAAAGTCTTAATAGACTGAAAAACTAGTATGGAGACTGAATCAGTAATCAAAAGCTTGTTAACAAAGAAAAGACCAGAACCAAAGGGTTTCATTGGGAATTTGCATTGCATATTTAAATAACTCACAAACTTTTTCTTCAAGCTCTTTCAAAAAATTGAAGAGGAGGTTACTCTCATTTTATTGGTACAGAATTACCTTGATACAAAAGTCAGACAAAAACCACAAAAATGAAAACTACAGGTCAATATCCCTGTGTGAATCTATTTTCCATTGCTATACCAAAATGTCTTACACTGGGTACTTTTTTTTATAAAGTTTATTTAGCTTATAGTTCTGGATACTCAAGAACATGGTGCTAGCATCTGCTTATCTCTAGAGAGAACTTAATGTTGAATGGAATCAATGGCAACAGCATAAATGGAAGAGGTCAAAAGTCAAGGCAAAAAACCAGAGAGAGATTTAGCGCTCAGATTTGAACTTTTTTATAACACCATACTCTGGAGAAAGCCAACTCATTACACATGCTACTATTAATCCCATCTAAAGGCAATGTCAGCAATGATCCAAATTCCTTTCACCTAGGCCTCATTTCTTAAAGTTTCTAACAGTGCAATGCCACCATAGTGAGGATCAAGTTGCCAACACATGAACCCTTGCAGGGGTGGGGGACCACAACCCAATCCTTACCATTCTATCCTTGGCACACAAGCTTAATTGTCCTTCTCAAAATGCAAAATACACTCATTTCATCTCAAATAGTCCCCAAATCTTAACTTATTCCATCATCACTCAAATGTTCTAGGGGTGAATCTGTCCAAAAATATCTTCAAAACAGTAACAACAAACAACAAAGTTATCAATGGGTACAGTGGCACATGCCTGTAATCCCAGTGGTTTAGGAGGATGATGCAGGAGGATTGCAAGTTCAAAGTCAGCCTCAGCAATTTAGAGAGGACATGAACAACTTAGAGAGACCCTGTCTTAAAAAATAAGAAGGGCTGGGGATGTGGCTCAGGGTTAAGTGCCCCAACCAAGTTCAATCCCTGGTACCAAACAAAAACAAAAACAAAAACCTGCAGTTATCAGTATAGGGTTGTAGCTCAGTGATAGAGTGCTTGCCTAGTATATATGAGGCCCTGGGCTTGATCCTCAGCATCACATAAAAATAAATAAATAAAAATAAAGTTATTGTGTCCATCTACAAATATATACATCTACATATATATATGTGTGTGTGTGTGTGTGTGTGTGTGTGTATAACCATATATGTAAAAAAATGAATATAATCCAGCCTTAAAGAAGAATGAAATTATGGCATTTGCCAGTAAATGGATGAAGCTGGATAATATCATGCTAAGTGAAACAAACCAATCCCCCAAACCAAAGGCTGAATGTTTTTTCTGATATGTGGATGCTAATTCACATTAAAGGCAGGGGTGCTAGGGAAGAATAGAGGTACTTTGGATTAGACATAGGGGAGTGAAGTGGGGGCATGGGTGTTGGAAGGATAATAGAATGAATCAGACATTATTACCTTATATGCATATGTTATTATGAGACTGGTATAATTCTATATCATGTACAACCAGAAGAATGAGAAGTTATACTCCATTTAAGTATGATGTATCACAATGCATTCTTCTGTCATGTATAAATAATTAGAACAAATAAAAAATAAAATGTGAAAAAACCCCAGTTATCTAATTCCAAGATACAATGGTAGAATGGAAATAGCCAGACTGAAACCCAGAAGGACAGAAATTAAATTTTATTTATTTATTTATTTATTCAAATTTTTGTACATGACAGCAGAATGCATTTCAATTAATAGTACATATATAATAGAGCACAATTTTTCCTGTTTCTGGTTGTACATAGAGTCACACCATTTGTGTCTTCATACATACTTAGGATAATGATGTCCAACTCATTCCACCATTTTTCCTAACTCCATTCTCCCTCTCTTTTCCTCCCTCCCCTTTGCCCTATTTAAAGTTCCTGCATTCCTTCCATGCTCCCCCCCCCCCGCCCGCCCCCCGCCCCCCCTCACCCCCCTCACCCCCATTATGGATCAGCATCTGCATATCAGAGAAAACATTCAGCCTTTGTTTTTTTGGGATTTGCTAACTTCACTTGGCATGATATTCTCCAATTCTATCCATTTACCTGAAAAATCATGATTTTATTCTCTTTTCATGCTAAGATTCCATACTACAGTTTCTTTATCTATTCATCTATTGAAAGGCATCCAGGTTGGTTCCACAATTTAACTATTGTGAATTATGATGCTATAAACATTGATGTGGCTATGTCACTGTAGCATTCTTGTTTTAAGTCCTTTGAGTATAAACTGAAGAGTGGGATAGCTGGGTCAAATGGTGGCTCCATTCCAAGTTTTCTGAGGAATCTCCATACTGCTTTACATATTGGCTGCACCAATTTGCAGTCCCACCAGCAATGTACGAGTATGTCTTTTTCCCACATCCTCACCAACACCTATTGTTGTTTGTATTCTTAATAGCTGCCATTCTGACTGGAGTGAGATGGAATCTTAGAGTAGTTTTGATTTGCATTTCTCTTTTTTTTAAAGAGAGAGTGAGAGTGAGAGAGAGAGAGAGAGAGAGAGAATTTTAATATTTATTTTTCAGTATTTGGCGGACACAACATCTTTTTTTGTATGTGGTGCTGAGGATCGAACCCGTGCCGCACGCATGCCAGGCGATCATGCTATCGCTTGAGCCACATCCCCAGCCCTGCATTTCTCTAATTGCTAGAGATGTTGAACATTTTTTTCATATATTTGTTGATTGACTGCATATCCTCTTCTGAGAAGTGTTTGTTCATTTCCTTGGCCCATTTTTTGATTGGGTTATTTATTTATTTATTTATTTATTTTTGGTGTTAAGTTTTTTGAGTCCAAGTCCAGCATCTGGGGCTGGCCCAGGGCTGAGCATCTGCTTTTCACAGCCTCATTTGGCTAAGCTGAGAACAGGCTGCTCAACTTCTTCATGGGACAAAGGTGAATGGGTGGGACAACCTGGGTATTTCTCAGGGGCCTCAGTAGAACCTTCCATGACTCCATAACTTAAAAATTTAGGTATAGAAGGAATGCATCTCAACAAAATACTGTATTTAAGAAAACCCACAGCCTATATCATACCGAATGGGAAAACATGAAAACATTATCTTTAAGGTCAGGAATAAGATAAGTGTATTACTTAGCTTTACATTACTGTAATGAAATACCTGAAATGATTAACTTGTAAGAGAAAAGCCTTATTTAGTTCATGGTTCTGGAGGTTTCAGTCTAAGATTGTGTGGACCAATGGCTTTGGGCCTCTGGTGGAGGTAATGGATGACAACGTTAGGGGACAGGCAATGGAGAAAACCCACTCATTGTATGAGTCAGAAAGCAGAAGTTTGACTGGATGGGTTGGAGTCCCATAATCCCCTTCATGGGCCTGCCCTCAGTGACTTAAAGATATGGCATAAATTCCCACCCCCTAAGATCACCAGATAAAATCCCAATAGTGCCACTCCAGGGACAAAACCCTTAATACATGGACATTTAGGGACATTATATATAAAAACTATAGCAAAAAGGATGTCTACTTTCACCATTTTATTTCAACATTGTGTTGGAAATCTTGGCCAAAGGGGGGAAAAAATCAAGAGGAAGAAATAAAGATCATTCAAGTAGGAAAGAAGGAGATGAATAATTTTTGTTAGAAGACAACAGTATCTATTTGTCAATACCTATATCTATGTGGGCTTAACATGCCAAAAGCCCTGGGTTCAATCCCCAGGACCATGAAAAAGGGATTTCACAGGAAACAAAAGGAAAATAGAAAAATGGGATCACACAAAACTGAAATACTTTTGCATAGCCAAGGAAACAATCAACAGAGTCAAAGACAATCTACAGAATGGCAGAAAATATATGCAAGATATACACCTGACAGGGATTGATATACAGAATATATAAGGAACTCTGAACATTCAGTAATATAAAAACAATACAATTTTAAACGGGCAATAGATCTAACGAGACATTCCTCAAAAAGAATGTACAAATAGGGCTGGGGTTGTAGCTCAGTGGTAGAGCACTTGCCTAGCATGTGTGAGGCACGGGGTTTGATTCTCAGCACCACATAAAAATAAATAAACAAGATAAAGATATTGTGTCTATATATAACTAAAAAAAATTTAAAAGGATGTACAAATAAATGGCCAATAGGCATATGAAAAATGCTAATCATCACTATCCATCAGGGAAATTAAAATCAAAACCACAGTTAGAGATCATCTCACCCCAGTAATAATGGTTATTGTAAGAAAGACTAGCAATAACAAGTAAGTATGTGGAGAAGAGGGACCCCCTATACACTGGTTGATGGGAATTTAAATTAGCTCCGCCAATATGGAAAACAGCATGGAGTTTCCTCAAAAAATTAAAAATGTGATATATATATATATGTATTACTATTAATATATATATATATATATATTACTATTAATCCATTTAAATAGAAGTGAGATACTCTCATTTGAGGCAACATGGATAGAACTGGAGGTAATTAAGTACACCATGATCCTATTCATATATGGAAACTAAAATGTTGATCTCATACAAATTAAGAGTAGAATCATGGTTACCAGAGACTTAGTAGAGTAGGGTTGGAAGGATGAGGAAAGATTGATGAATAGGTACTAAGAATTTCTTGTTCCAATCTAACATCAGTTACTACAGATAGTATACTCTGCATTTTTAAAAGCTAGAAGAAAGGATTTTGACAAAAAAGAAGTAATAAATATTTGAGGAGATAAATGTATTTTACCTGATTTAAACATTACATTAATATGGATTTTATGATTTTTAGGTATCAGTTTAATATCAGTTTAAAATAAAGTTGTAAAAAGTAGCTTTTTCATACTTCAATCAGGAAACAAACTATTCATCATAGCTACAAATAAAATAAAATTCCTTGAAATTAATTTAACCAAGGTAGTCAAATATTTCAACAACAAAAATTACAGAACACTGGTTACTGCTCTGTAATGTACACATGTAGAATATGTAGAGTTTGGAGTAGTTGATACTTGTTTGTGGGCATTACTAAGGTTTAATACTGGACTCTTACCATTCTAATTCCCACTATAACATTTGTATTGTAGTGGTTTGATAGGTGAAAATCCTTAGATTTTTTCGTAAGTATGTTATGTGAATTTTTTTTTCACATGGCTTTATTGAAAAGGCTTGAAGCTGTGAAGCCAGTAGTTGGTATGAAACATCATCATAATATGGGTTATCTCAACCCATCACCATCCTCCAGATGAGTGAGAACTGTGCTTGGCCAATACTGCCCATTATGAGAACTTCCAGGACATCCAGTGCTACCATTGGTCTGTTATAAGCCTGAATAATCAGCTTTTGACATATCCATGGCTTATTGCTGAAACCTAACTCCCTGATGGCCACAGTACTTGGTTATAAAACTCTTGTTTGCTTTAAAGATTATCGTACAATTTTTATTGACATGTTTTTATAATTATCTGTGTAAACATCTGCAATACTTTTTTCAGCAATTTAAAATATTTAACAGTTACTTTATTGTTCTTCAATGCAAAAATTTGTCAAAAAAGACAATGTAATGTAAAACCAGTGTATAAATGTGGATTTATGTGAAGTGTATATGAATTTGATAGAGAATAATGCATGTTTATTTTATCAGTGTAAAAATTGATTCAGTTTTCATGTTGATAAAACAGTACTGATATTATTGTTGCATGCTGGATCCAAGATGTTCAATATATAGTTACAATTTTGTATTATTTTCACTTCTTGTAAGCTTTAAACCATGAGCTTACCTCTTATTTGACTTTGTTTTCTATATGCTTTAGAACTTAAGTGGCATTAGTCATAACCTGATTGTACGAGAGTTACAATTTGTTATAGAACATCCTGAAATTTGTTTTCATGGATGGAGCTGATTTAGATTTGATGAGCAGATTTAGAGAAGCTTTTACTGTGACAATCTTTATAATTCACCAGAGGTATCCAGTGCTTATGTGGAAGTGACTGAGTTAGGTCTTAAATTTTTTGATTAACCATTCCAAACCCTTTCACTTTGTCAATATTAGAATGTTCAATGTAGAAGCTCCTCTTTTGTGTCTTTATACATTCAGGTAAAGTACTATTAATGGTTCTGAGAAAGACAGTGGGCTTTAGAGTTATAGTGTACTGCCTTATGATTAGCTTGTCCGTAGACCAAATCAGTTGTATCATGAGAAAACATAAGTATTTGTTGGATCAGTAAAATAACATGACCAGCTGGAAAATCTAAGAAGCAGGTCCCAAGGTAGGTCAGGACAGTGTGTTAAGTGATGCTATTAGTGTATGATGCTATGATTTAGTATTTATTAAGGGAAAAGATTTAGACTAAGAAAAAATGTTTAAAAATTCCAGCTTGTGCTTATCAGGTCTCAAAAAATAAAACTAAAATGTAAACAAAAAGGTAAATAAATCACACATTTATTGAGGCTACTGCTTTACATGTTACCTAATTTTCTTGTTTTGGTTTGGTGTGGTTCATTTGGTTGAATTATAGAAATATTCTTACCAGTCTCAGATTGAAAAGCCTAGTTATCTTGATGGAATTGTTAGTGGCATATAGGGTATAATATAGTTAGCATTTGAAATAAAAATATTTTTCTGTCAATCAATAAGCTCTTATTTCACACAACAAAGTATGATATTTTATAGCTGCCACTGTTTTTCATTACTGATCTTTTAAGTATGCCCTTAGAATGTATAGGAAAGTTTTCATATTAAATGACAAATCTTTTTTAAAATGATATTTTGAATTTTTGAATTTTTTATTATGTTTTAATTTTAACTTTTCAGTGTTCAAACTCCTTAGCATTTATGCTTACTTTTCTTAGTACCTTTAGCAGTAAAGTATATCACATTTTACTAACCACCAATTCATAATTTCTTCGTCTTAGTTTATATTCATAGATTTTGTTTAGGATTGAGCATATACAGCATAGAAACAGGGGGGTTTAAAAAAATCATAAGAACACAACCTGGCTATGAGGTTTTTCTGCTGCTTTCTTTGGTTTGTCATGTTACTTGACAATTTTTGATGCTTCATCCTGGTGAAACAGTTTTTATACCTGCTGTCTATATGAGCTCTACTGATACTAAACCAAGGTTTTATTTCATTTTGTTTTGTTTGTTAACATATTGCACTTTTACTTTTTGTGTAAAAACTTATCTTTAAAGAGAGATAAGATAATGCTGAATTTAAAACTCAGCATTGGGACATTTGGCCAAAAGATGTTTGAGCATGTGACACACCTTTTTTGTGTGTGCATATATACTCATACACAATTTATTTATTTATTTATTTATTTATATATCTCCTTTCTTGTTCATAGTGACATTAGTCTCTGAGTTCACTCATATGGTCTCTGCTCCCAGGTGTCTACAAAATATATAGTTTCATAGATAAAGCTGTACTTTGATTTTAGATATTATTTTAATGACTTTAGTTTTTACTACTTTGAAATGGGAAGCTTAAGTATTACTAATAACAAGGATTTGATTTAAAGTAAAAGTTAGGAAGAACATCAATTCTTTCTAAACACAATTTACAATATCGTTGTCATTGTTGCATATATATGATGAATTTAAACAGATGTATAGGCATTGGAAATGTGATATTCTCTGATGTAAGTCCCAGAACTAGGACTTAAGGAACATTTTTAATGAAGGATCATAAGTACATTATCTCTTCATTTCCAAGAACATAAAGGATAATCTAATACTATTTCATATTTGGTTGGCTTGTATGTCATATATGTACTTTGAAGATTTAGATTTATATCTGTAACTAGAAAATATACTAACCCAAGGTCTAGTTATCAGGCCAGATCCTTACTGAAAACTATTTTCATCTCTGTCAAATATTAAACTAATGTTGTCTTCATTTTAATATGATTCTGTGAAAGATTTTGAATTATTAAAATTATTTCTTTTAAGGTGTAGTTATTATGTCCTATTTCACATATTTCCTTTCCCAATCTCTATTAGAAATGGATTTCTTAGTTTCTATTCTAAATAAAGTTTTCTGGTTTGCTTATAAATGTAATATTATGCAGTTGTTTCAACACATTAACCCAAACATCCAAAAGGATATCTATACAACTTTACAAGGTGATTGTGATATTGATTGCTTCTAATCTTCAGATACAAATACTACAACTCTGAAAATAATTAAGACCAATATAAAGTCAAAGATGCAAGTTTATTGTATTTTGTTGATTAAATTCATAAATTGTAATATCTTTTTTAAAGCGAGAGAGAGAATTTTTAATATTTATTTTTTAGTTTTTGGTGGATACAACATTTTTATTTTTATTTTTATGTGGATTGAACCCAGCGGGGCATGCACGCCAGGCGAGCATACTACCACTTGAGCCATATCCTCAGTCCAAATTTTAATATCTTAAATGAGAAAAACTTAAAAGATTTTATAGCATCTTAGAAAATATGCTACTTTAATTATTTCCATGAATATATATTAATAAGTAACTTAAAAATAAAAAATGACAAAACACTGATGAAAAAAATTGAAGAGGACATAGAAAAAAGGAAAGACGTTTTGTGTTCATGACCTGAAAGATTTAATATTGTTAAAATGTCCTTATTATACAAAGGGTCTTCAGATTCACTGCAATTGCCATCAAAATACAAATAACATTCTTCACAAACTAGGAAAAGCATTCCTAAAATTTGTATAGACTCACAGAATATACTGAATAGTAAAAGAAATTCTGATCAGAAAGAACAAATCTGGAGGCCTTACAATACCTGACTTGAAAACATACTAGAAAAAGATAGTAACCAAAGCAGCATGGTACTTACTTAAAAACAAACACATAGACCAATGGAACAAAGTATGCTCTGTAGTTCTATAGGACTCAGAAATAAATTCATGTACTTAGAGCCAACTGATTTTCAACAAAGGTAGCAAAAACATACATCAGAGGAAGAAAGTTTTCTTAAATAAAATGTGCCAGCAAAACTGGACATCCATGCGCTGAAGAATCAAGATAGGTTCCTCATACCATATAAAAAAATAAACTCAAAGTAGATCAAAGACTTAACTGTAAGAGACGAATTATGAAAGTATTAAAAGAAAATGCAGGGGAAATGCTTTAAGATATTGGTTTGGGCAAAGACTTTTTAGATATAACCCCATAAATATAGGGAAGAAAAATTTAAAAAGACAAATGGGATTACTCAAATTTTAAAAATCTCAGGACTGAGGGTATAGCTCAGTGGTAAAACACCTGTCTAACACGGACAAGGCCCTGGGTCGAGTACCCAGCACTGAAAATAATAAAAGAAAAATAAAGCAGAAAAAAGAAACAAATTAAAAATCTTCCCTACAGCAAAGGAATCAAGAGAATGTAGAGGCAACCTAAATAATGGAAGAGATATTTACAAATTTAATCTGACAAGGGAATAATTTCTGGAATATATAAGTAACCCAAGCAATAACAGGCAACGACAAAAATCCAAACCGACCAACCAAACAACCAACTAATCTATTATAAAAATGAGACAATGACCTGGATAGATATTTCTCAAAAGAGGATGGAAACATGATTAACATTGTTCAACATTGTTAATCATCATGGAAAGGCAAATCAAAACCACAATGAGATAATCATCTTACTCCAGTTAGAATGGATATTAGCAAAAAGACAAAAGATAAGTATTGCTGGAGTTGTGGAGAAAGGGGAACCATTGAATATTATTGGTGAGAATGCAAATTAGTACAGAAATCATGGGACACATGAATGGACATTTCACAGAATGTTTAAAAAGAGCTATCACATGATCCATCAATTCCACTATTGGGTAGATATCCAAAGAAATTGGAATCAGTATGTAGAGGAGATATCTACATTCCCCTGCTTACTGTAGCTCCATTCACCATAGCCAAGATACTGACTTAACCTAGGTATTCCTTGATGGATGAATGGATAAATAAACAGAATGTAATATTGTTCAGCCATAAATAGAATGAATTTGTGTCATTTAAAGCAGTATGGATAAACCTGTAGAATATTAAGTGAAATAATTCAAGCGCAGAAAGACAAATACTATGTGTTATCACTTATATCTAAAAGCTAAACAATTGATCTCAAGGATATGGAAACTTGAATAATGGTTTCCAGAAGTTGGCAAGGGTTGGGGTAGAAGAAATGAGAGAGTATGGTTAATGGGTACAGGAGTACAGTTGATAGGAGTAATAACTTCTAATGTTCTATAGTACAATAGTGTAACTATGGTTGACAACAATTAAATGAATATTTCAAAATAGGCAATTAAAGAGGTTTTAAATATTCACAACATAAAGAAATGAAAAATGTCTGATAGATATGCCAATTACCCTAATCTGATCATTACTATTATATTCATGTACTGAAATGTCACACTGTTCCACATAAATATGTGCAATGGCTATATGTCTATAAATATATTTTAAAACCCTCAAAAATGTGGAATATAAATAAAGTGCCTTAACGTAATACAAACTGCACATGAAAATCTCAGCTGCTTCATATTATTTCTTAAAATATTGTTCTGATTAGTTATGCATGACAGCAGAATGCATTTTGACACATTGTACATAAATGGAGCACAACTTCTCATTCCTCTAGCTGTACATTGTGCAAAGTCACATTGATAGTGTAATCATACATGCACACAGGGTGATAATGTCCATCTCATTCCACCATGCTTCTCATCCCTCCTCTGTTTCCCTCCCCTCACTCTCCTCTGCACAATCCAAAGTTCCTTCATTCTCCCCCCTCCAGTTATGGATCAGCATCCACTTATCAGATAAAACATTTGGCCTTTGTTTTTTGGGTTTGGCTTATTTTGTTTATCATGATATTCTCCAAATCCATCCATTTACCTGCAAATGCCATAATTTCATTCTTCTTTAAGGATGAGTAATATTCCATTGTGTATATGTACCACATTTTTTTTTATCCATTTTCTGTTGAAGAGCATCCAGGTTGGTTTCCTAGTTTAGCTATTGTGAATTGAGCAGCTATAAACATTGATGTGGCTGCATAACTGTAGTATGCTGATTTTAAGTCTTTTGGGTATAATCAAGGAGTGGGATAACTGGGTCAAATGGTGGTTCCATTCCAAGTTTTCTGAGGAATCTTCATGCTGCTTTCCAGAGTAGTTTTAGCAATTTGTAGACCCATCAGCAATGTATGAGTGTACCATTTCTCCCACATCCTCGCCAACATTTATTATTGCTTGTATTCTTTATATATATATATTTGTAGATGGACACAATGTCTCCACTTTTTATTTATTTGTTTTCATGTGGTGCCAAGAACCAAACCCAAGGTCCCATGCATGTGAGGCAAGCACTCCACCACTGAGCCACAACCCCAGCCCTATTGCTTGTATTCTTGATAATTACCATTCTGACTGGAGTGAGATGAAATCTTAGAGAAGTTTTGATTTGCATTGTTTAATTGCTAGATATAATGAACATTTTTTCATATATTTGTTGATTGTATTTCTTGTTCTGTGAAGTGTCTAGTCAGCTCATTTATTGATTGGGTTATTTGTTTTTTTGGTGTTAAATTTTTTAAGTTCTTTATGTATCCTGGAGAATAGTGCTCTATCTGAGGTGCATGTGGTAAAGATTTTCTCCCATTCTGTAGGCTCTCTCTTCATGTTATTGATTTTTTCCTTTGCTGAGAAGAAGCTTTTTAGTTCAAATCCATCCCATTTATTGATTCTTGGTTTTACTTCTTGTGCTTTAGGAGTGTTGTTAAGGAAGTCAGGTCTTAAGCTGACATGGTGGAGAACTGGGCTTACTTTTTCTTCTATTAGGCACAAGATCTCTGTTCTAGTGCCCAAGTCTTTGATGCACTTTGAGTTGATTTTTGTGCAGGGTGAGAGATAGAGGTTTAATTTCATTTTGCTGCATATGGATTTCCAGTTTTCCCAGAACCATTTGTTGAAGAGGCTATCTTTTCTCCAATGTATGTTTTTGGTGCCTTTGTCTAGTATGAAGTAAATATATTTATATGAGTTTGTCTCTGTGCCTTCTATTTTGTACCATTGTCTATATGTCTGTTTTGGTGCCAATACCATGCTGTTTTTGTTACTATTGGTCTGTAGTATAGTTTAAGGTATGGTATTGTGATCTCACCTGCTTTACTCCTCTTGTTAAGGATTTCTTTGGCTATTCTGGATTCTTATTTTTCCAGATAAATTTCATGATTGCTTTTTCTAGTTGAATAGGAATTGCATTAAATCTGTATAGCACTTTTGTTAGTATGGCCATTTTGACAATATTAATTCTGCCTATCCAAGAGCATGGGAGATCTTTCCTACCACAATGTATAAGAGTTCTCTTTTCTCCTTACCAGCATTTCTTATTTTTTGTTTTTTGATTACAGCTCTTCTAACTGGAATGAAGATGATTCCTCATTGTGGTTTTGATTTGCATTTCCCTGATGATTAGTGATAGTGAACATTTGTCATATATTTCTGGAGTATTTGCACTTGAAAATGACATTAAAATAATATTTCTGGCCTTTCTATGTTTTCTTTACTGTATATTAATATGTTTTTTCTAATCATTTATTTACAAATTTTCTGTATCATTATATTTAAAGTGTTCCTCTTACAAGCAATATACAGTGGGGTTTAAAATTTTATCTGTTTTGTTAATTTTTGACCTCTAAGTAGGGTGTTTAAACCATTAGCATTTCATTCATTTGGCTGAATTTAGTCTACTATTTTATTATTTCTTTTTTGCTTGTCCCCCTTGTCTCTTTGTTCTTTTTTCCTTCTTTCTTTTGGATTAATGAATATATCTAGTATTTTATTTTATCTATTATATTTTTGGTGATATTTCTTAATATTTTAAATTTTTACTCTAGATTTTTTAATGTATATTTCTTTTCTTTAATTTATATATTACAGCAGAATGTATTATAATTCTTATTACACATACAGAGTATGTGTAATATCTCTGGTTGTATACAAAGTATATTCACAACAATTTGTGTCTTTATATATGTACTTTGGATAAAATGTCCATCACATTTGCCATCATTTCTAACCCCATGCCCCATCCCTTCCCCTCCAACCCTTCTGTCTTATCTAGAGTTCGTCTATTCCTCCCATGCTCCCTCTCCCTACCCTACTATGAATCAGCCTCCTTATATCAGAGAAAAAATTTGGCATTTGTTTTTTTGGGATTGGCTAATTTCACTTAGCATTATCTTCTCTAACTCCATCCATTTACCTGCAAATGCCATGATATTATTCTCTTTTATTGCTGAGTAATATTCCATTGTGTATATATGCCACATTTTTTTTATCCATTCATCTATTGAAGGGCATCTAGGTTGGCTCCACAGTTTAGCTATTGTGAATTGTGATGCTGTATACATTGATGTGGCTGTGTCCCTGTAGTATACTGTTTTTAAGTCCTTTGGGTCTATACCCAGGAGAGGGACAGCTGGGTCAAATGATGGTTCCATTCCCAATTTTCCAAGAAACCTCCATACTGCTTTTCATATTGGCTGCACCAATTTGTAGTCCCACCAGCAGTGTATGAATGTACCTTTTCCCGCATATCCTCGCCAACAGCTATTGCTGTTTGTCTTCATAATAGCTGCCATTCTGACTGGAGTGAGATGAAATCTTAGAGTGGTTTTGATTTGCATTTCTCTAATTGCTAGCGATGATGAACATTTTTTCATATATTTGTTGATTGATTGTCTATCATCTTCTGAAAAGTGTCTGTTCAGGTCTTTGGCCCATTTATTGATTGGGTTATTTGTTTTTGTGGTGTTTAACTCCAATTTTAGTCCTTTTTGAGTTCTTTATATACCCTAGAGATTAGTGTTCTGTCTGATGTTAATGTATATTTCTAAATTAGCATTATTAATATATAACATCACATAAAATGTTGTAACTATCTAACCATATAGCTTCCTCAATCCTCACTTCATTGCTTTTATGTAAAAATTGTCATATGTATTACACTTAAAACACCAATGGACAATCTTATTTATACTTTTTGCTTTAAGTACTCATGTGTATTTTGATGAATTTAAGACAAAAATTATTACTTAATACTTACCCAAACATTTCTTCAAGATTTAGGTTTCTCTTTTGTGTCATTTCTTTTCATACTGAATAACTTCCTTTAGCATTTCTCATTAAGCAGATTTGCTTGCAAAACTTCCTTAATACTTCTTCATTCAAAAAATATTGTATATACAATTCACAATTGCCAAGTTATAAAGTTAATGTAGGTGTCCACTTACAGATGACTTAATAAGTAAAATATGGTATATGTACACAATAGAGTATATATATTCTGCCATAAAGAAGAATGAAAGTAGGTTATTTGCAGGGAAATGGATGGAACTGGAGAGCATCATGTTAAGTGAAATAAGCCAGACATAGAAAGACAAGTTTTCTTTCATACGTGGAAGGTGGGCTGGGAGAAGAACATCGTAAAAGAGGAAGGGAGATCATTAGGTTAGATGAAGGGCATCAGGAAGAAGGGGAGGGAAAGTGAAAGGGAGGTATAGGGGAGTAAAATTGATCAAATTATGTTCTATACACATGATTATGTCACAATGAAACTCATTAATCTGTATAATTAGTATTCACCAATAAAAAGCATGCCTTCAATCTTGATGTATATTTTTGCTAGATATAAAAAGAGCATGTTCTTTTCCTTTCAGCACTTTAAAGTGTTTTTGCATTGTCCCGGCCCTACTTGGTATCTGATTAGAGAGAGGTTCAGTTATTCAAGCCTTTTCCCATGAAATGTAATATGTCATTTTATTTGCAATGTTATTGACATATTTTAGATTTGAGTTTTTAAAAATTTATTTTCCTAGTTTCTCATATATGGAAATTTGTCTTTTCTCTAATTTAGGAAATTCTGTTTACTGTTTCTTCAAATACATTTTCTTCTCCAATTTATCTAGCCTGTCTTTTTGGAACTCCAATTTTAGTCCTTTTGAATGTCCCACAGGTCTCTAAGTCTGCTTATTATTCCCTAATTTTTTTCTCTTTTATCAAGATTGAATACTTTGCACAAATATATCTTCCAGGTCACTAATTTTTCTTCTGCCATTATGTTATTGAGCCCATCCAATTTATTTTTTAATTTCAGATATTGCATTTCCCAGTTTAAAAATTTTCATTTGTTTTTTCCCTCAGTTTCTATTTCTCTTCTGTTATTTCTTTCCCCTTCATTCAAGTGTGCTTTCCTGTACCTCATGGATTGTAGTTACAATTGTTGCTTTAAAGTTATGCCCCATAAATAAAGCATTGGCATCTCTTGTGGTTTGGCATCTGCCGATTTCCTTTTTCCTTCAGAATGGAGGGTGTTTTCTGGTTCTTTGATATGAAATAATTTTCTATTATATCTTGGACATTGCAAATGTTATTTTGTGTGGACTCTGGATTCTGTAATAACTATCTGAAAAAAACATGTTGTTTATCTTAGCAGATGATCAACCCAGTCAGATTCTGGCTATCAGTTCTATCTTGCTATTCTGGTCTATAGTTAAAATGCAATTTAGCTCCAAAAGCTTTTGTTTTGTGTGTGAGGCTGAGACTTTTGTGGGAGATTGAATTCTAAGTTCAGTTTCCTAAGTCTCTGTTTTGCCTGTTTGGTGAATTCTCACATATGCATTGTTCAGTGGTTAGGCAAATAGTTTTTTTTTTTTCATACACAGATATAGGAATATGCACTCCATCTCTTTTCCTTCTGATATTTCTTGCTCATGATACATCCTACCCAGGTTCTTTTTGTGGTTCCTCTGGCCAGAAAAATGCCAAGGGTTCCATCAGAGTTTTTGCTACATCCTCTGCTCCAGTCCACAAATGAGGCACTGCAAGGCTAAGAAGCAAAAAAACCCTGGAAACCTTACCATTTCTCTGCCATCTACCTGCTTTTTGGTTACTTTTCAGATTCTCAGGCAGGTTTTATTTTTTTTTCTAAATTTTATGCAGGGTTTAGAGGTATAATCAATGGGACAAAGTGCTTTGTAAAAAAATGAGAATTCTCAAGAACACTGCATGTTAAATCTCATTGTATTTCTTACTTCTTGATTCAGCATTATGTTGAAAATTCTCCATCTTGTTATACATAAATTTAGTTTATTTGGGGATGTGGTTCAGTGGTTGAGTGAACCTGAGTTCAATCCCCGGTACCAAAAAAAAAAAAAAAAATTGTCATTGCCAAGGATTCTATCAAATGCTCATAATGATATTTTACATATCTATTCCATGATTATGCACTCATACATTGTCCTAACTTTATGGTACCATAAATAATACCATGATAAGCATCCTTTACATGTCCCTTGGTAGGCCTGAGAGAGCTTCTCAGGAGTGGCAGTTCTCAGTTAAATTGGGAATGGATTATTATTATTATTTTTTTTGGTACCGGGGATTGAACTCAGGGGCACTCAACCACTGAGCCACATCTCCAGCCCTATTTGGTATTTTATTTAGAGACGGTCTCACTGAGTTGCTGAGAGCCTCACCTTTGCTGAGGATGGCTTTGAAATCAAAATCCTCATGCTTCAGCCTCTGGAGCTGCTGGGATTATAGGTATGCATCACTGCACCTGGGGGAAATGGATTCTTTTTTTTTTTTTTGAGTTCTCCATTTCTAGGACTTTATTTTTAAAAATTTATTTATTTATTTTAATTAGTCATATAAGACAGCAGAATGCAATTTGATTCATTGTACACAATTACAGCACAACTTTTCATTTCTTTGGTTGTATATGATGTAGCTCCACACCATATGTGTGCAGTCATACATGTATCTAGGATAATGATTCCACCATCTTTCCTGCCTAAACTCCCCCTCCCCGCCCTTTGCCCAATCAAGTTCCTCCATTTTCCTATGTCCCCCATCACCCCATTATGGATCAGCATCCACTTATCAGAGAGAACATTCAGCCTTTGTTTTTTGGGGATTGAATTACTTTGCTTAGCATGATATTCTCCAACTCAATCCATTTACTTGTAAATGCCATAATTTTATTGTTTTTTAATGCTGAGTAATATTCTATTTTGTATATATACCACAGTTTCTTTATCCATTCATGTATTCTTGATTTCACTAAATACTGCTAGATTGCTCTTTAAGAAGACTTCACTGGTTTACATTTTCTTATGAAATACCTAAGATTTTCTGTTTCCCCTAACTCATACAGTCAATATGTAGTTTGCTAATTTCCCTATTTGATGGGTGTTGGTTGAGGTTTCATTTTTTAAATTTTCCATTTGTGTGATTATCAATAAGAAAGGTGGCTTTTCCATAAATTTATGATTTAGTACATTATACCCTTTTGTGAAATGTCTATGAATCGTTTGTGCTTATTCTCTTCTTGATTTTCTCCATTAGAAAAGGTTTTTGTGCATGTTTTTGCTGGTTTTCAGTTCTTTCTGTATCTTAGGGTTCAGTCATTTTTTATTTATAGATATTACATTTTTAACTTAGTCTATTACTTTTTATATTGCCTCTAAAATATTTAATTTTGATTCAATTCCATCCACTTTTATCCTTATGGCTTGTGTTCTATGTGTCTTGTTTAATAAATCCATCTGCACCTGAAAATCACAGATATATATCTTATATCTATAAAGTCACAGATATAGATATAATGGATAGACCTACTAGTTTATATTTTTATATTCTCATGTGTTTAAAAC
Source organism: Urocitellus parryii (assembly GCF_045843805.1). Lineage (NCBI taxonomy): Eukaryota > Metazoa > Chordata > Mammalia > Rodentia > Sciuridae > Urocitellus > Urocitellus parryii. Next base: position 86,214,274 of record NC_135547.1, on the reverse strand, counting down.
TTCAAAAAATTTTATGTAGAGTGACAGAGATAAAACTTTATTTTCTTTTTTATGCTTTATTTTTATTCATTTAAAAAACAAATGACAGCAGAATGCATTGTAATTCTTATTACACATATACAGCACAATTTTTCATATCTCTGGTTGTATATAAAGTATGTTGACACCAATTCATGTCTTCATACATGTACTTTGGATAATGATGTATATCACATTCCACCATCCTTGCTAATCCCATGCCCCATCCCTTACCCTCCAACCCCTCTTCCCTATCTAGAATTCATCTGATCCTCTCATGCTCCCCTTCCCTAACCCACTATGAATCAGCCTCCTTATATCAGAAAAAAACATTTGGCATTTGCTTTTTTTGAGGGGTGAATTGGCTAACTTCACTTAACATTATCTTCTCCAACGCCATCCATTTACCTGCAAATGCCATGATTTCATTCTGTTTTATTGCTGAGTAATATTCCATTGCGTATAATTGCCACATTTTTTTATCCATTCATCTACTGAAGGCATCTAGGTGGGCTCCACAGTTTAGCTATTGTGAATTGTGCTGCTATAAACATTGATGTGGCTGTGTCCCTGTAGTATGCTGATTTTAAGTCCTTTAGGTATAGACTAAGGAGAGGAATAACTGGGTCAAATGGTGGTTCCATTCCCAGATTTCCAAGGAATCTCTGTACTGTTTTCCATATTGGCTGTACCAATTTGCAGTCCCACCAGCAATGTATGAGTGTACCTTTCTCCCCACATCCTTGCCAACACTTGTTGTTGTTTGTATTCAAAATAGCTGCCATTCTGACAGGAGTGAGATAATGTCTTAGAGTAGTTTTGATGTGCATTTCCCTAATTGCTAGAGATGATGAATTCTTTTTCATATATTTGTTGGTTGATTGTATATCCTCTTCTGTGAAGTGTCTGTTCAGGTCCTTGGCCCATTTATTGATTGGGTTATTTGATTTTTTTTTTGTGCTTAGCTTTTTGAGTTCTTTATATACCCTAGAGATTAGTGCTCTATCTGATGTGTGAGGGGTAAAAATTTGCTCCCAGGATGTAGGCTCTCTGTTCACCTCACATATTGTTTCTTTTGCTGAGAAGAAGCTTTTTAGTTTGATTCCATCCCATTTATTGAGCCTTGATTTTAATTCTTGCACTATAGAAGTCTTATTAAGGAAGTTGAGGCCTAATCCCACATGATGAAGATTAGTGCCTACTTTTTCTTCTATTAGACATAGTCTCTGGTTTAATTCCTAGGTCCTTGATCCACTTTGAGTTGAGTTTTGTGCATGGTGAGGGATAGGGATTTAATTTCATTTTGTTGCATATGGATTTCCAGTTTTCCCAGCACCATTTGATGACCATGCTACCAAAAGCACTATACAGATTTAATGCAATTCCAATCAAAATCCCAATGGCATTCTTCATAGAAATAGAAAAAGCTATCATGAAATTCACCTGGAAAAATAAGAGACCCAGAATAGCTAAAGCAATCCTTAGCTGGAAGAGTGAAACAGGTGGCATCACTATACCAGACCTTAAATTATACTACAGAGCAATAACAAAAACAGCATGGTATTGGCACCAAAACAGACTGGTAGACCAATGGTACAGAATAGCAGACACAGAGACTAAGCCACAAAATTACAATTATATTAGACAAAGGTGCCAAAACCACGCATTGGAGAAAAGATAGCCTCTTACATCTTTATTTTCTATCTATATATAAGCCAATATTCCCATAATTGTTTCTTTCATACATAATCTATCAATGCTCTACTGATTTACCTCTACCAAATGTTAAGTACTCATAAAACATGGATCTGTTTCTGGATTATCTACTATGATATATTATTAGTATGCTACTGTATTTTAGCATACTTTATATAAAACTATGTATTTGTAGTATGTCTTTCTATTTGGTAAGGATTCTCCATCATTTTTGCGTTTTTAAAAATTGTCTTAGCTACCTATGTATCATTATCATCCTATGCTTATCTTAGAATTAGTTTATCTACTTGTGCTCTCAAAAATTAATACTGAAAGCTGGAGTTGTCACTCAGTGGTAGAGCACTTGCCTGGCATATGTGTTCCATCCTCAGCACCACATAAAAATCAATGAATAAAATAAAGGTCTTAAAAGTTCTTGCTGAGATTTTAGCTGGGATAGCATTGAATTTTTAGGTATAGATTTTGAATTTATAGATAGTTTTGAATTTATAGATCAACTCAGTGAGACCTTGTCTCTAAATAAAATACAAAATAGGGCTGGGGATGTGGCTCAGTGGTTGAGTGTCCCTGAGATGAATCCCTGGTACCAAAAAATTGCATCAAATTATCCCATCCATAAAAATAATATATCTATATGCATTAAGCTTATCTATAATATTCTTTTAATACAATTTTAAGTTTTATTATAAAATATTTAAGATGAATTAATATTAATATTATAATATAATAAACACTATGAATACTCTGTTTACATCTATCAAATCATAACATTTTAAAAGGTTTCTTTTCAGATATTATATTCAAAATATTTAACAAACATGTATGTCATGGACACCAACTAATGAGAAAGATCCCTGACTATCAGTGTCTACAAGCTCAATGCTATCAAGCTCTGCTTGATTCATATATATATTTTAAATACATAGAATATTTTAGCTACAGTTAAAGACACTTGTGTATCCTTTCCCAAATTCCATTTTCCCTTATCTCTCTCTGCATATTATTATATTATTATCGTATGTATATGTACCCATAAGTATGTATAGCATACTTTTGCATGTTTTCAAATTGCACGTAAATGTATTGAGCTGAAAATATCAGTAGGCAAATATCCATTTTGATATATATTTTAATGGTTATATATTATCCCCTTGAGTGAGTGTGCCAGTTAACTAATAAAATTCCCTAATTCTTTTAATTTTGGATAGTTTTCTAATTGTGCTCTAGTACAAACAATGCTGCAATAAATATTCATTTTTGTGATCCATAAACACATTTCTTTGGAATATGACCTAGCATTGGAATTCTGAGGTTGTAGGTTACATTTATTTTACATTTTGGTTGAAAATATACTTGTACATATGTATCTCTCCATGAACACTGAATGAAAATATCTATATTCTGATACTTTCCCCAACATTACTTTCAGATATTTTTTGTCATTTTTTTTAGATTTTTAGGGTTTGTTTAGCTTTTACTCTTTGATAGATTAAAAATGGTATCTCAATTAATGGTAATTGCATTTCCACAGTTACTTGCTTATTGGTTTTCATATTTGCCAGTCTCCTACTCAACTGATCTTTCCTTGTAGAACCATTTTTGAGAATTTCTAAAGTAGACAACACACTCTTATACTCTATAGTTTTCTCTTTCATTCAGCATATACTTTCTTTTGTGAATGAATATTAATATTCATAATATAATAAACAATACTTATTAGTATCAGTCTTATTAAACCTGGGTACTAGATCCTGATATACAAAAAGTTCGATTTACATAACTGCTCCATTTTTAAAAGCAGAATTGACAGACATGATTGGTCCTGCTTATAGAACCTTTCACCCAATCTTTATACAATTGTTTTGTATAGATTTTTAACTGAGAAATAATAATTTATACATTTGTGATGTACAACATGATGCTTTGATATATGTATGCATTATGTACATTTTGTGTATCAACTCTTTATGAGATATATGATTTGCAAATATTTTCTCCCATTCCATACACTGTTCCTATACTATGTTCATTATTTCCTTGGCTGTGAAGAAGCTGTTTAGTTTAATACAATCCCACCTGTTTATTTTTGCTTTTGTTGACTGCTTTTTAGCTGTAATAATGTACATGCCTACCAAATTAAGCTATTTGGCATATGCATTGCCTCATATACTAGTCATTTTTTTAGTGAGAACACTTAAAGTCTACTTTCTTAGAAAATTAAACATAGAATATATTGTTGTTAATCATAGCCACAATGATGTACAGTAGTAGATCTTTTGAACTTATTTCTCCTAACTCAAGTTTTGTGTCCTTTGACCAATGTCTTCCCAACCCCCAAATCTCTTGTAACCATTATTTTATTTTTTTCTATGAGTTCAACTTTTTCAGACTTCACATATAAGTGAGATAATGCAGTATTTGTTTTATTGAGCCTGGCTTATTTTATTTAACATAATATCCTCCAGTCCCATCCATTTTAATGCAAAAGACAATATTTACTTCTTATTTAAGGCTGACTAGTATTTCATTGTGTGTATATACCGCACCATCTTTATCCATTTGTCCACTCACAGACACTTGGATTGATTCCATGTCTTGGCTGTTGTAAATAATGCTGCAATGAACAGGAGAATGCAAATGTCTCTTTAGCATAGTGATTTTATGTCCTTTGGATATATATAGCTGGGATTTCTCAATCATACGGTGCTTTTATTTTAATTTTATAATCATAGTGTTTTCCATTTTGGCTGCAATAATGTACATGCCTACCAAAGTTGTGCAAGGGTTCCCTTCTGTCTGCATCTTTGACAACACTTGTTATTTTTCATCTTTTTGATGATCAATCACCAATCAAGGTGATATGTAATTGTGGCTTTACTTTGCCTTCCCTGATGATAGAGATATTCAGTGTCTTGCTATATATCCGTTGGCCGTTTGTATGTTTTTGGAGAAATGTCTGTCTATTCAGGTACTTTGTCCATTTTTAATTGTTATTGTTTTCTTGCTATTGTTTTAGTTCCTGGTATATTTTGTATATCAACTCTTTATGTTATATATGGTTTGCAAATATTTTCTCCCATTCCATACACTGTTTACACTATATTCATTATTTCCTTGGCTGTGCAGAAGCTGTTTAGTTTTACAGTTCCACCTGTTTATTTTTGCTTTTGTTGACTGCTTTTGGTGTCATATTAAAAAATTCTTTGCTATGTTTTCTTCCAGTACTTTTACAACTTCAGGTATTATGTTTAAGACCAATCCATTTTGAGTTGATTTATTTGTGATGGAAGATAAGAATCTGTTTTAATTTCTCTTCATGAGGATACCCAGTCTTCCAAGCACCACTTATTTGAAGAGACTGCCCTTTATGCCTTGTATGTTCTTGGTATCAATGTCAAAAATCAATTGACCATGAATTAATGGATTTATTTATGACTCTCTATTCTGTTCCATTGGTCTCTGTTTTTGATAAAATTTTAATTTCCTTTTCTGACAGTTTGTTATCAGTGTATAGAAATACAACTAATTTTTATATTTTGACTTTCTTTCCTGCAAGATTACTGAATTTGTTTATTAGTTCTAACAGGATTTTGTGTGATCATTAGTATTTTCTACACATAGGATCATGTTGTCTGCAAAAGGGACAATTTAACTTCTTCCTTTCCAGTATGGATGCCTTTTATTTCTTTCTCTTGCCTGATTGTTTTGGTTAGGATATCAGTACCATCTTGAATAGAAGTGAGAGTAGTCATCTTTGTTTGTTCCTTATCTTAACAAAATCTATACTTTTTGTTATTCAGTATGATGTTAGGTGTGGGTTCTTCACATACACCCATTACTATTTTGAGGTACATTCCTTCTATACCTAAATTTTGAACATTGTTTAAATCATGAAAGTTTGAACTATTTCAAATGATTTTTCTGCATCTATTGAGAGGCTCATATTATTTTTACCCTTTGTTCTGTTAATGTAATGTATCAAATTTAGTGATTTGTATGTGTAAATCATCTTTGCACTCCTAGGATAAATCCAACTTGATCATGGTGTTTAAACTTTCTGACATGATGTTGTATTCAACTTGCAAGTATTTTGTTGAGGATTTTTGCATTTATGTTAGTCACGGATATTGGCCTATAATACTTTTGTCTTTTAATGTCCATGTCTGGTTTTGATATCAAAGTCGTGATGTTCTTACAAAGTGAGTTTGGAGATACTCCCTCTTCTCTAATTTTTGGAAGAGTTTGAGAAAGATGTATATTTATTATTTGTTGGTTGTACATAGTTCATCCGTGAGATCACCAGATCTTGGGCTTTTCTTTGATGGAAAAATTTTATTACTCATTTAATCCCCTTCCTCATTATTGGTCTGTTCAGATTTTGTTTATTTATGATTTAGCTTTGGTAGCTTGCATGTATCTAGGAATTTTTCCATTTATTCTAGGTTTCTGATTTCTTGGCTTACAAAATTTCTTAGTGTTCTCTTATGATCTTTTGTATTTCTGTGCTATTGGTTGTAATATATCTACATTTTTAATTTGTCTTCTGTCATGTTTTTAGTTGATCTATCTAGCTAGAGTTTTTTCAGTTTTATCCTTTCAAAAAAGCAACTCGCTGGGCGTGGTGGCACATGCCTGTAATCCCAGTGGTTTAGGAGACTGAGGCAGGAGGATTGCAAATTAAAGGTCAGCCTCAGCAATTGAGTAAGGCCTTAAGCAACTTAGCGAGACCCTGCATCAAAGTAAAAAATTTAAAATGCACTGGGGATGTGTGTGTCTCAGTGATTAAGCACCTTGAGTTAGATCCCCAGTAACAAAAGGGGGGGGGGCTCTGTTTATTTGTCTTTTCTATTGTTTTTTTCTAGTGTCTATTTCATTTATTTTTTACTTTGATCTTTCTTCTACTAATTTTGGCTTAGTTCTTTCAGTAGTTCCTTGAGGCATACTATTAGGTTATGTATTTGGTATCATTCTTCTTTTTGATGAAGGCATTTAATACTATAAATTTTCTTTTAGAATTGCTTTTGCTGCATCCCATAAGTTTAAATATATTGTGATCCACTTTTTGATTGTGTTAAGATATTTTACATTTCCTTTTTAATTTCCTTTGACACATTTGTTGTTCAGAAGCACATTATTTAATTTTCATGTATTTATGAATTTTTGAAGTTTCTCTTGTTTTGGAATTCAAGGTTTATGCTATTGTGGTTGTAAGATATTTGATATGAATTAAAATTTGTTGGGACTTGTTTTGTAGCCCGAATTATGATCTATCCTGGAGAATGTTGTTTGCACTGGAGAAGAATGTGTGTTCTGCAGCTGTGGATGGAATGTTCTGTAGATGTTTGTTAGGTCCATTTAGTCTGAAGTGTAGTTCAAGTACAATGTTTCCTTATTGATTTTCTGTCTGGATGATCCGTGCATTGTCAATAGTAGGGTATTGAAGTCCTCTACTATTATTTTATTGTAGTGTATCTCTCCCTCCCGCAGCTGTATGAATATTTGCTTCATATGTATAAATGCTTCAATGCTGGATATATATATATATATATATATATATATATATATATATATATATATTCTACTGATGAATTGACGCCTTTATCATGATATAATGACCTTTTTGTTTAATTTTATGGTTTTGACTTCAAGTCTATGATGTCTAACATAAGATCAAGCAAATAAGTGAAATTTTTTTCTGCACAGTGTACCAATGCACTGTGTCACAAGAAACAAATCTAAATACTTGCTTGGTGTATCAGTGAAGAAGGAACATGGCCCCAATAGTTTTTAAATAAGTTGATTTTTTTAACAGCAACAACATAGTAATTGCAGGATAAATAAAAATCTTTTGTGGGCTTTCTTATATTTGTTGTTTTTTATTCTGAATATATATGATGAGGGAGCATCCTATCTTTTAATGTTTAGACTCTAAATATCCTAATTTGTTGGGATAGAGGGGGCTGTAGGAAGGGGTGGTGTGGGAGCTCTAGAAGGAACAGGAGAATCCAACAGGAACAGGGATACAGAATGGAGAACAGGGAAATCAAATGGAGAAGAGGAGTGAGTGATTGCTGAATAACGGGCAGTAAACAGAAATGAGGAGCTACACTGAGGAGAATGGAAAGTTGGAAGTAGGGAGGGGGAGGGAGAGAGGGCAGACCAGCAGGGACCGAGACCCCCCTCCGGAGGCGGAAAGAGGCAGGACCACTTCCGGCCAGGGAGGCGGGGGACTGGCTCAGACCTAAGGAGAGGCTTGGAGAGAGCAGACGCTTTCTGGACTCCAGAGGACGAGGTGAGCTGAGGTGCCCAGCTTTAGTGAAGAACCTCTGGGGGCCTCTGGGCTGAGGCTTCAAGGCTCCTGACTCCATATAGCCTTAAGGTTTGAAGAAACCCTACTCAGGGTTTGGGATCTAATCGCATAGAAGTGGTTGTGTTTAGCGGTGCCTGGACCCGATTCTCATGGGAAAAGGGAGGAGGAGGAATACCCTGTGGGCACTAGAAAGGTCTGAACCCGGTTCCGCGGGAGAAAGGTGGGATGTAGACCTGCTTGGGGTCATAGAAAAGGAAAGATGGAGAAATATTTCAGGCGGTAGAAAGAAGTGTGGAGGACCCAGTTCGGAAGGGAGATGAGAGACAGACAGCGGGATCCCGTTCAGGCTGGAGAAAGGGGGCAGGACCCAGTTTGGGCTAACGAAAGAAGGGGTCGGTACTGAGGAAGGAGGGGGCAGGATTTTTTCCTTTTTTTTTTTTTAAATTAAGGGGCTGAAAGGACCAGGCTCTGAAGGGAGAAAGGAAGGGCTAGAATCCGGTTGGTTCTGGTTTGAAGAAGGGAAGAGACGGAACCTGGTAGGGTTTTTGGAGAACAGGGAACACACAGGTTAATACCGTTGGATTTGTTGGTGGGGTATCCATGTTGCAGAAAGGGCGGGGCCGGGCACTTGCAGACGTGGAAAGAGGGGGGAGCTGTGTTGGGGAAGGGGCGGTGCAGAGACTTGCCGCAGAATGGAGGGAGGGGGCTTATTAAGGGGAGGGGAGGTGCGGAGAAGTACTGCAGAAAAGAGGGAGGGGGCATATCCGAAAGGGGTGGTGCGTGGCTGTACTGCAGAGGAGGGGTGGGCGGTGTTGGGGAAGGGGTGGTGCGAAGCAGTACTGCAGATCAGAGGGAAGGAGCCAGTGTTGGGGGAAGGGTTGGACTGGGATGTGATGCAGTTAGAAAGAGGGGGTGAGGGGTGGGACCGAGGTGTTTTGTTGCTCTGAGAGCAGGGGCTAGAGACGGTCCAGTCCATCAAGGCGCATGCGCACTGGGGGCCTCGAACGGGTTCGTCTGAGAAAGCGGTGTGCCAAAGGTGGGGGCTCTGTTTGGTGCGCATGCGCACTCTCAAATTGCAGTAGGGGGCGTTCGTAGGTGCAGGGGCGTTGTCATAGAACTGACTTGCCATCTTGGAAAAATAAAAACGCTGCTGGTGGCCGGAAACCAGACCGCCTGGGTTTCTAGGTAATGAGAACCCAGGAGTTGAACGGTTTGGGGTCCAAGGTTAGGTGAGACCCTCCCTGCCTTCAAATGAGGCAAAACCTCTGATGAATCTCCCTCTCCCTCTCCTTCTCTCCCTCCTTATCATTCTCCCCAAATTCAGCCTATTTCTCTCAGGCTTAGCTTTTACTTGGCTTTCCAGAAAGATGGATAGAAGAAATGACTATGGTTATAGAACAACGGTGTTCCAGGTGAGGCCTCTCTGCATTCTTATCATGCTATCTGCCCTGTCCTGAGTTAATTGCATGTGAGCCCCTCACCACCCTGTATTAGCATAATTGCCTGCCTAATCTGTCTCAGTTCTCCTTTGCATGGTGGAAGGGGAGGGGGAGGAGTGGAAAACCTGCCTGATTGTATCACTCCCTTCAATCAAACACTGTTCAGAAGAAAGAGAAGCTTTCTGGAAAAGGGTGGGCATAGGGAGGCAGGTAGCCCAAAGGATCATAATCCTAAGTGTGTAGGGCCCTCTGCCTCCCTCTGGGAGCCTGGGGCTTCCCTTCCCTCCAGATGTACAGACTGAGACCACAGAAGAGGACAGTGTCTTGCTGATGCATACCCTGTTGGCGGCAACCAAGGACCCACCTGTTGCCAACCGACCTAAGAAAAGCAAGACCAAGAAGACTTCTCTTAAGGCTGTTACTAAGTCTGCACCTGCTGCCTCTCCAGTCCCAACTGCCAATGAGATTGCCACCAACAAGCCCAAAATAACTTTACAGGCTTTAAACTTGCCCATGCTCACTCAGATCAGCCAGTCTTCAGCTACTACTGAGGTAGCCAATATTCAGGCTTCTTCAGTCACTGTTCAGCCTAAGAAAGCCAACAAGACAAAGAGAGTTTCTGCCAAGGTAGCCCAAGGCTCCCAGTCCCCAACTGGGAGTGAGGGTGTTACTACCCAACTCAAGTCACCCTTGCAGACCCTAAACCTACCGGTGATTTCACAGACTATCCAGGTTCCAGTTGCCAGTGAGTCAGCCAGTTCCCTGGCCTTGATAGTCTCTACCAAGCCTAAGAAAGCTTCCAAGGCCAAGAAGGCTGCCAATAAGACCATAGCTAGTGCCACTGAAATCTTACCAGCTCCAACTACTATCCACATAGCTACTACCCAAGGCCAAATTACCAGTGAGACAGCCAATATCCAAGCTACAGCAGCCTCTATCAGAACCAAGAAAGCTCCCAAGGCCAATAAGACAACTGCTAAGGCCCCAAATACTGACACAGAACATCTAGAGTCTCCAAATTCTACTGAGGCAGTGAGCAGGCAGATTGAGGCCACAGCAGCAGCTCTCCGGCCCAAAAAGCCCAAGGGAAAGAAGGTTGTCAATAAGGGCCCAAATTCTGCCTCTGAGATCACTGAGGCTCCACCCACCACTCAGATGGTTACAAACCAAACCATAGTAGCTACTATTCGAGTCAAGAGAGGGTCTAGGGCTCGAAAGGCTGGCACTAAGGCTCGGGTAACTGAAAACCAGACCCCAGTTGCTGACCAGGGGGCTCAGGTGAAGATGGCTGCCTCTCAGACCAGCATAAGCGCCCTTGAGACTCAGGTTGCTGCTGCTGTCCAGGCCCTGGCAGATGACTATTTGGCTCAGTTGAGTCTGGAGCCCACAACTAGGACCCGGGGCAAGAGAAACCGAAAGGTGAGATCTCTGACAGCATCCTTAAGTTTGTAATTCTTTTCCATTCCTGTTTTCCTTGTTTGCTCATTTCTTCTATAAACATTTACTGAGTCTTTTTACTAGTCCCTGTGTTCATATAGGATATGGGAGATGCTGATAAGAATGGAATAGAGTTTGTGACCAACTAGCAGTTCACAGAGTGGTGGGGAAGTAAGATATCTATATACTTAGATATAACCTGTATGTAATTCACCTTGTATTTACATAGTGGTCACCATGTTCCAAACTTTGGGTTGGATACATTTACAAAAGCCATGCCTTTATATCTTGAAAGGGATACAGGAACCATAAGTTCTAGTTTTACAGATAAGCAAACTGAGTCCCACTGAAGTGAAGTTACTTGTCCAGGGAGTACAGCTAGCAGAGTCTAGTGATACCCAAGGAAGCAGAGCTGTCCGAGGCCCTTAGGTTATTCTAGCCTGAACAGGGCAATTAAATTTCTGCCTGGAAGACAGTGGAAGAAAATCCCAGGACTCTGGGTAGCCAATGGCAGGGTCAGGCCCCACTGTAGGGGGGAATTGAAGGGGACTTGCTGGAAGAGACAGCCATATCTTTCACCATATCTTTCTTCTTTCTTGTGATGAAGTCCAAACATCCAAATGGGGATGAGAGAAGTGGCAGTAATTATAGGCGGATCCCATGGGGCCGGAGACCTACGCCACCACGAGATGTGGCCATTTTGCAAGAAAGGGTAAGAATCCAATGCTGCCTCCTCTGTTTTCTTCCTCTGCCTCTTTTCTGCCATCTTACAAGTATATTGAGATCTCACTATCTTTCCCTTTTTTCAGGCAAATAAATTGGTGAAATACCTGTTGGTTAAGGATCAAACAAAGATCCCCATAAAGCGCTCAGGTAGTGTCCTACCAATCCTCCTCTTTGAGCCACCCCATCCCATAGTCTGGGGTTAATCCTTTACCTTTATGGCTTGCTTATTCTCTAATATCTCTACCATTGTTTTCCTCCTACATTATCAGAGCTAGCATCTTTTAATAACCTAGTTCAAGGCTCTGATTGCACTGACCCCACTGGGCTGACAAAAGGGCTATAGTTGGGGCTGGGTTGTGTCTCAGTGGTAGAGCACTTGCCTAGCATGTGTGAGGAACTGGGTTTGATTCTCAGCACCACATATAAGTAAAAAAAATAAAGGTCCATCAACAGCCAAAAAACCCCATTCTTTTTAAAAAAGGGCTGCAGCTCTATGGCCCATGCTCAGACCAGGTGTTCCTACCTCTCCCTTCTTGTAGACATGCTGAAGGATGTCATCCAAGAATATGATGAATATTTCCCAGAGATCATTGAACGAGCAAGCTACGCTCTGGAAAAGGTGAATGGGCAGCCTGGGGTATGGGTGCACTGAGGAAGCCTTGAATGGAACAAAGGTATACAATCACAATCTCCTTCTGGGGAGAACCACAGAGGTTATCACTGTACAGATGGGTCCAAAGAGGAGCATAGACCAGCTATGGGTCGCACTGCTAGTCAGTGGTAAAAAGCACAGTGAAGACCCAAGCCATTCAAATTAGTCCTGGCTTCTGTCTGCTGCTAGATGAATATTTCAGATGCTCACCTCTGTGTCTCCTTAGATTCACACAAATCACAAAGATAAAGTTGATGACAGTAGTACATTTATTGCATGTTTAGTGTGCTGGGCACTTAGTTATGTACTTTACATGCATTACCTCACTGATTGTGCATATATACAAAACCCCCAGTTATATGGGAAGCTGCCTAATGCCTGGGAAACTCATTGATGACTGAATTAAAATTTGTGATCTCACAAGCTATTATTTTGTTTGACAGATGTTTCGAGTCAATCTGAAGGAAATCGATAAGCAAAGTAGCTTGTATATTCTGATCAGCACTCAGGAATCCTCTGCAGGCATACTGGGAACGTAAGCTGGGAAAGGGCTGGGGTCAGAGGGGGCTTCTACTTTCATCCATGGCACTACCCCTTTCTTGCTCTCTGTTCCAACATCCTCTTCTTGCTCTCTCCTCCAACATCCTTTTCTTGCTCTCTCCTCCAACATCCTCTTAGAGGATTGGAAAGATGGATCCTAAAAAGACCCTGTGCCAGCTCCTATTCATGGTTGGAGACCCATACACAATAGTAGTACATGATTATGATTGACTGAAGGGTGTAGGAGGCTGGGTTGGACATTCCTGCTATCAGGCTAGTTGTCTCTCCAGATAGAAACTTCCCAGGAAACCAGGCCTGTTGTTGCCTGTTTTCTTCCTACTGAGTGCCTGGCCTTGCCTTGGCAGAATAATTCTCATGGGAAGGCTTCCTAATGTAGGTGGATCATGATGCTCCAAGGACAAGAAAAGGTTGAATATACTTCTGCATATATATCTTTGTGTAGTGCTTACTCCTTCCTTCCATGCTCTGTGGATTTAGAAAAGAAAAAACTGCTGTCTCTGTCCTCAAGGAGTACACAATCTAACTGAGAATGCTAGACTTACCCCTAGGAGGTAACCAGTCCAGGCAAGGAATGACCACGAATAGAATCATGGCTTAGACTTGAAATCAGAATTGCAGAATCACTATAGACTCACATGAAAGAAACCATATCATGGCTTCACCTCCCAAGATCATGAGAAGTGGCATCACTGGGGTTCTGCCTAGAATTTGCTCAGGTATGAGGGCTCTGGGAGAGAAGGGACTCATATTGACTGGGTGCCCTTGTTGTGCCCAGTTGACAGGCATTCCTTCATTTTCATGGCAACCTGGGGTGGGAGGTAGAACATGATTTTCCAATTTTGCTGAATGTGAGACTTTGATTCATGGGTCTTAAGTGCCTTGTCTGGGGTCACATGGAGTTGTAAGCACAGACAGGACAGAATTCTCCAAAATCTGAGGGATCTGGGAGAGTCTAGACTTTTGAGCTGGCTGGTGTGTCTTGTATGTGGCTCCAGGACATAAACCTTCTCTGTCCTATTATTCCTTTAGGACCAAGGATACACCCAAGCTGGGTCTCCTCATGGTGATTCTGAGTGTCATTTTTATGAATGGCAATAAGGCCAGTGAGGGTGAGTGGCTGGGCATGCAGCTGAATGGGTGGCTGTGCTCTGAATTCCATGTGTTCATTTTCTGTCCCTGTCCCCTCTTGCCTCCCCTTGCAGCTGTCATCTGGGAGGTGCTGCGCAAGTTGGGGCTACGCCCTGGGTATGATTGGGCTCTCTCAGCGCTTGCTGTCCGTGTTGTCCTTTGGCAAGAGAGGACGGTCCCAGGATTGCATCAGCCTGGTGGTCTGGTGGCGCGGGTGGGGGGTGCTGGGCTGGGTGGATGGGGAAATGATTATGAACTCTTTACTCCCTTTCTCCTTTATGTCCTCCATCTGTTCTGAGCTGAGATGTAAGATAAACCTTCAGGGATCCCTGAGAAAGAGCCATCTGGCCTCCGGCTGCTTGCTTCTTCTAGTGGCTATGTGCTCACTACTTTCTTCTCTTCGTTGAGACTACCCCATGTGCTAGAGAGGTTTCCTTCCAGTTGGGAAATGCCTCTGCACTAATCTGGGCAGTTTTGGTCTGTGTTCATGGGTTATTTTTCCCATTGCCAGGGTGAGACATTCACTTTTTGGGGAAGTGAGGAAGCTCATCACAGACGAATTTGTGAAGCAAAAGTAAGTGGTGTTTGGGGGTTTTATTTGACCCTGATGTGTTCTGGGGGTGCTAGTCTAGTTCAGAAAGTGCTTAGTCAGTGCCTTCTTGATGCTGTCTTTAGAGGGATGAGCATCTTGTGTTCTAAAAATGAGTCCTGTCTAAAATTCCCATGGAGGGACATATCCAGGACTAGGAACAGACCAACACAATGCCCTTGCAATGGGGTGTGCTCAGAGCAGGGGGCCTGAAGAATGGCTTCTCTGTTTACAACACACCCAACAGCAATCTGGGTTTACTCCTCACAGGTGGCAGGATACATTGGCCATCCTGTGACATCATGCCCTATATACCCCAGGTGCCTTTGCACAGGGTCATTGGGAAATGGTCTTGGAAGGCCAAGACCATGAACTATGTGTGAGAATGAATCTTGGGCTGGAGAGTCTTGGAAATACCTCTGTAGGGGCTATTTAGCATTTGTGTAGAAGAGGTTGTCATATGAGACCTAGTGGTTAAACAACAGGTTTGCTTGGCTAGAAGTAAGCTTTGTTTCCTTTCCAAGGTACCTGGAGTATAAGAGGGTCCCCAACAGCAGACCACCTGAGTATGAGTTCTTCTGGGGCCTGCGCTCTTACCATGAGACTAGCAAGATGAAAGTCCTCAAGTTTGCATGCAAGGTAACATAGCTGCCTGATTTGGAATGTTAAGGGAATGACATGTCTCTGGCTGACAAAGCCTGCGTGTAGTAATAGACAGGTACAAAACAACCTGCAGTTTATATGTAAACATATGAAGCCTCATTAATATCCCAGAATGTTGCTAGAAATATAGTTTACATTGTTTTATTCATTCCTATGCTTTGTATTAATTAGTTCAGGCTTCTATAACAAAATATCATAAATTGATTGGTTTAAAAACAGAAATTTGTTTTCTCACAGTTATGGAGTCTGAGAATCCCAGATCAAGGTCCTGCACAGTTGGTTTCTGGTGAGGGCTCTCTTCCTGGCTTAGAGAAAGCTGCCTTCTTGCAGTGACCCTTCTTACAAGGACACTAATCCTATTGGATGAGGGCCCCAACCTTAAGACCTTATTAACTAACTATAAATTACCTCTATAACAGCCCTATCTCCCCAAACAGTCACACTGGGCATACTGTCATTTCCCATATTATGAATGAAGACACTTGGGTTCAATAAAGTTAAATAACTTGTCCATAATTTTATTGTTCCTAAGTTATCAGAGCTGAAATTAGATCCCAGGACTGACCCATGACAGAGCCTTAATAAGAATTTTAAAAAATTAATGCTCTTAATTTTATCCAAAGCTCTTAGTAGGTGCTTCACATATCATTACAAAGGTTCTTTTCTTTATAATAATTATTATTTCCATTTAAGGTGCAGAAGAAAGACCCCAAAGACTGGGCTGCTCAGTATCGGGAGGCAGTGGAGATGGAAGTCCAAGCTGCAGCTGTGGCTGTGGCTGAGGCTGAGGCCAGGGCTGAGGCAAGAGCCCAAATGGGGATTGGAGAGGAAGCTGTGGCTGGGCCTTGGAATTGGGATGACATGGATATCGACTGCCTAACAAGGGAAGAATTAGGTGATGATGCTCAGGCCTGGAGCAGATTTTCATTTGAAATTGAGGCGAGAGCCCAAGAAAATGCAGATGCCACCACCAATGTCAACTTCAACCGAGGAACTAGCACCAGGGGTGGTTTCAGTGATGGTGCTAGTGTTAGCTTTAATGGTGCACCCGGCCCCAGTGATGGCTTTGGTGGTGGAGCTGGTATTACCTTCGGAGGTGCACCCAGCACCAGTGCTAGCTTCAGCAATGCAGCCAGCATTAGCTTTGGTGGCACATCCAGTACCAGTGCCAGTTTCAGCAGTGCAGCCAGCATTAGCTTTGGTGGTGCACCCAGCACTAACACTAGTTTCAGCGGTGGAGCCAGCATTAGCTTTGGTGGTGCACCCAGTACCAGTGCCAGCTTCTGCAGCACAGCCAGCATTAGCTTTGGTGGCACATCTAACACTATTACTAGTTTCAGTGGAGGAGCCAGCATTAGCTTTGGTGGTGCACCCAGCACTAGCACTAGTTTCAGCAGCACAGCCAGCATTAGTTTTGGTGGTGCACCCAGCACAAGCACCAGCTTTAGTGGAGGAGCCTGCATTAGCTTTGGTGGTGCACCCAGCATCGGCACCAGCTTTAGTGGGGGAGCCAGCATTAGCTTTGGTGGTGCACCTGGCACCGGCACTAGTTACAGTGGTGGAGCCAGCATCAGTTTTGGTGGTGCACCTTGTACAAGTGCCAGTTTCAGTGGTGGAGCCAGCTCTGGCTTTGGAGGCACGCTCAGCAGCACCACAGCTGGCTTTAGCAGTGCACTTAGCACTAGCACCAGCTTTGGCAGTACACCCACCACAAGCACTGTCTTCACTGGCGCACTTAGCACCAGCACTGGCTTTGGAGGCACACTTAGCACCAGTGTATGTTTTGGTGGCTCTCCAAGTTCTGGTTCCAGCTTTGGTGGCACACTCAGTACTAGTATCTGTTTCGGTGGCTCTCCTAGCACCAGCACTGGTTTTGGTGGTACACTAAGCACCAGTGTCTCCTTTGGTGGCTCTTCTATCACCAGTCCTGACTTTGGAGGCACACTAAGCACCAGTGTCTGCTTTGGTGGCTCTCCTAGTACCAGTGCCAGCTTTGGTGGTGCACTTAATAGCAGTGCTGGCTTTGGCGGTGCCATCAGCACCAGTGCCGGCTTTGGTGATGCCATCAGCACCAGTGCCAACTTTGGCAGTGCACTCAACAGCAGTGCTGGCTTTGGCAGTGCCATCAGCACCAGCTCCAGCTTTGGTGGTGCACTCAACAGCAATGCCAGCTTCAGCAGTGCCATTGGCACCAGTGCTGGCTTTGGTGGTGCCATCAGCACCAATACTGGCTTTGGCAGTACACTCAATAGCAATGCCGGCTTTGGCAGTGTCATCAGCACCAGTGCCGGCTTTGGAGGTGCACTCAGCAGCAGTGCCGGCTTTGGCAATGCCATGAGTACCAGTGCTGGCTTTGATGGTGCTGTCAGTACTAGTGCTGGCTTCAGTGGTGCACCAAGCACCAACCCTGGCTTTGGTGGTGCATTCAGCACCAGTGCTGGCTTCAGTGGGGCACTTAGTACCACTACTGACTTTGGCAGTACTCACAGCAACAGCATTGGCTTTGGCAATGCTCCCAGCACCAGCGTCAGCTTTGGTGGTGCTCACAGCACCAGCCTCTGTTTTGGTGGAGCTCCCAGCACCAGCCTCTGCTTTGGCAGTGCATCTAACACCAACCTATGCTTTGGTGGCTCTCCTAGCACCAGTGCCTGCTTTAGTGGTGCCACCAGTGCCAGTTTTAGTGATGGACCCAGCACCAGTGCCGGTTTCAGCTTTGGTAATGGGTTAAGCACCAGTGCTGGATTTGGAGGTGGACTGAGCACCAGTGCTGGCTTCGGTGGCAACCTAGGCACCAGTGCTGGCTTCGGTGGCAACCTAGGCACCAGTACTGGCTTCGGTGGCGGCCTAGGCAGTGGCTCCGGCTTCGATGGTGGCCTAGGTACCAGTGCTGACTTTGGTGGCGGACTAAGCACCAGCGCTGGCTTCGGTGGCGGACTAGGCACTGGCACTGACTTTGATGGTGGACTAGGCACCGGCACTGGCTTTGGTGGTGGATTAGGTACCAGTGCGGGCTTCAGTGGCGGACTGGGCACCAGCACTGGCTTTGGTGGCGAACTAGTCACCAGTGATGGCTTTGGTAGTGCACTGGGTACCAATGCTGGTTTTGGCAGCACACTTGGCACTGGTGTGGGTTTTAGTGGTGGCCTCAGCACCAGCGATGGCTTTGGCGGTGGGCCTAATGCCAGCTTTGACAGAGGACTGAGTACCATCATTGGCTTTGGCAGTGGTTCCAACACCAGCACTGGCTTTACTGGCGAACCCAGCACCGGCACCAGCTTCAATAGTGGACCCACTTCTATTGTTGGCTTCAATAGTGGACCGAGCACTGGTGCTGGCTTCTGCAGTGGGCCAAGCACTGGTGGCTTTGGTGGTGGACTGAGCACCGGAGCTGGCTTTGGAGGACCGAGCACCGGAGCTGGCTTCGGTGGTGGACTGGGCACCAGTACAGGCTTCGGTGGACCAAGCAGCAGTGCTGGCTTCGGTGGTGGACCAAGCAGCAGTGCTGGATTCGGCGGTGGACCAAGCACCGGTTCTGGCTTTGGTGGTGGACCTAACAGCCTTGGTGCCTGTGGCTTCTCCTACGGCTAATGAAGTTTCAGGTGAATGCCATATTTCCATATCCAGAGTCCATGGGGTTGGGTATAATATTTGGGATATTATATTTAGAAGAAACCATGAGGGAGGGGGGCTGAGTGGGAAGATGAAGGCAATGAAGGAAGTATGAGAAAACAGTATATTTGGTCCTAAAATGTTTTTGGTGTTTCGTTTTCAGGTTTATTCCCCATGTTTACAGATACCACTAATAAATTGCAGCAGTCTTTCCCATGGAGCCAAGGTACAGCCTTGGAATCTTTGTCCACACAGCAGTCCTAAGCAGCTACTACCAATCAGCTGAGGGTGACATGCTTTGAAAAAAATCTGTTCGCTGTTCTTGCTTTCTTGTTTGCTTTCTGTGTGCTGTCATATTTTGGTATTAGAGTTATTAAATTTGCAAAATGAATTGGAGTTTTTTTCTTTTAATTTGCTTAGGTAATTGTGAGTGACATTTTGGGTTTGTAGAAGAGCTAGAGATCAGCATAGCTCTTTTGGGAATGTGGGGTCCAGCTTCAGGCTAAAAGGCAGGTATTTCTTAAGTGGGGGGAAGCCTAGGAAAGCATGGCAAACCCGAGGATAATAGCTTGAAAAAAATACAAAGGGGGGAAGCCAAAAGCAGAATGCAAAGAGAAAGAGTTCTAGAGTGTAAGTACAGATTAATTTTGAATTATCTGTGTAAGAATGGAGGGACAGAAGGGGGGGCAACTAGGGGTAAACATGGGAACAAGGGACAGTTTTCCTGGATTAGGAAAGTCTTAAGCATATTGTAAAGACTATGACACCAAAACCAATAGAGAGGGCCAGAAGGTAGATGGAAGAGTCAGGAATTTACAGAAGTAGTCCAAGAGGGTGGGGTGGGATAAGGTACCAGAAAATAGAACATGACTATTGAACAGGATTTAGGCGTATGGAAGCAGATGAATATAGATCATCATCATTTTAAGCAGTGATCTACAACCTGTAGTAGGTCTCAACAAAAATGGAGGTATGAATTATTTAGGGTTTGGATCTCATTGGGTGGTTATGATGAAAGAACAAGAGAACAAAGGCAGCAAGTGTGTGAATAAAGTCTTTTGAAGACTTTTTACCACTGGGTCACTTGGTGCTTGTCTCATAGTTGATGTATAGACAGTAACTTAAGAGGCAGACCATAGGACCCAAGCTGGTTAGGGATGGAAGAACATTGAGGCAGAAGACTGATGGGTTGGGAGATAATGGGGAAGTCAAAGGACTATACTCTTGATGTACAAATACTGCCCATTAAGAAATACCACATGTATGCCTACTGTGTGGAGGTGTGCTATTAGGGACCCTATGAATGACAGAGTTGTGAAGACTTATGAATGAGAGTGGGATGCTTGAATTCAAGGTCAGACGGAGGAGATGATGCCAAGATCCATGGGATGATAGGGTGTTGATCACTGGAGTTGAGGGGATCAGAGTGTGAGGTCTGTGTGATGGTCATTCACATGGACAGAAAACACTCAGGATGGCAACAAGAGTTAGAGAAGATGATCACTTGCCCAAGTGCCAGGTTCTTCTCTGAAAATAGGGATAAAGGTATCCTGCCCCCATTTACATCAACCACCAAGGAACAAGCTCCACCAGCACTCACAGGGACCTATCTTCTCCCATCTTTGCAGGTACTACCCCAAACTCTCAGGAACTCCTCACCCATTCCACATCTACAACACCAGAACTGGATCAGGATTAGAATCTCGAAAACAATGGGAGAAGTCTCCCTATGACCTTCTCCTATCCTCCTATAGGCAGTAAGAGAAGTCTTTATTGATCAGAGAATAGGAATTAAGAAAGAGCCTCATCCAGAGCTAGGTTGCTCCTTGGTAGTAGCTAGGAACTGAGACCTGTTTGGGAGCTGCTGAGGATTTCTTCTCCCAGTGAGGCCAAAGCCACAATCTTCTCAAAATAGGAGAATAGCAAGGACAGCAGTTCCTAAAGGTGGAAGATAGGACCGAAGCAGTTTGACATCTCAGAAAGATCTCAATAATGGGCAGGGACAGTGTCCAGGGCTTCCTCGGGTTCCCGGGAAATGTCCACATTCTGAGAAGAGAGTGCCCAGGGTTAATAAGAAAGAAGGAGACAGCAGTGTGGGGCCCTAGGACCTCCCCTGCCTCTTGTCCTTACTGTCAGATTCCCCTCTTTCAACCAGCTCTGAGTCCTGACCCTCTTCTTAGGGAGGCCTGGGGGGTGAATCTCAGTGTAAGGTCTTTTGGGCAGGGATTATCTAGGTGTCTTAGGTCTTGGCTGTATTTCCTAGATTTCTGGATTTTTTCCTTCTGGTGATGTGAAACACCCAGGATCTGGGAGGGTGCCTTCACCATGTGCTGTGTCCACAGTGGGCTTGGGTGTGGAATCTACCTACCTCAGGCTTCTCTCGGTGTGTATTCACAGCCTCCACATTCAGGTAGATGGACTCCACTTTGCAGCCTCAGAAAAGAATAACCCATTTGTCTGTAAGCCCCCAAGGTGAGCACAAGTCTTTCCTAAAGTTTCATTCCTACCCCCCATTATCACTCATATCCTAGCTTTATATTGTATACAGATTGTATCTGCTGGGTAGGGAATAGAATTCAGATGAGATATGTGATATTTTGGGAAGATGCCACATAAGAAAGAGGCTGCCAATAGGGCATCACCCCAGCTCTTTCCCTAAGTTCTCTTGACTTCCAATGCTCATTTGAACATGGGGAAAGAGAAGAGAGCAGATCTGTATGGCCTCCCCAAACTCTTTTGGCCAGTGAGACAGTGATCTAATCTATGTACGAAGGATGGAGCTCTGTGGATCCTCCAAGTTATGCTAGGTGCAATGGAGGTGAAATAGTCCTGGGCCACTGCCTTGGGCAATTAGGTCCAAGAAAAGTTTATTTTGAGGGTAATGTGGCTATGGCAACACTAGAGGAATGGAGATCACAAGGAGTTCAAGGGAACCTGAAGAAGGAGGAACATGCATCAGTGGGGCCTGGGGCTGGCAGAAGAGGCCCAATGCTTATAGAAGTCCCTTTAGATCATTCCTATGGGTAGGCTACATCCCTACTGCAGGCTTCAGTAGGGCATTGTTCCTTCTCACTCCCCCAACCAGATTTGATTCTGTCTTCTCCCTCCTCATGAACCTTTCATAGCTAACTAATGTCCCAATACAGAATATCAACTACCCAGACTGGTCAACTTTACTTTGGTTCCTTTTGGGGACCCCCTCTGGCCTTCTACAGTTCAGTGTTCTATGCTCAGTGCTTGGCAGAGACAGAAAACTGGAGGCAGACCTGGAATTTAGAAACCATCCTTGTTCTTCCCTATTATGTGACCTACCACCAGTCCCGCCTCCAGCAGGATGTCCAACCACCAACCAGGGGCCCACTCCCTGGACTCTTCGGGGCAAATGGTAGGCAATAGAGGCATGCTCATGGCCTCTATGTACCTTTGCTTATGAGGATGGGGCACTCACCATAAGCCACAGGTGTGAGTTTGAGCACTGTGTGCAGAGGACACTTGAGATAGGGAAGCTCATCTGGAAAGGAGAGGAGTAGGAAGCAGACCTCAGAGACAGTACTGGGCAGGACACCACCTCTCTGGCCACCAGGCTTTCTCAATGCTCCCCCTTTCACTTCCCCTTCCTCAGGTGGGGCTCACCATGGGTGCACGCCTCACATTCTGCAAAGGACAGTACTCAGAGCAATCTACACAGGAAGAAAGGGAGCAGCTAGGCCGGCCTAGGAGTAGGGAGGAAGGATAGCCTTTGAAAAACAGGCATACTATGTGTCCCATAGGAGAGTTGGGCAGGCCATGCAGAAATGGCCACCTCCTCATGCTCAGTGACAATAGGAAATCAAGACAGGCCTCACTCCAGCCCAGCCCAGGCAACTATCCACAGACCTCCCACCAAAAAGGCTCACAATTCCCATTGGCAAGTATTTTCTGTGACCATCCAATGTGGCAGAGGTGCATATGGCACTTACACCTCCCACAGCCTTTTCCTCAGCTTAGGCCTGATTTCTCCTATTATCACACTTGTTCATTGACAAATATTGATTCACTCATTTCCAGTTACTATTATGCAGAAAGTTGTTTTGGATATTTATGTACAATTTCCTTTCTGGGCCTATATTTCCATTAATCAGGTAGTCCTGAGAGGAGGGAGTGATTAGGCCCAGCCCATGGATTAGGACACTGGGGCTTCTAGTCTGAGGTCACACAGCCAGAATATGGCAGTGTAAGAAGTCAAAACCAGGACCCTTTGAGTACAAGAGCTTGCTCTGCCCCTGTAGTCTGTAGCTGCTGCCAGAGAGGGGCTCACAGCATCCTGGGGGCAACATACCCACTTGTGTGGCACTTTTTCCTGATACCCACCCTCCCAAAACCCCAGGATGCAATACAGACAGTTCCCTACCTCCTTTCATTTAGCTGGAACATGGTCGTGGCTTTCCATCCCTTAGGCCCATTCTAGGCTTTCAAGGCCTGCTACGTCTTTCCCAAACTCCTGAGACATTAGGAATTGTCCTGGGCATTCATCCTGCTTCTCTTTATCATTTTTGTCTTCATAAGCAGAAGCAGCCCCAGGGGCCAAGGGCTGTTGTGCATGATCTCACTGCACCCTCACTAATGCTCTGTGGTCCTGTTCACCCTCATTGTCTACATGAGGAAATAGACTCAGAGAAGGGAAGGCAACTTGACTAAGGTCTATGACTCAGCTCTGCTACTACCTCAACTAGTGGCCTTGACCCAGCCACTTCTCTCTCTCTGGTCCTCGTTGTCCCCATATTACAAGACAGGATTGGATTGGGTGTACCTCAAGCTGTCACAGCCCTATAGTTCTGTGGGTCTGCACTCCTTGCCATATCATCTCTCTGGGTCTTGTCCCATCACTCACCTGAATAACAGGAGAAAGACTATCTGCCCAGCCCTGTCCAACCTGGCTTCTAGGGCAGATGCAAGCAGCTGGCATGACCTATGTGTGAAGGTGGGTAGAAGTAGAGACAAAGAGGGAGGTGCAAATGTTCCTCACATACTCTGTGCTCATTTGAAAGGGAAGGGCCTCTGTCATACACCCTGGATCAACTCTGATCTCTGCCACTGTGTAACCCTATGACATTTGGCAAGCTACCTCACCTCTCTAGGCCTTTATTTCCTTATCTAGAAAAAGGAAATCATGTAGTGTCTACCTGATGTGAACATATCAGAAATCTAGCAGTGCAAGGTCCCTTATCACATATCCCATAGCTTATTCCCAGTGAGGAAGTTTAAGACCAGGTGGAGGAAATGACTTATCTGGAGTGTTCTTTCTTTTGAAATGAGCATCATAAAAAAGATGAGAATATTATAGACATAAAATACACTTTTGCATTGCTCTCAACCCCCCTCAAAATAACCTAGAAATGCCAAAGCTTCAGCATCTATATTAGAAATAGACTTTTATATGTGAAGGTAATTCAACAGTTCCTTGCCCAGCCACCTGCCTTAGTTTGAAGTTCAGTGTATACTGTCAGTATATAGGTATTCTGTAGATGCCATGTCTAGATTTTTTTAAATAAATTATCATTTGAAAAAAAAATGAAAGAAGAACCACTGTCTTGATGAAATGATCCCTTCAGCAAAGCAGAAACCTATAATTAGGAAAACCTATAATTAGAATTATGAGGCCATGAAAGGTCTCACTATCACCTGAGGACACCATGCTTCAGAGAGATACTGACTCAGCATTTTAGGCTGATGTAGACTGTTAATGTCAGCTTTGAAAACATTACATTGGAATAATGCTAATAATATACCCAAACACTTATATGGCCCACACAGTGTATTATGAAGTGTTCTAAGCTATTTACACGTTTAATGAAATTTCATCATTATTCTCCCCATTTTCCAGATGAGGAAACTAAGGCCAGAAGGGTTATAGTACTTTGCCAAAGGAAGTACAGTTAGGAATGATAAGTAAAGTTACAAATAATCTAAATCTAGGCATCCTTGTTTTAGATATTGTGTTTTTAACTACTAAGAAATAAACCTCCAATTGTGCATATAAAATCACATTCAGTTCCCCACACCAGGAACAGGAAGGAAGATGTTACCTGAACTTTTATCCAGGAAGTAGGCCAAGAGGCACCGCATGACAGCTTGGTGGCAAATCACCAATACATTTTCCTGTCGTTCTAGCTCCATTATAACCGGCTCCAGACGCTGAACCAGATCCTCATAGGACTAAAGGTAAGAGAAATCTTTGGATAAGGGGGATGAGGCATATTAGCCCAGAGAGGAAGAAATCAAACCTAGGAATCAGGAAACTTGATTCTGGGGCTGGGTGAGTTGTTTACCATGCAGTGTGATCTTAGGTAACTTATTTTCTTTATAGGGTCTCAGTTTCCCATCTGTTAAATGGGTGCAATCAATATAGTGGGCAAAATAGCAATAATAATACTCCCCACTACAAGATATCTTAATTACACTGTTGACACTTCAAAACAATAGGTAATTTCAACTATAGGATTCCAAAATGGAAAACTTGGTAAAAAGAATCAGAAGAGGGTATAAAAGCTATCGCTGTCCTGAGTGTATTTTACAATCATAGTAACCAAGGGGTTTGAGTTTTTAAATCCTTATAGAAACAGGATATAAAGCCTTAGGTGTGCATATTGTGGGGAGTTGGGACTAAGACTCTAACATAACTGGGAGTCCCTTAAAGGGCAAACCTTATACCCTATGTAAAATAGAAAATAGAAAAAGTTCATCCATGGGCAAAGCGAAGCAACAAGAAAATTTATCAGTCTCTCCATGACTTTTGGTGGAAAAAAATTAGGAAATGCCTTCTGTAAGAATTCACAGTTGCAAGTATTCCTGTAGGTGGGTTGGTGACATGGAATTACACTCCCCATGTAGGTTAGAAAATGTTTTGATGAGAGTTTAATAAAAAGTGGTCTCAAGTTGTTAACTCCCAGGAGTGCATGGAAGAAACAAATGGAAATTCTCTCTGGATTTTTTTCACCTCAGGCCACCTGGGATTTCCAAAACAAATTCTCACAAATACATGAGGAAATAACCTAGTATGGGTAAGAATAATTAGAAAAACAAGAAGATAATTCTAAAAACTTAAAGGATGCACCATATAAAATAAGTATGTTTGAATTTTTAAGAAATAAAATGATAGACTGTAAGAAATAAGATGGTATCAAATATATGATGCAGATTTCAAAATAAACTAAACAGAAGTTCAGAAATAAAAATGGTAATCATTAAAATTGAAAACTAGCTAGATATGGTTTAGTACATGCCTGTACTACATTCAGGAGCAGAGGCAGGAGAATTGCAAGTTCAAGGCCAGCCTCAGCAACATATCAAGACTATATCTCAAAATAAAAAATAAAAAAGAGCTAAGGATGTTGCTCAGTGTGCAGCACTCTGAATTCAATCCCCCAAATCTCAAAAAATTAAAAATTAAATTGAAGGTATAAACAGCATTTTATATAACTTAAAAAAGAGTGACTTGGAAGAGAAAGCTGAAGAAATTACTCAGAATGCAGCAAAGATATACAAACAGCTAGAAAATAAGAAGAAAAGTTAGGTGATATGAAAAATAAAGGCAAGATTAACATATGTAACTGTATTCAGAAAAAGATAACAGAAAGAATGTGAGAGAATTTGGAAGATATAATATCTGATGGTTTTCTAGAACTGATGAAAATTCCAACTTTCAGATTCAGGAAATTCAGTGAATCCTAAATTTAGATAAATAAAATGAAATTGATATCTAGCCATAATTGTGAAGCTCAAAGGTAACAGAGATAGATTTTAAAAGCAGCAAAAGAGGGCTGGGGTTGTGGCTCAGTGGTAAAGCACTTGCCTAGCATGTGCGAGGTACTGGGTTTAATCCTCAGCACCACATTAAAAATAAATTAATAAAATAAAGGCATTGTGTCCATCTACAACTAAAACAATTTTTTTAAAAAAAAGCATCAAAAGAAAAAATAAAACTAACCAAGTTTCTTAGATTAGAAGCCAGAATGGTAATATCTTCAAAATGCTGAGAATCAACTGTCAGCTTAGAGTTTTATTCCACACCAAAGTTTCATTGGTTATTGAAGACATCCCCCACAAATAGTTTTAGAAAAAACAAGGAACTTCCAAAGAAAGAAGGGAAAAAAGAACTCGAAAGGCAGTCTTCAGGTTACAAGCAGCAAGAATGATCAAAGGATTTCATAAACAAGTAGTTAAATCTACTGAGATTTTATCTCACTCCTGTCAGAATGGCAATTATCAGGAACACAGGCAACAAAAATATTGGCAAGGATGTAGGGAAAATGGTACATTCATACATTGCTGGTAGGATTGCAAATTGGTGCAACTACTCTGGAAAGCAGTATGGAGATTCCTCAAAAAACTGGGAATGGAACCACCATTTGACCTGGTTAGCCCACTCTTTGGTGTATATCCAAAGGAGTTAAAATCAGCATACTACAGTTATGCAGCCACATCAATGTTTATAGCAGTTTGATTCACAATAGCTAAGCCATGTAACCAAACTAGTTACCCTTTCATAGATGAAAGGATAAATAAAATGTGGTGATATACACAATGGAATATTATTTAGCTATAAAAAGAATGACTTTATGACATTTGCTGGTAAACAGATGGATCTGGAGACTACCATGCTAATGAAATAAGCCAGTCCCCGCAAAACCAAAGGTGGAATGTTCTCTCTGATACATGGATGCTAACTCACAACAAGCTGGGGAGAATAGAAGTTCAGTGGAGTGAATTAAACAAAGAGGAATGAAGGGAAGGGAAGAGGAATCAGAGTAGGAGAGAAAACTGAATGAATCTAACATGACTTTCCATGTACATATATGAATACACCACAGCGAATCTCCACCTTATGTACATCCACAAGACTGGGATCCTAATTAGAATAAGACATACCTCATGTTTGTAAAAATATGTCAAAATATACTGTCATGTATAACTAAAAAAACAAATAAAAAGAATAAAACATAGACAAGCTGGGCATTGTGGCACATGCCTGTAATCCTAGCAACTCAGGAGCCTGAGGCAAGAGGATTGCAAGTTCAAAGCCAGTATCAGTGAGTTGAGGCCCTAGGCAACCTTGTCCCCCCAAAATAAAAAGGGTTAGGGTCTTTTTTAAGACCCCCTCCCCTCCAAAAAAGGTCTGACGAGGTAACTCAGTGGTTAAGCGCCCCTGGTTTAAATCCCCAGTACAAAAATAAATAAATAAATAAATAAACATTAACTAGATGCAGTGGTAATAACAACAGTGCTAATTCATTTGGGGGTTAAGACCAAGGTTGAACTAAAATATAAAACAACATGCAAACTAGGAGAAGGAGAATCCAGAGTTTTAAAGTTCTTTTATTATTTGGGGTGATGGTGGAGAGGTTGAATCTAGGTTTTGTTAATAACACATTAAAATGTTAATTGTTCAAATCAGTTGCATAACAACACATAGCAATGAATTGAGTGATTCTGAAGTATAATATTTAGACCTCATATCCTTATTAGGATATCTGTAAGAATAAAAAGAATCATGATGAAATATCTTAAATATGTTAAGGACAACCTCTAAAAGAATGTAAACATTATATAACTTAAATATAGTAAAAACTCAATCCTAAAGGACTCAGGAGAAGAGAAAAAATTAAGCATGGGAAGCTCAAGATAAGATAATAGAAATAAACTAAAAAAATCAGTAACTAAAATAAAAGTAAAGGTATGAAACTACCATTTTTAGTTTGGATTAGAAACAGCAAAATACAACTATAAGCTGTTTATAAGAGACAAAAAACAAAAAAAATTTTGTATGTCTCTTTTTAACAAAGCCTCAAAATATATAAAGGAAAATGATGGCAAATTAAGCCTGACTTTACATTATCATTGCTGAGGTTGAAGATAAAATGTGAAAGTTCTTTTTAACTGAACAGAGTATCTATTGTTTTGTCTTCCCAAATGCCCTGGTTTTCTGATAATTGTTCACAGGAGTTTGTTTCAGAAATGGAGTGTGATGAGCAAAAGCTCTAAAATGTGGAACTGGCTAAGTGGGGGTTGGATAGAAAGTAATAAGTAGTCATTTCATATGCAAATAGGAAAGTGATGGTCTGGCTCATGTAATGGCAAAGAAGTTGATCAAAGTAGTACCTATTGTCCTTTAGGATGATACCAACTGTCCAGAGAGACTGGAGATGTAGTGCACTTGGCAATAAAATGTCTTAAAATTGGAGTATGTAGAAGTATTTCAAGTTTCTCCAGTGAGGTGACCAGAGATAAAGTGTAGGATAAAGTGGGTCCTCCTAAAAATAGAGAGAAAGCATTGTAGCTTTGTGTGTGTGGAGGGGTATTGAGAATTGAACCTGGGATGCTCTACCACTGAGCTATAACCCCAGCCCTTTTTATTTTTTAAAATTTTGAGGGGCTGGAGATGTGGCTCAGCGGTAGCGCGCTCGCCTGGCATGCGTGCGGCCCGGGTTCGATCCTCAGCACCACATACCAAAAAAGATGTTGTGTCCGCCGAGAACTAAAAAATAAATATTAAAAATTCTCTCTCTCTCTCTCTCCCCCCCCCTCTCTCACTCTCTCTTTAAAAAAAATTTAAAAAAAAATTTTGAGACAGGGTCTCGCTAAGTTGCCAAGGCTGATCTCCAACTTGCAATCCAATCCTCTTGCTTCAATCTCTAAAGCTGCTAGGATTACAAGTGTGCACCCCCATGCCTAGCATATATGTAGCTTTTTAATAAGAGGAATCTGTTGCATATAGCCATGAATTGATGGCCAATGGCCAAATCACTGTGTGCCTCGTAAGATGGCAGATGTTGCAAAACATGCTTTACCCTGTTTCTAAAAATGTGTTAAAACTGGAATTTTGGAAGTTGGAATGGAGTCGCTGTGGAGGAGTTCTAAGAATTAGGCCACCCTCCAAAACTTACCTCTCCTTTGGGATAGCGGTAACGATATTTATCTTGGTCCCGTAGTGCAAATTCTTCAGGGTAGTGTTCTTGGATTTCTTCATAGGTCATCTCCTCACAGACACCCTAAGAGAAAGTATTGGGGGACACAAGCATTCGCCTGGTGAAATCCAGACAGCCTTTGCCATAGTTCTAAGACCAATAATATGGTACTTGGGACTTCTGTGAGCACAGCTATGGAGTTGTGTTTGTTATTTGTGGGTGTGTATGTGAATATATATGTGTGCATGGTGTGTACTTGTGTGAGTATAAAAACAATAGTGTGTGGATGGTGGTGTGTTCTGGTTGAGTATATGATGCTTTTCTATGATTGTCTCAGTAGGTATATAAGTATACAATATACATATAATTATGTATTTTTACAAATATGTAGGCATAAGAATTTGTGGTTGTATCTGCAAGTATGTATGCAGCATGCTTGTTAAAGGACTTATGCCTTGCATATGTATTGTATTTGTGTGTGTGTGTGTGTGTGTGTGTGTGTTATGCCTGTGTGGATGTCTCTGTGGTATGTGTATCCATGCACATCTAAGTGTGTCTGCAGCACGTGTATCCATGAATATGTATCTTTCATTGTGTTTCTGTTCTATGTATATTTCTATTCCTGTGTCTGAGGCCTGTGTGAATTTGCAGTAATATGCTTGAGGTTTTGTATCTGTGCTATGTTTATGTTCATGTTCATTATATGCTCCTCTGTGTCCATGTGGGGTATATATAGGGCTGCATGTGTCTATAATGAGTGTGTCTATATGAATCTCTAGGCATGTGTATGTATGTGTGGTATAGGCATGATGGTAGAAGAAGGTCCCTGTGTCTGTGAAGTTCATATGTACAATCATAAGCATATTTGTGGCAGATATCTGTGATTTTGTATGCAAATACACATGCGTGAGCACAATATAGTCATATTCTTCCATTCTATAGCATTTCCTATCCCTCCATCCCGACCCCTACTTTAGATAGAAAAATAAGTGACTGATCCTTATTTTTTAACAGGTGTCTGTATTTAACAGGTGTCTGTATTTCAGAAATTTCAGAGAGCAAAACTAGTAAATTTCTAATGGCTTTAGAATGGGTTTCAATCTCTTTATCCAAGGAAGTAATGAGTTCTTTGGAAGCTCTTCACAGAAGAGCTTCCAAGTCGGCTGAGAAATCTCCAGGAGTGAGGTGGCTGCTGGAGGTAGTGGCAAGTGATGTTGGGTTTCTAAAGTTTCCTTAGGAGTGTGTAAATTCCAATTAAACCTTCCTGAAGTGGGAAAGTGGCCTCTGTTGTCTTTTGGGTCATTTACCAGGCTTCCCTCAGGGTTGTGGAACTGAACCCTTGTCACAACCTATAAGTAGCTCTGTAGTGTCGACCTTCTCCAACTGACACTGCCCATGGAAGAATGTGTACCCCATTCAGTACACAGGTCCTTCCTGATTGGCTTCAACTTTCAATTTTGAGGCAAGCTGGGAGCCTTTTGCCTATGGAAATGGCCACTGACACTCTCTTGACTTTAGGCAAAATGCTTAATTCCCCTTAATTTTATTTTCCTTACTTGAGAAATGAGAATTACAATTACCATGTAGAAGTGTTTTGGATATTAGGGATAATATATGTAAAAGATACTAGTACAGGGTGTACAAGGTACATTTAAAAGACTCAATTGATGGAATTAAACATTAATAATGTAATCAATAATAGAAAATAAATCAGAAACTTAGGCATCATTGCAAATTCTTGCTTCTTCCTTATTCACCCCCCCTATGGCCAACTCCTGAGATTCTGCCTCCTAAATCTCTCTCAAATCTATTCCTTTATTCTACCATCCATTTACCAGCAAATGTCATAATTTCATTCTTCTTTACAACATAAACTAAACTCTTATGATGACAAGTTTACATATTTGCACATGTATGTTTTACTAAATAGCCCCTTTCTAAATATGTGTTCCTTTGTACATCTATATTTACATATGTATATGTGAAATATGCACACACATACATTTCTAAATTTATAGAAGCATTTCTAGCATGTTAACCTACCCCATGCAAGTTATCTACACCTGTGGTGAAGCTCTTATGTTGGGTCTTAACAACCATAACCTGTGAAGTACCACCCATTGCCAATGTACTTATAGCATAGGTAAGAGAAGGATATCCTGAAAGAGATTTCCTAGTCACCAGAGTTGGATCCTTCACCTCTCCCTCTTCCTTACTCCTTACACTGTCAAGTACCATTGACCCTATTATTTTGGAAACATTCCCAAAGTCCTTCTTCATTCCATCTTCATACCACTATTCTGGTTCCACATGCCTTTGCCTCTTGCCACACTAATGCAGCCACCTGTCCTGACTGGTCTACATGCTCATCCTGGCATTGTTTTCACCTAGTCTCCATGCATGTACAGACTGGGCTTTAAAAATGGGAATTACATTCAGACCAATCTCCTTGACTTAGATCATGTCAATGGCTTCCCATCGATATTAGGGCAGGATCCAAATCCCTCAACATGGACTATAAGACCCTGAAGCCTAGATCTTTTTTCAGATTCATCTCCCTTCTCCCCAGACCTCACTATCACTGTCCCAGAATCTCTGTCATTCTTTCTTTTAGTTCCCCAAACATGCTAGGGTATCTTCTCACCTCTGAGCCTTCATATAAGTAGTTTCCCATCTCTGAACTATGTTTATTGTTCCACCCCAAGCCCATTTTGCATGTTTCTTTTCTCATCCTTGGCTTCCTTCATGAATCTTTCCTTATAAATCTCTCTCACATGTGTGGTCAGGGGCACCCTCATCTTCTGATCTTCCACAGCCCCTTATACTTCCTCTCTCGGAAACTTATGTCACACTGAGATAGAGTCTTGCTGTGTGCCTTTGGGCTCTCTAAAAGTAGAGTCCTTGTCTATTCCTGGCCTTCCAGGGATCCCTGAGACATAGAATAGTGTTGAGTACTGGATGATTGTCAAGAAATGTCTGTTGAATTAATTAGGTTCCCCATAAGAACTAGAGCAAAGACAACCCCAGGGATAAACCCATACTCAAACTCCCACTCTGTCAGGAGATTCACCCCTTCCATCTCACCGCATCAATCTCATTCAGGGCCTTCCACTGCTCATAGGGGACACCCAGGGCTTCAGCTGTCTGGATGGTCCTCTTCATGTGGCTGGTCCACACTTTCAGGGAGTTGATACACTGGGACTGAATGAAGTTGGCCAGTGCATAGGCATACTAGGGATGGGGTGCAAAGGAAAGATGAGGGGGAAAGGTGAGAAAGATAAGGCATCCATGAAAACAAGCTCAAATCTTCCACAAATTGTAGAGTGAAGATGTCCCAAATTTATAAAAAGGCATACCCTTGAGAAGGGAGGGATAGGAAGAGGTTATTCAACAAATACAAGATTACAGTTAGACAGGAGAAATAAGTTCCAGCATTCTATTTCACAGTAGAGTAACCATGATTAAAAATAAAATGTTGTGGGGCTGGGGTTGTAGAGCGCTTGTGTAGCATGTGTGGGGCACTGGGTTTGATACTCAGCACCACATAAAAATAAAACAAAGGTATTATGTCCAATTACAACTAAAAAATAAATAAATTAATTAAAAAATAAAATGTGTATAATTCAAAATAGCTAACATTTTGAATTTTCTCACCACAAATCAATGATAAATTCATGAGGGAATGGATCAATATGCAGTATATAGATATAATGTATTTGTATGTTGAAACATCACATTGTACTTGATAAGCATATGCATAATTACAAAGTGTAAAACAAAATAGAGCCATACTCTTTCCCATGTGGTTAAAGGTCAAGGAAACAGAAAAGAGTATGTGTGCTTGCACTTATGTATGTCTATGTATGTGTTTGCTTGCTCACTAAGTACCATACTAGGATATTCAATCATTCAAACAGATCCACCTCTAGCATTTGTGGAGCCCAGGACAAGAATACAAATGCTGGCATACCACCCAAAATGTTCCTTCCTTTTCCTTCCATTTTGGGCACCATCCTATGTTTCTATATGGCCTGAGTACATATCTGTGGACAATCAAGTCACATGACCAAGTTCTCTTCACACCAACCTCTACCAATTCCTATGCTCTACAGAGACCCCTTGGCCACCATTTGCCCTAAGATTGTATAAACTTCTGTGACACAGCCTGTCTTCAAGTGGTCAGACTCTCAGACAGGCCCATGTAGGCACTAGAAACAAATTCCCAGTCTTTAAAGATGGTAAGGTTCAAGATACTCAGAAAGTGGTCTGGAATGGGGAGGTAAGATTTGGGAGACATTTCTTTGATGCTGTGAATTCTCATTGCTTCAGCAGGGTTTCTAGTACCTAGGTTTAAAGGGAATTCACATATATATTGAGGATATGGGGCCTTTGCTAAGTGCTGGGGTGTTCTTATTCTCAAAACACAGCCAGTCCATGGTAGGAAACAATGGCAGCAACTGCAAAGAGCTGTGGGAGATCAGAAGACCAAGAGATCAGCTTTCCTTCTGTGAATAGTTGTGTCATTAATCATAGATGGTGTGTACTAGGAATATTTGCACAAATGCATGCAAGTGCACATTTGTATCTACATATATAAGCATCACAAATATACACTTAATAATGGATATGTGTCATCAGTCAATATGCTCTAGCTAAAAAAGTTCTTGCCTGGCAGGTAGGAGACATGAGTTAACCCCTACCCCCCACTCCTTTACACAGCCACTCAGACACATCCCTGCCCTTCTCTGACCTTTTTTCCTAAAAGTAGCATTTGATCATCAGGTCTATCTTCTGTGAGAGTCACTGTACATGATAAGTGAGGAGCAACAATACCACTCCCTGAGATGCAGTAGGTGCTGCATAAGTGAGAGTTACAGTGATGGGATTATAGTTGATGAGAAAGTACATTTAAACCAGACCTGATGCACTGTGCCCATAATAGTGCAGGATGGGCCTGGTGTGTGTGTGTGTGTGTATGTGTGTGTGTGTGTGTGATTATGAGTGCAGGAAACACACAGATGGAGATGGCCATGTGTCCATCTGGGCTCTGTGTGTGTGGGTAGGGCAGGGCTAGCTCCCGTCAAGAGACTCCAGGTACAGGTGGTGCCACAGGGGAGGGTGCTACATCCAGGCAGGGTGATACCTCCAGTGACCTCTATCTTTGCTCTGAGGAGCACAAGAAGTGAGTGTCAGATCAAAGTCTACCTCAAGGGGAGGCTGCCAGTCTGGAGGTAAAAAAATAAAATAAAAAGAGCCCCAAGGTCCAGGCCTTCTGGGGCAACAGTGTACCTGGGACACCTCCCATATCTCCAGCAGGGATGTTGAAATCAAGCAGAAAGACCCGGTTTTCAGTCTTTGCTTTGTCTTGTATCAGCTGTGGGATCTGCGACCTGGGGGACCTCTTTGCTCCTCTCTGAATCTCACCTTTCTCATCTATAAACTGGTGATGGTACTGGTCACCCCAAAGACCTGTTTTTAAAATTAAGTCAGGCCACACATGTGGAAATAGATGGCGCCATGACTGTGCATAACAATGAATCTCCCTCCTGCACTTTATTTCCCAGTTGTTTCAGCCGAAGTGAATCCTCCCAGCAAGCAATACCTGTGCTAAAAATCCCAGACAATTGGACCATGAGGTAAGCTTTGATCAGACACCCACTTATGCTCCTCAGAGCAAAGACAGAGGCCACTGGAAGTGTCACTCTGCCCTGAGGCACTACATGTACCTGGAGTCTTTTGACTAGAGCTAGCCCCTGCTCTGCCCACATAGCCCAGAGCCTAGCTGGACATGTAGCCATCTCCACATGTGTGTCTCCTACACCCACAAATGTGTACACACACACACACACACACACACACACAGGAAATATATCCCTTTGTGCAGCCAACATCCAGAATGTGGTCACTATGCCTCACTGGGGGAGGACGGTCATGCCCTGTGAGAGTCAGAGATAGGCCAGATCAGGGAGAGATGAAGCCCAGGGTTTGGCAACCTGCCTAGAAGAAGTTAACAGTTGTCAGGAGGCTTCCTGGAGATCCAGATCTTGGAGCAAGAGTTGGGCCTTGGAAGGGAACAGGGGAGGCAGGAAGATGCAGTAAGCAGTGGGGATAATTAATGACAGTGTGATTCCTGCAGTGGGTTGGGGAGAGAAGACAGCATTTTCCCTGAGTTGGGAAGAATGGGTACTCAAAATAGGTCTCTCAAGGGAGCTGTCTGTGTACATGATGATTGCCAGATGACAGAGTGGCAGAGGAAGACAGCAAGGTGTGTATGAACAAAGGCAAAGAATTGTGAGAAAGATGAGGAGACCTGTCATTCAAGGGCCAAAGGTGGTCATTGTGATGGGATGGAGAAGCAGCCAGATTTGGGCAGGTTAGAGTGAAGCTACCAGTTTGAAGGAGCATTTGGTCTTTGGAAGCAATTAAGTTGCTATTTCAACACTGTCT
This sequence comes from Urocitellus parryii, assembly GCF_045843805.1. Lineage (NCBI taxonomy): Eukaryota > Metazoa > Chordata > Mammalia > Rodentia > Sciuridae > Urocitellus > Urocitellus parryii. The sequence continues at coordinate 86,178,036 of NC_135547.1, read as the reverse complement.
GACAGTATAGAAGGGCATGAGTGACCTGAATCTGCTTCTACCCCATCATTGGATACCCCCTATTCAGGACCCAGGTACTGGCAATGCTACCTCGGCCAGCTCAGGCAGCCCATCTTAGTGCATGGTGCCCTCCCTACCTGCTTGCCCCGAGGTGAGAGGCCAGAGTCACCTCCGATGCGGCCTTTGAGGTTGAGTTCACTCTCACCATGCCGGCATAGGTATATGGAGCGTGGTGTGACATGGATGTTCATGAGATAGTAGACTGTGCGGCTCTGGATGTGGTCCTGTACTCGGTTCACCATGTAGCGTGTGCCCACATCGAAGATCTTGATGTAGGACAGGTGGCTGGGCCAGACACAAGTAGAAGGGCAGATCAATGTCTGATGGTAGGGAGGGCTGATCCCAAGAGAAAACCCCAGCCACACACCTTGCTTTCAAGTTTCCTCTGCAATTCTGCTCTTAACTAACAAGATTCTATGGTTTGCCCTGTTCTGAGTATCTGTTCTAGAGTCTTAGTTCCTGACTATCCTACAGGATTTATTGCCTTCTACCATACCCCTCTTTCTCCTTTTCTCAGTTTCAGCTTGATTCCAAATCAAGCAGCTGGGGCTCTCTTCTCTGTGATTCACACTGCTGCAATAATCAGAAATAGAGTGATCTTCTGTATCTCTGAAATCAACATTTCATTGGCAGCTTCTGTCTTGTCCATTTCTCCTCCCCTTTAAATACTAATTGAAGTCTTCCCCTGTTTCTTTTTTTGCTACTTAAAATGTTCTATTTGTTCTTTTTAGTTATACATTACAGTAGAATGTATTTTGACATGTTATCCATATAGAGAGTATAATTTCTCATTCTTCTGGGTGTACATGATGTAGAATTACATTGGTCATAGGAAAGTAATGTTTGATTCATTCCTGCCATGATACAGTGTACTTTATATTCTACATCTGGGTGTGCATGTGCCTGTTTATCTCTCCACACTCAGAAAATGGAGTTAGACTGGGTGTTTTCCCTATTTTCCCTGCAGTCTACAAACACCCTCCTCTGTTCTAGGCACTGTGTTTGGGGTGGGACCCAGCATCTGCCCTTTGGGAACTCTTAGGCCAGTCAGGAACATATATTGGAAATATGTAATCAATGTTCATCATTCATTTCACAAATACTCACTGGAAGGTGTGCCAAGCACTGGGGCATAGGGATATAGAGGTGGTCCACAACATCATTGGAGAACTTGTGGTCCCTGCTCCAAGCTCCTCAACCACCTATCTGTGGAGGAGCTGAGGAATAAGTTGGAGATACTGACTAATCAGAAGATTAGAACCATGGAGCAAGACTTCTGAGGCCACTGATGTACCAGTCATTAATCCTTTGATTGTTAGATTGTAAGGAGTTCAGAGAGATTCCTCAGGTGTGGGAAGCTGGGCTTTGGAGCTATGCCACCAACACTGGTTGCACAGTAAGAAAATCAAGTGAACTTAAATATTTGTACAAGCCCAAAGTCATTGAGGAGTTTAATTCAGGAAACTTTTCCTTGATCTCCCTAGAGAAGTCCTTTATGTCTACACCCACTCATTATGCCCAGACCTATGATCCATGTCCAATGATTCCCACAGAGCACTTGGATTTGTTGAAATTTTCCGTGCATCTGGCAGGGATTGGAGATTTTAAGGTGCATGAATCCCTATGACTGTCATACAGAGAAGAGATTATTATCTCTGCAAAGTACACAAAGATAAAGCCATTTGCCTAAGGTCACCTTAGGAAGTAGACTTGGGCTTTAACTCTAGAATGGTCCTCTCTCTAATCATCTCTCCTAGGATCCTTAGAGCCTAGGAGTAGAAAATATCTGACGTCACATTGTTTCCTAGTTATTCTCTGTTCCTAACACTAGGTACAGCATGTCTCTAGGAGAACTTCCAAATCACTCAGCTATGTCTGACATTTTATGTGGCTTCACACATGAGCCCCAGCTGACCTTACCTCATGTTACCAAGCTGTACCCATAGCTTCTTTGTTTCATTCTTATCTTCATGTCTTTGTTGTACCCTTGGAATATCCCTTTGTACTTCTCTCCTCTTACTCAGATTTTTAACTGGACCATTACAAAGTGCTGTTCTTGCTTAAAAAGATGTCCCTTGGGGCTGGGATTGTGGCTCAGCAGTAGAGCGCTCGCCTAGCACATGTGAGGCCCTGGGTTCGATCCTTAGCACCACATAATAATGAAATAAACATAATGTGTCTAACTAAACTAAAAAACAATAAATATTAAAAAAAAAAGATGTCCCTTGCCAGATTTCCCTCGTTGAGCTCCTATGCATCCATCCTTCAAGAATCAGTACACTAACTCTCTACAGAAAGTCATCTTTGATCCCAGGGTCATGTAAAATCATTTAGAAGTGCTCAATACCAAAAGTATTACAGTAGCTCATTCTTATCCCCTACCATGTGTAATTTAAAATAAAAATTATAAACTTATGATAAAGTAGGTCCTACCAAATTCTAATTTTATGTTTTTTTTTCCATTTTGACTACCTTGATGCTGTTTTTATATTAAGTATGAAATGTTTTTAGGATAGTTTTCTTATTTTTGGAAGCCCCCACCTTGCCAGTACTCTAAGCACATGTTTAGTCTGTCTATTGGGCAACCCAGCTTTTCTAGATCTCTTCCTGCAAGTTCGACAAGGTTTCCTCCTCTGTGGAACCATCCTCCAACCATCACTTGGTTTTCTGTCCCCAAAATTGTGACCAACTGTGTATAGACTGTCCTCTCCAACAAACTGGAAATTCTATCAAATCAGGGATATCCCTTCCTTCTTGGAGTTCCTTAGGCACAGCTAAGGCTGTCCTTAATGCACAAACTATAAATGTTCATTGATGGAAATATAATGAAATAAATCTGGCCTACTATATACATCGTCTTTAGTTCTTTAGGCCCAAACCAATACATCAAAAAATAACAGAGCACTTGTAGTAGTCTAGACCCAGAGCTGGGGGCTTTCTTGATGCCATTCTTTCACTTCAGCCTCCCTTCTTTAATCTCCTAAAACCATATACTATTAGTCCACATGGTACGTTTGTGGAAATTTGAAAAGTTTATACTTTCCTCAGAGCATACAGAGCCACACTCTAGCACATACATACCGAAGTTGAACAAAGCAAAGCTGTGAAAATGCACATAAAGGCCATGGTCCTTGCACTGTCAACTCCCCCATCTGACATTTTTTTTTTATGTTATAGGGATATAAGAAAGGAAAAACCAGCTGGAAGTTTGGGAATATGGGTTTCAGTTTATGCTCTGCTGCTGACTCACTGTATTATCTCAGGTAAACCTTTAACTTGATCTGGGCCTCAGTTTTCCCTTCTAAGGAGTGGAGTAATAACAATGCTCATTTCTCAGTACTTCAGTTGGGTAAAGCTGAAAGAATGTTATGTAAACTTCTTAGGGTGGTGAAGATTATTTATGTCCTTTTTACAATTTATACTTGAGCCTCAAAGAGTGCAGGTGAACAGGATCCTTTCCCATTTTAATCAATTTTGAAAGAAAGCAGGGTTCTGGGAACAGTTTACATCTAAACTCACATCTCTTATGGACTGGCAGTTAATACCTCTCCTATCTTTAGCTGGTATTATGATGGAAAATATATTATTTTTCATGGATATTCCCATATGCCAACATATTATGGAAGCTTTTTGAGAATAGAACCCATTTCTATTCCCCCTGTTTATAATCTCTACATACACCACAGCCCAAAAGGGGCCAAATGATTGCTGATTAAAGAGGTATGTGAGTGTTGTGAGAAGAGACATGATAAGAAGATAGAATATATGGTTAGAGTCCTAGTTCTACCCCTCACTTGTGTTGGGAGCTTGGGAAAGTAGTTTCAATCCTCTAAGAATTCAATTTCCTCTTCTTAAAAATTTTTATGATGATATTTATCAGTCTCCTTTACAGGGCTTCTGTGTGGGATTCAATGAAAGAAAGAAGTGGAACATATTTGAAAACTGAAGTATTATTGAGTGTGAAGAATACTTTTACAATAATAGTAGCAAACACCCATGGGGAGGAGGCATTTGTTTTCAGAAATAAAGGTTCTGATCTGTCCATATTGCTCAGGAAGGCACTATTTCAGTCATCTCATGAATACCTCACACTGCCATGAAGACAGATCATCAAGTTGTTCCCCTGATGTTAAAAATAGAGAGGTTGGAGGCCAAGGGAAGGAGGATGTTTCCATATAAGGACATAAAAACTACACTAAGGATCCAGGTCTTAACTTTGGGATGTTGGGCTCTTACCTGTCCAATTCATCATCCAAGGGTTGATAGTTGACCTCATAGCATTCAATTCTCTTTAGAAAATCTTCCAGAACTTTTTCTCGGTCACAGTCTATGTAATCAGGGCTGCCAAGTTTCACTTGCTGGAAGAAGGGAGAAGAACAGAGGGACCAACGGATACACTGTAAGATAAAGACTCTGAAAGTGTTCTTGGGAAAAGCCCTTAGAAACCACCAAATACAACATCCCTTATTATAAAGGTGAGAAAATGGAAACTTGGAGAACCTTGCCAGAGTTTACAAAAATCAGTTAAGTGAAGAAAAGATTAGAAACTCCTCATTTCTTATCTCCAGGTGGTTAGAAAAAGGACTATTTTATTGCATTCACTGCCACAGCACACACTGTTTAGGAAGCATATTAATAAGAGGAGTAGACATTGTGATGTAAAAAAAATGGCTACAGAAAAAAGAAGCAGAAAACTTGGCTAGGAGTCATAATGGCTCACATATTTGGAGCCTTTACTGGAAGAATGTGACATATTCTCTTTGGTTTTCTGAAGGGCTAACAGTTCCTATCCCCCAATATCCATTTTCTCTTTTCACATTTCCCGTCCCATTCCCTCCCAGTAATGTTAGCCTACACAGAATCTGGAAATCATTCCAGATGCTTCTTTTTATCATCCTTTATCTCTTAGCAGGCACCAAATCCTCTCCAATCCCTTCTAAATATTCATTTTCTCTTGCCTGTACTAACTAGGGCTTTGTAACTGACTAATTTGTCTAGTCATGTTATTTCTGATATATTTACCATACCGGCAGCCAGAAGGGTATATCTAACATGCATATCTGATCATGTATTCTTCAGTTTAAAGCCCATTAAACCCATTGCCATTTCCTTATATCTTTTAGCCCAAAGTGTCAATTATTTTTAGCACGTGGCTCATGGCTTATCATGAGTAAGACCGAAATTATTTCTTAGTTTTTATTCTCACTGCTTCCCATTCCATCACACATTTCATGTAGCCAATCTAAGCTATTTATAGCTCCCAGAGATGTCATACTTAGTATAAGCTCTTTCTTATTCCCATTCTTTACCAGTAAAATTCCCATCCATTCTTCAAGGTGAATCTCAACTATTACCTCCACGGGAAACCTTCCCTGACATATCCTTACTACTGTATTCTGACACTCTCCCCTGTTTCCTCATATCAGCTTTGATCTCAGAGTTCTGTCTATATACTTTCCAGTCTCCTTCACTTGGCCATAAACTTAAGAGAAGGATTTTCACGTAACCATTTCTATGTCTTTATTGCCAAGAATAGCCCATCCTAGATATATAATGAATTTATATTAAATCAATAAATAGATGGATGGGTAGATGAAGAGCTAAGAGAGGAATTGGACATGTTATATGTCTCAAGAGGTAAAAAAAAAAATAGGACCAATGATTGGAAATTACAGGGAGGAAGGTTTCAGTTTGATCGGGCTACATTTGTTGAAGGCAGTGAGCTATTTGTCCTTGCATGTATTAAAATAAAATCTAAACAAACATTTAACTGAGATTTCAAGTACCTGATGGAGGATTGTAGGAGATGATCTTTAAGGGCATCTTATATTCCTAAGCTCTGGTAATTTAATGGGGTAGAGAACAACAAAATGTTGTGAATGATCTAGTTCTAAACACATGGCTAGATTCTAAAAGTGGTGATAGTTCTTATATGAATTGTGGTACAGAATAAAGAACATAGGTTTTCTAGGTGGATAGCCATTTCAAGGCAGAGCTAGCACTCCTATCTTTTTCTGGCTGTATAAATCTTTGACAATTCATTATCCTCTTGGAACCCTATTTTCATCTCTGTTACATAGAAATGACCCCTAATATGCAGGTTTGTTGTGAAAAAAAATGAGAAAAATTTGATGCTTTGTGCCTCTATCAGGCTCTTTACATATTGGCTTTACCTAATTCCATGGGGTTATTGTGGGCCAGGATGGTCAGGGAATCGTGCCTATGCAAAGTGAAAGCAAAAGCTCAGGTAAGAGTACTTCCTTTAATCTTACAGAAATAAACTGGGTATGATAGCACACATCTATAATCCCAGGAGCACAGAAGGCTGAGGCAGAAGGATTGCAAGTTCAAAGCCAGCCTCAGGAACTTAGTGAGACACTAAGCAACTTACCAAGACACTGACTCATATTAAAAAAAAAAAAAAAGAAAGAGAAAGGGCTGTGGTTATGGCTCAGTGGTTAAGCACCCCTAGGTTCAATCCTTGGCACAAAAAAAAAATCTTACAGAGATCTTTAGGTAGGAGCCAAAACTAAGCAAAAACTAAGAAGGAAAAGTGACTGTTGCTCCTTACCTTGATGTTTTCTGCAATGATGTCAGGGTCATTACATATAGACTCAATGAAAAAGACCTGTAAGAGAAACATAAAAAAGATTTCTAAGTCTGGGGATGTAGTTCAGTGGTAAAAGTCTTGCCTAGCATGCATGAGGCCTTTGGTTTAAACCCAGCTCTGAAAGATAGAAAGAAAGAGAGACAGAGGTTTGATCTCTAACTCTGAAAGGGGATGTTCCAACTGGGAATTATATTTGGTAGGATTCAAACATAGATGGATCCCTTCTCCCCCTGAGTGATCTCCAGGGGCATGTCTGACAATAGAATCTCATACAGTGATGTTTCAGGCTTGAGTTTTATGAGCTATTCTGGCCTTAAACTAAATGACCCTGGATTGTTGTTTTGTGTTTTTACTGCTTTTTAAGTCTGTTGTATTTTTTTGTAGTGGTTTTCAACTCCTTCATCATTGTCATGCCCCACCCTCAGTGTCAACCTGTCAGTAACCATTTTCCATTGCCTAATGTGGTACATCTCCTTTCCTATTCTGTTTTGCTGCTTCTGACTATGCTCCGGAAAACCAGACAACCAAATTAATATATTGAGCCTATGGTGGCCAATTTGGTTGTTCTGAGTATCCTATTTAGTCTTTCTTTGGAGTTTGTACTGGATAAGTAGGTTCTAGACAAGAATGGGACTATTACTGTACCTTGTACCCATGTTCCTTTGCAAACTGCAGAATCAGTGACCGTCTTTCTCTGGTAGTGTTGGTGGCATCAAAAACCTAGAGATAGGTAATGAAATTGGCTTACTCTGTATCTAGTGTTGACAGAACACTCACTCTTTTTCCATGTCTGTGCTAAGTGGAGGGCTTCTAGAAAGCGGTAGACTTTTTAGAGGATCTTGAAGGAAAGGAAGAATTAATTTATCTCAATTTCACAAACACTTATCAAGCACTTTCTGTCTGCCCAGAAATGTACCAGATCCTGTGAGTATAATAAGGTAAAAGAAAAACTGTAGGTTTTTATTAGGATTATTTTACAGGTGGAGTAACTTAGGCATAGAAGAAAGACTTACCTTCACTAGTCACTAAGAGTTGCTGACAGAGCAGAGCTATTGGTTTCCTCAAGTCCTACATGAGGCCTCTTCCTTCCTTATCAACTTAAAAGTCCTTAAGAGTAGGAAACAACTCCCTAATCTCAGCAACTTAGATCAGACCCTTTGCAAATTTAAGAATCTTTTCCTTCTTTAGAAATTGGGGATGTATAGGTAAATCTCTAGAATTCAAAAATGTTTGTACTATAGTCTTATATTCCAGTAGAGCCCTGATGAATTCTTAGGGGTTCATTAGTAGTACACAGTGGTTAAGAGTGGGGATTACCAAGCTACACAATCTGGATTTTAGTTTGGGCCCTACCATATACATGTTGTGCTACCTTGGGAAATTATGTAATCTCTCTGTTCCATTCTTCCAGGCTTTCAAATGGGGCATGACAATATCTCATGGGGGTAGTGTGCAACTAAATTATTAATATGAGCAAAGTACTTAGAATAATATATGGAATAGTTAATTCTCAGTATATATTAGCTATTTTCCATTCCAGCAGATGCCCAAAGAAAATAATGGAAATTTCTTTACCGCAACATGACCTTCCTCATGGCTAAGATAGTTATGAACATCCTTCAGGGCTGCCAATGCACACTGCCTGAAAAATATACAGAAAGAAACAGACAACCCTTATCTCCAAGATGGTTTTCTCTCTCTTTTTCTGCATTATCGTTTGTACCATCTCTCATATATCTTACACTAAATTATTCATCTTTTGAACATCTACACAGAATGTACTATGTTCTAGGCACCATGCCAAGCACAGAGGGGTCAAACAGTTGTAATTGGATCTGTGTGTACAGCTTAGAGGCAGGAATGAAGTGACATGCTTGGGAAAGTCTAAGTAATGACAGCAGACCCAATTTTAAGTGTTTCAATACTTGTGATAAGGAAACTCAAGCTAAATATCATATCAACCCAAGTAGGGCTTAGGTGTGTGGTCTTTAAAGTTAAAGTCATGTCATGGCATGAGTAATATTGTAAGTGTAGGCATTACAGTGGCAATGTATTTTCAGCAAAAAAAAAAAAATCTCTTTAGTGATTACTTGTAGCTAGGTTCTATGGTGAGGACATGGATTAATAAATGAGACCCAGGCTCCATTGTGGAAGTACTCAGAATCACACAGGGGAAAGAGATCTTAAGGTTGGCCAAGCTATTTAGACTTTCATCTCAAATGCTAGGCTAAGAAGTTTCTACTCTCCTGTTAGAAGTAGAAGAACATAAAAGGTTCCTGATAAGAAGATGGTTAGCAGGATTTGAGCAGGGATGTCCCAATTACCCTTTGAGTAGGGCTTTGTCTCTTACCCAGGTTACTCTGTCCCACTCTCCCATGATCTGAAGAAAGGCCTCCCTCAGCCAACGGGTAGCACAGGTCCGTAATATGTTGGGTACTTACTTCCTGATAAGTAGGGCCTCCATGTTGTCTGGGAGAAAGAATTCGTAGTTCTTGTAGCTCACTGCCTCTCGTCGATACTGGCCTAAATTAAACACTGAAAGCAGGGAGCCCTAGTGAAGAAGTTGGGAAGATCCCAGTGGCCAAAAAATGTCCTTGCTTAGAGGGACTCAGAGGTAGAAGAAGGTATAATTTTAAGCAATAAAATGTGCATGTAAAAATTCAAATTATAAACTACCAGCCCATTATTTTCCTCATAACAGCCCTGCAAGTTATATGGATGACCATTCCCACTTTATAAATGAGGAAAGTGAAGTTCAGAAATAGAAAATAACTTTCACAGTTAAAAAGTGGGGATCTAGGATTGAAACCCAAGTATGTTTGGCTCTAAAATTATTATATTTTATCATAAACTGCAACTTTCTCAATGTCTTACTCCACTGGAAAGATGAAGAGACAGAGATTAAGGAAGTAAAATCAATCAATCACCAGGGTCAAACTGAGTGAGGTGGTAACAGACATACACTAGGCCTTCTAACTCCTAGCCTAGAGCTATTTCATTTTTCTGTATCAGGACAAAGAATTTAAATCTAAATCTCTAGTCCATACTCTCCTACTTGTAATGGTGAAAAGTCATAGGAGAGAAAAGGAATGAAGGATAAGAGGATAAGAAGCCAAGCAGGGAATACTTCATTCATTCATCTAACAAATACTATTGACCACAATTCTGTGAAGAAGGATATGAGTTCTGGATCTCAGAGAATAACCAGGTCTTCATGATGGGGCCTTCAAGGAGCTCACAAACCAGCAGGTAGGACAGCAAATTAACCAGTAAAGAGAGAGTTCCCATGTAATTTGTTAAGTGCTGTGGTGAACAATATAGAGTTATGCAAAAGAGTGAGGGAGAAGGAGAAACAAATTCCATCTGGATTGATCTGAGATTTCTTAGAGAAAGTGGCATTGAAACATGCTTACTGGGGTAGGTGCCTTTTATAGGTATGCATAGAAATGAGGGTAGGGAACAAGGGCATTCATGGAAAAGAATAGCTCAAGCAAAGGTATAGATAGTATCAGCAGATGAGACTATTTGTGGATGGTGTGTCATCCACTGGGGTTGGGGCCTGAGAGGCTGGAAGGGACCAATTGTGGAGGCCTTGAATGACAGGCTAAGGAGCCTTGGTTTAAACCTGCATCTCAAGGGGACTCTTAAAGGCTATAGTTATGTCTGCTTTGTGCTTTGAAAAAAGATTATGTAGGCCTCTGTGAGGAGTGAGTAGAATGGAGCAGATAGGAAGAGGGGGGTCATGGCAAAGACCCATGTGCCACAGTACCATGTGTCCCTCCACTCAGCATAGGTTCCTCAGAGCTTGTAGTCCTCCCTGAGAGTGGTTCCTTCTCACCTTCCCTTCTGCTATGTTACCCTCCTCTCTTATGACCTAGCATAAATATACCCAATCTGGGAAGTTTTATTGCCTTCCAGTTGATAATTTCATTTCTAAGCCCCCTAAGCACCTTGCTCAGGGACTTCTAGGTGATACAAGGTATTCTTATTATCATAATCAAGTTAAGAACTCTTTAAGGATAGGGCACAGTCTATTCTGTTTTTTCATCCTCAATGCCTGGCATGTGTTTTGGCACATGGAAAACTATTGGAAAACTCTCCATTGGTGGAGTAGGGAAAGAAGAAATGAGGGGGGCAAAGAGAGGATCTGGGGTCTAGGATGTAGCTCAGCAGTACTGTGTGCTTATCATGTACTAGGCTTTGGGTTCAATTGCAAGCAGAGAGAGAAAACTTGAAGAAAGGGAAGAAAGATGAATGGAGGGAAAAGGGTATATGGATAGGATGTTGGGATGGGCAAGGGAAATACAGAGAGGAAGTGAATAGAGAAAAGGAGAGTACAGAACCAATATAGGAACATTTTTCTCTTCCTATCAGTAGGGCCAATGCATTAGGTCTAGCACAATAAGTGTCAGGCTTGGAGTCAAACATATCCTGGTTCTGTCACTTACAGCTATTTGCCTTTAGACAAGGCATTTCATCTCTTTGGCCTTAATTTCTCCAACTATGAAATGATGAAGATGTGATAATGCTAATAAGAGTAGTGATGTTGGCAGTGCAATTATAGCAATGATAATAAAACTAGTATACTGCTCTGGTCAGAAGGTTGTTTTTGTGGTCATAAAACATCTTGAGAGCAGGCATTAAGTCTTTTTTTTTTGTACCAGGGATTGAACCCAGAGACGCTTAACCACTGAGCCACATCCCCAGCCCTTTTATTTTATAGTTTCATTTTCATTTTGAGACAAGGTCTCACTAAGTTGCTTAGTGTCTTGCTAAGTTGCTGAGGCTAGGTTTGAACTTGCAATCCTACTACCTCAGCCTCCTGAGCCACTGAGATTATACACGTGCACTACCATGCCCAGCAGCATTAAGTCTTAATATTAGTTTTCGTGTGCTTACCACCCATCATGGGACTGGGCATAGAGTATTACTCAAGAAATTATAAAATTTATAAGAATGTAGTGGCAGTGATATAGTATTAGTAGTAATAATGGTAGTAATGTAATCCAGGTAATAATGGTGATGAGGCATTTTTGATACTGAGGGTTTTGGCCTCCTACCTTACTCAGTTTTCTACCAGTGTCTGCAGGAGGGATGTATAACAGAAGGTTTCAGAGACATACCTTTAGTTGGTGTTCCTACCCAATTAAGATATCGTGTGAGCTTCGTGGAGATATAGGTCTTGCCTCTAGCTGGTAAACCCACCATGATCACCATCGTTGGGGAATTGGTAAACTGGGGTATGGATGCTGGAAGACAAACAGAGAGTCAAAAGCTTATCCCCAGAACTATATAATATTCTGGCATTAGCTCAGAGATGTAGAGTTGAAAAGAACATCTCTCCCACCATTACAAAGGAAAAAAAGCTGAAAACTGTATACTAATGACTTTCTTTGAACTCATAATAAACTGAGGTTGCAAGATAAATAGCTAACTGCAAACATGTAAAAACAGGCATCTGCTGGGAGCAAGAGGACACAGGCATTTGCTTACCTGGGGCAGATACTGATGAGCAACATATAAACTCCTAAGAAGATGCAACTAAAATTTATAAATGAATTGCTAAAAGCTAGTTGTGGGCCAATGTGAGAATGTGAAGCACATAGGGTATGTTGACATAGATGGTTTCATATCCTTTTGTTATTTTCTTCCAGGAATTCTACCAGGTGCTGTCAGGGAAGACTGAGAAGGATCCTGAGAAAGATATCTTGTAGTTCTGGATTGGGGAGGAAAATGGAACAAATAACCATTGCTGAAATTCTGCTGAGACCATTGCCTCTATATTCTCTATGGGGTTAAAAAAAGCCTTAATATTTATGGAGAAAGGCAACAAAAATCTGTAGATGAGAGCACTGGTGGAAACTCACTGATGCTGGTAGTGCAATGGTCAATACCAGACAAATCTACCCTATTCTTCTGAGGGGGAACCCCCCCTTAAACTGCAGAAGGAAGGGCAATAAAACTGAGAGCACTGGTGAAAACTCTGTATATTTAAAGGAGAGAAATGAAGGAAAGAGTTATAATCCAGGAGGGGCAGGAAAATATGCTAGGCCCACCATTACATTTGGAGGAGGGACAGAAATATTTGTGAAAGTCGTACCTCCAACACACAGGGTAAACCTGCCTAAGACTGACTTAATCAGAATAACATGGAATGCTCTAGTCTCCTATTCCTCACTACCAGGCCAAAAATAATAGTGAAGTTGGCATGGTAGCACATGCCTGTAATCTCAGTGAGATGGGAGGCTGAGGCAGGAGGATCTTAAGTTCAAGGCTAGCCTCAGCAGCTTTGTGAGAACCTAAGCAACTTAGTGAAACCCTGTCTCAAAATGAAAAAAAGGAAGGCTGAGAATGTGGCTCAGTAGTTAAGTGTCCTGAGTTTAATCCCTGATACCAAAAAGAAAAAGGAGTGAAATAGTGAAATATATATATAAAAGATGCAAGAGATAGATTGTCTCCAGGAAGCAGCCCAAAAGGCAGAATCTAGGATAGAATAAAAGTCCAAAGATACAATGCAGTCATCAGAACAAGACTCAGTTATGATGAAGATTTTTGATTTATCAGAGGATTTAAAATAGATATTATTAATGTGTTAAAGGCTCTATTTGAAAAGGTAATCATGAATGATCACACAGATGATTTCAGAAGGTGGATGGAAAGTGTAAGAAATAATCAAATTAAGTGCAAAAGAAATGGAGGAAAAAGGAGAAAGAAAGAAAGAGATGAAATGAAAAAAAACTGCACAAAATAATAGTTGTGGAACAATACCTGGAAGTGTAACATATATGTGCTTAGAAAACAGAGAGGGAAGAAATAGCAGGGCAGAAGAAATATTTGAAAGCATAGTAACCAAAAATTTCCAAAATTAGTGATTAACAGCAAAAAATAGATCTAAAAAATTAGAGTACACCAAGCACAGTAAATTTCAAAAACACACCCATAAATATAAAATTCATATTGCAGAAAATCAGGACAAAAATAAAATCTTGAGGAGCTGGGCATGCCTGTAATCCCAGTGGCTTGGGAGGCTGAGACACGAGGATCGTGAGTTCAAAGCTAGCCTCAGCAACATAGCAAGGCACTAAGCAACTCAGTGAGACCTTGTCTCTAAATAAAATACAAAATAGGTTTGGGGATGTGGCTCAGTGGTTGAATGCCCCTGAGTTTAATTCTCAGTACCAAAACAAACAAACAAAATAACAAAAAAGTAAAATCTTGAAGGGAGCCAGGAAGGAAAGGGTAGGTAGTAAACATGTTACCTACAGAGAAACAAGGAGAAGAATTATACTAGACTTCTTGTCAGAAATCACATAAGCAAAAAAGTCAGAGGAATGAAATTTTTAAAATGTTGAAAGAAAAAAAGTGCCAATCTAGAATTCTAAATTCACAAAACTATATTTCAAAAATCAAAAGAAGGGCCAGGCACACTAGCACATGTCTGTAAACCCTACAGCTCTGGGGTCGGGGCTAAGGCAGGAGGATCACTATTTCAAAGCCAGCCTCAGCAACTTAGCAAGCCCCTAAGCAACTCAGTGAGACCCTGTCTCACATGCGTGGCCCTGGGATCGATCTTCAGCACCACATAAAAATAAATAAATAAAATAAAGGTATTGTGTCCAACTTAAAAAAAAAAAGGCTGGGGATGTGGCTCAGTGGTTAAGCATCCCTGGGTTCAATCCCCAGTACCAACCAACTAACCAAAAAACAAAAAGCAACCCACAAAACACTTAAATATTAAGTAAATGCAGGAGATAAAATGAGATCATAAAAATGATCAAATATTCACAATGCAATAGCACACCAGAACTTCCTGCTCCTTTATAATTATAAATTAGTATCAATTGATCAACCTTACTCCATCCCACTGCTTTCCCCAGACTCTGGAAACCACCATTCACTCTGGAGCACAACCATTTAGGTTCCACATGTGAGTAAAATCATGTGGTACTTATTTTTCTGTGCAGTGTTTATTTCTGGTATCCCGGAAACATGTACAATTTTTGTGTATCAGTTTAAAAATTTTAAATGACAAAATATAATGAGAAAAGTTAAGGAAAAAAGAGGGGAAAAAGAACCAAATCAAATACAATGAATAAGAAATAGCAAGAACAAATACAATGAATAGAAAACAGTTTGCAATGTGGTAGATTTTAATCCAATTATGTAAAAATCACTTTCATCATGAATTGCCTAAAGCCACACCAAAGACAAAGATTGTCTTATTGGATAAAAAAAGCAAGATCCAACTACAAAACAGTGCATTTTTTTGTTGTTGTCTATAAAACATACAGCTGGATCTGATTCTGGAACCTTCTTTAATCTCTCACTAACACAAATATAAAACCTTGATAGAATGTCTGGACACAGATATGAATACTGAAAAGTAAATATACATATAAGTGGTGAATCAGGGAAGAACACCAGAGTATGTACAAAGGACCACTTAAACAGTTGGAAGTTCAATATTATATTTTTCTCCTTCAGTGTCCTGAGCCTGAATTCAATATGGCATGAAACCTAGAAGTGAGCATTCTTTAGCAGACAGTCAGATGCACAAGAAAGCTTATAGTCTGAGCTTAAGATATGGAAATGAGAAATTGAGATCAGAGAAATTTCCCCTAAAATCCCTTGGATTTTTATTTACTCTACTTGTTCGGTTCCACAGTAAAAGTGGCAATAGGAAAAGTGGCCAGAAACATGAGTGGCCCAGAATGGAGCCTCCAGGAATCAAAACTCAACCATGGCATGAGATTCTTTCTGTAGGTTGAGACAGTGTCAGGAGGACACAAGTAGACTTCATACAAGTTTTTCCTTTATCCTCTTGCAACTTTTTCTGGACATGACAATGAGTAGTTTCTGAGTAGAGGACAGAAAATGGGATCCTAGGGAACTGGAAAGTACCAAAAAGACAGGGAAGAGTCAAGATTTTATCTTCGACCTGTGAGTGTTTGATCCTAATTACCATACCAAAGATCTGAAGACTCAATTAGCAAGAAGGCTTTTTAAGAATTTTCTTGTAGTTGTAGATGGACAGAATGCCTTTATTTTATTTGTTTATTTTTATGTGGTGCTGAGGATCAAACCCAGTACCTCACGCATGCTAGGCAAGTGCTCTACCACTGAGCCCCAGCCCCAGCACCAGCAAGAAGACTTTTATGCAGATACCAGACTGACCACTAGGTGGTGCACATATAGGACAGTCCTAAATAGTACTACTGCAAAAGCTTTGAAAATTGAATTGATGTTGGAACTATGATACACAGAAGGCTAGAAGAAAAATGTCAACCTTCTCCATACAATGTAAACAAGATTCATAATCTCAAAATAATAATTACAATCTCCAGAATACAAAATCTATCAGTGCTGTGGTTTGGATATGATTTTATTATGTCTCCCAAGGGTACATTGTGATTGAAGGCTTGGTTAAAAGGTTGGTAATGTTAGGAGGGGATGCCTAGTGGAAGGTCCTTAGGTCTTTGGGAACATATTAAGGTAGTTTTTGTGCAACTGCTTGGTAGATCTCATGTGACCCCTTGAATTCCTGGTGGATTGTGATAAAAGGAACAAACCTGGCCCCACCCATCAACTCTTTCTGTTCCTGTTTGAGATGTGACCACTGCTGTTACAACATGCACTCCCACCATGATGTGGTGCCATCTGCCACTCTTGACAGAGGCCAAACCAATGTTCAGCACCTCCAAAACCAGGAGCTAAATAAACTTTTCTTTTATAATTTAGCTGCCTCAGATAGTTCATGGTAGTAATTCAAAGCTAACTAATAAAATCAGCATGCAAAGAACCATGAAAATCTCCATCATGTGAAAAAAGACAAACAATAGTTACAAACAATAAGACATTAAAATTATGTGTTATAAAATTTATGCATTATAAATATGATTGATGAGCAATAACAATCTTGGAACAAATATTAAAAGTAGAAGAATTCAGCAAAAATGGAAGATATAAACAAAAATCAAATGGATATTTTGAACTAAAAATATAATATCTGAAATTTAACATATCAGGAACGAAATAGGAGGGCTAGGGTTGTAGCTCAGTGGTAGAGTGCTTGCCTAGCATGTGTGAGGAACTGAGTTTGATTCTTACCACTACATATAAATGAATAAAATAATAATCCATTGATAACTAAAAAATGTTTAAAAGAATGAAATAGGAAATATAAACACAGATATTAAAATGAAGGATATTATAATAAACAACTCCAAGCATATACATTTTTCAGAAAAAAAGCACAAATTACCAAAATTCATCCAAAATGAAATATATTATCTAAGTTCTATAACTATTACTAAAATTAAATCTGTAATTTAAAAATTGTCCAAAAAATTCCTCAACTTCAGATGTCTTTGTGGGCAAATTTTGCTACACATTTAAAGAAGAAATAACACCAATAGCACAATCTGATTAGGAAACAAGAAGGCAGGAAAGTGCTTCTCAGCTTATCCAGTAAGGCCATCATGACCCTGACTTCAAAACTAGAAAAAAATTCTACAAAAAATGAAAAAGACAAATGAACATTCCTCATGAATACAGGCATAAAAATCCTCAGAAATATCATACAAATGTGACCATATATAAAATTAATAATTAATATATCATAGTCAAGGAATATATCTAAAATATATCTAAAATCTGGTTTGACATAGAATAAACAATCAATATAACACATCCTAAAGAAGTAAAACTCCATAATATACCAGCAGGTAAATAAAAAAAAAATTTTAGCAAAATACAACATCAATTCATGATGAAAATTCTTAACAAACTTAGAAATAGAAGTGAGCTCCCCCAACCAGATAAAAGATATCTACAAAAAACCTATAGTTGCAGCCCACGATGTGGCTCAGTAGTAGAGTGCTTGCTTAGCATTCATGAGGCCCTGGGTTTGATCCTCAGAACTGCATCAAACAAACAAGCACACAAACAAACAACAACAACAAAAACCTTATAGGTAACATTATACTTTGTATTGACAGACTAACTGCTTTCTTCCATCAGGAACCAAGCAAGGGTGTCCACTCTCAACACTCATATTTAATGTAGTACTGGAACTCCTATTCAAAACAATAAGGCAAACAAAGGAAGTAAATGATTGTAAAGGAAGAAAAACCTATCCCTATTCATCGTCAACATGATTATCTATGTAGATAATCCCAGGGACTTTACAAATATCTCTCCCAGAACTAATAAGTACACAGGATAAAATGTCACTAAAGGAAAATCAATCAGACTCCTATATATAATCAGTTAATAATTAAAACTCAAAACCTTTTTAGCCTCATGTATAGTATCTCTAATAAGATAAAAAAACTTAGGTATAAAGGTAACAAAAACAAGTATAGAATTTATACTCTGGAAACTACAAAATATATTCATGTATAGGAGAACTTAACATATTAAAGATGTATATGTGTAATAAGAATTGTAATACATTCCGCTGTCATTTATTTTTAAAAAATTCAATAAAAATGTCCATTTTTTGCAAAGTGACCTATAGATTTGCCACAATACCAATAAAAATTCCCACAAGGATTTTTTTTAGATACAAACTGATTCTAAAAGGTATATGATAATAGAAAAGAGCTCTAATCGCTAAAATAATTTGCAAAGTAAAATCAACATTACAGGAACCTCACTACCTCATTTTGAGACATACTATAAAGCTTCAATACTCAAGACAGTATGGTAGTGGCAAAAGAATAACTATACAGACCAGTGGAATAGAATAAAGATGCCAGAAATAGACCCACTCAAATATGGTCAACTGATTTTAGACAGCTTGCAAAAGCAACTCAATGGAGAAAAATGAGTCTTTTTAATAAATAAATAAATAGCACTAGGACAAAATAAAAAAAAATGAACCTCAACACATATCTTGTACATTATGCAAAAAGTAATTCAAAATTGATCATAGGCCTAATTAGAAAATGAAAAACAATAAAACTTTTAAAAGAGAACATGTGAGAAAATCTGCATATACTGGGTTTGTTGATGAGTTTTTTATTTTATTACAAAAATCTTATCCATGAAAAAGGAAAAAAAGTTAGATTATAAAAATTTTACCTATAAAAATTATTTTTATTTTAAAATTTTTATCTGTGAAGACACTTAAGAAAATGAAAAGAAATGCATCAGACTGGAAGAACATATTTGTGAATTATATATCTGATGTATGCAGAATATATAAGGAACTTTTAAAACTGAGGTATAAAAGAGAAAATGTAATTTTAAAAATTGGCAAAAGAGCCAACTTTGGTGGCACACCTACAATCTTACCTACTTGAGAGGCAAGAAAATTGCAAGTTCCATGCCAGACTGGAAAATTTAGTGAGATCCTGTCTCAAGATTTAAAAAAAAAAAATTAAAAAGGGTGGGGATGTAGCTCAGTAGTAGAGCACTTACCTGTATGCATGAGGCTCTGGATTCAATCTCCAGCACTGAAAAAAAATTGGCAAAAGATCTGAAAAAATATTTCACTGACCAAAAAGCACAGATGGCAAAGAAGCTTGCATCAATCATTAGGGAAAAGCAAAAGTACAATAAGGGCTGGAGTGCAACTTAGAGTGCTTGCCTAGCATGCTGAGGCCCTCAGTTCAGTCCCCTACACCACAAAAAGGCAATAAGATTCTTAAAATGGCTAAAATTATACACATACACAAACATACACACATGACAATACTAAATACTAGCCAGGATGCAGAACAAAAGCAATTCTCAATTCTTATTCATTGCTAGTAGGAATCCAAACTGGTTCGGGCATGTTGGAAAACAGAAGACAATTTGGCACTTACTTTTTATTTTTTAAAAATTTTTATTTTTGGTACTGAGGATTGAACCCAGAGGCACTTAACCACTGATCCATATCCTCAGTCATTTTATATATTTTTTTAGAGACAGGGTTTCACTGAGTTGCTTAGAGTCTCACTAAATTGCTGAGGCTGGTTTTCAACTTGGGGCCCTCCTGCCTCAGCCTTTCAAGCTGCTGTGATTATAGGCATGTGCCATCACACTCAGCTTGGCACTTACTTTTAAAACTAAATGAAAAAGACATATGAAACAGCATTTTCATGCCTAAGTATAGGAATTCATTTAAATTCTTATGAAGTAAATTGAAAAACTTAAGTTTACACAAAAATACATATGAGAATGTTTATAGAGCCTTATTAAAAATCATTAAAAACCAGAAATAACCAAGATGTCACTCAATTAATCAACGGATAAACAAACTGTTACAATCAAAAACTGGAATACCATTCAGCATTTAAGATAACCATTAATTCTCACAATAATTGAGATGAATCTAAAATGCATTACACTAAGAGAAAGAAGCAAAATTCAAAAGCTGCCACTGTGGTATAAGTTCATTTATATGCCATTCTGGAAAGGCAAAACTAAGTATAGGAACTGAACAGACCAGTAGTTTCCAGAGGCTAAGGGAGGTCAAAGGGATTAATTATAATGGAATGAACAAGAGAATTTTTAGGGTAATAGAATTTTGTTTGGTACAGTATACATGGATGACTGAATTCACAAATTTGTCAAAAGCCACAGAACTGAATTTTATGTATTTAAGTTTTTAAAAAATCAACTGAAATATCTGGGTTACCCAATATTGATTACAGTTTGTGATGAATGGATCTAACTGTATTACAAGTATACAGTGTAACCTCACCAAAGGCAGTGAAGATAAAAATAAATTATTATGGAAAATAGTGGTTTGACTGATACTGTAAGACCTGTAATAGAAAAGGTCTGTATATACACTGTTCTTGTGTTGATAAATGTATTTCTCACTGAGCTATGGTTTAATAGGGCTGAAACTACCAGTACAGTAGGGTTGAATGAATGAATAATTCAAATAATTGAAGCCAGGTATCTTACTGTCTGAGAAAGAAGCTAACAATAAACAAAGGAGAAACTCCAGACCATAGTATTGGTTCAGGGTCAGAAATATAAATTCCGAGCTGGTTGCAGTATCGCATGCCTGTAATTCCAGCTACTTGGGAGGCTGAGTCAAGAAGTTCACAAGTTTGAGGTCACTCTCAGCAACTTAGTGAGACTGTCTCTCAAAAAAAAAAAGTATCAGTTCTAACTCATGATTGATCAGCATATATATCAGTAGAAATACACCAAAATATAAATGTGTCTGTATGCACACAAATGTTTTTAGTTCTGTCTGGTGAGAGGTCTAGAAGTAGTGACAACTTAGAAGTAACCAGCATATCTGGCACTCAGATCTTGGTTTCTAGATATAATTTTTCGATTAAAGGAACCATGACTCTGTGGATAAATGGCTAGGGAATCTGGTTATTGTGAAAAAATTTAAAAAGTGCTTTAAAAATACGGAGAATGAGAGCATGTAAAAAGAGCATGGGAAGAGGAAGGGAAGGATAAATAGAAGCAAAGTCCTCTTAGGGCAGCAAACTACTCTGAGTTGGTGCATGCCTGTAATCCCAGGGAGAAATACTTCCTTTAATCTTACAAAAAAAAAAAGTGTGGTGGCACTCACCTGTAATCCCAGTGGCTTGGGAGGCTCAGGCAGGAGAATCCCAAATTCAAAGCCAGCCTCAGCATCTTAGTGAGGCCCTAAGCAACTCAGTGAGATCCTATCTCAAAATACAATATATAAACAGGCTGGGATTGTGGCTCAGTGGTAAAGTGTCCCTGAATTAAATCCCCAGTATTAAAAAAAAACTAATATAAACTATGGTGTCTGGAATGATAATGGTGTATCAATGTATGTTCATCAATTGTAACAAATATCACTGACATCTATAATGCAACAATAAACAATATAAAAGAAACCCAAACATCACTCTGGTGGAGGATATTGAAAATGGGTGAAACTAATCATATGTGGGTGCAAACAGTCCTCTGGGGTGAATAAAATTCTGTTTTTGCCACCATGAATTACTGTTTTTAGAAAAGAATTGTATGAGAGCCAGTCACATTCTTTACAAGCATTCTGTAAACTTCCAAGTAATTTTAAGAAGTGTATCATCTTATTCAATTTGGAAATGGGATAAAACTTAAGATATTTCAATTTCTGGCAATATTTTAGGCTATATTTGTAAATGACTCTTCCCACTTCAAAACACCTAAAATGCCCAACAAATACAGTAGGGGAGATCAGTGGAGTAGAGTACAGAAATCAAGGGAGAAGGAGAAGGGATGGGAAAATGTGGGAACTGCAGAGGAAATCTACTGAATTATATTATGTACATATATGAATATACCACAGGGAATTCAGCTTAATTTATGTATATCTATAAAGTACCAATTTAAAAAACAATAAATAAATAGAAGGAAGACAAGTAGAATAGAGAAATGGATCAGGGGAAGGAAGGAGAGAAGGAAAAGAGGAAGTATTA
Source organism: Urocitellus parryii (assembly GCF_045843805.1). Lineage (NCBI taxonomy): Eukaryota > Metazoa > Chordata > Mammalia > Rodentia > Sciuridae > Urocitellus > Urocitellus parryii. Next base: position 86,155,974 of record NC_135547.1, on the reverse strand, counting down.
GAGACTTAAGTGGAATAAATTTTATTTCATGAATATATGCTTATGTCAAAATTAAACCCACTATTATGTATAACTATAATGCATTAATAAAAATATTTTAAAAACAGACTAGGAGAATGTTATGGGATATCACTTCCAAGATTTTGTCACAAAAATATTCTGATCTCTGTCTTTTAAAAATCTTTTCTTGCTCTTTCCTTAGTTTTCTTCACTGGAAGTCAGCTGTCATGCTGGGAGCTCCCACTGGGAAGGTCCATATGGCAAGGACCTGATGAGGGTCTCTAACCAACAGCCACTGAGAAATTAAGGGCTTCATTCTAATATATTTGTAAGGAACTGAATCTTGCCACCAACCATATGAGTAGCTTTGGAAGAAGATTCCCCCAGTAGATGGGGGAATCTTCCAATACCTTGATTGTAGCCTTTTTAGAGAGTTTGAGCAAGAGGACCCAGATAAGTTGTGCACTGATTTCTGACCCACAAAAACTATGAGATTATAGATGTTTATTGTTCTAAGCTATGAAATTTTGGGAGGTGGTAATTTGTTAAACAACAATAGATTAAAAAAACACAGTGGTCCAAAAAGGCATTTTTGTTTAAATAATATATATATATATATGTAATATATATATATATATATATATATATATTACATATATATATATTACATATATATATATATATTACATATATATATATATATACACACACACACACACACACACACACACACATGTTGGGTGTTTATTGAGTAGCAAAGTGCATGTTTCTTTGGTGGGTCACTGAATGTGGGCTTTAGGAGACAACATGTACAAAAAATAATAAATAAAATTCTGTGGGCTCAAAGTGGGAAGAATTTCTAACCACATCCTACATTAATGTGATTTGGGGATGTAATGTATATTACGTGTGTAAGGGGACTCTCTAGCTAGTACAACACACACATGCACACAGGAAAAACCTATATGAACAAGAATCCACAGGAACTACGGATAAATTGGAATTGCAAAGACTATTGCATACTATAAAATAAACATGTATGATACTTTCAAAGAAATGAAAAAGGGCTGAAGGTATAGCTCAGTGGTAGAGTGCTTGCCTAGCATGCATGAGGCCTTGAGTTTTATCCCCAATACAAAAAGGATGGAAGAAGAAAGAAAAGTTAATCAAAAGTATGGTAAAGAAACATGAGCCTGTCAAAAAAAAAAAAAAAAAAAAAAAAGACCACATGTGTTCTTAAAAGAATCAAATAAAACTTGTAGAAATTAAAAATAAAAAGTATTGAAACTAAAACCTCTATACAGGGTTAAGCAGCAAATTAGAGGTGAAGAGATAATTAGTGAATTGGAAAATAAATCTGAAGAAATTACATACAATGTGAATAGGAATAAGAAAATATAGAAATATTAAATAAAAATTTTAAAATATGACTAGAATGATAAAGTCTGCCATGGGTCCAACTAAATATAGAATGTTGGAGAAGCAATATCTAAATAAATTATGTGACAGAATTTTTCAGAATTGATGAAAGACATCAGTCTTCTGGTTAGGGAAATCCAACTTAAAAAAACAACAACAAAAAGAAGCAACATTTAGAAAAACCATAATCAAATTAAGAATGATAATGCTAAATAGGTCTTAAGAGCAATCAGAGATAATAGAAAGATTACCTAATAAGAGTAATAATTAGGGCTGGAGTTGTGGCTCAGTGGTAGAGTGCTTGCCTAGCGCATGCAGGGCCCTGGGTTTGATCCTCAGCACCATATAAAACTAACTAAATAAATAACATAACATAAGGGTATCATGTCCAACTACAACTAAAAAATAAAATATAAAAAGAGTAATAATTAGATTCACAGTTAACATGTCAACAATAATAATGAAAAATGAGACAGTGGAATAATAGCATTAAAAAGTTCTATGAGGAAACGACTATTAACCCAGGATCATGTACTCAGAAAAAACTTTGTAAGAATGATGATGTGATAATCACATTGTCAGACAACTCTGAATTTATTACCAACAAACCTTCAATAAGAGGGATTCTATGAAATGTACTTCAGGGACACAACAAATAGTCACAGAAGGAAGTGCTGGGAGGTATAAACGAATGAAGAGCAAGTAAAATGGTAAACATGTGGGTAAAGCTAAGCCAACATTGATTTGAGAAACATTAATAAAAATGCCAAATTTGTGAGGTTAAAAAAGAACCAAGAAATTTTCAATTTCAGTTCCAAGATCTTGGAAGTTGTTGGTCTCATCTTTACAGGGAAAATTTAGTCAAACTGAAATTCAATGACTTTCATGGACCCATCAGAGAAGTGAAGCAATAGAGAAAAATGCCACCTTGAAATGTGAAGAGTCAAGCATTTTTAGATAGAGCCAATAAGGAAGATTTGCTTCCCTGGAGCAGAAGGCTCTGAATGCCAAGAGGCTAATAGGAATATCTAAATAGTAATTTTGACAAACTGTTGAAGGCTGAGTGTAGATTGGCATGAGAGTAAGAAGCTCCTAGAGGTTGAAGTCTTAGAGGTCTCCATACTTCCACAGCATTTTCTTTAAGGAATGCCACAGGTTGTCATGGTAATGATAAAAGGAAGCTCCCATGTGACACTAATTGAAGACTGGCAAGTATAGCCATTGTGAGCTCCTCTCTGGCTCTTCTCCCTAAAAAAGGACTGAGTTCAGAAGGAAGGACTTAGCAATTTTGAAACTTCATAATATCTCTTCTTTAGAGAAAGAGAAATGTATTCCACATCAGCCCTTTCCAGTCTTCACGTCTTGTCCAAGGGGGAAAAAATGCCATAGTCCACAGAAGAGAGGACTTTAAGGAAATAGATTGGAATGCGATAGCCAAGAAAAGGTCAGAAATATTTCTGATGTTCACAGCCCCAAGACACAGGCCCACTGTACAATTCAAAAACTGAAATTTAATTAATCAGAGGTCCAGAGAACACTTAAACTTATTGCCCCCATACACTTATTTGCTAATAAATGCTCAGTAATAATAACAGTGATTACTACTGGGAGAGCAGAGAGAGAGAGAGGCTCTCTAAAGTGCAACCCAAAAGGAATTTCCAAAGCTCAGGGGAGAGACAAAAAGCGGTGTTCAGGGAAATTTGAAGCCTCTAGTATCTAAAACTGAAATCAACTGAGGAAAACCAGGACAAAGGAAAAAGTTTGAAGGAAGCCATAAAGAAGATGGGGAGAGACACTTTACCTACAGAGGAACAATTATTACTTTCAGAAGACTCCTTATCAGAAACCATGGAAACAAGAAGATAATGTAGTAAAATCTTTGAAATACTGAAAGAAAAATTTGCCAAACTAGAATTCTATATTCAGCACTATTTTCCTAAAACTGAATTCATCCCTAGCAGATCTGTTTTGCAAGAAATGTTAAAAGTTCTTTATGTAAAGTGAAAATGACATAGCTCAGAAAATTTGGATCTACATAAAGAAGAGAGTTGGAAATAAACAAATGGAGGTAAAATCTAATGTTTCATATTCATAATTGATATAAAAGGTAATTCTTTTTAAAAGCAATAATAGCAGCAATGATTCTATATGGATAAGTGAAATGAATACCAGCAATGTCCCAAAGGAAAGGATGGAGGAATTGGGAATACTTGGGTATAAAGCACTTACTCTACACATGAAGTGGTATTGCTATTTGATGATGAATTCAAATTATTTAAAAGTATATATTGCTAGGGCAGCTGCTATAGTGTGAAGATCCGCCTTCCAAAATTCAGGTATTGACACTTAATGGCCAATGAGATTGTATTAAAAAATAAGTCCTTCAAATGGTTATTAGGTCATGAGGGCTGCTCTCCTTGTGAATAGGCTTAAGACCTTTATAAGAGAGGTTTCAAGCAATATTTCTTTTCCTTCTACCTTCAACTGTGTGAGTGCACAGTGTTCTTCCACTCTGGAGGATGAAGCAACAAGTCACAATCTTGAAAGCAGATAACAGCCCTCAATAGATAATCAAACTCATTAGTGCCTTGATCTTGTACCTCCCAGCCTTTATAAGTGTGAGAAAATAAATTTTTGCTTTTTATAAATTCCCCAGTCTCAGGCATTTTGTTATAATAGTACAAAACAGGCTAAGACAGTAATCATTAAAAAAAAAAAAAATTGGCGGGATTGGAGTATAGCTCAGTGGTAGAGTGCTTGCTAGCATGCATATGGTCCTGGGTTCAATCACCAATAGCAAAAGCATTATTTAAAAGGATTAGAAAAGGAAATGTAACTAACAAGAGAAGAAATAGAACTGAATCACATGGAATGCCCATTTTAAAACCAGAGAAGGCCGAAAAAAAAGAACAAATGTAATGGGTAGAAAAAAACATTAAAGGTGGTATATTTTGATCCACCTGTATCAATACTCCTTTAAATGTAAATGATCTAGATAGACCATTAAGACAGAGGTATCAGAATGGATAAAAACACAAAATACATTTTGAATAAAAAGACTGAGATTGGTTAAAAATAAAAGGATAGCTTTTTTTTTTTTTTTTTTTTTTTTTTGCCATTATGGCATGCACTCACTCTATTCCTCACCAGATCTTTTCAGATCTTCCAGTATCAAGCAACTTATGGCCAAAAAACAAAAACAAAACTGTCCCATTCCCCAATGTATTCCAATGCATTAGAAGAATCAAGACTGTTGAAATGTCCATACTACCCAAAGCAATTTATAGATTCAATGCAACCCCTATCAGAATACTTTTTTTTTTGGTACCAGGGATTAAACTCAAGGGTGTTCAACCACTAACCCACATCCCCAGCCCTTTTTAATATTTTATTTAGAGATAGGTTCTTGCTAAGTTGCTTAGTGCCTGGCTAAGTTTCTGAGGCTGGCTTTATATTCCCAATTCTACTGCCTCAGCCTCCTGAGTGGCTGGGATCACCAGGCCCCTATCAAAATATTAATGACATTCTTTTCAGAACTAGAAAAAATTAATTTTAAGATTTATATGGAACAAAACAAATAAGATTATTGCCAAAGCCATTCTGAGCAGGATGAAAAAAGCAGGCAACATTATCCTACTTGATTTAAAGCATATTATGAAGCTGCAATAATCAAAACAGCATGTTATTGGCATTAAAACAGACACATAGACAAGAGCAACAGAATAGAGAGCCTAGAAGCAAACCCACACATCTATAGCTAACTGATCTTCAACAAAGATGCTAAGAACAGACACTGGAGAAAGGACAATATTTTCAATATGGTAATGGGGAAAATGGGATATCCATATGCAGAAGAATGGAACTAAACATCTCTTTCTCACCAGATACAAAAACAAAACAACTAAAAATGGATTAAAATTTAAATGTAAGACCTGAAACTATTACACAACTAGGATAAAACAGGAGAAATTATTTAGGAGATTGGAATGAGCAAGAATTTTTTGGACAAAATTCTCAAAACACAGGAAACTGAAGTAAAAATAGCCAAATAGAATTACATAAAACTAAAAAGCTTCTGCACAGTAATGGAAGCACTCAACAGAGTACAGAAGCAATTTACAGAATGGGAGAAAATATTCACAATATATACATTTGACAAGAGGTTGATATCCAGAATATATAAGGAACTCTAAAAACGCAATAACAAAAAAGCTATTAAAATGGGCAATAAATCAAAGTAGATATTTATCAAAAGATAAATATATTTATCAAAGATATTTATCAAACAAAGATATTTATCAAACAAATGGCCAACAGGCACATGAAAAAATGTTCAACTTCTCTAATTATCAGAGAAATACAAATCAAAACTACAATGAGATCTCACCTCACCCCAGTAAGAATAACAAGTACCCAAATGTCTAAAGAAAACAAGTGCTGGTGAGGACATAGAGAAAAGGGAACCCTTGTATATGGTTGGTAGGAATGTACATTAGTGTAGCCATTATGGAAAACAATATGGAAGTTCCTAAAAAATTGAAAATAGAACTACTATATGATCAAGCAATCCCACTACTAGTATCCATTCATAGAAATTAAAATCACCTCAAAAATTAAAGATAGAGGCTGGGGATGTAGCTAAGTGGTAGAGTACTTGCCTAGCATGTGCAAGGCCCTGGGTTCCAACCCTAGTACCAAAAAAATAATTAATAATAGAACTACTATATGATCCTGCAATCCCACTACTGGCATTTATCCATAGGAAATAATATCAGTTTGCTGAAGAGACATCTGCACTCCCATGTTCACTGTAGCACTAGTCACAACAGTGATTAAATAGAAACAACCCCTCATGAATGGATAAAGAAAATGTACATATACATATATACTATTCAGCCATAAAAATAATAAAATCTTGTCATTTCTGACAACATGAATGGAACTGAAGATCATTATGTTTAGTGAAATATGTTAGACACAGAAAGATAAGTGTTATATGATCTTACTCATATGTAGAATCTAAAAAGGTTGATCTCACAGAAGTTAAGGGTAGAATGGTGGTTACTATCCCAGCTGGGACAGTGTAGGGGAATGGAAAAAGTTTGATCAATGAGCACTAAGCTATAATTAGACAGGAGCAAGAAACTCTAAAAGTACTACACTGCACAGGGTAGAAGAAAGGATTGTGAAAGCTTTCAACACAAAGAATGATAAATATTTGAGGAGACAGATAGGTTCAATTGGATATAAACATCACACAATGTTATACATGTATTGAACATCACATTGTACCCCAATAATATGTACAAGTTTAATGTTTTTTGTGTGTGTCTATCAGTTAAATATTGGGCTGGGGGTGTAGTTCAATAGAAAAGTGCTTGGCTAGCATGTCTGAGGCACTAGGTTTGATCACCAGCACTGTAAATAAATAAAATATATTTTTAAAACTATACATATCCCTCTATTGGAATTATAGGCTTCCTTCCAATGAACACCAAATGTGAGGACAGGTAAAACTTCTGGCAAGATTTATCAACAGAAAAAAAAACCACAAATAGTGTAAGAACAAAAAAAGAGATGATATAAGAGCAGATTAACAGATACAAATATAAGAACTTTACACAAATAAGTTAGAAAACTAATGTGAAATACAGAAATTCCTAGAAAACCATAACTTAACAAGTATAACTTAAGTAGAAATAGCAAACTGAAATGATTCCCTATTAAAGTAATTGTATCTGTTAAAATTTTAAAGAAGATGCCAGGCCCAGATTGGTTTACCTGGAAGTTCTGCCAAATATTTGAGGAACAGATAGTTCCTTGGACAAACTGTCAGGGAATGGAATGAAAGAAAATAGTTCTCACCCCATTGCATGAGGTTAGTATAACCTTGACACCAAAATCAGACAGAACAACATGAGAATGGAAAAATTGCAGGCCAGTCTCCTCCCTGAACAAAATTTTATTGAACTGACTAAAAGTTTTTTATTTATCCCAGGACTGTAAGATTAGTTTAACATAAGAAAAATTCTAATGCAATGAACCATATTAACAGGTTAACATAGAAAATCATCATGTCATCTCAGAAGATCCAGAAAACATGTTAATAAAATTCATCATCCACTCATCTTTTAAAAACTATACTGGCAAACTAGGAATAAATGGGAAATTCCTTAACATGTTAAATGATATCTACCAAAAAAATTCAAATTTGCTCAGTGGTGAAACTTTAAAAGCACTCCCATTAAAATCAGGATCAACATAAGAACTTGCAGTATTAACACTTCTTTTTTTTAACCTCTGAACATGTTTATGCAGTATTAACATTTCTATTCAAAACTGTACTATGCATTGTTGGATGTGGAAGGTCTTGGCAGTGTAGAAATACAAGAAAAAGAGATTTTTTTAAAAAAAAAAGGATTAGAGGGGGGAGATGAAAACTGACACATACAAATTACTAAAACTCATAAAAAATTGTAGCAAGTTTGCTAGTTATGAATTTGGTATATAAGAAAAAAATTAAACTTATGTACATTAGTATCAACCTGCCATAAAATTAATTTCTAAAAAGGTATTTTTACCATCGCAACAAAAATCAGCAAGAACATAAACTTGAATGATATGCAAGTCCACTGTAGATTAAATTATAAAATGTCACTTAAATAACATAAAAAAGACTAACTACATAGAAAGACATACTATGTTTAGAAATGCCTAAACAAAGATGTTAACTCTCAAATTTATTTACAGATTGAATGTAATTACAATCAAATTCCTAAAAGTTTTGTCTGTGTGTGTAGCTTGAAAATCTGATTCCAAAATATATGGGGAAGAGCAACAGGCCAAGAATAGCTAAGACACTCTGTAAGAAGGACAAGATGGAGGACCTTGCTCTAACAGGATGTACAAGAATGTCCATTGCACTATTGTTCATAACCCCAAACTAAAAACTACCTAAATGCTCATCAACAGTAAGATGGATAAACTGCAGGATATTTACAAAATGTAATTGTACACAGCAAGGTGAATAAACAAGCTGCAAAACCCATTACATAGGTGGCTCACATAAACATATGTTGGATGAGAAAATAACACACAATTTTTCAAACCCTTTACACATGCTGATGCAATCAATACTCAGAACATCATTAAGTGATTGCATGTCTTCTAGAGAGAATGCTCCAAGCATTCCTTTCTGACTCTGACTTTTCTGGGGTCAAATAGCCTGGCCTCCCCAGAATCAGAAGTGAGACAGACACTGCTTGGGACAGGACTTGGCAACCATCATCCAAATTTTTTGGCATTTGTGGTCTGGTAAAATTCAGTCAATCATTAAAGAGTAAATGTGTTGTATACACAGAGCTTCATAGCTGATTATGGTGAATGGCAGAGTGGAAGTAGCAGTGATTATTTACTGGGTATCTGCTATGTGCCAGGTTCAGGGCTTGATGCTGGGGATATAGTGGTTAATAATAACCATATAACCAAATTCTTATTTAAATAATAACATTATATTGATTGCATACTAAGTGCTGAACACTTCTAAGCACATTACATGCTTTCATTTATCCAATTTTACAACAATACTATTAGTAACTTAATTTTATAAGTCAGGAAATAGGAGCACAGACAGGTTGAGATTTAGCCAAAGTCACAGAGGGAAGAAGTGGAAAAAATGGGAGTGAAACCTGGCCAATCTTGTATCCGAAACCTCTGAATCAGTAAATCATCCCAGCAACACTAAGAGGTAGGTATTAGTTCTGTGTTATAGCTGAGGAAAGTGAGACTCAGAACTAAAGTGAGCACATATTGATTTTGTATCTTCTATAGGACAGAGACTATATCAGGTGATGAATGTATATTATCACTCCAACCTGAAAGACAAGAGTCCCCAGGAATATAGTTGGAATGAAGTTCTGTCTCATCCAGGCTCCTAGATCTCCAGATGAGTAAGTGAAATTGCTGATTTAGCTGGTTTGTTCTTCCTTATTCCTCCATCCATACCTTACATCCTACACACTATATTTAATGCACATTATCTTCCTGGACCCTCTAAGCAACTACTGCTCCCCCAATAACCCAGAGCCTAGAATGCCTCTAGCATTGGGAATGTGGAAGCCTGCTCATCTGGTCCTTGAGATGTCTGGGTCTCACAGTCCACAGCTGCCTTATCTTCACCCACCTTCTGGCTCCTTAGGCCATAATACTTGCGATGAAAACACCTTATCTATAAGAAAACGGTATACCACAGTTTAAAAAGTTTATTTACAGGTTTTGTTTGCTTCTCCTTTGTCCATGCTCCTTCTTAAAATTTCAAAGTAAACACACTGCATCAGTAGGCTTGTCCTGAGAGACTGCATATGTTTTCCCTCAAACGGAGTAGGGAGAGGGTCTGTATGTGCCAAGAAGGCAATATGAGAGTGAGACACTCAGCCTTTCTCAGCCCAGTCAGGTATAGATTTCTTAGAAGAGGCCTGTGAAAGGGGAGGAGTGATGCTGGCCAATGAGAGGGTATGATTGTGTATCCAGCACCTGTCCTATGGGAAATGATGCCAGGAACCATCACCTTATTTCACCTGGGCATAATCAAACAAGACCAATTTCCAGACACATCACAGAACAAACCAAAATGAACTATTCCAGAATAGCACTGAAAAGTCCCAAACTAGAAACCTCAAATTCCAAACATGAAACATTACAAATAAGCTTTACATACAAAAGGAGAAGTTTCTAGTCAAAGATCCCTGTGATCAAGATGGTCTTTATCTAATCCTTATTCTTCTCTCTTTCCTCACCTCTCCTGACATTGGCTGCTTGTTATCCTACAGTTATTTCATTCAGCTGTTCATCCATTCCAACGTTCAGGTTAAGGTGTGAGTGGATGTCAGGCATCCTTTGCTCTTCTATACCCACTCTATTGCCACCACATTGAGCCCACAGAAGTAAACCCCACTTACAGCCCCTTCGCCGTTGCAGCCTGCTGCTGCCACTGCTGTGTGGAATCCAGATCTTCTGCAACCTGGTTTGGGTGAGCTCTCCCATCTCTCGAGACATCTTAGATGTCACAGTTAATGACACCACTGCTCACAAGGTATCAAGCCTCACTTTCTATCTTCCTAGTTGTCTTTTCTGTGATGTTGTCACAGCAGCAGATGGACAGGGCTGGAATGAAGGCACACTGGGCTTTTGAGCCTCTCACCACCTGTCTCCAGGCCCTCTTCTTTATCCTAGCCTGCCTCTGCTCCTGTGTATACCAGGGGGGGCTTGGGTGCTGAGAGCTAGAGGTTGGGCAGAAGTCAGCAGAGGCTTCTGAACTCCAAGGGCTGTGTACATAGGAGATAAGTTGGGAGTCCAGCAAGGAAGGCAGCCAGCAAGACAGCCCAGGTCTGGCCAGTCACTTCCCGCCAATGAAGTCAGGACTAGTAGAGTATGCAAATAAAAGACCAAAGATCATGTGCTTGCATCCTGTGTGAAATAGCAAAGCAAAGATGATGGAGGTAGAGGTATTAGCTTTGAAATTAAAAAATTGGTCTGAAGTAAAATGTCAAGCTCCAACTCAAAAACAAAGATCCACATCAGAAATTCAAGGCCCCAAAGAACAAAAGCACAAACACCAAGTCTCAAATGAAAAAGGCAAACTGGAAGTGGAATATTCACTACCTCACAGGTCACCCCACCCAAAATGGCATCTCAACCCTTGTCTTCGCCTAAATACTGTTGGATTCCCTGTCACAGAGCCTTTTCCTCCTAAAATATGATGCCTATGACACTCTTGGAGAGATGGGCACTATCTGATCATTTTTATACTCTCCCTAGCCAAGGCTAAACAAATCACAGTAAAACTGACACCTCAAGAAGAGAAGTGAGTACAGCCATTGCTGAAGGGAGACATGGTAAGCACTGCTCACATGGCTGACAGCTGCCATGAGATGCCCTAGGGATAAAGACATTATTATCTGCTCAACAACCTGGCTAAAGTTTTTCATGTAAGTCAAGGCTTTGGAGGGTAGAGGCTGCAGTAGGGTGAGCATGGGTAGAAAAAAGCAATGTCCTCTAAATAGAACAAATTCATAGGCCAGAACCATCACATCCAAATTTCTTCCCTTCACAGGGCCTGCTTTCCCTGTTTCCCCTTGGTTATTTTGAGACTTTTATCTGTAGAACTCATGTAACTGCACAGCCTACCTGGAATATGTCCAAGCATGCTCTTACTTCATTCTTTTGCAACCTTCCCACCCCCTGATGAACCTCCAGTGATTGGCTATTAGGAAGTTCAACTTTCTTCTACTGAGCTGGGCTACACAAGAGCAACCACTTGGGGGTTGAAATCTCCAATCTCTGCCCTCAAATGCTCCCCAGCTCCACTTTGCCTTTTAAGAAGTTCCCTAAAATACATTCTCAGAGCCTTAGTCTACACAAGGGTTAGATTTCCTCCAGCTGCCGTGTATAAATCATACCAGAATTTCAACATCAGGGCCCACATATCTAAATGGATCTACAGTGGATAACAGTGATTAAGAGCAATGGGCTCTACAGCCACATTACCTGAGTGGATTCTTACTTCTGCCTATGAGACACTGAACAGATAAATGTTTCAGTGTCTCAGTTTTTTTTTTCCATCTGGAATATGGGAATGATAAGAGTAACTAGTCCCTTAGGGTTATTGAAGATTTAATACACTAATATGTGTAAGGCATCTGGAAAATGCTCAATAATACTGTTATTGCCTTTATGAAGTAAATGATTAATCACTTAGACTAATCTGTGACTTTTATTAGTAAAGGAAACTTACAATATTATGGAAATGAGTTAACATTTATGATATAAAGAGCTCCTGAGAATCAAATAGAAAGATGATTTCATTTATACCTTTTTGGTTTTATGTAAAGACTTATGTTAAAGTTGAGATGCCACATATAGATCATTTCATCTCATCTTCTCAGGTGAAAACAAACAAACTGAGGTCTAGAGAAGGAAAATGGTTTTCTAAGATCACATAGAAAATCAATGGCCAAGGGGTTGGGATTGTGGCTCAGCAGTAGAGTGCTCATCTAGTTGGTGCAGGCACAGGGTTCAATCCTCAGCACCACATAAAAATAAATAAATAAAATAAAGATATTGTGTTCAACTATAACTAAAAAAATTTTTTAAAAAAGAAAGAGAATCAGTCATCAAGTCATGAGTAGAACAGTGGGAACCTAAGTTCTCCCACTCCAGGGATTTTCTTTGGTTAATTGATCAAGCTAGCTTGATTTAAGAATGTGGTATTTTGCATGATGTTAAGTGAACTACATCAGGCATGGAAAAACAAATACAGCATGTTCTCACCTATATGCAGAAACTAAAAAGTTGATCTCAAAAAGTTGAGAGTAGAACACTGATTACCAGAGCCTAAGAAGGGGAGTGGGATAGAGAGAGATTGGTTAAAAGGTACAGGATGCAGTTGGATAGGATGAATAACTTCTAATGTTCTATAGCACACTGTTGTCTATGGTTGACAACAATTAATTGTGCATGTCAAAATAGGTAGTAGAAAGGATTTTGAATGTTCCTAACACAAAGAAATGATAAATTTTTGTGGTGATAGATATGCCAATTATCCTGATCTTAGAATTGCACATTGTATACATGTATTGAAATATCATTATACTCCATAAATATGTACAATTATGTGTCAATAAAAATTAGACATTTTAAAAATGTAGCCTTACAGATTAGATTAGAATTTGTAGAGTCTCAGAGACAGACTTTGGAAGAGATACAACTCTCCTAATCCTAATAATTACCAATTAATTACTAATTGGTAAAACTCTGTTAATGCTAAAAACTAATAATAACTCTTTTGCATATGTATTCAATTGCCCATGAGACAATAACATATCCTTTATCCTATTTATTCCTTACACACATCCTGATTCACATGACAAGGAAACTAAAATCTAGGGAGGTGAAGTGGACTGTCCAAGGTAATCTAGTCAGTCACATGAATATGTTTTTTATGTTTACAATTCTGTCCTTATGAACCTGCCAAGAGGCAGGAAGATAATTTTAGTAGCAGGAAATCTGAGATGGGTGGCTAGTGGATTTTTGACAAGGTCTGAAAGGATAAACTTGGGGTCTAGGCTTGAAAACTCAAATTTAATATTATCTGAAACTAACTATAAGACTTTTTACCATTATTACCAATTCTGACTCCAGAAGGAGAAATAAACAAGCTTTATGGAAAATCCTCAGCTGGACCTTAAAACCTCTTCTAATTTAAGCACCAACCTACCTATCTAACCATATTTCCCTTAAACATCCACATTTAAATTTCATTGACTGACACACTGGGACCCAAAATATACCATGTACTTTCCTATTTCTGGGCTTTTCCCCTTATCTCTGGGTATCCTGGAATACCTTCCTTCCATTCCATTCTTAATGAAATCCAACTCACTCTTCAAGGTTTGATTCAACATTCATCTCCTTTGGGAAGTTGACTCTGGATCCTTGGGAGAGGTTTTGTCTTTAGTTCTCATATTGCCCATGTGTCTCCATCTATCTGAGCAATTATCCCCACTGTTTTCTTCATCTGCTTTCATGCTGGACTGTGGGATCCATGAAGATGGGAACTGAACCCTGGTGATATATTTCCAGTGTCCAGCTCAGGCCCTAGCACAGAGGAAACATTTGCTCAATGAATATTGGTACAGTCTACATTTTTCTGCCCTAGATGAGATACACATCTGTAAGTGTTAAAACAAAGAGCTGTGTAGGGTAATGGATGGGAGAACTGACTTGTTAAAAGGTAGAATGTGGCATCTAGAAATGTCTCTCAACCTCGAATGGTGCAGAACAGAATAAACAAAAGAATAAAGCCCCATCTGAGAGGGTCTAATGAATTGGTTGCAGGGATAGGGTTTAATCAGTATCAGATTCTTACTCAAAACTGAGTGCTCAGCCATAAAGTCCAAATGTAGCTATCTTTAGGGAAGAAAATATACAATGTGATTTCCAGAGATCCACAGACCCTGACACCCCTCTGCCAAGTACTGAGTTAGGAAGGAATCCTACTTAAAGTAGCAAGAAAGTACTGATGGGCAATAAAATCACAATTGATAATTATTGGAATGTGTGTATGGATGAATTTGTGGGAGACTAGAAGTCTGAGGGGGAGGTTAGCCACATACTTGCAGGTTAGATGTGTATGTATGAATACATATCAGGCCTTCTGTGGCAGTAGCCTATGATCCACTTCCTTTGCAGACTCTGCCCTGGCCACCATCCCCCTATTTTCAGCCCCATGCTTGGGACCCAAAGCTCACTGCATCCTAGTCCTAGGAGTAACTCTCCATACACTATAGTCACTGAGGGAGAAAAGCAGTTAGAGATTTGTGGGTTGTATTGCCTGTAGATGCTATATAAAAAGCATGATAACTAATTTCACACAGAGTACGAAAATCCTAAAATGTTTCCAAAGAGCTTTGGATCATGTCCTTTTGCCCCTCTTGATCTTCAGGCAACCTTCTAAGGGAAGTAGGCTAAAGACTTTAATTTCCATTTTATTGATGAGCTATTGACACCTGGAGAAACTAGAAAGTTTGTTCAAATTGTCACAGCAAATCAACCCTACTTTATATACTATAGGAGAGGGAAGAGATATCTCTATCACACATTTCATTCAAAACTGTACTAGACTAAGTTGGAGATACTTCTAATGGTGCTAGGGAATTGCCCTTTAGGTCGCTGTCCTACAAATTCAGGTAAAAGTAGATTAAAAATACAGATAGTTTAGATATAGAAATCGTTTTTTCCCAACTCTCTCATACCATTTAATGCATACCTCAAACAAACACCTTGCAAACAAAACTTTCCATTGAGCCCAAAGAATGGATTTAGATTTGTGTAACTCCTCTCTACTTTTCCTTCTCACCTACCTGTTCTCTTAGAGGTTTTTTCTTCCATCCTTAATAATCCAACACTCAGTTCTCTTGCATTTACAGACCCCCCAAAGCAGGTCCAGTGGGTGGCATCAAAGAGGAAACCTGGAGATGTTCGTCGGTTCCTGGGAAGGCTGAGGAAGCACCCTTGTTAAGGGGTGTAGTGTACACTCTGTTGAAATATCAGCTGTTGTAGTGCCAAAGGAGTTCCTGAGCCTTTTCTCTTCAGTCCAACCATGTGTTCACCTTGCCCGAAAGGTCAGAACTAATATTAACAAGCCACGACAGAATGGGGAAATTAAAACCAGCTATTGAGACAAGCAAGATCTGGCTTTCCTTGGGGCTGAGTTTCAGATCAGTCTTGAGTGTAAATGGGCACAATTCCTTACTGGAAAGAAATTTAGCAATATGAAGCAAGAGCAATAAAAATGTTCATTTCCTTTGTCCTAGTTATCCCACTCCTGGGACTCAATACTAAATCAGCAAATCCCAAAGCATGAAAAAGCTCAAGATGCGCACGCGTATGCACAAACACAACACACATACTCACACACATTTTAATTACAGAGCTCTTTTCTGATGGCAACAAGTAGTAGGTAAACTTTAAGTCCTCTGGGAGGAAAAGCAGTTTGCTAGGTCTTTTTTTTTGCAGCCACAGAAGATGATGTCTTTAAGACTGTAAAATTCTGTGGAAAAAATAACTATGTTGCAATTCTGGATAAGAAACCTAAAAAATACAATGTTATATTTCCCCCTGGATATTAAGCATGTGTATCACTTCTGTTTTTGTGCTCTCAAAAAAAAAAATGAACCTGTTGCTGTTGCCCTTTGTTCATTCGTCTAACAAATATTCAATCCCCTCTAAGATATACTGTGTCCAGTAATAGGAAATGGAGCTAACAAGATGACTCATACATATGTCATTGCTCTAGAGTTGCTGGCAGTCTAATGGCAACAGAAATAGAAATCAATGATAGCTGCTGATTGGGATAAATGCTGTGACAGCATGAACATAGAGTGCTGTGGGGACCCAGGGGAAGACTTCGGTGATAGGTGTGTAGTCCATAAAATCTTACTTAGAAAAGTAATTCTTGACCTGATTAAGGAAGAGGTTGAATCCTGGCTCTATCACTTCTGTGAGACTGAAGTGAATTCACTCAACTTCTACATCCCTTCCAAGGTTTACCCGGGAATGAAAGAGATGATGTATACAGGACAAACACAGCTGCATCAGGGGACAGAGACAGTGCTGCTTCGGAGCTTAAATGTTCTGGGCCTCAATTAATTTTCATCTGACAAATGGAGCCAAGAGCAAGTACACGTCTGGCCACATTCTTCTGGACTCTCTGAGACACAAGACAAATTAGGCACAGGGCGGATTTGAGACAGTCTCCCCCTGCCTTCTGCCTCAATAATGCCAGAGGTCATCCTACTAAAATATTTTCTCAGTAGAGAAGCTCTTAGCGCTCTCTCCTCCAACCGTGAAGTTCCCTTCATCCCTGGAGCGTGCAAACACAGGGCGTCTGCAACTCCCAGGGCGCAAGTGCCAAAGCCAAAAGGGCTCTTAGGTGGGCTATCTGCTGTGCTGGGGGTGGGGCTTAGGCCAGTGAGCGGGTCCAAGGAGTTTCCCGCCTAAAAAGTGGCGACATCCCATTCTTAAGTAACCGGAAGCACCAAGGGAACTTTTGAATAAAGGAGAAACACAGTCAGACGCAAACGTCCGGGGCCAGGGCGCGGCCAGAGGAGTTAGGAACCCAAACGCGGACCTGCTTTCCGCCATTCATTCTTTCTTAGCGTTCGTTCGCCCCGCCCCTTCGCTGTGCGCGTAGTTACGTCTCTGGCCAATGAGAACTGCGGGACTCAAAGCCCCGCCAGACGTGCGGCAAGTTCTTCCGTGGCACGGACAGGAACGCCTGCGCAAACGCACGCGCAAACGCGCGGTCTAACTGACTTCCGAGCGCCAAGCAGTTTGCCCGCTCCTTAGACGCGGGATGTGGCGGAGGTATTGCAGTTTACTAGGATGTTGCGCATTGTGAGCTGGAACATAAATGGAATCCGAAGTCCCCTGCAAGGGGTGGTGTGCCAGGAAACCAGCAACAGTACCTCCATGGCCATGAGACGCATTTTGGATGAACTGGATGCTGATATTGTCTGTCTCCAGGAGACCAAAGTGACTAGTGAGCACTCAATAATCCAAAATCCTTACCATATTCTTATTTTCCCGCTAACTTTTGTCCTCTGTTCTATCTCATTTCACTCTCCCACTTCCCCGTACTTAGAGTCCTTTAAACCCAGCTCAGAATCTTTTTCCCTTCTAACCACCGTTGTCTATCCCAGCTAGATCCCCTAATTCCCACTCCCATCTCCTGTCCTCTACGGGACTTTAATTGCCTCGCCTGTGAAATCCCCAAATCCACTCAGATTCCCACTAATTCTACTGCCCCAACTCAGCCCTTTGAATTCCCCCTCCTATGCACTGTCCATCTCTAACCCCCAAGGCAGACCCCTCAGTTCTCTGTCCCTCTCTAATTCCCACCCCATCTTTGCCTCTTGTTCATACTTTATAATTTTCTCCACCACAGACCTCCAGTTCCCTTTATTTACTCCAACCCTCATCTCCACCTCATTTCCCACCCCAAGTTTAGACCTAATTTCCTTTCCCCCACTCCCTCAGGATCCCTAATTTCTTCTTTCATCATCACCATTTCAGATCTGCTATTTTCCTATCTTCCTACACCGCAGTTCAGATTCCCATTTTCCTTTTCCATGTTCCCATTTCCCACTCCTAGCTCCTTTCCATCATTTAGACCCCTAGGCTTAGTTTTGATTCACTCCCCACTCACTAATTCTCCACCTTCTACTTCATGGGCTGTCCCCACTTCCCTACCTTCTGATATTGATATAATTCCCTCTCTGACTCTTCTACCTTTCTAGATTCTTTGATCATAGATACTTCATTTTTCCTTCAAACGCTGGTTCTGATGTGTGCCAATACTATTAGCCTACAACTGTAATTTCAGGCCTTTTTGTGTTCTGGGTCCTAGTTTTACCTTTGACTTAATGTTATACTTTTTTTCAGGGGATGTGCTGACAGAGCCCCTGGCTATCGTTGAGGGCTATAACTCCTATTTCAGCTTCAGCCGCAGCCGAAGTGGCTATTCTGGTAAATTGGGTTTGGGGGGATTTTAAATTAGTGTTAGTGATAGAGGCAGGTAAGAAGAAAGGGTTTCTAATATTTGTTGAGAAGGTAATAAGAAATTTAGATTTTTAGTCCAAAGAGCTAAAGCCCCATAAAATTTAAGTTACGTGAAGTGTATTTTTATGTATAAAATTATCTTGTTGTACAATAAGTACAATTGTGTGGTGATTATTTTTGTGAGCTCTGGATCCTGACTGCCTGGGTTCAAGTTATGGTTCACTCCCTGTGTACCCTCTGGAAAGACTATCTCTTTGTGCCTCAGAATTCTCAACTGGAAAACTAGGAAGGTAATCCATGTGATAATAATAATACATAATAACTTAAGAGCAGTTACCATATGTCCCTGTAAAATAATTAGAACATTAGCTGTTATTATTTTGTGGCTTTTTAGATGAAGGAACTGAGGCTCTGAGGTATTAAATTGCCCCACATTCTAGGGAACCATCCATGGCTCTTGAGTTGGGAGAATTTGTCAATGCCTTAAAAGAATAGTGAGCCACATTTTATGAAGAGTATCAGGTAACTTTTGTGGGAACAATTGGAATGAGACAGGCTGCACAACAGACTGTTGGTTGCCAGTCCTGTTCAGATATCTTCTTTGTCCCCAGGTGTAGCTACTTTCTGTAAGGACAGCGCTACCCCAGTGGCTGCTGAAGAAGGCCTGAGTGGCTTGTTTGCCACCCAGAATCCGGATGTGGGTTGTTATGGAAACACGGATGAGTTCACACAAGAGGAGCTCCGAGCTCTGGATAGTGAGGGCCGGGCCGTCCTTACACAGCACAAGATCCGGTAATAGCCCATATCCCCCTGCCACTGAGCATTGCTGGTTCTAGTCTTTATGTGGAGAGCTCACTTTATAAGCATGCATTCATTATAGAAAAGTTCCCAAACTTGCCTTTTCTGGACTCTAGTTGTGACTGGGCTGCTCATTATGTGACCCTGGCAAATTATGTACCATTATGAGCCTTGAGTTCTCACAGTGGGGGACTGGCCTGGAAATCCAGCCCTTTTACTACTACAGGCACCCCAAAAACAACATAGCCAATACCAAACCCACGTTGCTCGCTTTCTGGGTATCCTGTTTTAATGAACGATAGCATTGTCACCTGGTTTACTTGGTTGGCATCCTACATGCCCCTTTCCTTGACTCACCTGTAGTCAGTCCCCAAGTCCTCTGAGTTCAGTGTTTTTCTAATCCTTTTCTTCTATCCTGTGGATAACCATTAAGTAGAAGCCATGTGGTGTGGTGGGGGAAGCCTTGAAACTGACCCTTTTTGAGGTTTTCTCGTCTCCCCAGCACTTGGAAAGGAAAAGAGAGGACCTTGACCCTTATCAACGTGTACTGCCCCCACGCAGACCCTGGGAAGCCTGAGCGGCTGACCTTTAAGATGCGCTTCTATCGTTTGCTGCAGATCCGAGCAGAAGCCCTCTTGGCAGCTGGCAGGTACTGGAAATCTGGGCAGCAAGGCTTCTTTGAGTTTGTCCTGGGTGCCCAACCTTGTGTCATGCTCCATTGGAAGGTATATACAGTCTTTCTGTTCCTTCAAAGCCTAGTTGCAGACATCACTATGCCCACCTGAATAAGCCTTGCTCTCTTAAGAGCTGTGTGTACAAGGTAAAGGGACACAAACACGAGCTTTATATTTTTAAAAAAAATATTTTGTAGTTGTTGATGGACCTTTATTGTATTCATTTATTTATATGTGGTGCTGAGAATCGAACCCAGTGCCTCACACATCAAGGCAAGTGCTCTCCCATTGAGCCACAACCCCAGCCCATGAGTTTTATATTCTAAACACATATCCTTGCTCCTCCTATGAATACCAAGGCTATCCCTACCTCTCCCCATTTGTCAAATGAGTGTATGAAAGCCCACTTCACAGAATAGTTTTAAGGATGAAATGAGATGAGGGTGGTAATAGTGCCTGGAAGCAAATGAAAGTCTTGTTCCTGGGAAGGACAGGAAAGTGAAGGTGGGTTAGTGTAATCAAGGGGTGCTTCCTAGAGGAAGTGTTACCTGAGTTGAGTTTTGAAGTACAACAAAGATGGCATTAGGTAGACATGATTGAGGTGCTCATGTCAAACAGCACTGTCACCTTTGGAGCACAGAATTTGGTTGGTCAGCTGTAGAGGAATTCAGGTTGTGGCATGGTGTCAGAGGTAGATAGCTTGGCCTATCTGAGCCCTTAGGCTTAGGAAAAAAAATATGGTTCAGGACAACTGCTCCCCTTTTCTTGAATGCCCACTTGACAACCCCACCTTGTGTTTTTCAGCCATGTGATCATTTTGGGTGACCTGAATACAGCCCACCGCCGCATTGACCACTGTGATGCAGTCAACCTGGTAAGAGTCCCTCTAGTCTCTGGCCCTCTTCCTGACTGTGATTCTATTCACTCAGCCAGCCAATGCTGAGTTCTTGGCCCTAGGGGCAGCTTCTTTTGTGAAATACTCTTCTTCTGTGTTTTTAATTGGCACTTAATTATACACATTTATATGATATGCTCATACATATATACAAAATATAATGACCAAATCAGGATTATTAGCATATCTATCACCACAAAGTTTTGTTTCTTTGTGTTGGGACCATTCAAATCCTTTCTACTACCTAGTTTTAAATACATAATAAATAGTTGCTAACTATAGTCACTCCACTATACTACAGAACCCTAGAATATTATCCTTCTATCAAACTGTGAGCTTATTAAGTAGCCCTTTGCTTTCCCTTTCTCCCCTTCCCTTTTCAGACTCTGGCAACCAGTTGATTATGAGATCAACATTTTTAGCTTCCACATGAAATCATTTGTCTCTCTGTGCTTGGCTTATCTTTATGATGTCTTTCAGTTCCATCCCATTTGCTGCAAATGATAGAATTTCACTCTTTTATGGCTAAATAGTATTCCATTTTATATGTGTAGTATGGTTTCTTTCTTTTTTTATACTGGAGATTGAGCTATATCCCCAGCCCAATTTTTATTTAGAAACAGGTTCTCACTAATTTGCTGAGGCTGGCTTTGAACTTGCAATCCTCCTGCCTCAGCCTCCTGAGTTGCTGGGATTATAGGTGTGTACCACAATGCCTGGCACTGTGTGTGTGTTTTTTTTTTAATTTATCCATCAATAGACACCTAGATTGATTTCATTTCTTGGCTATCATGAATAATGCTTCAATGAACTTGGGAGTACAGATGTGTCTTTGACATACTGATTTCATTTCCTTTGGATATATACGTAGAAGTAGGAGTACTCAGTCATGGCTGTTTGGTTTTAAACTTTTTAAAAAAATATTTTTATTGCAGATGGACACAATATTCTTTATTTTTTATTTGTTTATTTTTATGTGGTGCTGAGGATTGAACCCAGGGCCTCACTCATGTGAGGCAAGTGCTCTACCACTGAGCTATAACCCCAGCCCCTGATTTTAAACTTTTTGAGGGAACTCCATACTGTTTTCCACAGTGGCTGTACTAATGTACATTGGTACCAACAGTGTATGAGACTTTGTCTTTCTCTTCATTCTCACCAGCATCTATTATTTTTTGTCCTTTTGATCATAGCCATTCTAACTGGAGTAAGATGGTATCTCATTGTGGTTTTGATTCACATTTCCCTGATACTTAGTGATATTGATTATTTTCCATATACTTATTGACCATTTGTATGTCTTCTTTTGAGAAATGTTTGTTCGGGTTATTTGCCAATTTTTGAATCAGATTTTTTGTTTGTTTTTTGTTGTCGAGTTTTTGAAGTTCCTTATACATTCTAAATATTAGTCTCATGTTAGTTGAATAGTGTGCAATTATTTCTTCCCATTCTGGAGGTTGTCTCTTTATTCTCTTTATTCTGTTTATTGTTTCATTTCCTGGGTAGAAGCTTTTTTGTTTGATATAGTCCTGTTGAAATCTGATTCTAAAAGTACTGAGGATTGTTCCTTCATTTGACAGACATTACTGACCCTGCCCTTGTCTGGTCCTGCACTATGTGCTGGGAACTTAGTTGTGAGTCATATCCAGCTCTTGGCTTCTCAGTGTTTTGATGGGCTGTAGACAAGTGGCCAGCCAATTTGTGGAGTGATATTCTCAAGGCTCAGGCAGAGATGGCAGCTCAGGAGGCTAGGGGAACCCAGAGATGGGATTCCTGGGTGAGCTTGGACATTAGGACAGGCTGCTATAAGTAGCTGGATCTTAACAGATAAGAATGGAGTTTTGGGGTAAGGAGAGAAAACCATTCCAATGTGGGCAAAGGTTTCAAATTGAGAAGGTGCTTGGTGTACATGGAGACCTGCAAGTCCTATTCTTGTGAGAGTTTATGTGAAGTGAGGTGCAAGTGGGGCCACCCTTTTAGGGCCTTGACTCTCCCATTGTCTTCATATCATTTTCCTAATGCATTGTCTTTCCTCCTTATGAACCTTCAATACCAGTTATCTATCTCTGTAATGCAGAGAAAACATTAAGAACAGGCATTCAGGCACCTTCTGATCTATGCCCTATCTTCATTTCCATACTCATTTTCCATTCACACTCTGTCTACTCCAGACAGATGTCTCTTTCCTTTGCAAAAACTGTTATCATTCTGGCTTTTCTTACTATGCCCCAAATTGGTGGTCATACCTTCCCTTCTAGCTTTTTTCTTACATGACCCTCTCATTTCTAATTCTAGGCCAGTGGTTCATAATCCCTGGCTGCATAGTTGGACAAAAATATCAATGCATTAACACCACTCTAGAACAATGAAATCAGAATTTCTTAGGTATGGGCCCAGATAGTGGTATGCTTTAAAAGCCCCCGGGGTGACTTTATTATGCTGCCAGGCTTGAATGTATAAGCCACTTCTTGTCTTGGCCTTCTTCATGTACAGTGTTTCTTTGTTGGACAAACTGCCTGTTTTTCTTGTGTTCTCACACCACAACAATCAGCACAGAAGATTTCAGTAACCTTAAAACATATGGGAGTGGGGGAAAGAGTGTGGGGATTTTTCCCTACCAGTAAGCAAGCAAGCATTTCTGCAACAGTGGGCACCAGGTGGGTGTACTCTATTCCAGTTCAATTACAGTACTATCTACCTGGAGATAGTCTCAAATCCTACATGTTGAGGGAGAGTCCACAAGACTGCCCTGCTTCAGAACCAGTCATAGGTCTGGGCCTCCAGAACTCCTGACTAACTGGCTATAAATTGAAATTCTCCCAACACCCTCCTTAAATTCCATTAATTTGCTAGAGCAGCTCATAGATCTCAGGCAAACACTATACTTACATTTACTGGTTTACTATAAAAGATATTTTAAAGCTTACAAGTAAGCAGTATGATGATGAAATATATGGGGTGTGTTTTGGAAGAGTCCCAGGAACTTCCATTCTTGTGGACTTAATAGTATGCCATTCTCTTAGCATGTGGATAAGTTCCTATTCACCTTCCTGCAAGCTTCCACATGTTCAACTGTCTAGAAGCTTTCTGAACCCTGTCCTTTTGGGGTTTTATGAAGACTTCATTGCATAGGCATGATTGCTAAAAGATAGGGTGGGGAAACTCAACAAAGCCTTGACATTCAGATTCTTAGCATTCCTTCCTTTCTGGTTCAGGCAGGACCCCTCTGGCATGAGGGTCTTATGGCCTATTATTATACAAAGACAGGTCATAGAATTCCTTAATGGCTAGCTGAAGGCTAAGAAGATCAGTTTCTATGACCTACCTTGGGGAAGAGAAATTCTACTTTCTGTTGACATCTTTAGAAGTGAGTTAATGAGCCAGGACCCAGAGGTGAAAACCAAAATATATGTATCATGATATCACAGAGGTCATCAGTGCTGGTACAGTTACTCATCCCTGTACTTGGCTCAGAAAGGGGCTCTAGGAAAATCTCTTATTAGTTTGCAGGAGAGAAACACAAACGTGGATATGGCTCTCAGCTGGGAAAATGAGCAGAACTGAAGTAATGAGAGAATGGTGGTGGTGGTGGTGGTATGGTGGGTACAGGGGTAAACATTACGGAGTACAAGGCTTCAGTTCCTCCCTGCTTTGTTTTTCAACAGTAATTTACTTAGTCAGTTCTTTCAACTTCCTGTGATAGTATTGTATACCTTTATGCCTTCTCAACTTATTTCAGGGCTATCCTAGATGTTTCTAGTGCACTTCCTTCTTTCTTTCTTCCAAGAAAAGAGAACTACCAGCTCAGACGACAAAGGCAGTATTCAAAATGGCAGAACATGTCTGCTTTCCAGCAGAATGGTTCTTCTAATCTTCTTGTCTCTAAATGGCACTATTATCCTATTGGAAACTATGCTCTTACTGTCCTTCTTTACCTTCTTTCCTACATTCAGTTGGTGAGTTAGTACTATTGATTCTACCTCCAAATCATCTCAATTTATTTTTTCTGCCTCCTTTAGCACCACCTTGGTCCAAGTGACTATTATCTCTAGCTTGCATGGACTATGGTGGCTGTCTTCTACTGGTGTCCCCCATCTGATCTTCCCTTCACAGGCCCATCATAGAGGCTGCTCTCAGAACTTGGAGCCCTCTCTGCCTAGGTTATTTCGACTTGGTTTTCACATCTCAGCTCCAGGTCATTTACCAAAAGGAAGCCTCCTTCATCCCCAGGACTAGATCTACTTTTGTCCTAGCTTCATGCCTGAGACAAAATAAGTATTCTGTGAACATTGTTGTATTGAATGTGTGAGTGGGTAGATTAGATAGATGAATGGATAGATCAGGGATCAGAGCCAAAGGAAGTAGTCAGACATGGATCTCTATGGACTCTGACTTCAGGAGGAAGGGATGGTCAGTGAGAGTTTTGACCCACACAAGATAAACCAAATAGTGCCAGAGGGTTTAAAGGAAAAGCCAACATTCTTTAACTCCTAATCTCTGCCCCACTACTCCCTAGAGGCAACTATTTTTCCTATTTTCCATTCTTTCAAAAAGCATTTCTGGGAATTGTTTAGATTAAGAAAACAACAGACTTTCAGATTTGACATTTATGGACCAGTGCAAGGTAAGTGTACCATGGTATGGGGGGAAATCAGAAAATTAGAAAACAAATCCCAACTCTACCAGTTCTCAAGTGTGTGACCTTGAGCAGTAGTCTTTTTTTGGAACAACCAGATTTTCCATTTCTGGGTATCTAGGAATGCTTTGAAGAGGACCCAGGACGCAAATGGATGGACGGCTTACTCAGTAACCTGGGGTGCCAGGCTGGATCCCATGGAGGGCCCTTCATTGATAGCTACCGCTATTTCCAACCAAAGCAGGAGAGGGCCTTCACCTGCTGGTCCGTGGTTAGTGGTGCCCGACATCTCAACTATGGTTCTAGGCTTGACTATGTGCTGGGGGATAGGACCCTGGTAATAGATACCTTCCAGAACTCCTTCCTGCTACCTGAGGTGATGGGCTCTGACCACTGCCCTGTGGGTGCCACCTTGAATGTGTCCTCTGTGCCTGCAAAACAGTGCCCTCCTCTGTGCACCCGCTTTCTCCCTGAGTTTGCAGGTACCCAGCTCAAGATTCTCCGCTTCCTAGTTCCTCGTGAACAAGAACCTGTGTTGGAAAAGTCAGCGCTGCGGCTCAGCAATCAAACACAGGTACAGAAGCAGCAAAACAAAGTCCGTGTGCGCTCAACCAGGCCTCGGCCAAGTCAGGCTAATTCCAGAAGAGGCCAGACAAACCTGATGAACTACTTCCAGCCCTCCTCCAGCCATTCCAAAACTTCTCCTGAATTGGAGCTGCTTAGCTTGCCTCTGGTGAACAACCTCACAACCCCAAAGACACTAGAAGAGGAGGTGATAGCCAGAGAGGTAGAAGGGCAGGCCAAGCACTCAGAGAGTAAGGAAGAAAAGGAGTTACGGACCTCATTCTGGAAGTCTGTGCTTGGGGGACCTTCACCCATGCCCCCCTGCAGTGGCCACAGGGAACCATGTGTGATGCGAACTGTAAAAAAGCCAGGACCCAACCTGGGCCGCCACTTTTACATGTGTGCCAGGCCCCGGGGTCCTCCCAGTGACCCTTCCTCCCGCTGCAACTTCTTTCTCTGGAGCAAGCCCAGTTGAACCCATGGAGACCTAGGGATATCTGGCATGATCACCCATTCTATGCTGCCTTCTTCCCTAAGGCCTCCTTGCTTCCCTTCCTTCTCTTCTTTTTTTTTTGGGGGGGGGGTGGTGTTCCAGGGATTGAACTCAGGAGCACTCAACTACTGAGCCACATCCCCAGCCCTATTTTGTATTTTATTTAAAGACAGGGTCTCACTGATTGCTTAGTACCTCACTTTTGCTGAGGCTAGCTTTGAATTTGTGATTCTCCTGCCTCAGCCTCCTGAGCCACTGGGATTACAGGCAGGCACCACCATGCCAGGCCTCCTCTTTCTTCTTTGTCTTCCTTCTCATTCTTTTCCTCCCCCAAGGTGTCCCTCCCTCTACCTCAACTTCCTCTTCCTCCTCCAAGGTCTCTCTCCCTCTGTCTTCCTGCCTACGTCCTTGTTTGTGAGCTTCTTGTGCCTTAGTGCTGTGACCCAGTCACTCACCCCACTTCCTACCTTCCTGTCAGAAGTTCATGAGAACCAGCTGCCCTAGAAAGTTGTGATTTAAAAACCTCTTCTTTTCTTGCGGGGAAATATGTTCAAAATAAAGTCTGTTTTTTAAAAAATTCAGTGTACTACATTGAGTGAAAATTTTGGATGTGCTCAGAAAGTTGAGTTAAAGAAGCCATCTCAGAACTGGGTTTGCCAGATGCTTGTAGCCTAATATAATGGAAGTGGGGAGGAAGAAGAGCAATGCTGGGCTGTAGTGGTTCCCTGCACTGCTGAAAGCAGTTCTGGGGAACTATTCTTTCATTCTAGGCAGTTTAGTGAGGATCTACCATCTCCTAGCTTTATAGGGCCCCAGATTTCAGGCCTACAAGTGAAGAGTCAATCCCTGGATTTTTGCTGAAACCATTGGAAAAACCATTTTATATGAGGCATTTCTTTCCTCTTTCCACATCTGGGTTTCCTTGTCAGTGAAGTGGGGTGGTCAGAATAACAAGTGATATTTGGTTTCATTTTGGGTCTGGCACTTGTCCAGGGTTTTCCAGAATAGTGTATTTGTCTGCTGTCTGTCCAACAGAGGGTGAAAATGCTGCAATTTGCTCTTTATTTTCAGATTCAAGTAAGCTAGAGGCATATAACAAAGCAGAGGTCAAGAGGAGGTCCCGCCCCAAATGAAGTACAGGTGGCATGGGCATCCAATGGAACTGGCTTCTTAAGCATAGGTGGTGACATATTGGGGCCCCATGTTCCCGAAATAGGAACGTTCCCATTCACTCATGAGCTCAAAGTGCACAGGACGGTGACAGAAGTTGCAGGCAGCCACAGACACATCCTGGAGGGGCAGCCCCACTTCAGTCCAGGCTACCATCATGTTCTCTGAAGGTGATAAAGAGGAGAAGGAAAGAATTGGTTAGACTTGGTCTTCCAAATCCTGTGTCAGTACAGATACACCATGATATTGATCCCCTCAGCCTTTTGAGGTTCTTCAGGGATAGAAGTAGCTTAATCTGTTTGCTCCAGTGTGAGCTGTGATGTTACCATTTGGGGGCTGGGCTGTATAAATAGAAGATTTGGAAAGCACTCCTTTGATACAATTTGAAATCATTCTGTCTTGGCCTGGACAACTCCATAAGTGCAGGATATGTGTGGACTGAGAAGTGGATCTATTTGTTTTGGAAACTCTAGTGTGGTGAAGAGGATGACAGAGTACCCCCATTATGTCATCAGTCCAGGGAGGCTGGGGCACAGTGTATGGGGCATTACTAGGAGCAATGGGAACCTAGAGAAGGAAATCTGACCTAGCTATCAGAAGTATCTTAGGGTGTACCAGGGCTTTGTCCTTAACCTTTATTATGCTCAAACCTTTGATAATCTTGTCTAGTCTCAGCTATAAACACCAACTCTGTGTGGATGATTCTGAAATTTTCCTGTCCAGCCCAGAACTCTTTCTTGTTTTCTAGACTTGTGTATCCAGTAGGAGTAGTATTCTGCATCTCCATATGGACATCAAACAGGTATATCTGATTTCATATGGGTACAACTGAGCTACTAATGATCCTACTTTCCAACAAACTAGTTCTGCTTTCAGCCTTTCTCATCTCAATTGATGGCAATTCCTGTTGCTCAGTCCAAAAATTTCAGAGTGATCCTTTATTTTTTTTCCTCTCATCCCACATTCACTCTGCCAGCAAATACCATTGGCTGTACCTTCAAAATCCAACCACTTCTCATCACCTCCATTGCTATTATCAAGTTTGAACTACCATCATTTCTAACATGGGATATTACAGTAACCCCTTACTGGTCTCCCTGCTTTCACTCTTTCTCCTTTCTGTGTATTCTCAACATAGAAGTCGGAGCAATTCTGTTAAAATTTTGAGTCAAGCCAGGCACAATGGTGCAGGTCTGCAATCCTAGCAGCTTAGAAGACTTTGGCAGAAGGATCACAAGTTCAAAGCCACACTAAGCAAATTAGCAAGACCCTGTATCAAATATTTTTTTAAAAAAAGGGATAGGGATGTGGTTCAGTGGTTAAGCACCCCTGAGATCAATCCCTGGTACCTAATAATAATAATAATAATAACAACAACAATAATAATGATGGTGATGATGTTTGAGTCAGATATGTCTATCCTCTGCTCAGATCCTTCCAAAAGATCTTGGAGTAAAAATTGCAATCCTTCCAATGCCCTACAGTACCCTGCACAATCTGGCCTCTTGTTGCCTCTATATGCTCAGTATTTTTCCTACTTGCTTACAACACAACATCCCCAATCATCTTATTATTGTTCCTGAAATATAAAAAGAATACTCCTCTGTTAGGGTCTTCCCTGCCTTATATCCTTCTCTCTGCCTGGGATACCCTTCCCTTATATATCTGCCCAGTTAACTACTTTAACTTCTTCAAGTCTTTGCTCATGTGTTACCTCAATGACCTCTGTACTTGCCACTCTAATACCTTTTTCTAATGTTTTCTTAACTATCCTCTTCTACTAGAATATAAACTCCAGGAGGGTAAAGATTTTGTGTTGGTTTGTTTACTAGTGGATCCCCGACACTTAGAACAGTGTTGGCCTACAATAAGTACTTGATAAATATTAGTTGAAAGAATAAATGAAAGGATGCCTGAGTTAAAACTAGAAGGTGAAAGGATGTAATACAGAAGAAGGGGTGAAGAAGGGCATTCCAATCAGAAGAGGCATTAACAAAGTCTCAGAGGTAAGAGAACAACAAAATGAGGGAACCAAAAGTGATTTGGAATAGCCAGAGGAAAATGCATGTAGGGAAGAAGACAGAGCATAAATATCACTGTGTGAATGGCATTACATATCATTCCAAGGAGCTTCAACTCTTCTATAGACCAGGGGTCTATAAACTTTGGACTCAACATACCTAATCAGTACAGATGATTAAGTATGTATCTCCAATCTCTGTATATTTATTTGTGAGATATATATATATATATATATATATATATATATCATTGTGAGCCTGCATATTGAAATCAGTAAGGGTAAAGCTTAATTTTCTATTTTTTAAAATTAGTTGTAGTTGAACACAATGTCTTTATTTCATTTATTTATTTTTATGTAGTGCTGAGGCTCTAACCCATCTCCTCACATGTGCTAGGTGAGCGCTCTACCACTGAGCCACAACCCCAGTCCCTTAATTTCCTATTTTTAAGATAAGAATAATCATAAAAATGCTGTATTCAATTCCCTTGCCCTGTATATCTTCTTGAATATCTTACTGTAGAGGCCACTGCTCCAGAGTCTACATAATAGGGAAAAAGATGTTTAAGCAAGGGAGCAATATTGTCCGATTTTTAGAAAAATCCCTATAGTGGTCAGTATGGAGAAAGAATTAAAGTGGAACAAGAGAGAAATGGAAATTAAGAAGAAATTATGTTGTAATAGATTAAAGAAGTGGCAGTGGATAAAGGAAAATGGATTTGAGAGAGATTATAAAGATTTGCAGTTTGAAGATGATTTGCCTGTGAGATTGTGGTATTTGTGGACTCATGGTGGATGTGTCTCATGTACCTTTCCTGCAAAATCCCAGCCTAAGTAAACATTGAGAGACCTGAAAGTTCTAGAATTGATTCACAGACCAATATAGAACACTGAAGAGAAGTTCCGAGAGTCTGCGTTATTAGCTTAGAGAGACAGTAGACCCACTGGTTATGACCATGAAGATAGAAACAGCCCCCCCCCCACACACACACAAATCCCAACATACTACTTACATGACTTTAGACTAGTAACTATATTTTTGTCTCAATTTCCACATAGACACAATGAAAATGAATAGAAATGGAAACTCTCTACCTCATGAAGGTTTTGTGAGAATTAAATGGGTTAATACATGTAAAGTGTTTAGAACAGTGCTTGTCACATGGTAAGTACTTAGTAAAAGCCAGAATTATTTAATGTTTTTGAGCGAATGAGTAACGGTACCTATATATCTTGTTTTCCTTGAACTCTTATAGATTTCCAGTGTTCCAGACAGTGACTGTTATCAGTCAGGCTCTCTGCTTTCCTATCTCTAAGTTATTTCTCCTGGAATTTCCTTATTCTCGAATATCCTGCATCATATCTGCATGTACTTCAATATGGACCACAAAGACTTCCTCCCCCACAAAGCCTTTCCAGTGTCACCCTTCCCACCTTCTCTAGCCATAAATGAGCTCTCCATCCAGCTCCCGGAACACTAGAACTCACCACACTGAACAAGTACTCTCTTTGTCTGACTCCTCTTCTAGACCAGCAACTGTCTACATATCTTTTATCCTGAAGACCTGGAATGAACATGTGCTTTATGCCAGGCCCTGTGTTAAAAACTATCCCCAACAGAAGTCCAGTAAACTTTAAGTGAATTGACTAAATTGGCATCTTTTTGCCATAATGACTCAGCTCTCTAAGCCTCCCAGTCAAGTCCTTGTCTTGTGCTGTTGTTATAGACCCATAGATTGACTCTTTCTTCCCCAACTCTATTCCTACTACCCACATTCCAGTAATACCTGCTAATTGTTTTTGATATATCTCAAGATACTTATCACCCTCCTGCCTTTCTTTGTGCTCTTTCATCTTTAGGAACACCTCCCTCTTCTACACCTTTTTTATTTCTCTTGGCCCAATATCACTTTTACCTTGTAAGATCCAGTTCAGATGTCATCTCCATTAGGAGGCCTGTTTTGAAATCCCTGGAAGGATCAGGCCCTTCCTATCAGCTCCTACAGTTCCCCCACACACTGTCTTTTGTTAAGCATTGATCACCCCTTAATGTCGTGTATGTCCCCAACCGAACTAGAGCACTATTAGTCTATAGGCTATTTCTCATTCATTTGGGACCCAAATATAGGGCTTGGCACATGGTAAATGTTAGAGAATTTTTTATAATATATGAAATCTGGCCTCTTCAGATCTTGGGGCTGAGATGTGGATAATTGTTGTAAAAAACCATGTTGAGGACTTACCCACAAAATCTTCCATCATCTGAGGACTGTGGTGGGGGGAGGGGGCCAAGCGCAACAGCTCCTCACCCCGGGGAACAGTCGGATAGTTGATGGCTTGCACATAGATGCCATGCTTGGAGAGCAAGAGATCACAGATCTTGCTGTTGAGAGCTGCATCGCCCACCTGGGCCCAAGAGAAAGAATTTTCAGTACCTGCTACCCTGGACCCACCATCATGAGTTCCATTGAGCAAGTGAAGGTAATCAGATCAAGGAACAGCACTAAATTTGGGGACTTTGTTTTCATAAAGGATTTCTTAAGTGGCAGCTCCAGAATTTCTATCAGGGAGATGCTCAGAGCAATTGAAATTGAAGGAGGGGTGGAAGTGAGGCCTTGTCTTGAAGCTGTTTGCAAAGCAACTACATTGGTTAACTTGGAGTGGTTCCCAGTGAGAAGACAAACCTACCAAATCCACTTCTGAGATGCTTTAAAAACAACAACAACAACAAAAGTATTTTAAAAAGCAGTCTTTCAAGGGAATATTGGGTTTTCCTATGGCAGTTACTACAGTTGGATCTCAATCCATAGGTTCTACATCAGGGATTCAACCAACTCAGATCAAAAATATATATTTTTAAAAAAATTGGGTGCATCATGAACATGTACAGAATTTTTCTTGTTATTCCCCAAACAATATAGTTTAATAACTATATAGCATTTACATTGTGTTAGATATTATAAGTAATCTAGTGATGACTTAAAGTATATGGGAGTATTGCAGAGATTATATGCAAATACTGTGCCATTTTATTTAAGGAACTTGAACAATCAGATTTTTGGTATTGATGGAGGGTTCTGGAACCAATCCCCATGGGTATTGAGAGATGACTATACTTTTCATCTACAAAATTGTCACAACTAAGTATCCTTTCTTCACCTTGACTTACTGACTCACACAAATATATGTCATTTTAAAAACAAGTAGCAATTCACTATTAAAGGCTGTAAACATGCAAACATAGTTGGGGATACAAAATAGCACCTAGTTATGTGGCTTTGGATTTTACTTTCCTGACCTCAATTCTCAGTAATTAACACATTTTTACATTACATTCACACACACACACACACACACACACACACACACGTATAAAACAACAAATTCCTCACAAACTGATACCTTTTACTATGGTGTACTCCTACATTTCCTATTCTATATTTTTCTAATTTTTAATGAAAGTTAATAATCCACCAAGCTGATTATGTAACACACTATTGCTCTTAATGAACTATTTGAAAAACACTGAGTTATAGGCTCTAAGTACTCAATATTGTGAGGCTCAGGACAGTCTAATAATCATGAGGTAATAGGTGATGCACAAAAAAGATTTGTTAATCCAGAATGGCTGATAAGTTTTCAAAAAGGGGAACAAACCTGGAAATAAGGAGGATGTTCACAGGAAAACAGAGCAGAAGACAGGAGCTGGTGTGGGTTTGCTTAGGGTGGGAAGGCTTTCAGAAGAGATAGGTGGGGAGGGCAGTGGAGAGGGTGGGGCTCTCACCCGGATGGGAATGATGTGGCTGGGGCAGGGGATGACTGGAAGGCCCCTGTCCATTAGTAGCTGGCGCATGTGCTTGACATTCCGCTGGTGGGCCCTCCTTAGGGCTTGGCCCTCCTCTCCCTTGAGCAGACGCACAGATTCTAGAGCCCCAGAGAGCACCATGGGGGGCAGTGAAGTGGTGAAGATGAAGCCTGCTGCGTAAGAGCGTACCATGTCCACCAAGTCACGAGTGCTGGCGATATAGCCACCCACACAGCCAAAGGCCTTGCCTGGAGACAGGTAGGAGAAAGATTCACACCCTGTAATCAGTAAACATTCTCTAGAAGAACAGGATCATTCCCCAGGCAACACAAGGAAATAAACCAGAAGCTGGGGCTCTAAATTCCCTTCCCAAGCCTCTGCTCACCTCTTCTGTCCATGACAAGGCAGACAGCTAATAATTCTGTGGCTCTGAGATAGGACTTTCAAGTCATGCCATATGTAATGATTAGATAGGCAGGAGCAGGGTGGGGACATTTAGCTGTTTAGGGCAAGGAGTTGAGCTAAAATGAAGCTTGGGGCTGTTTGGGGGGAGGGAAACAGCTCTTCATTTATTTAAGTTGAACCTGGCTATTTGGCCTAGCTTCTGAAGATTTGGGGAGGAAGAAGAAAAGGGGTCTCGTCTTTGGAATTGCACATAAGAAAGGCCCAAGATATTCACTTACCAAGAGTTCCAGAGACTACATCAATCTTGTGCATAATTCCATCACGCTCGCCAATCCCAGCACCCCTGGTCCCATACAGTCCTACAGCATGGACCTCATCCACGAAGGTCAGGGCCCCATACTGGTGGGCCACATCACACAACTCCTCAAGAGGGCAGATGGCACCTGGGCAAAGCCAAGGGATATGGGTAAGGGATCATAACCCATCCCAGTTCTATCTCCAGTGGGGAATTCCCCATTCATACCTACTTTGGATTGGATAAGGGTGTTATATAGAGAGAGGAGTGTGTGCACCCACACTTGGGGCTATTCCAAATCACCTGCACCCCACCCACACCCTAACTATGTGTGTGAGTGTGTGTGTGTGTGTGTGGGGGGGGTTGTTTTCCCAAGCCTGGGATCAAGGCTTGGCTCTCTGTCTTTATTTTTTCTCCATTCTGACTGGCTAGCCTTTTATTTCTACCATTCTTAGCAACTTTTGAATTTTTTTCTCCTGTAATTCTGTGTGTTTGTTATTCTGTGTTGGGTTGGCACTAGCCTGTATGATGCCTTTGTTTAAATAAGTTGAAAAAGTCATCTTTTGCTCTAGCTTAATACAATTCTGATTTCATTTGCCACTCAATTTTTTTTGTATAGGTATTACTAAGAGTCCTGTCAATATATTTATTCTTCACCAACCCTCTCTGTTTCTGTCTTTCCAGATTTCTGACACTATATCCTTTTCTGTGTTCACTCCCATCTTTGTTTCTATGCCTCTAGTTTTCTGACTCTGCCTTTGTTTTCCCTCTCTCCTCTTCCCTCCCTCTCTTCCTCTTTCTCTGCCTCATTTCCCTCTCTTCTTACTGGTGGAGTTTCTTTTTGTCTGTCCAGACTTTCTTTCTCAGTATCCTTATGTCTCTTTCTGAGTTTGCATTTTGGCATCTTTGTCTTTTCTGTGTCTCTATGGGAGTGTTTTTCTTACTTCTATCAATATAGCTCCCTGAGGGACTCTTTCCTCAAGCTTGGTCATAATCTATCAAATGATAGCAAATTAAAAGTAATATGTATATCCCCTTCCATTGTTCTTACAGACTTACCATTTTTTCCTATTATTCTAGACATCATCTATGTTGAAAGTTTTTGTAAGGTCTTTGGATGACTGTGAATCTCTTATATATACTTTGTGGTCACTCTGCATATTATAAGAACCCACACCTTTTTGCCATTCCCCATTTCTGTACTCCCTGGGAACTACTGATATACAGGGAGTTAGAATACAGAAGAAACTTCTGCAGGTGGAAACGGGCTTCAGACCAGGGTTAAAGTATGTGAGCAATTGATAGGACAACATAAGAGGAGCCATGTATAGGAAGTGGATCCTGAGATAAAGAAGACAATGGGATGGTTCAAATATTTCAGTGGGAGAGATTCCGCTCTAGAATTGAGAGTTTTGGCAGAACTTCCTCCAATACAAAACAACAAAATAAAACAAAACAAAAGCAAAATTCATTTGCAAATGTAAGTAGTATGAATCCCAACATGGTTTCTACTAGAGAATTAATTTGAATAGTCTTAAGTGTTAGAAATACACAAATACAATGATTTTACTTTATTGCTGATTGTAGATATGTGGGAGTGGCATGATCAGTAAGTTCCTTACATATATTAACTCATTTAATTCTCAAAGCTATTCTGTTATTGTTACCTCTATTTTGCAAATAAGGCAACGGAGACACAGAGCACTTAAGAAACTTGCCTAAGTTATAAATTGTTAAACTGAAATTTGAACATGGACAGTTTGGTATCAGAGGCTGCACACATAATTATTACATGATGCTGATGGTATTAACATTAACTAAATTAGGGAATACTAAGGAAATACTCCTGTCTCATTTGGGGAAGTGACATATTGAAATGAAATGAAAACCTCTTCCCTTAAATAACATCAGAAGGGGATGCCTAAAACATATAACTTCTGCTTAATAGGGCCAGCAACAGAAACTTTGGGGCGTTTTTTTTTTTCAATTGGAAGAAGAAAGAAGGTAAGAGAGTAAAGTTATTTATTTCTATGAAAGCATAATAAAGTGTTATCTCTATTTTTTATAGCCAGATACTTTACCTTGGGGAAAAATGAAGCTCAAAGATTCAAAGAGTTACCCAAATTTAAATGTGTTAAAATGACTTGAAAACCTGGTTTGATTTCAAAGCTTCATAACAGATCTTGGAAAATGTCCTAGACAATGTGAAATTTTCCATTGTAGAAATCAAACACTGGGATAATTGATTTGCATGTCATTTCTAATGGAAGGAGTGTCTTGCAAGGGAATTGGAGTTATATGTCCTAGAGTGAAATTACTCATTTGGCACCAATTTTCTATACCACTGAAGACAAATTTGATGCCATCTTTAAACTTTAGTTCTTTACCTGTAAGATGAGTGTAATAGCTTCTTCCATCTTTTGGCATATATTAACCATGTAACCCTGGGTAAATTACTTCAGCCAGGCGTGGTGCTCCATGCCTGTAATCCCAGTGATTCAGGAGGCTGAGGCAGGAGGATTGCAAGTTCAAGGCCAGCCTCAGCAATTTAGTGAAGCCCTAAGCAATTTAGTGAGACCCTGTCTCAAAATAGAAAATCAAAAGGGCTAAGGATGTATCTTGGTAGTTAAGCACCCCTGAGTTCAATCCCTATTAGCAAAAAACAACAACAAAATTACTCAGTTTCCTCATGTAAAAAAATTAAAATAATAACAGTACCTACTTTATAGAACTGTTGTGATGATTAAGTGAATTAATACATGAACTATACTGATAATTTTGCTTTTCACACCTTGTGAATGTTAGTTGTCATGATCATCATCATAATCATGGATTTTGTAAGACCAATACTAGTAAAATCCACTCACTCACACATATACATACCATCCATGGAGTGAACAGTCTCAAAAGCCACAATTTTGGGTGTCTTAGGGTTGGACTTCTCAAGAAGTTTCTTCAGGTGGTCAGGGTCATTATGCCTAAAGACAAACTT
Organism: Urocitellus parryii; assembly: GCF_045843805.1. Lineage (NCBI taxonomy): Eukaryota > Metazoa > Chordata > Mammalia > Rodentia > Sciuridae > Urocitellus > Urocitellus parryii. The sequence continues at coordinate 86,118,690 of NC_135547.1, read as the reverse complement.
GGCTGCTCCACTGTTCCGAATACCTTGGATCATAGAAGCATGGTTGCCTGCATCTGAATAAATCTCACACCCTGAGGAACAAGATTTATAATTCTTAAGCTTCTGTCTCAGTAATCCTATTTCAACCTTCAGATCTGATCTGGCAGGGGAAGGAAATCAACCCCCTCTTCACACTGAAGACTCTGCTTTTTCCTCCTCTGGAAGCCTTTGTGACACCTCTCTCCTTTGGAAGAGCTCCCCTGCCCTGAAATTCTGACCCTAATATTCTTTCCTACATTCATTTCCAACTATGGTCTGGCCTCTGACTGTCTTGGGGTATGGAAAATTTAATTTCCAGGAAGCTTTAGAATTTCTTGAGGACAGAGCCTAGGTTTATTCTCCTTAATACTTAAGATCAATACTTGGAAAGGGGTTTATCCCAGGGAATGCTTGAAGACTTTGACTGATTCTGGATTCTTCCTGGTCTAGATAAAACCCCACATCTTCCAGGTAGCATCCATCTTTTATAGTTATAGGAATAGATACCTATCCAGCTTTCACTGTTGGAATAATATGCACAGGGCATGTGAGAACAAGAAGGGTAGTTAATGACTATGGGATCCAGACCCTTTACTATATAGGGGAGAAAGCTAACCTCCAGAGAGAGAAAGGCATTTTTCTAGAACCTGAGGAATACGGGAATACAGGGACTTTTACTGGGCAATGCTGGGAGTGCTGGTAGGGTGGGAAATTGGTGGAGGGTGTTGATTCCTGGACCCTCACTTTGTACTGATATCAAGGAACTCTTATCCCTTTCATAAGAGAAAGAGAATTTCTACTTAAAAAATTGACTTATGGTTTCTTAGAGAACATGGCTTGAAGGATTGGGAGTTTCTTGGGAGCAGCAACAACATCTCTTTATCTTTTTATCCTATGTATTCATTGTAAGGCTAAGTATACAGTATATGCTAGGTAAATATTTCTTAATGAATTAACACAAAATTACTGATTTATAAGTGAATGAATACATAAATAAATGAAGAAGTGAGAGGAAGATGTAAAAAGATGAGTGTTAAAAGATATGTAGAAGATGGATTACTGAGATCTTTAGAAGACATAATAGGGAGTTTAGATTAAGAGAAATGGGGCTCCATTCAAGGGTTTTGACTAGTAGAGTGACAAAGATAGGTTTGCATTTTTAAAACATCATTCTGATTGCTATAAAGAGTGAACTGTAGGAAAGCAAAGATAAAAATCAAGAAAAAGATATTGGTCTAAGACTAAGATGGTGGCAATAGAGATGGAACAAAGTTGAATTCTAAAGTTCAAGGAGGATGAGATTGACAAGAAAAACCTCAAAGATGTTCAGTTTATTGGGAGGTTATGAGTGACCTCAAAAAGTTTTTACCACTAAAAGTGATTTAGTGGTAAAAACATGTAGTATTGGTGATATATACTGTAAAGTAGTAGACAGCAAGTATGGAAACTTCTTTCAAGCAGTTTGCCTTTTATAAGGAAAAGAGAAATAAGGACATATCTAGAGAGTGATGAGGGGTTGAGAATGATTTTTTAAGATGCAAGAAGCTTGAACAAGTTTAAAGACGGTGAGGGGCTGAAGATATTGGAGAAAGAGAAAGTGCTAACAGACCAAGTTTCATGAAGAGTTAGTGGGTTGGGGCTGGGGATGTGGCTCAAGCGGTAGTGCGCTCGCCTAGCATGCGTGCGGCCCGGGTTCGATCCTCAGCACCACATACCAACAAAGATGTTGTGTCTGCTGAAAACTAAAAAAATAAATATTAAAATTCTCTCTCTCTTTCTCTCCCTCTCTCTCTCACTCTCTCTTTAAAAAAAAAGAGTTAGTGGGTAATGGAAGGAATAGTCAACAAGAAAAAGGACATCTCTTCCAATATGACAGGAGGGAAAGAGTAAGAAAAAAATAGGTAAGAATGCTTGCTTGTGAGGGGCTGGGGTTGTGGCTCAGTGGTAGAGCACTTGCCTAGCATGTGTGAGGCACTGGGTTCAATCCTCAGCATCACATAAAAATAAATAAAATAAAGGTATTGTGTATCTACAACTACAATATATTTTTTAAATGTGGCTAATCATTTAAAAAGTGAAGAAGGAGTTAAAAGGTTTAGAGAGGAAATAAAGTTTTAAAAGCTTCTGTGAAGACATAGAAGTGTTATTAATGAGTGTTAAGATCCCAGTTGAGGGGCAGGGGATGTGGCTCAAGTGGTAGCGCGCTGGCCTGGCATGCGTGCGGCCCGGGTTCGATCCTCAGCACCACATACCAACAAAGATGTTGTGTCTGCCGAGAACTGAAAAATAAATATTAAAATCTCTCTCTCTCTCTCTCTCTCTCTCTCTCTCTCTCTCTCTCTCTCTTTAAAAAAAAAAAGATCCCAGTTGAGTTGGGAGGTGAGGAATTTATAGTTAGTCTTCTGAGTGTCTGTTCCCTGATATCCCTCAGCTAGGCACAGAAGAGAAGAAGCAGAGGAATATAATTATCCAGTGTTGCGGGTTTACAAGGTGGGAAAGAAGGAAGAACAATGGGAGCAAGTGAACTCAGAATAGAAGTTTGAGCAATGGCTGCAGTGTGACTGGATGCCATATTGCAGAACACCAGCCTTGAACAAAGCTCAGGCCTCAGGCTTACCTGGAAGGATCTTGGCCAAGGTGAAGAGAGTAGAATCATTGGCCACAAAGCAGGAAGAGAAAAGCAGGGCTGAGTCCTTCTGGTGCAACTCAGCCAGCTCCTGCTCAAGTTCCACATGAAACTTACTGGTACCTGAGATGTTGCGAGTGCCACCAGCTCCAGCTCCGTGACGCTGTAGGGTCTCCCTGGTCAGAAGAAAATGAAGGGAGATGAAGAGAAGAGAAAAACCTTTGTCATGCACTGAGAAACTGGGTAGGTTTCCCTTTTGTGATGGGGGTCAGTGTTGATTTAGTGATCCTGTGTGAAATGTGTCCTATGTAACCAAGTAGAGGGGAGGATGATGAGGATAGGGAGACATGCTTCTTTCTTCCAGAGCTGGAAGCACTCAGGGATAGAAGGAGAAGCAAGATTGAGCTAGAGAAGTTTGGGAAACCTAAAAGAGGTCACATACCATCTCTGGCAATACTCAGTTGACTTACAGTTGGATTTAGAGGTCATGGATCAGGGCACAGTGGTACATGCCTACAATCCCAGGGACTTGGGAGAGGCTGAGACAGGAGGATTGCAAGTTTGAGACCAATGACAGTAACTTAGTAGGCCCTAAGCAACTTAGTGAGCACCTGTCCCAAAATAAAAAATGAAAAGGGCTGGAGATCAGCTCCGTGGTTACAGACTCCTGGGTTCAATCCCTAGTACTGTTCCCCCAAAAAAGATCTCATGGAAAATGGGCCTTGCTATCCTCCATAGCACTGGACAACCAAGGGTTTAGAAAACCTTGTGTGTTGGCTGACTTAGCTCATATCTGAGGAGTAGACATGCTGGAATATCTTGCACAAAAGGGATGGTGGTAGAACCCAGGTTTATACTGCAGCTCTTCCTTTCCCTTCCATATGTGGCTCTAGATATTCTTTAGGCAAGTCCCCATATCTTATAGCCCAGACTTTACTACTCACTGTGTGGCCTGCAAGACCCGAGGATGCCGGCTCATACCAAGGTAGTCATTACTACACCAAACAGACACATCCTTTGAGGCCACAGATGCCTCAGAGAAGTGTTGGGCAAAGGGGTATGCATCAGCCCAGCGGTTCACAGTCTTGAACACACGGTAAGTGTGGTCTTGTTTCTTCTCCATGATCTTGTCTCTGAAAAACTGGTCATAACCAAAGACATGTTCACCTGTAGGAGTAGAGATGAGGATGAAAAGAATTCATTTCAAATCTCTTCCCAGCTGATCTATATTCTATTCATGTCATTGATTTTTAGTTGTATAATTCCCTTTCCATGTATTCATTTATTTGTTAAGTCATTGATTTGCTGGATCACACTAACTCTCCCCTACTTCATTCAACCATCTTTTTGCTTTTTTATTCATTCATTCACTCAATAGTTCATTGACACAGTCACTCAGGCTTCCTACTCTTGGTATGGTCTCATCTCTTTCTTCCCAGGTTTAATGTGGAAGCCTCCTTAATGGAATTACTACTTCTAGTCTCCAGCATTGACAGATCTAGTCTTGAGTCATGTCTCTATCACTTGCTATTTGTGTGGCCTTGAGAAAGTCATAATTTCTCCCCCCCCTCATCAGGAATTAAACCCAGGGGTACTTAACCACTGAGCATGGAGAAGAAAAAATGTCCCCAGCCCATTTTTTTATTTATTTTGATACAGGGTCTCACTAAATTGCTTAGAGCCTCACCAAGTACTGAGGCTGGCTTTGAAATTGTGTCCTGCTTTAGACTTCTGAGCTGCTAGGATTACAGGCATGTGCTACCATGCCTGGCTATTTTTTTGTTTTAATGTCTTCATCTGTAGAATGGGACTAATAATACTTTCCAAGTAGAATTGTGAGCATCTGATGACAAATAGCATTAAGTACACCCATACTAACATCTGGTACATAGTAATAGTAGTATTATTACTACTGCAATAATAGTAGTGGTTGTAGTAATTAAATAGCTAATATTAATTAAATATATTATTATATTTAATACATAATATATATTTATAATAATATAATTTTTAATATATAACATGTAATAATTATATTATTATAGCCAACATTTAATGAATATCTAATGCATTATAAGACCCTCTTCCAGGAACTTTTAAAATATGATTTCATTTATTCTTCACAACAAAATTATAGAAAAATTCTATTAGTATTTACATTTTTACAGATGCGGGAACTGAGACATAAAAAGTAAACTTGACTGAGGTCATATAGTAAATAAGTGTCCAGCGAATAAGTGACTCATTAAAAAAACACACAACTGAAAAATGTAATATGATACTTTGGGTACATTTGTATTACATGTAAAGCCAACATATAATCTAAACAAGAAGAATGCAAAGATATTTGAAACAACCTGAATTATAAGTGCTTGACTAATTGAAGGATGTTGTGTCCACAATACAGAACACATTTTAGTCATTAATAGTTATTATGCAGCTCTATGTCTAGAGGCATGGAATGCTGCTCAGGCCATATTGGTAAGTGAACAAAGCAGCATAACAAACTCTGGTAGATCTTACTTATGAAAAAGATGTGTGACGAGGAGAGTGGAAGGGAGGTTCTATGTGTGTGTGTTTTTATGCACACATGTATGTGTGCATGCATGTGCATGTATGTGTGTTTAGTTATAGGAACTTAGAAAAAAATATAACAAAAAATTAATAGTGGATGGTAGAACTCTGTTTAAATTTCACTATTTATATTTTCCTGTATCTGTTGAAAATTGTTTGATAATGAATCATATTATTTCAGTATTTGAAAAAAGAGCAAATTTCATATAAAACATGAATATGAACACATGCAAGAGGGGCAAAAAAGGCTCCACGAAGGGTGGGAATTTTTGAGGGAAGCATGGAGAAGAAATAATGGGAATAAACCTAATATTTAATGAGACCACATAACAAACTAGAAATGCTATACTCCATGCCAAAATGTAATTTTAAGATAGATATTCAAATTCCACCTAAGGGAAGTGACTTATTTACCCAAGTACATAGATACAGCAAGTGCCGGCAGTGAAATTTAAATTCAGATTCTCTTTGGTTTCAAAGCCCCTCTGTACTTTATCCTGTACTGTGTCAGATACCCTTTCAATACTCCTTCCCTGTTCCAACCCCCTTATTTCCACTTCAGCAAACTTACCGGCCATATTGTTCTCAATCAGGTGTGTAAGCTTCCCTGAAATCTGCTCTGGATCCTGTGGGCCAAAGAATGGCTTCATCAGGTTGACTGAGGCCAGGGAGATTGGCAGGTCTGAGGAGTATGGGATTCATTGATATGAAGAGGAGAAAGAAAAGAAAGAAACCATGTATTGTCCTCATTAGGCTTAATGAAATATATAGACATTTAAGTTTTTTAAAGTTTAGAGGATTTCTACAAAGAGAAGAAATCTGCAAAGTAAGCTCCTATTCATTTTCTCAAGTGGCAAATCCTATAATATCAAGAAACCTTCTATACCATGAACCACACTTCTTCTCACAAAGATTTTCCCCTTAGATGAAGTAACTAGGGCAGCCACCCTGGGTCCTGCATTTGGGAGACAGAATCAGGCCAGTTTACCTTGCTCTTCTTTTCTCAACATCAATAAATTTCAATTTTGGATTTTTTTTGCTTCATAATGATATCCCAAAAGGGTTTATGAAAGATGTCAACAGTATGGCCATCACTCAAGTGTGATTATCTTGGGTGGCCTTTTCCAGTTGAGTCGACCTAGGGTTCCACACCCATCTAAAGGATGTATCTGGTTGAGAACAATATTTCATTTGAATTTGTTTTAATAAAACTACTAATGCATGATATTTTTCAGTAAAACAAGGCTAATTAAAGGAGTATGGTATATGAAAAAATAAAAGGTTATCTATTCCTAACCCTTTCTCATGCATGCAAATCCAGACACTCACAATGTAGTCTTAAATGGGATACCAGCCTGTCAGGATCTATTTAACCACCTAGGAGAGAGGAGACAGAAATCTAGAGGGCTCTTCTTAGTTTAATAGCTAAGTTATGGGAACTTGTGCATGTGTCTTGGGAAGAGTGTGTTTCAGTACACCCTAAACTACTGTCTACCATGACTCCCCTGGAAAAGACCAAGATCCCAACATGGGCTGTGAATTAGCTGCCCTTGGCTTAGCCTAGATCAAGGGTGAGGAAGTGGTTCAATAATTAGGAGTAGATGTCAAATGAGGTAGAACTTGACTCCAACCTGTCTTGAAAGTCTTCACATCCTCTTGGACTTCTGGGGCTGCCTTCTGCACAATTTTGCTCTTCCCATCCTGGAGTTCTGATAGCATGAAGGGACAGTGGCCCTTGGCCCAGGATGGAGAGTCTATGCAAAGTCAAGAGAGTAATTGAGGGTGCATTCCTAGCCATAACTTCAGTACAATTATTACTGAGAGCTACCAAATCCCAAATCCCTGTCTCAAGCTATGATAGAGACACAGGGGTAGATAAGTCTGGTCTGTGTGCAGGAGGATCCCTCAAGCTAGTAGGAATGGCACACACTTAAGACACATTGTGAATAATTCTAGGATGTGAGGGAGGACAGGCCTTATGGAAATTCAGAAGATATAGGGATTATAACCCAGACTTGGCATTGAATAGGCTAGAGGTGTAGGCAGGCTTTGCAGAGGACATGATGCTCAAACTCAGTGTTGAATGAGAAGTATAAGATATTCTGGTACTTGGTATAGGAGAGGGTAATATGGCAGTAGCAAAGTTACAGAATCTTGAGATAATAGGGTTGGTTCAGGCTATTTCAAGTAGTATTAGTATGGCTGGGATATAGTGTGTGAAGAATATGGGAGTGAGACTCTAGAGAATCTGGAAGAAAACATTTTCTGTGTTTATTTTTAGGCTAGTTCATTCTGCCTTGACATTTTCACATGAAGTCTCCTAATTATTAGGCAACAATGGCTAGTATGACTTGGAGCCTTGTCACTATGACCCAGACATCCCCCCTTTTCCAGAAATCTTTTCTTACCTCCTCCAGCTCTTGTTGCCTTTAGGTGGATTTGAGAACAGATTGGTCCTTGGGTGGCCAGGATGGGACAGCGTCCAGTACCAAACAGGAACTGATGAGTCTTAACCACTTTGCTCAGGAGGCCTGTGGGACCCCGGGCAAGCACTGGGCAGCATTGTAGCAACACAGCTGCTGCCACCATCTTGCGACTGAAGTCCTATAGAACACGTGGAAGGCATGAGATTTCATCATGAGGAGCCAGTCCAAAGCCAAGGCGCATTCCTGTATTTTATTCTTTGGTTTTAGCTTCCCACCCAAAGCTTGCTGCCTTCCTCAAAAATGTCCTTATTGTCCTTCCCAGGAAATAACTTCTATTTCAGTGTTAAAATGTACTAGCAGATCACCAGAAAGGAAGAAATGGGAAACTGACCACTAGAAAAAGGTGTGAAGGAAAGAGTTCTAATTGCAGATGAGAAAGCCTGGACTCAGGCTCTGCACTGACCTCCTCTGTGGTTTTGAGAATCATTAAGTATAGTTTGTGTGTAACAGGATGAGATTTGACAAAACCAACCCTTTCATCAATACTTAGGGCCAAGAATATTTCTAAGAATATTGGCCTTAGCCAAGTGAAGGATCACCCTGCTAATTCAAATAGATGCCATTAACTAGAACCCCTGAGGCTAGTCCCAGAATGTTTTCTGAAAAGGTTCTGCCAGAGAAGGAGAAGGAACTCAAGGCCAGTTAGCTTAAAGAGATTCAGGCTGGTATTTTACTGTCTTTGGGTTTTCTCCTGATTTTTGGATAATTACAGATAAAGGAGGATATGAAAATGAAATACAAGGGGACTGGAAGGTATGGCACAAAGATGCAGTCTGTGAGCCAGTGAAAGAGTGGAGGCCAAGAAAAAGGAAAGAAAGGGGCCAGAGAGATTAGAAATGACACATAGCACTTAATGAATATTTATTGAATTTGGGAGCAAATTAGTGACTGAATAGCATCTGGGAGAAAGGAAAGGGATGTAGGGGAAAAACCAGAAGAAAAGAAAACTTAGAAAAGATTAAAAAAAGAAGAAAAGTAGAGAGAAAACAAAGGTGTGGTGATGGAATTAGAAGAGAAATGGAGGGAGAAAAAGAGATCAAAGCCAGAGGAGAGGAGACAGTGTAGAGATGAAAATGAACATGGAAAGGAAGATGGGTCCTGAAAGGTCAAAAAGATAATGTGAAAAAAAATGATGATGTGAAATACATAAGGCTGGGTAAAAAGAGTAAGATGAGGGAAAGAGAAACTGAAAGAGACAGAGAACATGGCTGATAGTGGCAGACAAATAGAGAGAGGGACACAAAAGGGACATGAGGAGAAATCCAGGAACCTAGAGGAATATATAAAGATTCCTATCACTGACAGTAGGAAAGGAGAGAAGCCAGAAGGGCAGAGAATAAGTCAGATAAAAAGATAAAGGAGAGGGCTGGGATTGTGGCTCAGTGGTAGAGTGCTCCCCTGGCATGGGCGGGACCCGGGTTCGATTTTCAGCACCACATAAAAATAAAGGCATTGTGTTGTGTTCATCTACAAAAAAAGATTCTCTCTCTCTCTCTCTCTCTCTCTCTCTCTCTCTCTCTCTCTCTCTAACAAAAAAAATATAAAAGAGAAATTCTTGGGAAGTTAAAGTATAAAAAAGAGAGGTAGAGGAGAATGTTCTTATTGAGGGAGATGAGAGAGAAATTGAGTGGTACAGAGAAGGGAGTAAAGAATATCACAAAAGCAAAGGATGAAGACATAAAGTTGGCTAAAGGGGGAAGAGGAGGGATGGGAGGAAGGAAGACTGAGAGATACCAGGAGAAATACATACAGCTAGAGAGAGCAAAGGGTAGAGACTGAAAGAACAAGGGCAAAATGTAGAGCCAGAATCAAAGGGTGAGACAATATAAGGGGACAGTACAACAGGAGAGAGATGGGAGATTGTCAGAAGACTAAGCCAAACTACTGAATAGAATCTAATAGCATCCTCAGTATGTATGAAACTTTGTGATGTCAGGGACAAATGAGTAGGAAGAACTCATAGCCCTGTCCTCATATGACGACCTCTTTCACCTACTTCCCTGACTTCATAAAGCAAGCACTCTCCCTTTTCTTCACAAAGCAATCTGTTCCCCTTATTACATTTTAGATCATCTGCCCTCAATCTCACAGGCTGTCTGTCATAGCATACTGTGTTATTATGTGGGGCCAGGGCATGTGGGCCCAGAAATTGGGAATGACAGAATTGGTGAATTACTAAATGAAATAACCCATGTCAAGTCTTTAGGATGGTGTCTGGCGCATAGTAGGTTTTTGATAAGTGTTAGCTTTTTTTTTTTTTTTTTGGATGCTGAGAATTGAACCCGGGACCTTGTACATAAGAGGCAAGCACTCTATCAACTGAGATATATCCCCAGCCCAAAGTGTTAGCTTTTATTATTTAAATTCCAGCTCCCCATTCATTTCTTGGATGTTCTTGGGCCAGTCACTTCCTCTCTGGATCTTGGCTCTCATCAGCTGTCAAATGTGAGGTTTGCCTACCTCACATGGAAAGTCATTAATTTGATCCAATGCCTACCTCATATCTGGAGATAAGTGTTTCCCTTCCCCTGCCTGCTCATGAAGGCCAAAGCATTCAGGGTTTAGCCTGCAGACCACAGATAAAGCTCCCAGAGTTTATCACCATTGGGTTCTGACCACTCCCCAAACTGAGTGCAGGGAATGAGAGAGAACAGGAGCCCCTTCCTGGAACCATGCCTGCATATCTGGCTGGGGCTTGCCCTGACTGTGGATGGTAAGCAAAGATGGATAGCCCAGGGAGAGGCAGGTGGGGCAGATGGACAGGTTCCAGGTTCCTGCAGACTCTTTTCCCCAACATGAACACCAGCAACAATAATGACAACAACATTGAAATATGTAGTGAGAAGAAAAGCCCCCACATTTGGACAAAATCCTGTCCTACCTTGGGATGATAGTGAATTAATGCCTACACTGCATGTATAAAAATGGAGGAAGTTCAATACTTTAAAGGGCTCAGGCTTCTGGGAAAATAGAGGTTACTTCTTGAAATTTGTTTAATTCTCAAGTTCTTTCAAGCTATAGTTCCATTTTTTCTTGTTCTGATACTCCTTTCCTGGAGTATTGCCTCAATCTGCCCAGCCATCATTATGACCCATAATGTTGTAGTCTAGGTATCTTTGGTTTTGTGTCCATTCCATGCCACTACCTACCATGAGACTGTAGTGTGTTAAACTGAATCAAGGAAGAATTTAGGCAGTTTAGGGTATTAAGAACACAGGCTCTGTGTTCTTAAGCCAGATTACTTGGGTTTGCATCCTGGCTCCACTACTCACTAGTCTGGTGAGCTTGAGAGTCACTTCCCTGCTATATGTCTTATATTTATAAACTTATAGATAATAACAGGACAGAAAAACACTTGCATAATGAGTTGCTTGAAAAAATAGGACAAACTACTTCACAGGAATATTGTAAAGATTCAGTAAGATAATTCACATAAGGTATTTAGAAGAATACCTATCTCAGAGAAATATTGAAAATGTGTTAGATATTATCTTTATTTTCTCCAGTTTCTATGTAGGGAAAATGGAGGTACTGTCAAGGAAAGTCACATCATGAAGATATCAAGCCAAATCTGGAAAGCTGGAGAATTGATTTTTATCCCAAATCCTATTACAACTTACTGTGTGAATTTTGACTCTGTACTTCTCCTCTCTGGGCCTCAGTTTCTCCACAGACATTGAACAAGATAATTTCAAACATCCCATCTTGTTCTGATAGTCAAACCTCACAGAGTCCTCACTGTGCCAGGCCCTATTGTAAATACTTCAAACACATTGACTTATTTAATCCTCATGACACCCTTTTGATAAGGAAACTTGTCCAGGTCACAGAGCTAGTAAGAGAAGCAGGATTTCAACTTAGGCAATCTGGCTTCAGAGACCACTAATTTAACCACACAGATCCATGATTTAAATACTGTTATATATTTTCTTAACTGAGGACTTAACTCCAGACATTCATCCCCTTTGCTGCACTTTCCAGGACATTTTCCTTTTGTGACCAAATTCCTTTACCAAAGGAACACATCCTGACTGAAGTAGGATTTCAGGTACTATTTGAACATCCATTTATTCATTCTACCATTTAATAGTTTATGCATCTATTATGTGGAAATTCTTGCCTGGGATCTTCTCAAAACAATGCTTTTAATCAAAGAGTAAAATATTCAGCCAAGTGATGGATCATTATTCAAATGTTTTACCTGCATCATTAAAATTCAATTTCATATCAGCACTCAATCCTGCATTCCCAGAGGTCAGAAGGGCCAACCAAAACTCCACCCAAGCAGAAAACCCAAACCACTCATTATATCATTCCTTGACACACCCCCATCCCATTTGTGGCCTGTTTTGCAAGAATCAGTTACATCTGGAGGGGAAACTGTTCTCTTCAGGAGTTGGAAGAATCAGGTCTTGCCTCCCTTCCTAGTACCCTCTTCCCACCACTGAAGAATCACAGAGAATTTTAGATACCTGGAATCTGAGAGTTAGAAATTCTTGAACAGAAAAATTCAGAAGACCACAAAATCAAACTAGAAAGAGTTGTGGAAATCACAGTTCAAATCCCTTCTTTAGAGGATGAATGACTTTCCTAGGCCATACAGTGAATTAGAGTGAGAATACAAATCTGTTGACATTCTGCATATGATACAATATTCTTCCTCTATCTTTTCCCTTTCTTTCTAATTATTTACCACTCAGTTCCCCCAAATCTCTCTTTAACAATTCCCCATTTCCATTCTCCTCATCTCATCAATTTCCCTGGCTCCAGATCTGACCACCTAGGCTCTGACCCTTTGAGATCTGTTCTTGGCCAAACAGAGAGAAAGGGTCAAATGGAAGGAGAGGTAGAGAATATCAGGAAGAAATATTAAAATGTCTTTCTTGATAGAAAATAAAGGAGATGAAGAGACTGAGAGAAACAGAAAGAGACAGAGAGAAACAGATTACAGAATTGAGGAAAGAGACTGGAGGAAAGAAATTCAAGGAAAAGTCAGAAAGCTCAGTGAAAGGAAAATCAAGAGAAAGTAGGAATATCAGAATGAATAAGTGAAGTTAGTGATCTTGAAAACTAACAAAGGAGAGAAAACAAGGGAAAGCTGAAAACAGGGAGAGACAGGGAGAGAGAGGGGGAGAAAAAAGAAAATGGCAGAGACAGTTTTTAAGAAACAGATAAAGGAAAGGGTCTAATCAGGCCAGAGAGACAGTGTGTGTAGCCCGAGATGAGCAGAGAGACCAAAGAGAAGGCACTGGGCTGAAAGCAGCAGCGCTTACCTGTTGCCCTGCACTGAGGACGAACGAAAGACGGGTGAGTGTTCTGGGTTTGGACCTGGTGTTTATTCCTGCCCTCTGGCTCAGCTCCACCCACCCCGCCTTCTGCTGGCCTGGCCCTGAGTTGGCCCCAAAGGTATCTCAGGCCGCTGCTAGAGATAAAACCCAAAGAAGTCTCTTCTTGCCTTTCTCCTCCCCTGGCTCTGGTTCTTCCCTCTCTATTTTCTGTCTCTTCTCCCTCCAAAATGAGCTCATTTAGTCTTTGGGATCAGACCACCCATGAGGGCACCTTGAGCAAAACCACCTCTTTGTCCCTCAGTTTCAACAATTAAAGGAGGACAATAAAAACCAGGAATGATGGTAGTATAAGTGGGAAGGGCTCTGAAGTTCAACCTAGAATACAGTGTTATGCTTATGAACTTCTACAGATTCCTAATCTGTAAAATGGGACTATCTCAGAACCAGGATGCTATAACAATTCAATAACATCATTTATAGAGAACACCTATTAAAGTCTAAAAAATATATAGCAGCTAATTTTGATTGAGTTCTTACTCTACACCAGACTCTTTGTTAAGTTCTCAGGGCTGCTTAACCATTGAGCCACATTTCCAGTCCTTTTATAATATTTTATTTAAAGACAGGTTCTCGATAAATTGCAGAGGCTGGCTTTGGTCATGTGATCCTTCTACCTCAGCCTCTGGGAGCCACTGGGATTACAGGAATGTGCCATCAAGCTCTTATCCTTCCACTTTCCTCATGGAGCAACCCCTCTGGCTGGTGCTTCTGGCCCAGCTGCCACAACAGCTGTGCTTCTGGGGATTTCTTCCTTATTTTATTGTATCCAACCTCCTGAGTCCCCAGGGGATCTGCTTTGAATGTCCACTTTTAAATTCCAGTAAAATCCCCCTGCTTCTTCTTTTTTTTTTTTTTTTTTGTTCACCCACTGTGCTGAGAAGCTGCCTGTCTCTTGGTTTCATTCCATGCAGCAGCTAGGAAAGCAACCTATTCTGCCATCTTGAAAGCCCCAACACTTATCATTTTTGAATAACACATTTCAGCATTATGTACATTGGCACTGTGGATAATCCTCACCTGTCCTTTCTAGAACTTTTCATCCTTACCCAGTCAGAACTTTTGTACCCATTAAACAATAGCTTCCTCTCCAGCCTCCTCAGTGTAGTTTTTATTTGCATTTTCCTAATTGCTAAACATGTTGAATTTTTTTTCATATATTTGTTAGCCATTTATATAAAATGATTCTCTCAAATAGTTGGATGTTTTTAAAAATACTCTTTGGTAATCGTTTTGATTTGAGAGTTTAATTTACTTCCAGAAATTACTGACAAAGAATCACTTATTTATGTCATTTTGCTGTTTTGTCTTTGGTGTATCTTATAGGTTTTTTGTGTATCATTTCTTCTGCTACTAATTTATTTCATATTTGTTTTTTGTAGTGACACACTTTGATTCCTTATTTCCTTTTGTGTATATTTTATTGATATTCTTTATGATTATAATGAGTTTCATACCATCTTAATATTTTAACTATTGCATTGGAATCAAAAACATCAATTTTATATAAAATTCTTTTCCTATAAAGCTCTGAATCTCCTTTATGTTTCCAAAGTCACAAATCACATCTGTATACATTGTATGCTCACTAATGTTGATTTATAATTATTTTTATGTATTTGTCCTTTAAATCTGATAGAAAATCAAAAGTAGCATTACAAACTAAAATTATATTAATAATGGCTTTTATATCTGCTAATGTATTTACCTTTACCAGAGATCTTTATATCTTTATATGGCTTTGAGTTACTTCTAGCAAACTTTCATTTCAACTTTTAGCATTCTTGTAGGTAAAGTCTGGTGATAATGAACTCTCTCAGCTTCTTTTCCTTCTTTTTAAATGTGGAAATGTCTTATTTAATCCCTAGTTTCTGAAAAACATTTTTGTGGATATAGAATTCTCAGTCCATAGTTTTTTTTTTCCTTTCAGCACTTTAAATATATAATCTAGAGAAAAAAATATATATATATATATATAAAATCTTCTAGATGCTCATGTTTCTAATTTGCTGATAACCTTGTCTATAAGGCGTTTCTTCTCTCCTGTTAATGCTAAGATCCTTCTCAACCTTAGATGGTCTATTGTAGTCTCTAATCAGAATCTGTTTCCCTAGACATCTGCAGGTGTTTAAGGCTCCTTATAGCTTTTATAAGCAGTGCCCATCACTTTTTCCACCTGCATTCTGATTATCTGAGACAAAGATGAACAAGTTTGTTCTTCAGGTATCCTCAGTCATATTAGAACAAATGTACACAATGATTTGCAAATAAGGTCTGTTCTGCTCCCTCTAGTAGGAGGAATAAAACTGGGAACCAGGTTGCCATTGTTCAAGATCTAAACTGATAGCATTCCTGGGAAGGAGTGGACAATGGTGAGTAAAAAAATGTCACTAATCTTTCCTTCTGTTTGAAGATGATTTATTCTTGATTGTTTGCAGTAAACATTTGATTATTTTACAGAGTACCTACAAAGTTGGTACAGGCAGCTTCTGTTTATTTCCTTGATGTCTCTGTTGGTGAATTGTGCTTTCAACTTCCTACTCTGTTGTTTTGCTGATATAACTACCTCTCTTCCTGTGTGTGTGTGTGTGTGTGTGTGTGTGTGTGTGTGTGTGTGTGTAGAGAGATGAGGAGAGGATTAGCATCACAAATTTCCTTTGAGGTATCATGATTTAATGTTAGATCTCATAGAGACATCTGAAAGGGTATTAACTTGAAGGAGATGTTGCATTTGGATATTTTGTAAAGGCTCTTGAATTTTAAACTTCATTATGGTATGGTATCTTAGTTGGTACTGAATCCCTGCTCAGTGTCCAGGAGAGTAGAATTTTCCTGGGAATGAATGTAGCATATATCAAGATGGATGAGTCGGGTTTAGACCCTACTTGTTTCTCACACTAGATTTGGACAGTTGATGTATTTCCACCTTTTCCCTTGTATCTTGGAGGGTTGCTTTCTGAAAAGGATATGTAAAAAAGAGCCTATAAATCCATATATGGAATGATGCAACCACTTGAAGCCAGTATTTCTCAGGCAACAAACCCAGCTAGTCTCCTTATCAGCTAAAAACATGAATTTAGGTCCACAAGAAGTAGAGGCAGAGGGATAAACACCACTGTGAGGGTGGAGAGAGCCAATAAACTATACGTGCATTCTCTCTTTCTCTCTGACTCTCATTGTATTAAAAGTGAATTTTATTGGCTGGGATGTAGCTCAGTAGTAGAGTGCTTGCCTAGCATGTGCCATGCCCTGGGTTCAAACTTCACCAGAAAAGGGGAAAAAAGTAAATTTTATAAAACATTAGATCTAAAACAATTTTTAGTTTATTGTTTTATCTTATGGAATGTAAAATAAGAAACTTGTTTTCAAAACTCCTAGTCATGGAAGAAGAGTCTAAATTAAAAAAAATATTATTAATGTCAGCAGAGTGTAAAAACTTCCCTGGGGTCAAGTCATGGCTCCACCACTCGCTGTATGACCTTTGGCAAGTTATTAAACTTCTTTTATTCACAGGGATCCGTGGTTGTAGTTGTGGTGGCAAGGGTATAAGAGGAAGGCCAAATTTTCTTTAATTTCTCCACTAATTCAAACAGTTTAGACATCTTGAGATCTGATCCCATTAGTTGCAGGTTTTGTTGATTCTATGTTACACTTTTCCCTTGGCATGTCTAGAATTTTTTTTAAATGTGTGCAGTACTTTTTGAATGATGCATTGTTTGACATGTAGGTTTGTCATCTTTCATGAAGATTGTTCAGTTTTGTTCTATCAGTAAAATTACTAGTTAAGATTTGTTGTATCTTATTGGTCTTGTCAAACTTGCTTTAATTCTCTTTTAGGATGGATATATATAAATTTTGAATTTAGTTCTATGAGGTGGCATTTACCGTAGGAATTGTGTGTTACTTGTAATGCTTGGCCTTTCTACATCTGAACTGAATGCTAATGTATTCATATTTTTCTGTTTTCTGCACTCAACCCCCCATCACTCCTCTGTCATGGACATCTTTTTTTTTTTTTTTTTTTGGTACTGGGGATTGAACCCAAGAGTGCTTAACCAGCCTATATATATATATATATATATATATATTTAAATTTAGAGCCAGGGTCTCACTGAGTTGCTTAGGGCCTCATTGCTGAAGCTGGCTTTGAACTTGTGATCCTCCTGCCTCAGCCTCCTGAGCTGCTCAGATTACAGGTATGGGACACCATGCCTGGCTTGTCATAGGCATCTTTAAGTCTATCCTTCAGTACTTTATTTCTTGATGCCTATGTTGCATAGTAGTGTGCATGTGTGCCTGATTATCTCATGTTTTGGTGATATCCCATTTAGAGGGAAATATCTAAGTGTATGCGATATCAGAATGACCTCATGTGCAATATCAAACTGAATGAGAGTGTAAGTTCATGACAGAATATGTGTGTGTGTGTGCTAGAGTCAGTGTTAGTTCATTTTGTGTTGCTACAACAGAGTCCACCTAGTGAGGACATTCTTGCTGTGTCCTCATGTGGAGGAAGGTAGAAGAGCAAAAGAGAGTGAACTCACTCTCTCAAGCCCTTTTTTATAGCAGCATTAATCCACTAACAAAGGCAGAGCCCTCGTGGCCCAGTCACCTTCCAAAGGCCCAACCTTACCATACTGTTTCATTGGGGACTAAGTTTCCAATACATGAATTTTGGGGAACACATTCAGACCACAGTAGTGTGTAAAAGATTCATTTTGTATTATAACCAAGTAAGAAAGAGATTGCGAGATAGGGATTTAGGATGAAGAGAGAGAAATACTGACTCTTAAAGGAAATACCCACAAGGCATTGAGATGATGAAATTACAGTCGTAAATCTTGAGCAACATACCCTCGGCCCATGCCCTTGTAAAATGAGGGAAACACACAAGTACAGGAAAAACTGGCACAAAATTGTGCAGCTCCACCCTTGTTCCACCTCCTGTCCAGCTCCTGATACAGCCCTTCTATAAATATTAGACTTCCAGCCCAAGTCAAGGCTGCTTATTCTTAAGATAGTCTTAATCTCGAGATACATATTCTTCTTGAATGTGTAGCTACCTTCCTAAGTAAACCTCTATTTATGCCTTTGTCTGGCTCATGTTGAAATTCTTTTCCATGATGTATGCCAAAGACCCTACTGTTCCTGAGTTGAGTTACCCCTCTCCTCTGGGAACTCCTCCAACCCTTCTCTGGAGACATCTCCTATGATAATTGCTTATATGAGACATCAAAATAACAAATATTAAGCAATATCTAAACAAGTTTTTATAAATTTGATTGTATATTGAAGGTATACACCTTCAAATGTATACATTAATTATACTTTGTTATGGACTGAATGCCCCCACCAAACAAATTCATATGTTGAAACCCTGACCCTTAGTGTGGCTCCAATTATGAGATATGGCCTCTAAGGAAGTAATATGGTTTGAATGTTTGTGTCCAGTCCAAAATTCATATTGAAACAATCTTTAGTGCAACAGTATTAAGAGGTGAAACCTTTAGAAGATAATTAGTCTATGAGGGCTCCAACCTGATGAATTATTTATGTCCATGTTAGGTAGTAGTTAGCAATAAGCAGTGAAATGCAGGCAAGGTCACAAGTGTTCTTTAAATTACTTTAGGATCTTTCTTTAAACTGTTTCCAAGGTAGACAAGAAAGCAAAGGAGGTAGTTAATTTGTAGAAAATAAACAGAAGCAAAAGGAGCTAATTGGGAAATATGATAAGAGAAAAGGATTAATGGGACGAACTCCTTGACAGGGTCCATTGATGTTGATGTAAAGCTAGGAATTATGGCCCTAAGTGTCACCAATTGTCTGGGAAGGAAGATTCCTTTAGTAGTGCAGGTGCACTAAGGTAACTTTTGACCATTTATCGACCCCAGTACCCACATTAACAAGGGATTGACTTGTAGATGAAGCCCCCTAAATAGGATGGCCACCATGACAGTTCTGGAGAGAACGAACTGAGGTCAAAAACTCTACCACATGATGTGAAGCAGGAGTTGACCAGCTGATTGGTAAAGAGTACAGAAGGTGGTCCCCAGTTCTCCTGGTAAACGTCAAACCGTAATAAAATTGGGGACAGCATTGTCTCCTTTGTCATTCTCTGCTCAGAGTTGGCCCACTCTCTTCCTTGAGAGTGCTTTCTGCTTAAGACTCACTTTGCTTTTACTTTACCTTCACCTCACTTTCACTTCTAATAAAGCCCTCTTGCATGACTTTTAGTGTCTGACATTAAATATTCTTTCATTGGAACACAAGAACCAAGGTTTGGAGTTTTAGCTCCTTTTTACACCCATATAAAAAGATGTGAAGGAATGAGTTTGCCCTTTCCATCCTTTCTGCCATGTCAATTTTTTGTATTTGTCAACGTGACAATATTTGTCTCCTCCAGAAAATACAGCAAGAAGGCATCATTTTAGAAGCAGAAAGCAGCCCTCATTTAGATACCAAACATGCTGGAGCCTTGATATTGAATTTTCTAGCTTCTGTAACTATGATAAATAAATTTCTATTATTTATAAATTACCCAATCTTTGATATTTTGTTGTAACAACACAAATGTACTAAGACAGAAATACTGAGAGTGGGGTGCTGTTGTAAAAATACCTATAAATGTAGAATCAGCTTTAGAAATGGGTAATGGGTAGAGGCTAGAAGAGTTTGGAGGAACAGGCTAGAAAAAGTTTGTATTGCTGTGAACAGACAGGTGGGGATAATTAAAGGTATATTTATTTTGAATGACCCAATGGGAGACAGGGCAATCAGTCCCAATTAACAAGCAATAGCTAAGTGTCCCTTTCCTCAGTAACTGTTGATGTCAAAGATTATTTGGTCAGCCTC
This sequence comes from Urocitellus parryii, assembly GCF_045843805.1. NCBI lineage: Eukaryota > Metazoa > Chordata > Mammalia > Rodentia > Sciuridae > Urocitellus > Urocitellus parryii. The sequence continues at coordinate 86,098,789 of NC_135547.1, read as the reverse complement.
CACCAATGGGCAATGGCCAAATCCTCTTGTGTGTCAGGGATATAAGTTGAGCAGACTGCCTATTCTGTGTGCACCTGCTTTGTTTTTGATTGATGTATGCCCTTCTGCATGTGGAAGTAAAAGTTCTTGCCCTGCTGACTGAGATGATTTGTCTCTAAGTGTTTGTTTCAAGTCCTGGGTGGCCAGGACCCCCTATATTTTCAACAGGGGTCAGAAGGAGAGATCTATAGGCAGAGCCTCAATCATCTTAAAGATTATTAAGTGGTTGTGGTCAAAACTTTGGTGGAAATTTGGACAGTAGGGGCCATTCTGATGAGGTCTTAGATGTAAATAGGGAATATATTATTGGAAACTAGAGGAAAAACCATTCGTACCAAAGGATTTAGCTGTGTCCTAGTATTTTATGGAAGACAGCATTTAAAAACATTGAGGATATTTGGAGGATGAATTATCTAGGGGGAGTATTCAGGGAGTTGCATGGCTTCTCTTAAATGCTTATAGTCAAATGTGAGATGAGGGAAATGATTTAAAGATGGAGTTTATAACCAAAATGGAAGCAGAATATAAAAATTTAGAAAATTTTCGGCTTGACCATATAAAGAATAAAATTTTATGTTCCAAAGATGTGGCCAAGAGACCACTTGATAAAGAAATTACTATGGATAAAAGGAAGTCAGGTGCTAATCATCAAGACAATAGAAGAATGACCCTTAAGGCATTTTGGAGATCTTTGAGCTGCCACTCCCATCACAGGCCCAGAGTGCCAGGGTCTTAAGGCAGAATACTTTGAAAAGAAGTACATATCATCTTGGAGCTCTGGACTCTTCTGCCAGGGGCCTTGTCAATTTTCTTCTTCCTGAATTTCAGTGCAGTGTTCTTTGAATGCTCCAGCTGTGGCTCATGAGGTCCCATGTGTGGCTTTGACCACCACTCTTCAAGGCATAAAGTGTCAGCTTTGACAGCATCCATGTGGTGCTAATTCTGTGGGCATACAAAGTGCAAGAGCTAAGGAGGCATAGCTATCTCTACCTACATTTCAAAGAATGACTCAAAGAACCTCAAAGTCCAGGACATAAATTGTGGGGTTGGAACTACTGCAGAGAGCCCCCACTAAGTGATGCTTAATGAATCTGTTCATTAAGGGCTGCCACCAAGATCCTAGGCCTGTAGATTATTGGAAATACTGGGGTGCCCCAAGGAATCAAAGATGTGCTTGGAAGTAGCTCAGCAAGGTAAATTTTACTTCAGCAGAAGGGTTGTTATGCTCGAATTCAGGACCCCCAAAAGACCACCAGAAACTAAGATCAATGTAAGCAGCAAAGAAGCATTTATTGCTAGCTAGCTCAGTCCTCTGCGCACACAGCAATGGTGACGCTGAGAGGCCCCGAGCCCAGGGTTTGCAGCAATTTTACATACTCTTTGGGGAAGGCAGGGACTTCACATACATCATAGCATCTCTTAGCAAATCATCACACACTGTGGGAAAATCAAACAACAATTCTTAGCATTGATTAGCACATTCATTGGCGGGAACAAGTTGGGTAGGGGTTATTGGTTAGTACAGGAGGGGGATTGTTTTGAACTGATTGGTTTAAGCCTCGAGGGGTGTACATGCTGAACTACATGGTTTCCCAACATGTTATCAACCACCATAAACTCCTGGGAGGGTCATCTGGCATCCCAGGTATTTTTTCTGTCTCATGCTGATTGGTGGTTGCTAGGGGGTTGCTATGGGTCCTCACCTAGCCTGACTGAGTCAGGAACACCTGGCTCCAAAGGTATCTCCTGTTATTTATAGATAAACAACTCAGCAGGGTGGGTATGTGCCTAGGAGTGCTCTGTGGGTCTTTCCAAGGACAAGGGTCATGCCCCCTTCCTTGGACAGGCTTTGATTTGAGGTAGAGGCTGGTTTCTCAGGATGTGCTACAGAACAAAGTCTTGATAAGCAAGTATATGTGGAGTGGAAGTCCACCTTTTTTATCCCTAATGCAGCACTGACCCTTACTCTGATAGGAAGAGCTTGGGGTTAAAATCTACATAATTTTAAAATTAGGGAGGATAAAAAGAAGGGCTATACTTAAAATGGTAATAACTGGGTCACAAAATGGCTACTATGATTGGAGCTTTACATCCCAATTAAGGCTAAATACTATATTTTGAAAAATGGACCATCAAACTTTATATTTCTCACAAGAGCCACCAGCATGCAATGTCAACCTGGGAGAGGAATAGGTATCAAACTCCAAACCATGAGAACTGTAGCATGGGCTTTACTCAGAAAAGCCTTGGGTTGGTTCCCCTAGAGCCTTGGGAATCCAGTCCCTGCCCCAGTGTCAGGAAGGCAGGATAGAAAGACAAAGACTATTCTCAGGCTTTAAGATTTAATACTGCCAGGCATGGGGACACATGCCTGTAATTCCAGTGGCTTGGGAGGCTAAGGCAGGAGGACCATGAGTTTGAAGCCAACTTCAGCAATTTAGCAAGGATCTAAGCATCTCAGAAGACCCCTGTCTCTAAATTTAAAAAAAAAAAAAGCCTGAGGATGTGGTTCAGTGGTTAAGCATCCCTGAGTTTGATCCCCTATACCAAAATAAATTAATTAATTAAATAAATTTAAGATTTAATGCTGCTTTACCTGTTGGGTTTTGGACTTACATGATACAAGTTCCCCTTTCTTCTTTACTATTGTATGGAAATGTCTGTCCTATACCTCTCCCACTATAATGTTTTGGCAGCACAAAACTTCTTTGGTTTCACAGGATCATAACTGGAGAGAAATTTGCCTGAAGATTAATAGTATCTTGAGTCTTATCCATATGATATTTAGATTACACTTTGGATTTAGTCTTTAAACTTGATCCTGGAATGTGTTAAAACTTTTGGGATTATTGACATGGAATGAATATATTTTTGGTGTGAGAATGGTATGAATTTGGGTGTCAGGGGATAAATGCTAAGGTTTGAATGTGTCCCTTACCAAAATTCAGATGTTGCCAGTGTTTTAAGAGGCAAGGCCTTTAAGAAGTGATTAGATCACTCCTCCCCCATGAAGGGATTAAGGGTCTTAATAAAATCGTGATCATGTACATTTAGTATCTTGCCATCCTACCTTCTCCCAGGTCCTTCAAAATATGTAGTCCCACTAGACAACTGAACCTTCTGGAACCTTGATGTTACACTTTCCAGCCTCCATAAGGGGAGGAAATGAATTTTCATTGTTTATCAACTACATAGTACTTGGTCTTACTGACTAAGAGGTATTCCTTCCTCTTCAATTTATTGGAAGAGTTTCAGGACTGTCATTAAACTTCTTTAAATGATTTCTAGAATTCACTCATGAAATTGTCTGGTCCTGAAGTTTTCTTTGATGGGAGGTTTTTGATTACGAGTCTGTATTCTTAATTCTTGATCCGTTCATATTTTCTATTTCTTCATGATTTAGTTTATGTAGGATATAGGATGTATGTTTCCAGGAATTTATTCATTTCTTCTAAGTTATCCAGTTTGGGGACCTAATTGTTTGTAGTAGTATCTTATGATCCTTTGTTTTTCTGTGGTATCAAGTATGAAGCCTCCTCTTTGATATATAATTTATTTATTTAATGTTTTCTCTTTTTCTTGATTCTAGTTAAGAGTTTATCAATTTTGTTTATCCTTTCAATAAACAATATTCATCACAAAAGGAATAGACTAAGCCCCTTTCCAGAAAAAAATATAAAATTACATATATATGTACATGATCAGAAAAGTGAGTTTCCTTTTTTAAATGTGAAACCCAATTTCTAACCAGGAAAATGCTTACTGGCTAAATTTTGAAAACTAATGAATCTCAAGACAAATGCATTTTCTTTTACTAAGCCTTGTGTTCTCAAAATTCTCAAATGGAAAATTGCATATCACTTAAAAACAAATATTAAGAGTCTTGATCATTTAAAAATCATACTATTTTTAACTTTTTCTAGATTGACCAGAAAAGTAATATCTTATTTTTGTTTTCAAGGTTTTATATTAATGGGTAAATTCAATACTTTTTAATAATTTGTCAGGCATTTGTATTATCTATTTATAAATTAATTTCTGATTTATACTATCTGCACATTATTTGAAATGTTATTATGCTTATTGATTTTCAGTAGTCATTTAAAAATTCATAATTTTTATCTTTTGTAGTTCCAAAATGGTTCAAATACTTTGAGATTGTCATTTGTATTTTAAATGTTCATGTTCTTTTAAAAATCCCTTTATATTAAAGTATAGCATTTTAATAAAAAGGTGCATATATTACAAGTATACAGGTCAGTAGATTTTCATGAATTCAGCACACTTCTGTAACCAGCATGCAGATAAAATAACATAATCTGACCATCATCCTACAGTCTCCACTATGTCTAATTTTAATGATTATCTCATCTCCTATTTTGATTTTGTTTTCTCACATTTCAATATATTTATCATGTAGAAATAGTACATTTAAAAAAATTTTTAGGCACTCTACAGCGGAGACACGCTGTGAATCCTCAACTCAGCTGAAGCTTCAGAGATGGTGGTTCCCCCCCCCTCTTTTTTATTGCCTCTCAGGACTCTTCAGCATCTGGAGATCTCATTAACATGTCTTTGTGTGAAGACATGTTGCTTTGTAATTATCGTCACATCAAACTCTCTGGTTATGCCTGGGTCACTGCCTGTTCTCATATCTTCTGTGATCAGCATGGCAGTGGTGAATTTAGTCGTTCACCAGCTATCTGCCCTGCCTGCAACAGTACCCTTTCTGGAAAGCTGGATATTGTCCGCACTGAACTCAGTCCTTCAGAGGAATATAAAGCTATGGTGTTGGCAGGGCTGCTACCAGAGATTGTGTTAGACATTAGCTTCCGAGCACTGGCTTTCTGGACATATCAGGTACATCAGGAACGTCTCTATCAAGAATATAATTTTAGCAAGGCTGAGGGTCATCTGAAACAGATGGAGAAAATATATACTCAGCAAATACAGAGCAAAGATATAGAATTGACCTCTATGAAAGGGGAGGTCACCTCTATGAAGAAAGTGCTAGAAGAATACAAGAAAAAGTTCAGTGACATCCCAGAGAAACTTATGGAGCATAATCGTCAGTATCAAAAGCTCCAAGGTCTCTATGATAGCCTTAGGCTACGGAATATCACTATTGCTAACCAAGAAAGTACTCTTGAACCATCTTTGGTAGCACAGTCTGGTGTTTTTGGCTTCCCATAAGGTAACAGCTCCAAGTTTCCTTTGGACAATACACCAGTTCGAAATCAGGGTGGTGGAGATGGAGATTTTCAGTTTAGACCATTTTTTGTGGGTTCTCCTACAGCACCTGAAGCCAGCAACAGCTTTTTTAGTTTTGCCTCTCAAGGCCATGAATTAGAACAGCAACAAGTCTCTAGCAGGGCCTTCAAAGTAAAAAGAATTTAGCTTATTTTATAGAATGTTTGTTTACATTCAGTGATTTCATTTATCATAGAATCTTTATTCTAGGTAAGAATTGTCAACCTCCCTGTTCTGTTAAGTCTTTGAAGTTCACTTCACATTTCAACTTATAAAAAATTCAGTGGCAGTAGGGGATTGATTTTTTTGTGTGTGTTCCTTTTTTTCTAATATTTAAAGCGTGAAAAATTCATTAATCTCAATTTCTTTGTATACTGTTGAGTTTTCATTCCTGGTGAAAAGGCCACAACATTATTATATGTTCTGTAGATCACTCTGACTTTCTGACTGAGCTGTGTGTTTATGCATTATATGTATATAAGCACCAGTGTTATATGTTTACATGTTACTTTGGGTCTTGGTATTTATGCATATATATGTATGTAATTATGTCCATTGATATTTTGCTGTATTTGTCAATATATTTACTGAATATTTTGGTTTTGGATAATGGTGGGTGATCTGTGGCTTGTTATTTGGGTATGTGTATTTATTTGTATGTATTTATGTATTTGTACACATATTAACTTGTTTAGAGAAGTATGTTAATGTTAATGAAAGAATAATTTGATGTAAGTATTTCAGTCCCTCCTTATATTTAAAAATTGATAAATTTATAAAGTTGACTTTTTAGGATTTATTTAAAAATAAAGCTTTTTATTCACAAAAAAATAAAAAAAGTTTTTAGTTGTAGATGGACAAATATCTTAATTTTGTTTATTTAGTTTTTTTTTTCTTTAATGTGATGCTGAGAATTGAACCCAGTGCCTCACGCTTGCTAGGCAAGTGCTCTACCACTAAGCCACAACCCCAGCCCTAGTACATTTGTTTTTTACAAATAAATAAATCTCACATACATTAAAGATATTCCAAGATAAATAGAACCCCAGGATAATTCTAAATGTGTTCTCACAATATAAACTGGAATTAATGAAATGACCTATTATCAAAACAGCAACAATGATATTTACATAATAATGACTTACAGATGAATACTAACTATCCTAATCCTACTTCCAAAAGAAAACCACTCATTTAAAAAGTTTATATTTACATGTAAATTCCTTGTCTGAATTTGAGTTATCTCAAGGCTGCTGCTGATTCCAGCTTTAAAACCTAAAGTATCCACTTTGAAAGGTTAGTTCAATGGTGTTGGCCCTGGGGGGGATCATTGTCTTTATTTTGAATGACACAAAAAGAGTCACTACTTTACATGTATAAACTGTGTCTGTGTTGTACTAACCACATGAGTTTGGGAAATATAAAGCTGACAACTAGCTATTTCTAATACTGAATAGATATTTTACAATTGTTAAACATTCCACATGTCCTCAAAACTAAAAGACAATTTTAATTTCATCTTCAGTATGCCAACATTGTGTATCTAAGAATTTGTTCTTGGGTTCTGTCCCAGAGAGGAAATCTCATCCTTAACCATTATGTTGACAGTCATTTAAAAGAAATGCTAATTAATATTTAACTCAGCATTTGATATGATAGGGTAAAGCTAGAAAATGGTGAATAATAACTGCATTGATAAGAAGGATTGGAGACCTGTATAAATCTGTGCAAATATCCTCATAACCCTTAATGGTTAAGGGCAATTTCATACAACAAAATAAGAAGAAATTAAATTAATAACCTTAAAAAGGTTAAATGTCAGGGCTGGGGCTGGGGCTCAGTGGTAGTGCACTTGCCTGACATGAAAGGGGCACTGGGTTTGATTTTCAGCACCACATATAAATACATAGCTAAAATAAAGGTCTATCAACAACTAAAAACAATATTTTTAAAAAAGGCTAAATGTCTTTTTAAAAAACACAGAGGAATATGAATAATCACATGCAACCTGGGGTTATGTCAATGACAAGAAGGATTATGTTGTAGTTCATATTAAATTCAAGAACATTAGACTACCAAACGTATAACCTAGTAGATTCTCTTAATATAAGCATTATAATTGTAGTTAGGCCTCTTCTTTTCCACTTTTGTTTTTCTACTCCTTATTATCCTCATCTCCTGGGACTATTCAGAGTGTTTTCTTGAAGCATATGACTTTTTCTACTTTGTGCCTCTTCATTTCATTCTTTTCTTTTTCTCCATTTTCCACTCTATCACGTTCTTTGTCACTGCTTGCATCTAGGGTATTTCTGCTTTCCCCTTTTGTTTCTGAAGATAGCTGTTGCGTAATTGCCTGGTGTCCAGCAAACCTTACTTCTGGTTTGTTTTCTATTTCACACAATAGTTGAGAAAATCTTTTCTGCTTGTTTCTTTTATTGAACTGTCTTTATATTCCTTATACAAATGAAGGTCTTTGGGACCTAAAAATATAGTTTCAAGAGGGTCAAAAATAAAATAGGCCCGGCATGGTGGTGCATGCCTGTAATCCCAGTGGCTCAGGAGGCTGGGGCAGGAGGATCACCAGTTCAAAGCCAGCCTCAGCAATGGTGAGGTGCTAAGCAACTCAGTGGGGATGTGGCTCAGTGGTCAAGTGCCACTGAGTTCAATCCCTAGTACCAAAATAAATAGATAAAGTTGAATGCTGTTTGCTGGAGGCTTCACAGAACTCCTTTGGGAGTTCATTAATCCAGGCTAGCCAGCAGAGATAACCCTGTGTTTTGGTGAAGATCAGGTTGCCTACATGTCTTCATGGGGCCATGGGGACTTCATCAGGGCAGCTTTATTTCTAGGTTGTCCTTCATTGCCGTGAAGATGCTGGAAAACCCCCTTCTCAAGGATAGGGACTACTCCCCTGTTTTGACTTCTAAGGCCAGGGATTAGTTTTGTCTGTGTTTGGACTAGAGTATAATAAATAAATACATAAATAATATATATTCACTTCTTTGTATCTGGTTACTTTTTTTGTTTTGTTTTGGTGCTGGGGATTGAACCCAGGGATGCTCTATCACTGATCTACATCCCCAGCCCTTTTTTATTTTGAGACAGGGTCTCACTAAATTACTGAGGCTGGTCTTGAACTTGTGATCCTCCTGCCTCAGCCTCTCAAGTCAGTGGTATTTCAGGTGTGCACCACCATGCCTGGCTGTATCTGATTACTTTAAACACAATGTCATGTTTATGAAATTCTTGCAGGTTGTGTAGAGTTTATTTCATTCTCATTACTATATAGTTATCCATGTGTCAATGTACCACATTTTATTTATTGATTCTATTGTTGATGGACATTTGAGAAGTTTCTAGTTGAAAGTTAATTGTGTTATATGAATATTCATGTATACATCTTTTGGTATATATGTATGTATATGCCAGAGTGGTAAATTGCTGCACTATATATAATATGTATATTCTCAATTTTAGGAGAGACTGACAAAGAGTTTTTGGAAGAGATTATACTAATTTACACTCCCATCAACAGTGTATAAAATGTTTGGTTGCTTTGCATCTTAATCACTACTTACTAAATCAAACTGATGAATAATTTACCTTGTGGCTTATTTCCTTTTCATGAATTCTTTCCTAATCAGATGTACATTATGTTAATTATTTTCCTTATGTTTAAAATTTCTGAACAAAATAGATATTCTGATGTATCTCAGAGATAATTATCAAATATTTTTCTCCCAAATATTTAACATTCATTTATCCATTAGTAGGACAAAGATTACTGATGTTTTCTCTGTGTTTTTATTTTCTCAGACTTGCTCACTGTAACATTTTGAAAATTCAGTTTATTTACTTTTAGGTTTTCTTATTTAAAAGGAAAACAGAGGAAGATATAAATGACTTGCGTGTAGACTCAGATTCTTCCTTTTAACACTCACACACACACTCTCTCTCTCTCTCTCTCTCTCTCTCTCTCTATATATATATATATATATATATATATATATATATATATATTTCACTGAGGCTGGTTCAAATTAGCATATAATTATATTTTTAAAATTTCCCACTTACCCCGAGATAATGTAGAAGTTTGTTGCTGAAACCTGTGGATATGGGTGAAGCTAATGTGGTGTACATGTAGAGTCTCAGTACCAGTATGGGACTATGGACAGGTAAGCCTCTGAAAGGGTGGCCAGGGACATACTTGTATGGGTAGAGACACCTGGGTCATTTAGGAGTAGAGGGAAATTTGGGTACATACCTTTCAGCTATTCAAGATCTTCCTTCAAAATTTACTCTTTGTTTTTTTCCTTCTATTTTCCACAGGGATAATATTAGCAGTGATATCTCACCTGAGGTCTTATAGGTGCTAGGGCTGGAAGAACTGTGAGGAGAAAGGGTAGGAAAGGGATGGGAAGGAGTGTGGAACCCCTGAAGTCCAGGTATCTATAATAGGTAGCAGTATTTTAAGCCAAGAAATAGAAGTCCGACTGTTTCCTTTCAACCTGTGGCAACTAAGGATTAGAGCTCAGAAATGGAGAATATTAAGCCAGTCTGAGAGAAACATATTTGGGGCCTGTCAGCACTGCAGCTTATCTCAGAGAGTTGGAATTCTCGGAAATCTCTCCCTCCCTTAGGATGTGATAAGGGTCACAGAGTGGTAAGTGTGGGAAGATTGGTGGTGGAGGCTGGGGTTGGAATAGTGGCATGGAGCTTATTTAGAGCAAGAATACAATGCTCAACTGGAGAAGATAGGGGCAAGGCTCTGGTAAGAAGACTCGCTTTGGAGTGCAATGTGGATACAATAGTGGGAATGCCCCAAAGCATGGTTTTTAGAATAGTTTCCACCTAGTGATTCCATGCTGGCTTCTGTGTCTTCCATGGGTCCACTATTCCCTGCCCTCACTTATTTCAGTAGACAGAAAGAAAAGAGGAAGAAGAGTAAAAAAAGATGGAGTGTATATGCTTAATGGTAAGAATACTATGTTCCAGAGGCAGAGAGAAGCAGGATGGGATACAAAGAAAGATATCTGTTCTGCCAAGGTTTTGAAGGAACAAATTGATGCAGAGATGAAGGCAAAGGGGTTGGAGTACATACAGGTGGTATTAATCACACTCAACCTCACCAACAGATGGTTCATTTATTTTTTAAAAATAAAGGATGATGGTAGTGGTAGAGAAATAGATTGTGTGATAGAGAAGAGGAGGGGGAATAAAGGCTAATATTTTCTAGCCCTCCCTCCCCCATTCTGTGTTTTTCCTTTTCTCTCTTCTCATGACCAGAAGTCTAGACCGGAAGCAGAGGTCGGTTACCAAGGAAACTGAAGCTGAGTATGCTTGAATGGTGAGCTTGTGAGATAAAACAAAATTGCTTTTCACAATGCAGAATCTTATGGAGGATGGGTATAATCCAAATAAACAAAGATTCATTTATCCTTAATTATTTTGCGTACACATATAAATACACAAATAAAAACAGATTTTCCTATAGGTTTAATCACCATATGGAATGACCTTGAATCCTAACCTTCCATTCTTTCTGCTGGCTCTATGCTGCCGACCTCTCAATATGCCTCATATTTGAACGTGATGGAATCTTGGTAAAATTGCCTCTGTCCATGGCTCAGACAGCTAGAGGGAAAGGAATTGGGGGTGGTGTGGAGAAGCACAATTTCAGCTAGCTTTAAAAACAAAGATATAAATCTCAGCATCAAAATATCTCCCTAGAAATTTCCTAAAATCCCAGAAAATCTAACTAAAGTACTGGTCTTTCAGTGTCTAATTAATATGTATTCATTTTTGGTCAAGTATCAGAGAGTTCTATGCAAATGGAATTAGAATACATCACCATTCCTTATACTTTGGTGCCCCAAGTGTAACAAATGTGAACTGCATTATTTTAACAGCTGTAGGCAGATAAGAGGAGTATTTTTCCATACAAATGCTGAGTAACGAAGTATAAACTAGTATCTGTATTTTTCAAGGTATTGAATATGCCTGTTAATTTTTTTATTATGGAAAACTGAAACAGGTAATCTACCACTGGACATAGATTTGTCTGATGGGAAAATGTATTCTACTCTGTGGTAACCACTTTCTGATACTGTCTCCCTTGTTAGATTTTTAACAAAGATCATCCTCTGCTTATATACTCTGAAATGATTTCAGAAAAGACATGCTGATGTCAAGTGTGTTCCAATAATGTGATCTCCACAGAGACCTTAGAATTTAAAATGAGTCTGCCTCAGTTAAAGTGAGTTTTACAAGGGGGGGAGGGTTTTTTGTTGTTGTTGTTCTGCATATTGAACCCAGGGGTATTTATTACATCCCCAGCTTTTTAAGTTTTTTTTTTTTTTTTTTTGAAACAGGATGAGTTGCTTGGGTCCTTGTTAAGTTGTTGAGGCTGGCCTTGAACTTGGGATCCTACTGCCTCTGCCTCCCAAGTTGCTAGGATTACAGGTATATACCACTCATGCCTGGCATGGATTGTTTATTTCATCTGAGAATTACAAACATGCAATAAGTTCGGTATCTTAAAGCTTTTAAATGGTATTTCTTGATTCTGTTAGGCTAATTACTTGTGGGAGTTAGGGGAAACAGAAATGTTATTGACATTAAGATCTTTCTGGCAATTTTAGTTGCCATAACCTTTTGCAGTTTGAGAAAATTCTGATATGGAAATTAATTCTCATGGGTTAGGCCGACTTTCCATGCAATACCTCCTATAACCCTTTGCACAACCACTCTGATGTAGATATTACCCTCAGTTTACAGATGATATACCTAAAGGTGAGAAGGGACAAACCTACGTCTTCCTGTATTTGAAGTCTGTGCTCAGAAACTATACCTTATCATGTCTGCCTGTCAAGTTCTTCCACTTTGATCTTGTAGGACAGTCTGGAGTGATAATCTTAGAAATTTTTATATTTTTTTCATTGTGTGACCATCATAGGATGTACTTACACAAACTGAGATGGCTACACTCAACATTTACTGGTTGATATAATCGCATGAGATCACCATTGTTTACATGGTCTGTTTATCCCATTCTGTGGTATTTTGTTACATTAGCCCTAGCAAACTAATATTCCATATCAATGCCCAAATTTCCATTGCATTTAGCTTATGAATCCTATAGGCATTCAATAGATACTTTTTTTTATTAATAAGAGGCTGAATGGAGAAACGAGAATTTAATTAGTGGATACAGAGCAGTTAACTTCATATATAGTCATACATCACATAACAATATTTATCCATTCATCTGTTGACAAGCACCTGGACTGGTTCTAAGAACTGGCTATTATGAATTGCACTGTGATAAACATCATTGTGCTTGTACCACTTGAATAAGCTGAAGAAGGAAACTGAAGAAGACTTTAGAAGATGGAAAACTCCCCCACATTCATGGATAGGCAGAATTAATATTGTCAAAATGGTCATGCTACCCAAAGCATTACACAGATTTAATGTACTCCCCATAAAAATACCCATGACATTATTCACAGAACTAGAAAAAACAGTCCTAAAATTCAGCTGGAAGAATACGAGAACCAGAATTGACAAACCAATCCTGAGCAAGAAGAGCAATACTGAAGGCATCATAATACCTGATCGAATTATACTACAAAACTCTAATAACCAAATAGGATCAAAATAGACATGAAGACCAATGGAATACAATAGAATACACAGAGACAAAACCACATAGATACAGTCATCTTATACCAAATAAAAGTGCCAAAAATATATGTTGGGAAAAAAGATAGCCTTTTTAACAAATGATGCTGGGAAAATTGGATATGTATAACAATGAAGCTAAATCTCTGTCTCCCATCCTGCACAAAAGTCAACTTAAAGTGAATAAAAGACCTAGGAATTAGACCAGAAACTTTGCAACTGCTAGAAGAAAACATAGGGTAAACACTCTAACATATTGGTGTAGCCCCTGACTTCCTTAACAAAACTCCTGAATTGCAAGAAGTACAATCAAATATCAATAAGTGGGATGACTCAAATTAAAAAGTTTCTGCACAGCAAAGGAATCAATTAAGAGTATGAAGAGACAGCTGAAAGAATGGGAAAATATCTTTGCCTCCTCCTCCTCTGATAGGGAATCCAGAATATATAAAGAACTCAAAAAACTTAACACCCAGAAAACAAGTAACCCAATTAATGAATGGGCAAAAGAATTAAACAGATACTCCTCAAAAAATAAATACAAATGGCCAACAAATGTATGAAAAATGTCCTTTCCTTTTTCTTTTCTTCTTTTTTTTTTGTAGTGTCCCTGTTTGGTTTTGCTATCAAAATAATGCTGTCCTTATAATATGAGTTTGGAAGTATTCCTTCTCCTTTATTATTTTGGAAGAGTTTGAGGAGGATTGGTATTAGTTTGCTTTAAATGTTTGGTAGAATTCAGCAGTGAAAATAGAATTCCTGGGCTTTTCTTTAATTTTTATTATTGATCCAATATCCTTCATCATCATTTTAATTACTGATATGCATTTGTCTGATTTTTTATTATTTTATGATTTAGTCTTGGTAGGTTATGTCTTGTAATTTATCCATTTCTTCTTGGTTATTTTATTCCTGGCAGATAGTTGTTCATGGTAGTCTCTTAAGACCTTTTGTTTTTTCTGTTTACTGAGTGAGCTTGCTTCTTTCCTTCCTTATGGTGCTGAGGATCAAACCCAAGACCTCATGCATGCTAGGCAAGCATTCTACAGCTGATCTATATCCCCAGCTCCAAAACTTCTTAAAAACAATTATTTTGAATTTTTTGACTTGCAGTTTATATGTCTCCCTTGCTTCAAGGTTGGCTACTGAGAAATTAGTGTATTCTTTCGGTTGTGTTTTGTGTTCTTGTTTTTTTTTTTTTCTATTGATATCTACACATTGGTAGAGCAGTCACCTCATCCAGACTTTATGGGCTAGTTTCTCTGTGGAAATATCTTCCTCTTTGATGATGTGTGAGGGATATGCTAGGGGAAAGTGTGTGGTGGTTCTAGCATCATGGAAGGCACAGCTGTGCAGTGTTTATTCATAGCTGTCAGATGAGGTTACTGTTGATGAAAATTGTAGTTACTTAGTGGCCAGACAGTGAATGTTCTCAGTGGTGGGGGGGCATCATTGGGATCTTCGGGGGTGATGGCTGCTGAGATGTTCCCCATATCTTTTTCTCCCATTAAGGAAGTTGGGACTGAGAGGATACCTTTTGCAGAGCCACTCAAACATATAAGTGCAGGCAATGGCTTCCTCAATAGGACTCCCAGAGCTCAGGAAATAATACCAAGAATTAATAAACAGAATTGCATCAAATTAAAAGTTTCCACACAGCAAATGAAACAATTAAGAACATGAAGAGAGAACCTATAGAATGGCAGGAAATCTTTGCTAGCTACTTGTTGTCAGGGTATTAATATCAAGGAAATATAAAGACATCAAAATTATAATCCAGTCAATCAATGAGCAAATTAACTATTATAGTTTAAATATTAGGTGTCCAGCAAAAGTGCAAGTTGAGACAATGCAAGAAGGTTTAGAGGTAAAATGGTTGGTTTATGAGAGCCTTAACACAATCAGTATTGACCCTACATTTTTTTCTTGTAGTTGTAAAGTTTCCAGTCTAATTCCTGTGTCTTTGATCCATGTTAAGTTGACCTGTGTACAGGGTGAGAGATATGGATCTAGTTTCATTCTTTCACATATGGATATCCAGTTTTCCCATAACTATTTGATAAAAAGACTGTCTTTTCTCCAATGTATGTTTTTTGAGCATTTGTCAAGGATCTGATTACTGTATCTTTGTGGGTTTGTCTCTGTGCCTTCTCATCTGCTGCAAGATTTGTATTAGTACAAAGAGAGAAGGCTAAAGATTTTCTTCTGTCTCCCACCCTCAGCATTTAGTATAAGTAAGTTGTAGTTTAGAAACAGCAAGAAGCACCATAGTGAAGTAAGTCTGGATACAAAACCTCTTCCTTCTGTTCTTGTTTATAGGCTTGCATAAATGAAGATCAACTGGTGTGACTGAAACTCCTGTGCAGGAGGTGTCATTTTAGTATCTCATAAACATAGGATCCTGAGGTTCAGAGATATCCTATCATAGTTATTTGAAAAAGGGAAGAATGCTGGTTAGCCAGATAACTAAATATAGGTTAAAACAGAATTTAATGTCAAAATAAATCTTGAATGGAAAGATATGATGTAGTTTTTTTTTTTAAGTAGTTCTTCCCATTCATTGTCTGGGTAACCTACTTTTCCTGTTTCATTGTTTGCCCCACCCTTTTTCCTGTACATTTTCTTTGATCAATTTCTGTCATTGTGACTGTGCAGGAAGCATTGCTTGTGTATATACATGTATGTGTATATACAAGAATCCTTGGAATAAACACACGGATGTCAATTCCATGTCTACAGATGGATTACTATAATCCATCTTCCATTTTGTGTTATACTTAATATTTTCTCCTCCTGACTTTGATGACTCAGCTTCAGTTTCCCTGGAAACCAAAATTAGCTCTTTGTTTCAACCTCTTGACATAGGACTACAAAGAGAAGTGGATATTGTTTCCCCATCTGTCTCTGGTCTTCAATCACAGGGGCCCCTGCCTAAGCTAAGTGACCCAGTGTGGATGAGAAGCAGAGCCGTTACTAAGACAACGGAATTCCAAAGCCCTTTAAACCTGTGAGGCTCTTATCCTTCCTCTCAGCCTTCTATCAAGTAAGCAAGCTATATGATAAAAATATTTGCAGCATGTAATGAAACCATTTAAAGATGATTTATACATTTCAATAACGGTGGATTTTATTTTAAAACACTCTTTAAATAGCAAAAAGAGCTTTTGAATGGAAAATTTTTGATAAAATAAACGTGAAAAATACGTTTCAATGATAAAAAGGGATGTAATATCAGATTGCATCAAAAAATTAAGACAGCATAAATAGAGTGAATACTTTTGGTTTTTAATCTCAGCTGTGCATCATACATAATCTCCCATGGTGCATTAGAGAAATGAGAGATGTCTGGGCCCCATCCCCAGAGATTCTGATTTAGTAGGTCTGGAATGTGGCCCTGGAATGGTTTTAGTTTAAAACTCCATATATGGAAAGCATAGATGGCAGCTGTGGAAACAAAATCTACCTTCAAAAAGAAAATAAAAAAATCAGACCTATACAAAACTCTGTGTTAGACATTTTTGAAATATTTTCCCCCAATTACATTGAACCTGATATTCTTCAAGTCCCACATCCTAAGGTATGGAAAAAAATAATCACTTTAATAATGAAATATTTTTTCTTTCTTGTGAAGACATTTTATACCTGAGTTACTGTCAAATTTGGTCAAACATTGAATACAAAATTGCATAAGACCTAAAATGTTAGTTATCCTGAAAATTGAAATTGCTCCAAATTCACTTGATAGAGACAAATACTAGTGGTGCTAATTCTTACTAATAATCTTATTTTTATTTTTGAGAGAGAGAGAGAGAGAGAGAGAGAGAGAGAGAGAATTTTAATATTTATTTTTTTTTAGTTTTCGGCAGACACAACATCTTTGTTTGTATGTGGTGCTGAGGATCAAACCCGGGCCACACATATGCCAGGTGAGCGTGCTACCGCTTGAGCCACATCCCCAGCCCTCACCTTAAACTTTTAGTTTTTTCTTCTGTATTTACTTTCCTATTTCTGAATGTTAAACGTATATGGCTTATTATCAATTTTAGTCACATCTCCGGATTTATTATGGGAAATGAATTTTTACCTTTCTTCATTATCCAAAAGGCCCTGTCATTTTCTCTGTTCTGTCTGTGCCTTATACATTGCAATTCTGGATTTGGTATAGTGTTTCCTTTGGTACATATGTTGAATTGTACAAAAAGGCATTAAAGGCATAGTGGAAACACTATTTGATGTTAACTCCTAATCAGGAACTTTGGATCTCTTATCAGGTAGAGAACTTACACAAATATTTGTAAATATAGAGTTCATAATACCTGGCCTTTTCCAGAGCAGATTCAAGGAATACTGGGGAAGAGAAGGAAGGGAGGGAAGAAAGGAGGGAAGGAAAGGTGAGGAAGAGAAAGAGAGATTCCCCAATCTGATGAATTTACAAGGCCTGTTCAAGATGCCTTTCAGGCCCCAGGCTATACAAGGTCTTTGATTCAGCTTAGAATTCTTTAGAGATGAAGATGAGGAAGGAATCAGCACAAATAGTGATTAGTATCCAATGATTGGAAACTTTGGGTATAATCTTTAGAATGAATATATATATATAATCAGAGTACCATAATATTTACCAGGCAAGTGGAGGAAAAGAAACCTAAAGAGGAGACTTAGAAGAAGCAGTTAGAGGTTGGAAGGTGCTGCTGTCACAGGGGTTCAAGAATGAGAAAATTTCACAAAGAAAGGAATTTCAACCATGCCCAGGAATACAAAGAGATCAAGTAAAATATGGGCAACAGTAAAGCATTTAACTCTTTCAATAAGAAAATAATTGGTGATTGTGTGAAGGAAAAATTCCATGGACTGGAGAGGCAGAGGACAGATTGTTGTGTACTGAAGATGAATGGAGAGGTGATCAAATGAAACAAGATAGTGTAACCTATACTTTTAAAAGCATGACACTGGAAAGAATGAATTATAGGGTGGTAGTAGAATATGGTTGTGTTTTAGGTTTTTTATTTTTTATTTTTTGGTCAAACTGACTCCAAAACTTAGTGGTTTAAAAACACTGAAATTGTATTACATCTCATGAATTTGTTGACTGGGCAGTTCTTCTATTCTACTGGGTATTGCCTGTAGAATAGTATTCTCAGTGTTTCTCAGCACTCAGTGTTTCTCAACAGATCACTGATTTGGTGGGGATTATATAAGATGATTTCATTCACATATCTGACACTTTGGAAGGAAACGCTTATAAGGATGGGATAAGCTGTTCCCTTTTGCCTCTCCCTACTATCTCAGGGCCTCTCTGCCTGTTCTTTCCTTCAGGTATACCAGACATCTCATATGGGATCTCAGGGCTCCTAAAGTTTAAATCAGAAGCTGACAGTTCCCTTTAAGACTAAGCCTGGAACTGGCATAGTGTCAATGCTTCTATATTTTTTTGATCAAAGCAATTCCAGAAAAGTCCATATTTATGCTACCTCTCCTTGAAGGAATTGTAACTATCTTAAATCTGCCAGTATTCAGAGAGTGACTTTTATTCTCCTTGTCTATCATCATTTCTTTGCCATTTTTAAGGGTAAAGGGGCAATGCCCAGTAGATGAAAGCATATTTGTGGTGTTAGGGATTGAAGGATTGTGCCCAGGGGCACTTTACCACTGAGCTACATTCCCAGCCATTTTTATTTTGAAACAGGATCTTGCTAAATTGCTGAGGCCTGTCTTGAACTTGTGATCTTTCTGCCTTAGCATCCCAACTCACTTGGATTTCATGTGAGTGCCACCACACCAAAAACTACTTTGTTTCTTTGTTTGTTTGTTTGTTTTGGTATCAGAGATTTAACAGAGGGATGCTCAAACTCTGTGGTGCTTGTTTTAACACAGGTATGGGGAGTGAGGGAGCTTCTCTACTGAAAATGTATTTTCTTAGGAATAAGCATGAGGGATAAGGCATTTGGGGGAGGATCTCTTGCTCTCTTGGAAATTTATGGAATTCTCTCTCATATTTCTTACTTCTTGCTAGGGAACTAACATCATTTATATACTGATAAAATAATAAATAAAAATAATTCTGATAATTAAAAAATGTCTTTGCAAATCTTTCTTACAGAAAAATTCTAAATGATTGATGTAGACACTATCCCCTTATAGGAAATGGAGCTTCCTTTTTTCAGTGTAGTCTGGAAAGTCACTCACTTCCAAATAATACAGAATGGAATGGAAAAATAGTAACTTTATAGCAAACAACACTACCTTAATCAAGCAATCAAGGTTAAATAATCAGTAATAACTCATGTTTCTATGTATCCCCTCTTATAATACCCTGAATCCTGAGAAATTTATAATCCAGAAGAGATTAAAGAGACTAAGGAGTCATGATAACTAAATGAGATACTAAAAGAGAAAAAGAGTAGCAATGTAAAAAGTAAGAACATCTAAATAAAGTCTCTAGCTTACCAATATTAATTTCTTAGTTTTGAAAGGTGTTCCATAGTTATATCAGATGCAACAATAGGGGAAACTGGGTGAATTATATATGGAGACTCTCTGCAACTTTTCTGTAAATCTAAAATTATTCTCAAAAAAGTTTATTTTAAAATAGTGGCATTCTGCATTTCTTCCAGGAGTGGTTTTTTTTTTTTTTTTGTTTGTTTCTACAAACATTTCCAAGCTCCTTATCCTAGGCATTTCTCCATGAAGGAATTGTAACCATCTTACATCTGCCAGTATTCAGAGAGTGACTAGAGCCCGAGTGGAGTTTTACAACATAGAAGAAACCAAGATCAGCTCCAGAAAGCAAAATTCTTAAATTCTATCCACCCCTGATTAAATCATCCAGCAGACATGGAAAACATGATCCAAGTACAAGGAATTATCACCACAAAAGCCTACTCTTTTAGAAAGTTTTTGTTTTCGTTTTGTTTTTGGCACCAGAGAGTGAACCCAGGGGCACTTAACCATGGAGTCACATCCTTAACCCCTCCCCTTTTTAAAGACAGAGTCTCACTAAATTGCTGAAGCTAACTTTGAACTTGTGATCTTCCTGCCTCAGCCTCCCTAGCTGCTGGGCTTACAGGTAATGGACTACAGCACCTGTCCCCGCCCCGCCACCCACAAAATTAATTTTATAAAATACCCATGGTTAAAAATTTAGTTGTTTCTGTAACACATACACACACACACACACACACACACACACACACCAGAATTATGACCTATAGCCTTATATCATAACAAGTTTATTTGTTGTTCATATTACTGGGGATCCAACACAGAGCCTCATGCATGCTAGGTGAGTGCTTTACTACTAAGTTTTATCCCAAGCCCTATCAGGGCATGCCTTAGTCAGTAAGGGTATTGACAAATTTTTAGGAACCCATACAAATCCAGCAACAACATTTTAATTATACCCTAGGGGAAGTTAAGAATTTCTTATTATTTTATAATACCTTTAATGCTTTTTTTGTACAATTCAACATATGTACCTAATTATTTCTTAATGGGTAAAAGAACAAATCCTTTGAGATTGCCCAGGGAACCTCTGGGAAATCTCCAATTCAGTTCAAGAAGATTTCATTTAGGATTTGATTTGGGGGATGTTATGGTTTAGATATGAGGTATCTCCAAAAAGCTCATGTGTGAGATAATGCAAGAAATTTTTGAAGTGAAATGATCAGATCATTAGATCCTTAACCTAATTAGTGCTTTAATCCAGTTGAAGGGATTTAACTGGGTGGTAATCATAGGCCAAATACAGTGTGACTGAAAGATGTAGGTCACTGGGGACATGCCTTTGGGGTACATATTTTGTTCCTGTGAATGGACCAGCCTCTTTGGGCTTCCTGATTGTCATGTCCTGAGCTGCTTTCCTCTACCACAGCCTCTGCCGTGATGTTCTGCCTCATCTCTGGCCCAGAACAATAGAACCCACCATCAGTGGATGAGACCTCCGAAACAGTGAGCCCCAAATAAACTTTTTTCATTTTAAATTGTTGTCAAGTCTTTTGGTCACAGCAACAAAAAACAGCTGACTCAAATGGAGAGGTTGATCAAAAGATGTTAACTTGATGAATAAGGTCACATATCACTAACAATACTTAGTTTCTCTTAAATAATCAATAACATGATAAATGTTAGCATAAAATACAGAGACCCACAGAATCTGGGTCTCTCAGGCAGATTACTTTTTAGGAAACCCATTTTATAATCTCTTGCCACCCCTGTCCAGCACAGGCAGCTGAACTAAGGTCGCTCATGTGAATTTGAGGCGACAAAATAAAACACAGACACAAATTGCTTTACACAAGCTTCAGGATGGCTTTCCCCGGCTCTTGGCCTCAGGCTTCCCAAAGGGAGAGCAAGAGAAAGTAATGAGAGGCTGATGAGAGAAAGGATAGTACATTTGGAAGTGAGCTTCTATTTGGGGGGACACTGTTCTGTGTTTTAAATAAACCTATTGAAATCTTAGCCCACTTGACTACTCACAAAATTCGTTTTCCAAGATTCCTTTTCCCAAACTTTCTAGAATTTCTAAAAATATTCATTCAAGTTTTGTCTTAACATTTTTTTTCTCTTCATTCTGGAACAGTCATTCTATTACAAGAAAAAAGTTACTCTCTTGAACCCTTAACAAAATTTCATATTACTTTCTGTACATACTTTTCATGCAGTATAATTTCTACTTATCCTTATAGATTCTAGTAGGTTTACATATGTATCTTAATTATAATTTCTAATGATTTGTACAAAATTTCAATTTGAAAATTGAAAAGTAAATTGTAAATGATCTCTCAATGCCAGAATTCTATAGCCAACTATTAAGTTTCTGAATATATCATCTCACAAATTTTGACAAATATGTTTCTTTATAGTACAATTATTTGATGTGGTAAAGAGAACACATTTATTAAAAGACACAAAGATATGCAGCCATTTTATATCATATAAAAATAAGCCAAAATTGCATAAACTTAAATTTATGCTTAGTAATGAATGTTTCAGTAATATATCTTTCTTAGGAATGACATATATTTAACAAATAACTTTTATTTAACTTAGCATAGTACTTAGGGTACAAGTTACCTAAAAGACTTTGGAAACCAATTTTTAAACAGAGAAATTATAACACCAAGTTAGCCATTATCTCAAGTTATTTCCCTGTTAACTATTGACCTGTTAACTTTTTTTTGAACAGTTTTTTTCATTTGTTCATTTTTAGATATACTTAATAGTAAAGTGTATTTTGACATATTATACATACATGGAGTATAACTTATTCTAATTATGATGCCATTCTTATGGTTTGACTATTAACTTTGAGTAGTAAAACCAACTATAATAAAATGTACATTTGTATTGTAATTAATCATGATAATTCAGAAAACACAACTATTTTTATTAAGCCAACAGTGTTAAAGTACTCATAATTTTCAAAGATATGTGAACTTGAAACACATTTGGTTTAGTTTCTATATTTCTGGGAGTTTTAGGAGTATTTAGCTCATATAAACACTCACTAATCTCTAACCCATTTGAATAGAACCACATTAAGGGGTTTGATAATTTAATTTGGTAATACTATCCATAAGTAGAGAAATATGTATTTATAACATACTTATATACAAATATACATATATAGAATAGATGCAAAAATTGGTCTTATACGCTTTATTCTAAAATTTTAGCCATTAATCGGTTAACATGGTACTACAAAACTTATCAGATTAATCTCTGCATTTTAGGTACATATGTGTGCATGTGTATGTGTGTTTGTGTGTGCATAAATATATACATGGTTACTTTTATTTTATAATTGATGAAAATTGTACATTTATCATTTCTAGCATGTTTTGAAATATGTATACAGTAAAGAATGTTTCATCAAGCTATTTAACATATACATTGCCACAGCATTTTTTGTGATAAGAACACTTAAAATATTGGTGATTTTGAAAATACCATACATCATTAATGATAGTCACCATGTTATACAGTAGATTTCTTGAATTCCCTCTACCCAGGAAGTAGTGCAATACAAAATACAATACAAATACAGAATATAATACAATACAAAACTGAAATTTTGTATTCTTTGTCCAGTGTCCCTAATGTGTGCATACCTAAGCCCCTGGTAACCACCATGCTACTCTCTTCTGAGTTCAAATATTTTAGATTATACATATGAATGAGATGGTGTAGTATTTGTTTTGTGTGTGTGTGTATGTGTGTGTGTGTGGTTTACTTCACTTAACATACTGTCCATAATGTTCATCATAAATGACAAAATAGTATTCCATTGTGTATATACAGTATAATTTCTTTTTTATCAGTTGATGGACACTTACATTGTTTCCATTTTTTAAATATCATGAATAGTGCTACCATGAATATAGGGCACAGATGTCTCATTCATATTCTTTGGATATAGATCCAGAGTGTGATTTCCTGATCAAATGGAAGTTCTATTTTTAAATTTTTGAGATAACTTTATACTGTTTTCTATAATACTTGTAATAATTTACATTCACCAACAGTTTGCAAGGGCTACAAATATCCTTGATAGCCCATGTTGTCATCTATCTTTTTGATAGTAGCCATTCTAACAGGTTTGAGGTTTATTTATATTTTATCTGAATTGTGTTTCTAAAAAAATATTGGAAAAGTGGAGGTTGCTAGTTCTATAAGGGCTAAATTTTTTTGTTATAAATATTCGTGGAGAATTTTAATATTTTCTTTTGCTCTGACATACAATCTTATGGAGGCTGTGGACTACAGTTACGGGAGAGACTGGGGTGGCATTATGAAGTTTTCTGGATGTCTCCAAAGTTGATATGACCAGATAAAACATTGTATCTATTTTCAAATAGTCTTTTGCCTTTTCAGCCTCAGGCAGTTGCTTTTATGGTACTCTGAGACCCTTGAGAGACCTCAGTTGGGGAGAGAGGGTGTGTAAAGTTCAAGTGCCTATAGAAAGCTAAGGGGAAGAATTGGGAAGGGAAAAGCCTGGTGGGAATAAACGGAGGGATGGAGGAGGTAGGGGTTTGAAGGGGCACATATTAAAAGATTCAAGGAAGTTTAAGAGAGGATTTAATATAATAAGAGGAGGGAGGAGCAGAGATGATGGGAAGGGAGATTCTTAAAGAAGCCAGTTTGGGGAGCTCTTGTTTCCCAAAGAGGCCATTGAAGTTCAAACTTATCCTCAACAAAACATGCCATCAAGAAGGAAGTTAACAGGGATGGAGATGTAGCTTTGTGGTAAAGTGCCTGCCTAGCATGTGTGAAGTCCTGGGTTCAATACCTAGCACAATAAATAAATAAATAGGAACAGATAAGTCAGCAGGAATTCAATAAGGAACTTCTCAGCATGGGAGAAACAATATCAAATAGAAAGAGGAGCCTCATAAAAAGCCAGGAAAAATTTTCCAGACCAAAAATCAGGAAGTAGCTCCCTATTTGAAACAAAAGAGTCAGGAAGAGTTTTCCAGCCCACTGCAAACAGTCAGGAAGAAGGACTTCCAGCACAGTAGGTACCTTTCAAATGAAGAAACCTGGGCTCCTTACTCAGCTGCAGAGTATACTCAGAATCTTAAGAATCAAAATCTGTTCTTACCAGCTTCAACCGATGTTTACCAAGAGCAATGTTTAGGAGTCTGACTCACTAACAGATTCCTAATCAGTCACTCAGGAGTGAAGTCAGGCTTCAAAGTTTCTCACTTGGGGTCCTGGGTGACAAGTCCAGGGGTCCAATTATGAATTTTATTGTATATGAGTTGTAGACACCATGACTATTAAAAACAATTTACTCTTGACATTTGTTAAAGAATGGTAGGGCACAACTTAATTCTGAACCATTGGAATAGGTGTAGGGACTACTACAATGACATTTTGTAGTAGGGGAGAGTAATTGGGGTCAACTCCATCTATAACAAGGAAAAATAGAAATTTATTGCCAAGGAACAGAGTGTGGGAGGGTGTCAATGGATGAAAAATTACTAAGAGGAAATATCAGTGTAAAGCAAATTCTGGCTAAACCAACCTAACAAGATTCTTATTGAAGATAGGCCAGAGTGATCAGATGTCACCTGGATGATGGTTGACAATGAGAAACCTGATTAGATATTGAGGGTGATCAGATATCAAGGATAAGCAATTCTGGCTAAAGTGACTTTTCATGATTCTTGATAAAATTAGACAATTCAGAAACCCAACACAGAAGCTCAAGAGTCAGTGTCTGAGTCCAGCTCCAACAGGGGGTCTCAGGAGACAGTGGATGGTGAGGAGTCAGCGAAAGGGGGTGGAGAAACAACACAGACACAAAAGTGAAGGTGCTGAATCCCAATCTTTACTTGTGAAGTTAATCATATATACTTTTCATTTTGGCAGGCTCACAGTACTTTGTGGTTACAAAACAGGAATCATTATTCAAAGAAACAAAATATTACATAGCTACAATTAGATAAGAAGAATGTATCTTGGCTTAGGCATAAGCAAGAATTTTTACTTTCAGTTCGCGTTTTGCTTTGAGCTTTTTCTGCTTAGTTAGCTTTTAATAATAGTTAGAAATGTCCCAGACTATTGGCCTATACCTTCACTATTCTTTCTTGACTTACTGACTAGAATCGGCGCCACGGTTATGGCAAGTGGTTAACTTGAAAAGAGAGGCTACTAATTTTAATCAAACAAGAGCAAGAGCACCAAACCATTGTGCACAGGAACAAGAACAAGTTGCCCAGTACTAAGCACTAATCTGTCTTCTTAACATTAATTCTTCTTCTCTAGATTTTAATTTAATTTCTCAAAAACTTCCTTGACTGTTTTTCTTACAGGGGGTTTTTCATTAAACATTAACAATTTATGTTCCACAGCTGAACCATTGCATTTAGAGCAAACGGATTCATTCTTTAGAAGTAGTTGCATTAATTGGGAAAGTCATGTTTTTTCCTTCATACTTAATGGTCATATGAGAAGTCGCGACTATACTTATTAAAGGAATACAAAAACAAACCAGCCCATTCCCAGAAACATACTGCACTCCTCCAGAGGATGGACGCCTTGCACCATCCACCTCAGTAGGGCCTTGCCATTGCCTGAGTCAGGGGAGGGGTGCAGCAAGTCAGAACTTAATCTGGGCATCGTGGTGCCTGCTTATAATCCCAGCAATATGGGAGGCTGAGGCAGGAGGATTAGAAGCTCAAGACCAGCTTCTCAACATCAAAAATAAAAAGAAGGGCTGGGGTTGTGGCTCAGCTGTAGAGCACTCACCTAGCAAGTGTGGGGCCCTGGGTTCAATCTTCAGCACCACATAAAAATAAATCAATAAAGATATTGTGTCCAATCACAACTAAAAAATAAATATTAAAAAAAGGGAATGGGGATGTGGCTCAGTGGGTGAAGTGCCCCTGAGTTCAATCTCCAGTACCAAGAAAGAAGGAAGGAAAGAAAAGAAAGAAAGAAAGTCAAGTCAGTCAGGATCTAGTTGAGTTCAGAGTCTGATCAGAATTTGGTCAAGGAGAACAATACTTGTCAAGGGCTTGGCATCAGGTAGGATCCCCACACTTTACTTCTTCCACAGGGTCAGCAGAGGTCACAAGTACAGATCTAGTGTAGGGAAGTAATATGAACTCCTCTTTGATTGCTTATGTTTTCTCAAGGAAATACCAGTGAACATCATGAGAAGATTTGGTACTGATGCTTGTGGGGCTTACTGTAGATAAACAATAGGGATTATTTTAATAGGAATTTCATTAAATCTGTATAATACTTTGGAAAGTATGGCCGTTTTGTCAATGTTAATTCTGCCTATCCAAGAGCATGAGACATCTTTCTGTCTTCTAAGGTCTTCTTCAATTTCTTTCTTTAGTGTTCTGTCATTTTCATTGTAGAGGTCATTCACCTCTTTTGTTAGATGATTCCTAAGTATTTTTTGAGGCTACTGTGAATAGGGTAGTTTCCTTAATTTCTTTTTTTTTTAAAGAGAGAGGGGAGAGAGAGAGAGAGAGAGAGAGAGAGAATTTTCAATATTTATTTTCTAGTTCTCGGCGGACACAACATTCTTGTTGGTATGTGGTGCTGAGGATCGAACCCGGGCCGCACGCATGCCAGGTGAGCGCGCTACCGCTTGAGCCACATCCCCAGCCCCTCCTTAATTTCTCTTTCAGTGTATTCATCACTGTTGTATAGGAACACATTTGATTTATGGCTGTTGATTTTATATCCTGCTACTTTGCTGAATTCATTTATTAGTTCTAGAAGCTTTCCAGTTGAATTTTTTGATAGTCTAAGTATATAATCATGTCATCAGCAAATCGTGATAGTTTGAGTTCTTCTTTTCCTATTCATATCCCCTTAATTTCTTTCTTCTCTCTAATTGCTCTGGCTAGGGTTTCAAAGACCATGTTGAATAAAAGTGGTGAAAGAGGGCATCCTTGTCTTGTTCCAGTTTTTAGAGGGAATGCTTCCAATTTTTCCCCATTTAGAATGATGTTTGCCTTGAGTTTAGCATAAATAGCTTTCACAGTGTTGAGGTACATTCCTACTATCTCTAGTTTCTCTAGTGTTTTGAACACAAAGATGTGCTATATTTTGTTAAATGCTTTTTCTGCATCTATTGAGAGGATCATATGATTTTTATTTTTAAATCTATTGATGTGATGAATTATGTTTAATGATTTCTGTATGTTGAGCCAACTTTGCATTCCTGGAATGAACCCCACTTGATCGTGGTGCACTATCTTTTTAATGTTTTTGTATGTGATTTGCAAACATACTACAGTGATGTAGCCACATCAATGTTTACAGCAGCTCAATTCACAATAGCTAAACTGTGAAATCAACCTATGTGTTCTTCAACAGATGAATGCATAAAGAAAATGTGGTATATATACACAACGGAATATTAATTAGCTTTAAAGAAGAATGAAGTTATGGCATTTGCTGGCAAATGGATGGAGCTGGAGAATATCTAAGAAAAACAAGCCAATCCCAAAGAACCAAAGGCCTAATGTTTTCTCTGATATGTGAATGCTAATTCATGATAAGGGGGGCACTATGGAAGAATAGAGGTACTTTGGATTAGATAGAGGGGAGTGAAGAGAGGGGAGGGGCATGGGGGTAAGGAAGGATAGTAGAATGAATTGGACATTATGACCCTATATGCATTTGATTACATGATCTGTGTATATCTACATCACATACAATCAGAAGAATGAGAAGTTATCCTCCATTTATGTATGTCAAAATGTATTCTACTGTCATATATAACTATTTAGAACAACAAAAAAATAGGGAATAGAGATGTGGAAGATTCAGAAAGTTTGTCCATTAAGAATGTTACCAAGAGATTAGCAGGGAGGGGAAAAGGAGCAGAAGGGATGTGTATGAAGGTGAGAATTAATTGCTCTGGGTAAGCTGGGTAAGGACGGGCTTGGTGAATGGCAATATATGATATGACAAGATCATTGTATTGTCTTGAACAACTAATAAAAAAAAGAAGGTTGTCCATAAGGGGGCATTAGAGAGGGAGCTGGAAGAACAGGAGGTAGTTCTGTGCGTGATCAGAGGAGGGAATGTGAGAAATGGATATCATGGACAGGCCTAGATTCTCCTGATGACTTTAGTGCATGACCATGGGTAGGGAAACCTAGGAGGACAGAGGAGAATATCCCTGAGGACAGAGAAGCTCTGGGCTGTGGCCTGTTCAGCCTTGTGGGCGCTGACGTCGCAAGGAAGGATCAGAGAGGTGAGGACTGAGTAGAAGACAGTGAGTGTGACGCCTGAGAAGTGCATTCAAAGGCTAGGTGAGTGGGAGGAGAATGACCCAACTGGTGCAGGTCTTGAATGTGGAGAATGGGGTCAGCAAGTCCTGGACATCATCAGTTCCATCCCTTAGCTGAGTAACATCAGAATTGGGAAGGACAGTTCGTGTGTTTCCCAGAGGGAGACTGGCAGCAACCTCGCAGGGTGCCCACATGGGTAGGCCCAGATCTAGCCAATCCTAGGCAAGCCCCGCCCACTGGTCTATATGCTTTAGATGACACAGGAACTTCCGGTTACTGTTGTTAGGGTTCCGAAGGCCTGACTGGGGAAGGCTGCTGAGCCGGTACTCTTTGCTGGAGCCATTCTGGCTGGTACCAGCTCATTCTTCTTGGCTTCCTTAGCCTGGATCTCCGAGTTTTCGACCGAAACTCATCAGAAAAGATGGATTTTCCTCCTGGGTTGGTGTCGTTCTGTCTCCCTGACCTGCAGATGGCAGTGCTGCGCTATGTAGTGGCCTGCCCGCCTCGTGGCCCGCCTGGTGGCCCACCCCTCGCGTTAGAAAAAGCGGCTCAGAACCTTTTCCTGGAGAAAGGCCGGTTCTTCCGGTGTCAGGCCAACCGGGTTTTGAGGCCTGGATTGCTCTCTTATGGGAGGGCCCTTGCGAAAATTCACCATCAGGAAACAAAACCTTTTTGTTTTTCAAATTTTTAATTCTCCTGTGAGGCTGCCTAGATACCTTTTATTTTGGCATCTCTGAAAGGTCTAGTTGTTTCCTTTCCCCAACTGGCCCTGGCGTTATAAGTATATTCATCCTTGATGATAATCATTCATTCTCACTGTTGAAGACAAATAATGTATAATGAAGAAATCCAGTTTTATATAGTTTTGGTGACTGGGCCCCTAAATTCTTATTTACTATATCCTTATTTCACCGCCCCCGCCCCACCTCCACCCCCACCCTCAGCCCTGCTTACATGATCCATATCAATAATCCAATGCATCCATCATGCAGAGTTAACCTTTAATAGATTGGAATGTTTCCCTGGACTTTATTAATAAGATTTTTTAAAATGAGGTTCATACTGCATCTTACCTAAACATCCTGCTTTTAAAATTAATTTTTCCATTTTTGAAAAATCATTTTATATTTTTAGTTTTTTTTTTGTTTAAAAAGTAAAATATTTTGTAAAATGTTGAAAGTTTCAGTAAGACTCTAGGTCAAAATACACTAACCCATGATCCAAAGACAGCATCACCATGCACCCTTAAGAGGGCAGGAACTGGGGTGGATGATTCGGTTCTATCCTTAGCACCTGGGAAAGCACCTTGAATGTACTGAGCACTGAATAAGTATTGTGGAGTAAAATAATATTTGCCTTTCCAGTCATTTTTATATGTATATGAACACATATATTATATATACACACACATATATATAAAATCAGTGTTTTCATAACATTGGATTATGATATAAACAATAGTTTTCTGCCTGATTATTTTTTTCACTTAAGTATTTTGTAGTCAGCATTTGCCTATGTCAACCACATTTCTTGAAAATTTTTACTGGCTGTTCACTTATGGAAAGTCATTTATTTGGCTGGTAACAGACTCAGGACATAGTCCTGGTCTTTTCAGGATCAAAGTTTTTGTTTTTGTTTTTGTTTTTTTTTTCATCCGATAGTAATCTTTGTGAGGTTTATAAGATAAATAAGATACTGCAGAATTTCCTTGATATATAGGAACACTTTTATTGTTATTTCATGTTTTGATTGACTATCTTCCTGCATGAACCCTATCCTGGATAATAGTCAATTCTTAGAACTGAGATTTTGAAAAGCATCTCAAGGTTATTTGAGCTAGTATTGAAAAAACTATAGTTAGCCTGCTGCATTGGATTATTGATTTTGGTCAGGTGCAGGGAGGGGGTGAAAAAAGAATATGTTAATAAGAATTTAGGGGCCCAGATACCAAAATGATATTGCAAGTAAGAACACAAGTCACTTGACAGTAAACAGTATGTTTGAAGTGACCTGGTCTTAATGATAATGTTCTTTCTTTCCCCAAGTCCAGCTAATATTTTTATTTTTCCCTCTTTCCACATTATTTATCAGTGCATTATAGTTATACATAATGATGGGATTTTTGTTACACTTTAATATATGCACACAATAAAATAATGTAACTTGGCTAAAACTTCTCTCTTCCCTTCCTGTATCCCACCCACTCTTTGGTCCCTTTCCTCTACTGATCTCCATTGGTTTTTATAAGACCCCAGCACCTTCACCTTTCTCTTCCTTCTTCCTCTCTTGATTACACATATGAAAGAAAATATATGACCCATGACCTTTAGAGTTTGGCCTATTTTTTAACATAATGTCTCTAATTACATCTATTTTCCTGCAAACAACATAATTTCATTTTTTCCTTACAGCTCCAATATGTGTATATGCAACATTTTTTATTCACTCATCCATTGATGGACACCTAGGCTGGTTCCATAATTTGGCTATTGTGAATTGTGCTGCTATAATCAGGGCATTCATGTATCACTGTAGTATGGTGACTTTAATTCTTTAGGATAAATACCAAGGAGTGATATAGTCCAGATAATATTTCTACTGCTATTTTGGCATACTGCACATGTGTGGAAATATGACATATTTCCTACAGAAGAAAATTTCCTTTTAAGCAGCATAGCACACACAAAAAAATCTGAAGTCATTTATTTATATTGACAACTTATTTTGGATAAAGACATTCTTTGATTGGATATCCAGTTCTTCATAAATTTTCTCTTCCTATAATAGCTTTGCCACTTCAATTACTGAGGGACATTTAGCTAGTTCTTAACAGATTAAGGACATAGCCCTGGCCTTTTCAGGTTTAAAACTCTTTATTATATAGTAATCTTTGTGAGGTTATAGTAACAATATAGCATATTTACTATTTAAATATTGACCACAGAGATCTAGGTCTCAAGAGAACTTCCCTTTTAGTCTTAACTCTACCAGATTTACATATTTTAATATCTAGTCACTTTAATTTTCTAGGTATGACATTTCCTCAATTTTTAGAAGAGAAGTCAGACCAAACTAGTGGTTGGCACAGGGAAGCAGATCCAGGGAAGGGTGTGGTTAAAGAACCCCTGTTCTCAACAAAAGATCTTCCCCTTTTCTTAAAATATAGGGGAATTATATTATTTTGTATAAAAGAGGTTTTTGTTTGTTTTACTTTAGAAAAGAATTTAAAATCTGCTGATCTACATGATCTCTAAGATTACCTTTGTGTACAATCTCATAGATAGGAAGATCAGAGAGAAAAGAAATCATAAAATTACTACATTGTGCTATATCTTTAGAAGTGCCATACATGTAGAAGTAATCTCTAGCAAAATGGATGAGAATAATGTCTGGTTACAGGGTGTCTACAAGAATTATAATGTAAAACACCAGAATCTGATTACTTGATATCAGGGGATTGGGGGCTGAAGATGTAATCTTAACATTATTACAAATATTGTTGAGAGAAGAATATTTTAAGGATGTCATCAGCCACAATCTCATGGAGATAATCAATTGAAATAAACTCTATGTCATAATACTCGCTGACAGAGCCAACAGTAATGTTCTAACAACACACAAGTAATGTCTCTTCAGTGTCCCTATACCACTCTATAAGGGCTTTAAGAGCAAATAGACACTGGAAGCTACAAAAGTCTTAAAAGTTATCATAAGGAGGGAGTTAAAATTACATAACCTGGAATTGTAATTTCAAGGAATGAAGAGAATGAACATGTTTAGATAAATTTTGAAAACTTGGCCATAAAAATGTGTTCATTTGCAAGTGTCAGTGACTTCTGAAGCTCTCTGGGGAAAATAAACTTAGAGCATCACTATACAGAGAGTTCCTGTTTGTAATTTTCCTGAGTGCTTGTGAATGTACCTACAACTGTAAATATATTTGAGCAGCAGATGCAGACATAATTTCTTAGACAAGAAATCAAAAATATGTATTGGCATAGGCTTACAATTTAGGTATTGAAAGATCAATTCTTTGCAATCTATTTGCAGGAAAAGGAGAAGAGATAGCAACTTAGAAGACAATCACCACTACTCCCATTTCAAAAGGACTAAGAGAAACTTTGTCTTTCAGGATTTTCAGAATACAGAGGTAGGAAATATAGTCAGATAACCTCTCTCTATTTCATTCATTTCCTAAACTAAATGATTCAGTTTAATCTCTACAATGAGAAGAATATTATTCCAAGAAACTATTTAAAAAATAGTGTTCCTTGAATTCAGAGACTTCTGAGCCCCAGACTTTCAGCATGATTATCAGTATCCTACAGGACTATGGAAAGGAAAAACAGAGTTTGTTAAAACACAATCAGTAGGAATTAGGTCCTAGATATTTATTCCACATATATAATCAAGAAATAATAATTTTACTGCTCTTATTTTTAGATGGAAAATACATTTTCAAGCAAAACATATGTTATTAAATAGAAGTCAATTCTTGATTTCTCCTTGGAAAAAGTGAAAATACAGTTGAGGGATGGTTTTAGTGATTTTGTAAAACTTGAACAGAGCTAGAATTGAAGAGTTTGAATTTTAATTTCTCCCACTAACCTGCTAAGGTGCTCACTCCACTTTCAAGCTAACCTGTGTCTCTTCTTTCGCCTTTATTCCAAGCTGAAATCTGCATTCACTTCCTCTTATTTCACTGTCTTCTCAATGTTGATCTGAGCTGGTCTCTGAATCGCAAATAGCTGTCCCTGCAGACTTCTTAGCATGGCATCCAAGGACCCTGATGACCTACCCATATCTTCTTCTTGCATAATTTGTCTCCCAGTCTCTCTTCTCTGGAAGGCACTGGCCACAACATGGTATTAACTTTGTCTCCTCAAGGAATGTTCACCCAATTTGTGGTCTTCTTCTTCTCCCCATTGATCACACTCTGCCTATTAATATTCTCTCCACCCTGCAAGGCCTAGTTCATGTGCCTTTCATTTTAAGAAACCTCCCCTTTCTCTAGTCAGCATTCTTTGCTGCATTCCCCTCATTGGAAATAAACACAGTGCTGTCGTTTTTTAAGCATTCTCCTTAATTTGGCTCATGAACTACCTATTGAATCCCTACATAGTTCTGGCAAAGTTCATCCTTGCACACAGATATGCAAGTACCTGTTCAGACAATGGTTGGAGATCAGAATGAATTGTACCTACTCAAGAGCCTTTCAGAAGTGGGGCCCTGACATGTAACTGTGAGTCCAACTGACAAAAAGCCCCACATGTGATTCTGCTACTTATCCCAAAAAGAATATAGCAAATCTCTGCTGGCCTCAAAGCATCTCTGCTGATGGGGTAAACATGGAGATTTCATTACGGCCCAAATACACCTAAAATCCCAACTTTGCACACAGACCTGGGCCCTAGGATTTCTGTGATGTGCCTTTGTGAATTTTGCTTGCTGAGCTGTCCTTCTTCAGAGTCTTCACGGATGTGATAATATTTTGCCACATACATGAATTTATGAGGACTTCTATACTATATTTGCCTTGCACAGAGATCAGCATTAAGTGTATATTTAAAATCAGAGAAAAAAGCAGTGATTTTTATAGCTGTCCAGTCTGATAGGCATTCTAATGAGAAGTTTCTATGAGCACTTAAGAGAAGGATGAGAAGGATTCCTATTTTATGAGTCTTTCTCCATCATGAAGCCTTTAGTATCTCATTCATCCTGGTTAAAAAAAATGTTTCCTTTCTTAAATCAAGCTTAGCAAGGTTAAATGATTCTTAATAAAGACTGAAGTTATGACAGTTAAAACCATATACTGTTAAGGAGCAAAAATTTTCTCCCAGTGAATCTGAGAATAAAACAATTCATGCAGCTGGATATCTCTCAGGAAGAACATTCACAAAGGTAAAGTGCAACAAAGCCCAGATTATCTGGTATGGGCTATGTTTATTACATAGACTGCACTCTTGGACTAGATGATGTTATTGTATATGAGCTTTAGACGTTCTTTAGTAGTTTAAAGAAGAATAAACCTTCTTCCTAAAAATCCCATTTATAGTATAACAGTTCATTAAAACTCTTGGCGTGGATTTCAGAAGTGACTGAATTCTAAAGCAGATTTTCCTTGGTTTTATAGTAGCATATTGTCGTTTACTTATGAATAAAATTTTATTATTCCCCAAAGTAATAGATTTGTTGTACATGAGTTAGAATGTGAAGATACCTCAAAAATAAAACTAAAGAGTATTTGAAATCTTTATCTGTATTGCTGTTTTTGACATTTATACATATTCATCATATTTTTTTTTGTTTTGTGGTTTGAACTGCAGGGCCACTGAGTCACATCCCCAAGGCTTTTCATTATTATTATTATTATTATTATTATTATTATTATTATTATTTTAAATTTTGAGATAGCGTCTCACTACGTTGGTGAGGCTGGGTTTGAACTTGTGATACTCCTACCTCAGACTGAGCTTTTAGTATTTCAGGTATGAGCCACCATGCCCAATCAGCAGAAATCTTTTAAAAATGTTTTAAAACCACATGAGAAACTACATGTACTGATTTCCATCTTCCCAAGTGATGTTAGGGACATCTTCCTGTATTAGCAAAATGCAACTAAACCATCATTTTTAATGGCTCTGAAGGTTTTATTGTGTGATAGTTACAGTACACTTTGACTACTGTGCTGTTTTTAAATCTTTAGTTGATTATTATTTTCAGTTATTAGAATTTTTTTGATGTGGACTGGGGATGTAGCTCAGTGTTACAGCGTTTACCCAGCAGCACACAATGAACAGTTTTAGTTATGTCTCTACACAAATAAAGTAAAAATAAAACTATTTAAATTGCACAGATATTGGATAGATCCAGTTTTTCTTCACAAATGATTCTAAAGGATTTCATTATCCCTATGAATTTAAGTGTATTAATCCGTTTCTCACCATAGCATCATCCTAATGACACTGTAGAGTGGATGTGTTTGTAATGTTAGATAAATATTGGATTCACTGGAAATGATTTGTTATTGTTATTTTTCAGACAGTACTTGAAAGCAAAAGCAGTGCAGAAAGCCAACTGAGTGGAAACCAGATGTATGCGGTGGGTTATTTATCCAATACATTAGTTACTTAATTTATGAAAATTCATAACTAAATCATATGACAATGGAGTTCCAGATTTTTACATTCAGGGCTAGAAAAATAATTGGTTAACTTTTTTGCAATTGTTTTGCTATCTAGTCCTCATGTCTATTTGATGGCCCTTGCTGATGACTTTTACATGTGGCTTCATTTGCTCCTCTTTTCCCTTTCATAGATAGTTCTTTTAACATAGGAATATAATTGCATGAAGAGCAATGTAGGTTGCCCACCAAATTTTCTGGGCAATGTAGTGTATAACTTTAGATCAGGAGCTCTAGGGCTGGTGTTGTAGCTCAGTACAGTAGAGTGCTTGCTTAATATATGTGGCACTGGGTTCAATTCTTGAAGCCACATATAAATTAATTAATTAATTAAAGGTCCATTGGCAACGATAAAAAATTTGTAGCTCTAAATGACCTGGCTCATGACGATTCTTGGTATAAGTCATATTACTGTTGCTTTTAGAAAAGATGGCCTTGTGAGAAATACAACACTAACACTGTGATATGTTAACTCTAGATAAGGTGCCTTGCCATGAATTCCTCCTTTAAGAATCCTAACATTGTAAGGCAAGAAATTCTTGAATATGACTGGGTTCAGGGATCCCTGAGTGGCTTCTGTGAGATGATAAAGACTGTGAGTGATGTTATTTCAATGAAAAACAATCTTTCTTTCTTTCTTTCTTTCTTTTTATTTATTTATTTATTTATTTATTTATTTATTTATTTATTTATTTTTTGAGTAGCAGTTAAACCCAGGGTGCTGAACCAGTGTACCAAATTCCCAATCTTTTTATTTTTATTGTTTTATTTTGTGACAGTGTCTCATGAAGTTGCTAAGGGCCTTGATAAGTTGCTGAAGCTAGCTTTGAACTTGCAATCCTCCTACCTCAGCCTTCCATGCTGCTTGGATTGCAAGCATGTGCCACCATGCCAAGTTATGAAAAACAATCTTAAGAGCAAAGAGACA
Source organism: Urocitellus parryii (assembly GCF_045843805.1). Lineage (NCBI taxonomy): Eukaryota > Metazoa > Chordata > Mammalia > Rodentia > Sciuridae > Urocitellus > Urocitellus parryii. Next base: position 86,061,942 of record NC_135547.1, on the reverse strand, counting down.
TACAAACTGGACCAAGTCCACAGATAGAAGACTGATGAATGCTGAGCATCACAAAGGCCAACTGTAAACCTAAATTTCATTTTTTAAAAAAACTATGTCCACTGCCTGTTAGCACACATGTGGATCTTGATTTGATAAAGGAGGACTGTATATGTTCACCATCAGGAGATTTGTACAGAATCATCACATATTTGCATGTATATATGGATGCATATATGTGAGTGAATATATGTATACAACAATTTATTTGCTTCATCTTAACTTATACCCACAGTCTGTCTTACTTTTTATGATCTTAATTTCTCATAAATTCTGTAACATCAACTGGTATTTCTCTTAGAGGAGGAGAAAGTATTTATCTGATGTTTGGAATGAGTGGTATAAGCAGGAGCTGAGGATATATGGAAGAATTTGGAATTAGAAGGCCTATGTTGTCCTCACCCTGACATTTCCTAGCTATGGGACTTGGGCAAATCAGGGATCTGTTTCCTCATCTGTAAAATAGTGGTTGTTAATCCTAGCTTCATTTATAGAGTTGATGTGAGGGTGAAATTAACTACCTTCAGGGACTTTACTTTCTAAACCTTTAAGTCTTGTATGGACTTTGATACTGCCACTCTCCAAACTGAATATGAAAAATGTGACTGTGGCATAATGGTAACCTATTTCTGCCTTTCTATCTGTAGTCTTCAAGCAGTGTTATTGAAAGGAACATCAGCAGCATTCATAGCCCAGTGAGAGCAGGTGGACCAGAAAGCAGCTTAAACCAGATTATTGCTGAATACAACCTGAACACCCGTCAGTTCTTCCATGAGGAAAATATGCTGTCCCAAGGTCATTACTGCCAAATCAATCAGATCTTGAAGGAGGCTCACTTCTACAGCTTACAGCAGCGAGGACAGCCTCCAACTTGGTGAAGTAGTAGTCCTTTGTTCCAACTTAAAACATGTTTATAAAAGCAATCACATACACATGAAAAAGGTCTTGAGGTTTCTGTCTATATTTTAATGACAGGCTTATGGGCCATTGTTTATTTGCAATTTCACTGCACTAGTGCAATTTCAAAAGGGCTTTAATAAAATGTTTTATTCTTTTCAAGTTTGGTGTCAAATTCGCATGAAAGTAATAATATGAGGAATCCTGTGCAATTGAATACATTCTGTCTCCAAGTCAGACATGTGTCCAAATCTGTCAGTGAGACTCTTTGTGACAAATGTCTTTTGAGAGTATGATTTTTTTTTTCATTTTTTAAAATTCAGTAGCCCAGTAAAGTATATGTAGTTTTCATAATGAAAAATTGTGCTCTATATGTATAATAAGAATTGTAATGCATTCTGCTGTCATGTATTAAAAAATAAAATCAATAAAAACTAATGAAAAATACCCCTAAGATGTAATTTAACATTACAAAAAAACTTGACTCATTCTTGTGCTGAAATGGACTGACATGCTGACCCTTATAAGTTAGATGTTGTACTGAAATTACTCTCTATGGGTAATGGCAAGAATTAAACCTGGTATAGACCATGAAAGTGAAAAGTTCTAATTGTCTCTACTCTTTCTAATTCCAGGGAGAGTGTTTCTAGGGCTTTAGTACACTCAGATATGCCCTGTGTCCTTAATCCTGCAGAACTTGCACCTCAGACTTGCTAGAAAACACTGGTCAAAGCTGTCATAGACGTAGCACTTAATAATGTTTGGCTTAAACAAATTAGATTAATAGATCATGTGATCTCCTTTACAATTCCCCTCATTATAGCTAGCTTTCATATTGATAAAATATAAGCTATTTGAACTGCTATCTAATGGAACAAGAATTAAGAAACTGAGTGGGACAACTGTCCATTTTATGCTACAAGAGCCCTTTCATAGTGATTAGGGGACCAGTTGCCATCACTAAAATGGACACAAATAATATGGCTTAGAAACAGTGCCCCAATGAGCTGAAGTGCCATTAAAAGAAACAGGCAGTATTCTTTATTTACAGAGGGATATGTCCCTATGTTTTGGTCCTTTTAAAGAACAAACAGGAAGCCATCTTGGGACTGCAGTTGGTGGAGCCTAGAGAAACTGGAACAGCTAGGTCTGTGTGTGCCTGTCTGAGCTTAGCAAACCTGTGGAAAGTCAGAAACTGGGAGCGTTTCCCCTAGGGGAACACAGGTTAGAGAGGCATGGTGAGAGCTGGACTTTCCCAGTTCTGTGAGTCCTGCTGCTTGTGGGGACTGATGGTCCAGCTATAGTGGGTCTGAAGGTTGGAAGAAGATGTGAGGGCATTTTGCTCTCAGCTCACCCTACCAGCATATCTGGCACCCACTGAATTCCTGGGGCCCACTCACTAGGTCACTGCACCAACCTGGTCCCCGACTCCTTCCCCAGTCTGGTATCTACCAGTCCCTGGGATCTGCCAGAGCAGATGCCAGTCTGGCACTCAACAGTTCTCTTCAGTGCCCCAGGCCCCAGTCTCCCAACCCCCTCCCTGGCCCAGCCACAACCCATCCCTCTGCGACTAGGTCCACAGTGTAGACACTGGCCCATAGCTCTGCATTTCAGGCCTCTGCTTCACTGCCAGACCCACCCAGGCTAGCATACAGCTTTGAATCTGGCCCACAGATCCTGGCACAGAACAGCTGGAACCAGTGTCCGGGCCCCTGCAAGCTTCTTTGGAGCCAGACTGGCCCAGTCTTGTATATAGCCTCCCACTAGATCCCAGAATCTAGCACATGGCCCTGATCTACTTACACCCAGAGGTGGCCAGCTGCTTTTCCACCTGCCTGCAACCCAGCTTCCCCAGAAGGCCACATTGCCTCCAGGCCTGCACCCCCAACCTGCCCACACTAATCTCCCAAGAAGGGAAATTAGGAAGTCTTAAACCCCAATCTTCAACACAGTGAACAACACAATTAAAAGTACACACAACCTATGTCCCATACTTGCAAGCTTAGATCATATCTCAAGAAGAAATGAAATGAAAACCAAGTGGGCACAGTCAGTGAACACTTACAATCACTGACAATTTTGTCCACACTAGTGGATAATACTCCTTAATTTCTTAACATTTATTGTGTTGTCATTGTTGTTGCTGTGGCTTGTTTGTTGTGGCAGTAGTTCTCTTTTGTTTTTTGCTTTTGGGTTTCCATATTGGATTTTTGTTTTATTTGAATGTGCACTGACTCAAGGATTCCCACACATTCATATTTGTTTCTCTCTCCTCATTTCTAGCCTTGTTTTTCTTTTTTCTTTTTTCCTTATTTTTTGTTGTAGTTTTTTTTGGGGGGGTTCTGTTTTGTTTCTGAAGGTGTTATTTCCCATTATTTGTATTTTGAGGGTTAGGGTTTATGATTAGCTTATTTTGATTTTGTATTGTATCATCTTTATCACTACTCTATCTCTCTTGTCTCCTCATTTCTCTGTTCCTGACACCAAAATTCCATTCTCCCTCTCCTCATTTATATTCTATTTTTTCCATCCTCTTTCTCTCTCTCTTTCTTTCTTTTTTTTTTTTTTTGTACCAGGGATTGAACTCATAGCCACTCAACCACTGAACCACCTTCCCAGCTCTATTTTGTATTTTATTCAAAGACAAGGTCTCACTGAGTTGCTTAGTGCTTCACTTTTGCTGAGGCTGGCTTTGAACTCATAGTTCTCCTGCCTCAGGCTTCCAAGCCACTGGGATTATAGGTGTGCTCCACCGTGCCCAGCTCTATTTTTTCATCCCCTTTCAAACTAACAACATATCCTAAGTTACCACTGCATCTGCTCTATTCAGCCTTTTGAAATTGTGAATACCCTTGAAACTTCTTAATACCAATTGAGGTATATAACATCTACCCCTACCACCAGTGTCACAGCAAAAATTAATATAGTAGAAGGCATAGACAACACCTATTGTTTGATTTTAAACCAGATATAATACCTGATTAAGTACTGTTTTTACTGATGGAGATTGCTGATCCCACTATCCCTACATATTGTACCAATTAATACTAAATATCAAAGTAGGAACTAAGTACATAGTATACTACTATGTATTGTTTGCATACATTTTTGCTATCATTGGGCTCCCCTCCACAATCTGTGAGGTACTAGTAACATAGAGCTATTAACCCATAAGGTAGAAACTCTACAGCATCAGATCTATCCAGATAGATGGGTAGACAACCCACCCCAAATGACCCAGACTACCTCAATAGTAGACTCTACTGACATCAAAGTAGAGGAAATGTCAGAGACAGAATTCAGAAAACTCATGGTTAAACTGATCTATGAGGTGAAAGATAATATAAGAAATGAAACCAGAGAGAAAATACACAAAGAGTGAGAGATCATTTCAACAAAGGGTTAGAGATCCTCAAGAAGGTCAGTTCATACTGCTTAAGGGACTTATACATCAATGAGACATAACAGTCATATATATTTATGCCCCAAACAGTGGACCACCTATGTACATCAAAGAAACCCTTCTCAGTTTCAATAATCAAATAGACAACACAATAATACTGGGTGAGTTTAACATGCTCCTCTTATCACTAGATAGATCCTCCAAACAAAAGCTAAATAAAGAATCTATAGAATTAATGAAAACAATCAATAATTTAGACTTAATAGACACATATATAGAATATTTCATCCATCAATGACTGAATACACATTCTTCTCAGCAGTACATTAGGTTGGCTAAGTGTTTATCAGTTTTATTCATTTTTTCAAAGAACCAGCTTTTTGTTTTATCTATGTTTATATATTTTAGAGAAGGATCCTTCTCTAAAACAGACCATATCTTAGTCCCCAAAGCAATAGTTAGCAAATACAAAAAAAAAAGAGAGAGAAAATACTTTTCATTCTATCAGATAATAATGGAATGAAATTAGAAATCAATGATAAAATAAAAAATAGAAGCTACTTTAACACTTAACTAAATAATATGCTACTGAATGACCAATGGATAGTAGAAGAAATCAGGGATTTAATAAAAATAACTAGAGGTAAATGAGAATTTTGACACAACTTATCAAAATATCTGGGACACTAAGAAGGCAGTTCTAAGTTCATGAATTCTAAGTAATGAATTCTTTAAAAGGATAGAAAGTCACCAAACAAATAACCTAATATTATATCTCAAAGCCCTAGAAAAAGAACAAGTCAACACTAAAAGCTGTCAAAGACAGGAAATAATTAAAATCAGAGCCAAAATCAATGAAATAAAATATATATGTATATGTATATATATATATATATATATATATATATATATATACATAGATAAAACAAAAAGCTGGTTCTTTGAAAAAATGAATAAAACTGATAAACACTTATCCAACCTAATGAAGAAAAAGAGAGAGAAAACTCAAATCACGAAAATTTGCAATGAAAAAGGAAATTTCAGAGACTCTATTGAAGTACAGATGATAATCAGAAACTATATTGACAAACTATACTCCAATAAAATGATGACATCAACAAATTCCTAATTCCTAGAAACATATGACTAACCCAAACTGAATCAGGAGTCCATACACAATTTAAACAGATCAATTTCAAGAAATGAAATTGAAGATGCCATCAAAAGCCTACCAAGAAAGAGAAGCCCAAGACTAGATGTTTTCTCAGCAGAGTTTTACCAGACCTTAAAAGAAGAATGTACACAAATATTTCTCAAATTATTCCATAAAATAGAAAAGGAGGGAAACGTACCAAACTCATTCTATGATACTAGTATCACACTGATACCAAAACCAGACAAAGACATATTGAAGAAAGAAAACTTCAGACCAATATCCCTCATGAACATAGATGCAAAAATCCTTTAAAAAGTCCTGGAAAATTGCATATAAAAACATATTTAAAAGATAGTGCACCATGACAAAGTAGGGTTCATTTCACAGATACAAGTTTGGTTCAACATACAGAAATCAATTAACATCAATAGAATTAAAGACAAGAATTATATGATCATCTCAATGCAGAAAAAGCATTTAACAAAGCACAGCATCAGTTCATGTTCAAAATACTAAAAAACTAAGGAATAGTAGGATCATACCTCAAGATTGTAAAAGGTATATATGCTAAACCCCAGGCCAACATCATTCTAAATGGGGGAAAATATGAAACCATTTCCTCTAAAAACTGGAACAAGACAAGGATGCCCTATTCACCACTTCTATTCAACATAGTCCTTTAAACTCTAACCAGAGAAATTAGACAAAAGAAAGAAATGATTCTATATTTAGAAGACACATAAAACTCCATTAAAAAGACTCTTGAACTCATAAATTAATTCAGCAAAATAGCAGGGTATAAAATTAACACCCATAAGTCAATTGTGTTCCTATACACCAATGATGAATCAGCTGAAAGAGAAACCAGGGAAACTATCCCATGCATAATAGCCTCAAAAACGACAGCAACAGCAACAATAGCAAAAACAACTTGGGAATCAATCTAACAAAAGAGGTAAAAGATCTCTACAATGAAAACTACAGGGCTGGGATTGTGGCTCAATGGTAGAGTGCTCGCCTCTGCAAGGGCGGGACCCGGGTTCGATCCTCAGCACCACATAAAAATAAAGGCATTGTGTTGTGTCCATCTACACCTAAAAAATACATTAAAAAGAAAACTACAGAACATTAAAGAAATAAATTGAAGAAGACCTTAGAAATTGGAAAGACCTCTCATGCTCTTGGATAGGCAGAATTAGCATTGTCAAAATGGCCATACTACTAGAAGCATTATACAGATTAAATGCAATTCCCACTAAAATTCTAATGACTTTCTTTGTAGATGTAGAAAAATCAGTCATAAAATTCATTTGGAAAAACAAGAGACTTAGAATAGCCAAAGCAATCCTTAGCAAGAAAAGTAATGCAGGAGGCATCACTATACCAGACCTTAAATTATATAACACATCTGTGGGTAACAAAAACAGCATGGTATTGGCACAAAAATAGAATTGAAGAGCAATGGAACAGAATAGAAGGCACAGAGACATACCCACATAAATACAGTTATCTTGTACTAGAAAAAGGCGCCATAAGCATACATTAGAGAAAAGGTATCTTCTGCAACAAATGGTGCTGGGAAAACTGGAAATCCATATATAGTATAATGAAATTGAACCCCTTATATCTCACCCTGCACAAAACTCAACTCAAAGAGGATCAAGGACTTTGGCAGTAGACCAGAGAGCCTGTGCATACTAGAAGAAAAAGTAGGCCCAATTCTTCATGTTTTCAACTCATGAAAAGACTTCCTCAGCAAGACTCCTAAAGCACAAGAAGTAAAATTAAAAAATCAATAAATTGGGGGCTAGTGTTGTGGCTCAGAGGTAGAGTGCTCGCCTACCATGCGTGAGTCACTGGGTTCGATACCACGACATAAAAATAAAATAAAGATATTGTGTCCACCTATAACTAAAAAATAAATATTTAAAAAAGAATCAATAAATGGGATGGCATCGAACTAAAAAGCTTCTTCACAGCATAGGAAACAATCAAGAACATAATCAGAGAACCGACAGAATGCAAGAATATATTTGCTACCTGAACATCAGATAGAGTATTAATCTCTAGGTTATATAAAGAACTCATAAAACTTAACACACACACAAAACCCCACAAATAACCCAATCAGTAAATTGGCAAAGGAACTGAACAAACACTTCACAGAAGACAAAATATGAATGGTCAAAAAAATATGAAAAAATGTTCAACACCTCTAGCAATTAGAGAAATGCAAATTAAAATTACACTGAGATTCCCTCTCACTCTAGTCAGAAGTATGATTATTAAGAATACAAGTAACAATAAATGTTGGCAAGGATGTGAGGGAAAATGTACACTCATACTTTGCTGGTGGGACTGCAAATTGGTGCAACCACTCTGGAAAGCATTATGGAAATTCCTCAAAAACTTGGAATGGAACCACCATATGACCTAGTTATCCCACTTCTTAGTTTATACCCAAAGGACTTAAAATCAACATACTACAGTGACACAGCCACATCAATGTTTATGGTAGCTCAATTTACAAAAGCCAAGCTATGGAACCAACCTAAATGCCCTTCAGCAGATGAATGGATAAAGAAAGTGTGGTATATGGAATATTACTCACCTATAACAAATAATTAAATTATCACATTTGCTGGTAAATGCATGAAACTGGAGAATATCATGCTAAGTGGAAAAAGCCAGTCCCATAAAACCAAAGGTAGAATGTTCTCTCTGAAAAGTGGATGCTAACCCATAACAAGGAAAGGGAAGGAGAGGAAGTATAGAAGTTCATTGGATTAGACAAAGGGGAATGAAGGGAAGGGAGGTGGTATGGGAATAGGAAAGTTGATAGAATGAATCAGACATAAATTTCCTATGCTCATATATGAATACATGATCAGTGTAACTCCACATCATGTTCAACCACAAGAATGGGGTCAAAATTGTAATGGGTTGCACCCCATGTATTTATGTCAAAATACACCCTACTGTCATGTATATCTAAGAACAACAGATGAAACAAACAAATAAAAATGCCTGAAAGAATACCCAGGTCCCACTTCACACCCAGGTCATCCTTGAAATCCCAGCCACATCAGAAGGCAGACAATAAATGTGACTTATTCTTTTAGAGGAAAAAAAAAATCCCATGACTCATGAAACAGAGACCGTGAAACAAACAGGAGTACCTTATGTTAATTAGATTGCAAGTTTTATTGGACAGGACCCAAAGCCGTTGTGTTTCCTTATAGATAGGGTTGCCAAATAAAATACAAGATGCGCAGATAAATTTGAATTAAAAAATGGATCATTTTTGGTTTATGTCCCATGAAACGGAGTCTTAAAAATGACTCATGTATCTGAAATACAAATTTAATTGGTATTTTCTTTTTTTTAAAAAAGAGAGAGACAGAGAGAGAAATTTTTTAATATTTATTTTTTAGTTTTTCGGCAGACACAACATCTTTGTTTGTATGTGGTGCTGAGGATCGAACCCGGCCGCACGCATGCCAGGCGAGCGCGCTACCGCTTGAGCCACATCCCCAGCCCTTAATTGGTATTTTCTGTATTTATTTACCAAATAGTCATCCCACATTTAATTTATTCAGAGAATAAATATACAATACTAAATAAAGTGAGAATAAAAAACGTACAAACAAAATTTTAGTAGTGACTTCAGAGTGGTGTCTGCTCCAGTAGTGAGCTATGGATATAAGCATGCATCAAGTTATCTGACCGAGATGCCAGGGTTCAACCTGTTGCCAGATTGAAAGGAAAGTGATTTAAGGTTCAACAAGGCTCTCCTGCTGCTTAGAAGCCTATGAAGCAGAAACCAGCAGATATGAGAACTATGGAGAACCATAAACAGGAGTCTTTCTCATTTGGTCAGATATGAAGAAGACAAAGAGATAAGGAGATTTGTTAAATGATAGTACAAATGTTTGAAAAAGAAAAATGTACTAGGAAAAGGATGTATGATGTGGCTTGTGCAGACACATTCACACATTACAATGGTTATTTCATTTAGTGTGGACAAGACTTTAAGGTCAGACTCTTGTAGTGGAATTTTAATGTCATGGGGGAACATTGGCAACACTACTGGCCTCAAATGGAGGAGTAGGCATTGGTCCCTCTCTTCTTTATCATTGAGATGCTTTGTAAAAGAGCATTGTTTTCTATTGCTCATGATTCCATAAATGGAAAACCAGAAGATTGACAGGAAGAAATTTGAATCCTAACAATTTCTTGACAGAGAATAGAGAAATAATACATGGCGATGTTTTCCTTTGTAAAAATAATGAGAACAACTATATGTGAAAGAAGACAGGGTGTTTGATCACTGAATTCACAGATACACAACATGATTGTGAAAGTATTGCAAGCTAGGAAGGAGAGTAGACTGAATCAGATATGATTACCCTACGTTCATATATAAAAATAAAATCAGTGGGATTCCACATCATATACAACCAGAAGAATGAGAAATTATATATATATATATATATATATATACACACACACATATATATATACACACACATATATATATACACACATATATATACATATATATTATATACCAAAATTATATATATATGTATATATTATATATCAAAGTACATTCTATCATCATGTATAACAAATTAAAACAAAGATGGTATCCTACTTTGAATGCATAAGAAACACATTGTCATTGAAAACCTAAGGATGTAAATTTTCTTTCATTCTCCATTAATTTAAAGATTTGAAACATGAAACTATAAACATGAAGAAGCACAATATTAGGCTGGAGTTGTGCCTCAGTGGAAGAGCACTTGACTAAAATGTGTGAATCACTGGATTTGATTCCAAGCATCACAAAAAATAAATGAAGTATTGTGTCCATCTACAACTGAAAAAAAGAATCACAGTATTTTCCAATGTGGGTTCAATCATGGTCAAAGCACTTCAGTGAAAACCTCTTATCCTACAAATTGTATATGCCATTTCCAACATAACTTTTTGAAATGTTTATACCTGTTTACATATAAACCAGAGTAGATGTTCTGGCCTTAAAACTCTGTGTAAGAATAAGCAGCATATTTAGGTTTTGGAGTACAGGTGTTTTCTATGAATAACACAAGAAAAAATGGACATTGATAGATATTTCCAAGATTAGGAATTTGAAGAAGGGAAGGAAGGTTAAGTGAAGAGGTAAAGCTGGACATTGTCTTAAAAGGACATGAGAGTATGAAGCAATGGCAGAACGCTTTGTCACAATCTGGCACCTTCTAGCTGCACACTTTCCTACCTGTCTACTAGCAATGGGAAAACCCCCAGCTTCACCCTCAAGGCTAGACACCAGAGTAAGACATAGCTTTTAGCTCTGACTCAGTCCCCGTGGATCCACTTCATAAATGGAACCCAGCATTGGTTTCAGGATCTTCTCAGGTGACCATTGCAGAGTCCTCCAAGGAGGGCATGGCAGCTCCTCAGCGTTCTTCCACAGAACAGCTAATGAAGGGCTTCAGAAGTCTGAATCCCATTCTGACTCCAGCCTCCATGCCCTCTGACAGATGGGCAGCTCCAGCAGCAACAGAGGGAGAAGAAGACCCTGTGGGAGCAGTAGGGGGAGCTGCTGGGCCTCCCTCAGAGGAAGAAAGCATTCCTGGGGCACCAGAGATGCAGGTACTGCCATGATGTGGCAGCTTACCCAGTGGAAAGGGAGACAGAGTCTACTCCACAAGCAATAGAGCTCAGAATTGGTTCCCATGTGCATGTGACTATTTCCAGCTATAGGCTGAGCATTTCTGCTCTCCACTCTGTATCCTGGGAAATGCTAGTGCAGGGTCTCATCAGCTTGATCTTCAGTCTGGGCACCACCCAGTCTGGCCTTTGCCTGAAAGGGTGCACCAGCAACAGCAGCAGGAGCAAAAGGAGATGTGCCAACTGGAGAAGCAGCTGCTCAAGCAGTGGTTGAAAGAAATCTTGAGAGTCCTGCCCTCATGGGGTGGAGGCATGGAGGAATTCAGACAATGCCCTGCTGCCAGATTCAGAAAGTGGGCTCCTTTGGGGCAACAAACAGTGAGCTGTCCTCCAGTAATCCCAAGACCTGGGTTAGGATTGGAATCCCACTAGCATGAGATTCCTTCCACTCCCAGGCTGGGCCTCATCTCCCTGCTTGGGCTGTTAGCATGTCTGTGGGGTATTGGGAGAGTGTTAGTCTATACAAAGGATGACTCGCTAGCCAGGATTCTTTGTCCACCCAATGTGACTTGTCATTATCCTTCTGGAAACTCATTTTCCCTATCCTGTTGTCAAAAGTGGACAAAGACTAGAGAGTGCAGGTGCCTTCCTGATCCCATGCACTTTTGATCATCTCACTGACTGTAGCAAGGAAAAACATCAGGTGTGATGAAACATGTGTGTCAGGGAGTTGGATTATCGAGAGGAAGTGAGGAGAAGAGGAGTTGCAATCAGCAGCCCTTGAAACAAGGGGATGCCTACAGTACCTGCAAGGGGATGCCAAAATATTGTACATTTGGAGTTAAGCATTCAATGACGGTGACGTACATGTGAGTCAAGTTGTTTTTCCCCTTAACAAGGAAGGTCATCCTATGGTCCCTTGAAGAAATGTATGATGGGCTAACTCAATGGTGAATTCTGAATGGACATGTGCAGCAAATGAACCTCATATTTACCTATAGGTTACATTGGTCCTGCCACTGACAGCCAAGTGGTGTCAATGACAATGGTGGGCTGAGTGATCCCAATTTCTCAGGGGAGCTTCCAAAGGTGAAGATGCTGAGTGATAAAGGAAGGAGGAGGCTGGGAGAGTTGGATCACCATTGTGGTGCCTTAGTCGCAATGCCATTGGAAGCAGCCTGGCAGGAAAAGTGTCCTTCTTGCTCGTGGGCAGTGGGAGGCAGAATCTCTTCCTAAGAGAGCCCTATACAGGCACCTGAGACTTGCTGTCCCTGTCACTCCTCATTCCCAGGTACCCCACATGAGGTCACCGTGCTGGGGACACACATCTCTGATTGGAGAAATGTGTCAGGGTTCAGGAACATATGCTAATTTTTGCAGCATTTCATAGATTACCTTTCCCAGTCTTCCCTCTGGAGTCCCATGATTGTACCAGACTGGGTGAAACAGCCTCTTGCACAAGTGAGAATGGTTTCTCTGCTGGAAGCACCTGATTTCTGATCTAGCTACTATGAACAGGACTCTCATCCTCTGCTCTCTTCAGAGACTTTAAGAGGCAAAGAAATCCCAACAACCTCCCCACAAATCTGAGGACAAACAGTTTGACGCTTGAGGTTGCTGTGCTTTTACAGTAGCCATGACACCAGCCATGGAGAGAATGATACTTGCTTTTAAAGCTAAGCACAACTTTGTTCTCTTATAGTAATTTTGCCTCTGTGCAGACTGCAGTGCTTCTTCTTTTTCTCATTCCGTGTGTTTTCACATCGCCCCTCCACTTTTTGAGAGCTATATTTCTCTTCTGTACTTTCTTCCTCATTCTACCTGGTATTCCTCTTCATTTCTTTGCCTGGTTGGTGGTCTTCCTGCTTTTCTCTTGTTACATGCATATATGGTGGCTGGGTGGGACTCCTCTGTGGGCAAAGTTTTGTAGATGGACAACAGACTGACTCAGAGGAGGTGCTTGGAACCATTTGCCCACAGCTCTGTTTCCCTGGATAAGCCACATGTATGAACAACATGAGCCCCTTCTGTGCCCGCTTTCCTGATGGCTGGATGGCAGGGACTCAGCTTCCAGTTTCGTCCACTCATCACCAATTAACGTGGTGGAAAGCTTCATCTTTTAGGTAACCAAACCAACTGCTCAGCCAAGTCCATTGTGACGGGGTTTGGAATGAAATGTCCTGAGTGTTTGCGCCAACCCTCGCCTTCAACTCTCACTTCCCTTAGTACGGTTTAGATATGGAATGACCCCCCCCCCCCCAGAGCTCATGAGCCAATGCAGGAATGTGCAGAGGTTCAATTATGAGACCAACAACCTCAAGAGTGGAATAATCCATTTGATGGATTACTAATTTGAGTGAATTACTGATGGTAACATAATCAACATAGAGCATGGATTCAGGAAGTAGGTGACTGACAAAATGACCTTGGGAATTATAATGTTGTAGGCGGAGTATACTGGGTAATTCAGGTGGAAGTTCAGAAGCTCAGAATTCAGATAGGACTGCATAGAGACATGGCTATGTTCACAAGCTTTAGCAGGGCATGAGGGTTGGTGGACCAGGGGCATTCTAGTTATACCCTGGCAAAGAACTTTTCTGAATTTTGTCCTGTCCTGAGGTTTTCTGTAAGGATCAATGATAACTTGATAGACTAATTAATTTATCAGAGGGAATTTCAAGGAAGCAGAGCATTCTGGTGTTGGCAAGGGTACTGCTGGGGCTTTTAGCCCTGTCCAGTCTGATAATGAGGAGCTAAAAACAATGTGGAATAAAAACTTGCATGATGGCCAGAGAAGTGTGTGTAGAACGGGTCCCAGAAATCCTGTGTTTGCTGAAGAATTTGCTGCCACTACAGAGAAGCTAAGTCCTGTTCACACAGAATACTGGAAATTTGTCTAGAAGACATATCAGGAATTAGCAAGACCACAACCATAGCAGACTCAAGTGGATAAAAGTGAAAACTAATTTAAGAGTGTTGAGAGCCACAGCCGAAGGGGCCCCAGCAAACTTCCAGCTGCCGGCTGATGATTGGCTCACAGCGGCCCCAGCAACATCTAGCTGATTGGCTCCTCTGTGGTGATGCTCATTGGGCTGTTTCCCTGCCCTTTCAGACCACGGAGCTGCTCATTGGGGGACTTTTTTGGCTCCGCCCACACGACCCAACCAATCTGCCTCAAGAGCAGGGGGATTGTGGGAGGTGGTGAGGCTTGTGGTTGAGAGAGAGGCTTGTGGGAAGCCGGTGGTGGCAGTTGGGCTCTGAGGGTTTTTCCTGAGGAGCTGTTTTGTTTGGCCTGTGTGGTTCTAAAAATAAAGTTTGTTTCTTTTGACAAGTGGCTCCTGAATTGTGCCCAGCCAGACTGCGGCATAAGAGAACCACGAGCACCTGCCTGTAAAAGGGGACTCGGGAAGTCTTTTCTGCACATTTAATTTCTCCATGACCAACTGCCCAGGCACTCGGAAGCCACTCAGCCATGGTCCAAGGTGCCTGGCTATTGCTTGGGCTGGGTGCAGACATTGGATATTGTCCATGTGGTGCTGATTCTGCAGGAATTTAGTATGCTGAGTTCAGGGGTCACAGAGGTCGTCATCAGGATTTCAGTGGAAGGTTTTAGAGGCCAGGCAATGTGTAGAGGGTTACTTCCTTTCAGGCTGCCATTGAGAGGGCATTACCCAAAGCTGTGAGAAGGAAGCTACCGGGTTTCTGTTCTCTCAACTAAAAGGCTCAGGGGTCACCCCAGTTAAATTGGGTAATGGGGTTGTGGAAAACAACCACACAAGAGACACAAGGACCTTAATTGGGCTGCGGAAAATAACCACACAAGAGACACAAAGACCTTTTTCTTTGGGGTCACTGTAATGGCTCCTCCGACCTTAAGGGTCCGCAGAAAGAGAGAGAGCAAGAGCTCTTGCTGACCCTTTTATTGAGGAGAAGCTATTCAAACGAGGCAAGGGGTCAGGTTTCAGGGGGCTGAGTCTATTTTCATGATGTCCACTGTCAGCAGGTTGACTGACACCTGGGTAGGCCACACTCAAGGGCACAGTAAGAGAAGGGGACACACACAAGGCACTTCCATGAAAGATTCTATCCTAAACAGGGCAAGGGGTTAGATTACGATGGAACAGGTGAGCATAGCTTCACCCATGGGGCTGTAGCAAGACACACCCATGCACGAGACACTGACCACGAACCCAAGAAGGGTGCGGAAAGCTCTGCCACAATTCTGTGACTGAGCGCCTCAGCACCCAGCTGGGGAGTGTGACTCAGTCACGTGTAAGGTTGGTCTCCCACAGGAAGCCAAAGCTGAAACGCTGAGCCCAGAGATTAAGAGATGACAGTAACTCGGGACACCTACCAAAGACACGTGCTGCCTGTGGACATAGCCAGTCTATGGGACAGGCCATGTGGGCTGCAACCAGCATGGCTGTAGGGTTAGGGCTGCCCAAGCCCTTTGGAGAGCACATCTTGTCACCATATGCTCCAGTTGTTGGACGAGGAGCTACACAATTTGTTTGTGCAGTTGGATTTTGGTCTTTTCTTTGTCCCACCCCTTCTGTCTGCACTCTAATTTCTCCCCTTTGCAAAATTAAAGTATTTTATCTTGCTAGATAATATTGGATTTATGCAATTTGATTTGATTTTCACAGGTTCACAAACAAGTGTCTGCCTTGATTCTCAGAGGAGATTTTGGGCTTTATAGAGACTAAAGATGTTTTGACCTTTGAGATGGAAATGACCTTTTGGTGGCAGGGGTAGAATGTTATGGTTTCCATATAAAGTCTTCCCACAACAAGCTCATGATAGGCAACGCAGGAATGTGGAGAGGGGAAATTATTAGATTATGAGTACGGTACCTACATCAGTGGATTAATGCATTTGATGGTGTGCAAATTTAAGTGCATTGTTAGGAGCTCTTTTGAGTCAAGAAGAACATGGCTGGAGGAAGGAGGTCACTGGGGGTGTAATTTTGGGTATTACATTTCATTTCTTCATCTTATGTTTCTCTCTCTCTCTCTCTCTCTCTCTCTCTCTCTCTCTCTCTCTCTCTCTCTCCATCCATGTCTTCCATGAACTGAGCGGCATTCTTCAACAAGCCTTCATGCCATGTTCTTCTGCCTGGCCTGAAGCCTGGAGCAATGGAGCCTGTTGAACAGAGAGTGAAAGCTCTGAATCCCTGAACCAAAATAAATGTTTCATCCTCCAAGTTATTCTTGCCCAGGCATTTTTGGTCACAGTGATGAAAAGACGACAAACACATTCCCTTACCTAGTCCTCTTCTCTACGGGAGAGGCAGCCCCAAGTACATTTCCCTGGCTTCACTGAGTATTCTTTACCCTTTCACTTGGTCACTGCTCTTGAATCATCAAGGTGACCTCTGTCAATTTCATTTCTTAGTCCTTGCCCTTGGGTTGAACTATCCAACTTTAACTAATTGAATCCTACTATCTGTCTTCTCGTGTTGTGAAAGGGAATTCATGCAGCACACACACAATTGCTTCCTCATGGCCTTTGTCCTGACACCTGTTGCCTACATCACAGGATATATTTCTGCAACTTTTCCCAAAGCAGAGTCTTCATGAACACTGTTCGTCATCTTATGTGTTAGTTACTGTTACTGTTCTGAAGGCTACAACAACAGGTAAAGGCGATGGCTCCATGACGTTCCCCAATTCTCCCTTGGTTGTTGTTAAAGACTTAAGCTATTTTTGAAATACCTAAGAAAGAAGATCGAACATGATTTCCCTCTATGATTTAATCACGCAACGCCCCCCCCCATATCCCTTCCAGGGAAACACTACACATGTTCCCATTTTATCCTTATAGATTTCACTTGAAGGATGATGAAGGCATGGTCCCTTGAAATGACATGTGTGAACTTCAGGGCATGTGAAGACGCTGAACAAAGGAGCTAGCTAACCTCCTTCTGGTCCCACAGGACCCAGATGAGAATGAATGCTTTGGAAGACAGGGGGATTTTCCCAACTGAAGGGCATGCAGTGCTTATCAGAGTTTCATGTCGATGTGAGAATATCACAAGAAGGTGGCCAGCCTCATTCTGGTAAAGATGGCATCCAGGCCTAGGGTAGGAGTGTTGAAGAGGATCACCCAAAGGCTCAGATGCATGACAATGTTAGGACTTGCCTCGGGGTGCTGAACATGTTTATGAGAAGCAAGAGCAGAGAGGAGGATGGGAGGCAGAGTCTCTAGGCACTAGGTGAGGGGCAGGTGGCAATAGCCATCAGACAGTGCAGAGAGACTGAAGCCTCTTCTCATTGAGAAAGCAAGGGGGAGGCCTGTGTGTAGGTCCTGGTGCCTCTGGCCTCAGTGTTGCCAGTGAAGTCCTTAGTTTACTGGCACCGCAATAGTGATGCCCAAGATGGACCCTTTCCAATTTCCTGGGTGGGAACCAGAGCATTGCAGCATTGTCCCAATATTTGACAAGCAGTTATGTTGCTACCCTAGTCGTGAGGCCAAAATATTCATCTTTCAAACTAGAGCCCCTCTTGGATATGGCCAAAGAGATCATAGCATTCTTTGGAAGGGAAATTCAGTTCAGCTCTACGGCATCCTGTGCATATTGATATCTCCAGAGGTTGTTATAGCAACAAGCAGACAAAGTGCTGCGAGCCCTGGAGAGAATGCAGAACACATTAATCGAGGTGAATTGAATGTCAAAGTGATTTCAGCAGAGAACTGAAGATGTGAAACAACTTGGAAGGATTTGCATACCCTTCCCTGTGAATGGTTTCTTTACAAACTCTAAGGTTTGAGCTCAATTCTAAGCACAGATGTAGGGCTGCACAGTCCACATTTGTGGGGGTCTATCTGTCTGGGGAGATGAGGCAGATATTCCTCAAATGAGTTCAATTTCTGCCTGTGGCAGCAACACATTGTTATCTATGGTCAGTGGGAGGTGCATGGAGAATGAGTGAGTGTGACATTCAGCCAGTGTGGGTGAGGGCAATGCCCTTCGTGCACTATCTTCAATCCTCCAACCTTTGCTAGCATACCTGTGGGTTCTTCTAAGGAACGTTGGCAGGAGACAACAAAATTTCATGATTGCTTTGGTCGGGGCTGGCACCACATTCAGCAAGGCTCAACTTCAGCCTTTCCAGGTCACCTGAACCTATTGCTGAGTCTCTACAACCTCCCTCTGTCTAGCTTCAGTAATATAATAGTCACCTGTCTGTCACTGTGAAAAATGCCAGAGAAAAGCAACCTATGGGTGGAAGGCCTTATTTCAGTTCCCTGTTTCTAAAGTTTCAGTCCAATACTGTGAGCCACAAAATCATGACGGGGATGATGTGTTGGAATTCAGCTGCTCACCTCCTGTGGCCAAAAACCAGAGAGAGAGAGAGAGAGAGAGAGAGAGAGAGAGAGAGAGAGAGAGAGAGATGACTGCTCATGTGGGAGCCAAAATATATACCCACCCCAGGACGGGCCCCTAGTGACCTTGTCTTCCAGTTAGTCCCTACCTCCTAAAGTTCCTATCACCTCCCAAGAGTCCCTTCTATTACAATTCCATCGATTCAATGCTCTGATCCAATGGGATCAGAGACTTCGTGGTCCAAATAGACCCCCAAATCCCCAACCTGAATGTAGGAACATTGGGGATCAAGCTTTCAACACACGAGTTGACATGTGTGAACTTCAGGGTTTCCTCATGACCTTTGTCCTGACACCTGTTTCCTACATCACAGGATACAGGGACACGAGTTTTCAAGGGACATTCCAGATGCAAACCATAAGAAATACTCATTTCTGTTATGCATCAGGCATGGACACATGAGCACTGAAAGCTATACCAGTTCTAATAGATACACTTGGCCATCTAGGGAAACATAAACATCAGAAGAGGGACCCATTCAGTAAGGCCACAGTTCCCTGTTGACAACCCACACAGTGCTCTAGGCACTGTGCTACCTCTGGCTTCACAACAGTGAACACGAAAGGCTGATGACGCCAGATTTGAGGAGATGACATCTATCACGAGCAGCTTTGGGAGCCTCGTAGGCAATGAGCAAGCACAGAAGTAAATTAATACATGGTGGCTCTTCTGACTAGAACCACACCTCAGACCACAAGTGAAAACCACCCAGCTGATATCACCAAGTGTAGTGTCACTTTTCTCTTGGACATGGTGACAAATGCCTGGATCGCTCACAGGCTCTGTTTGTCTTTCATTTAATATTTTGTCCCCATGGAGTAGGTATGAGAAAGAGGAAGATCATCATTCCATCCTTATGTGTGTAGGGTATCTTTTGTGTCCTGATTTATAAAAGAATGAACTCAGGCAGGACTCCTGATTAGATCTCAGATGACAGGCCTAATGAAATAGGAAAAGCTATCCTCATCCAGATCCCTAAGAACAGGCACCAGAGTCTTCTGCCAGAGTTCACCTTTCCTGGAAATGAGACCCCTAGTTTTCATAAGAGGGAGATGTGAATTAGGATATGAGATTTAGCAATTAGAAGGTGTGTGAACACAGGCAAGTGACTACCTATGTGACCCTTCATTTCCTGTTCAGTAGGTTGGGGATGGTGGCAGCAGCTGTTTTACACATGGAAAGATGAGGGGCCATCCATACTCTGAACTGTATCAGGGATATGGCAGTAAGGCAATGAAAACTATGGCCATCGTTATGGCTTTAATATCCATGGTGGTAGTAATGGAGCAGCAGCTGAGGCATCAGAAGGAGACGTCCCATCATTTAGGAAGAGGCCAATATACTCTACATAATGTGATCATTACATTACAGATGTTGAGTGGGAAGCAAAAGAAGTGTCCTTTAGGATACTTGAGTTATGGCATGGGTGAGATCCACATCACGCTATTCCATGCTTCCTAGATCAGGGATTTCAGGGGTCTTCTCTGAAGAATACATTTGGAGCTCCTGTCCTGGATGTAGCCAGTGATCACTTGGCCGTGTCTGGGTGAGGACCAGAGGATTAATTCTATTCTTCTGTCTCTCTCTGTGGAGGGAAACATGGAGATGCACAAACCCCCGCCATTCTCTGGGGCAAGCCAGTTCTTAGTGTGGAGGAGAAGCCGGCCAGGTCTCCTGGGGATCCAGACCATCCCTGGCCTGGGCAGAGGGATATGTATGGGTTAAGGTGCAGGGTTTGTGCCATTTATGTCATTTTGATTTCTTTCTATAACCTATCACTCTTAGGTGTGCTGTGCAGAGAGGCATTCAATTAAATGACAGAGGTCAAGAGATGCCCTCACAGGTGGGTTTCACATGTCCCACTGCAGGAACTAGCACCACACCCCCGATGGCTTTGTGATACCTTCTGTGAGGACTCTTGTGGTGGGTCAGGTCTGAGTAGGGGTCAAGTGGCTAGCAGGCATCTGATTCCTGCCTTCCCAGTAGCACACAGTGAACGGATAGACCCACCCCAACACCCCTACCAGTCCTGGGTCAGTGGGAATTTTCAGATGTGCCACTTTGTTTGGCCAATAATGACCATCTTGAGTAGCCCATCATAATCATGATGGGCAATCGTTATGTCTTGTAACAAAATGTCCATGGGAAGACTGTCGTGTGGGCCATTCAAATCAAAGTCAGGTTGACATCATAAAGCACTCAGAGTTTCTGCAACTTGCTACCATACTTCATTGCACAGTCAGTCCCCAGGGACCTTGTCAGGAATGGTAACGTGATGTGGAAAAGGCTGCACAGACCCCAGCCGTGTGTTTCCTTTTGAGTCCAAAGAACCCTTTGCTAGAAACAAGCAGACTGAGCCTATTCTGAGAAGGAGCCATGTGTCAGTCCAGTGGGGGGCGTGTAAGAGCTTCCGTCACACTCCATTAAGCAACAGTTTCGCATTGTTCCCCTCTGACTTTCATCTGGCAATGACCTTCATGGAAGTTTAGCAACCCGGGGGCTCTTTTCATCCCTGCTCACCGTACCATCTCATCATCTGATTTTCAAACGTGATAGGGTTTATTCAGAATGGGGTGCCAGTAACTGTGATGCTCGTGAAATGTGGGGCTCCCATGCTCTCAGAGCTCACAGGCTGCTTGTGGGGGAATAGAAAACTTCCATAAAAGTGCCAAAGGCAACTGCCCAAGAAGTCTTCTATCACAGGACAGCGTTGTGGATAAAATACAAACCTAGGTTTGTGCCTAGGTTCCAATACTCCTTCCATCTGTTACTTAGAGGAGCCTACTGAAGTGCTCTGTGACTCATTTGCATAATCTAAAGTGGGAGGATAGTGAAAGTAATCTGCTTTCATGAGGCAGTCCTGCTGTGATCATTCCGTGGAAAGTAATGTTCCACTTTGAACATTACCAATGGCTCTTTAATTGTGAGGTAGGCCGTCGGCAAAAGGGGAAGCCCTGGGTTTATATTTCTTGAGAGTGCATACAGGGTGTATTCAGAAGTCTCCTAGGCCTCTCTGTTCCTGGGAGAAACAGAGGTGAACGAAGGGAGGCACATGTTATTCTTTGAGGTGCGCTCTGAAAGAGCTAAGTTCCGCAGCCAGGCTGTCACCCAGACATGCCCAGCTCCTTTTTAGTGCCTCTGACCCATGGCCTGTTCCTGCCTGGACACACCCCTGATCCCCACTCTTGCCCCTCCCCACCAGAAGGATTTGGAATTTATAACCAGTTTTCCCATCACTTCACTGTTACATCACCTGCAGTACCTTGGTAACAATTCTTTGGTCATCAGGAGTCCCAGCTAACCATCACCACCTGGGGAAGGTCCCCTCCAGTGCTGCCACACTGTCCAGAGGGGGTGGGGGTGGGGGTGTGTTGGATCAGGGAGCAGTGCTTGATTTCACATGAAAAGAAAGAAAGAATCCAACTGGCTTGTCACACTAAGAACCTGATCACCATTAAGGGCCTGGACTTCTTCTCCCATCACTCCAGGCCTAGAGGGTGAGAGTTGAGGACACTGTGTATCATCTAACTTGTCTCACCCCCCACAGGGAAAGATCCTCTCTGCCAAAGATTTCTACCTTCTCCCACGAATCTCTTGCCACATCCAACCACCACTTTCTGAGTGATGGTGGCAGGAGGATCCAGCTCCCCTAAGAGATCGGCAGGACTTCTAATCAGGAAGATCGTACGGCTGTATGCTCACACGGCGCACTTCATATTATAGTGAGAACTGAAGCATCATTAGTGGTAAGGTTGACACGGATGCGATCCAGAGAGACACAGAAAGACCATCTCCTAAAAACTGGACAGGTGAGTGTGAGTGTCTCAAGCTAACTTGTGGGGATTCCTGTGGGAGAAATCGTATTCCCCATATGGAGAATCCTATTCCCCATATAGACCATCGTTAGTCTCACAGCTGCCGTTTTACTCCCCGAGTCCAGAATGTTTGGTCTTCTCTTGGTTGGAAATACAGGATCTTGGGACTGTGTGTGGCACTCCATAGCCAACTGGTTCTGAACCAGTGTCAGAGAGCATGGTCTCCTTGGTGTCTGCCACATGACTCACAATCACCCTTGGAAAAGATAAGATAATGGGAAGGTGTCCATGTGAGGAAGGCAGAATGGCATACCCCCAAGGCTCTGATACCCTGGATATGCTGCCAGACACATATCTCTGTAGGGACTCCAAAAGTACACATCAGTTGACCTTAAGATAGGGAAATTGGGCTGAATTATCAGAATGGGACACTAGAGGAGGCCACAGGCAGAGCAGAAGAACAAACTGGGGGGCCTCTAGGAGCAAAAGTGGACGTCAGGTGACAGGCATCCAAGGAAGGGGAACCTTACTTCCAGGGCTACAAAGAACTAAACTCCACCCTCAGGCTGGGGGAGCCTGGGAGTGCGTTCTAACTCAGATCCTCCACTGGGGTACTGGGCCCTGGGGCATCTTGAGTTGGGCGTTGTGAGACCCCAAACCAAGGATGTTGCCAATTTCACCTGGCCTCCGGACACACAGACACTGGGCGATAGTAAATTTCTATCATCTGCTTCCAGGGTTTTTGTGGTCAATCTTTATGACACTGGCAGGAAGTAATTCAGTATAGAAAGGCACACTGCCACTCTGGAAGACGTCAGAGAATCTCATTCTGGAACATGCAAAGTGTTATTAGGCAGTTTTAACAGTGATGTTCTTGGCTCCTGTGTTTCAGTTATACTTATTTGAACAAGCTTGTCAGGAATCTCTAGTGAGGCCATCAGAATTGCACCTTGATTAAAAATGTGGACGTAAAACAGATGGGTCAAAACGATCGTGTGTTCAGGGCCGTACTTAGCTTCATCACTCTGTTATTAGTGATGGAGATAGAAAAAGTAAGAATGGTCACCATGGTCACAGGCTGTATTTCTCACTCATCCTAATGACTGGCATGCATGAATATGGAAATTCTTAGAGGTATCCTCTCCTGCATCTCTTCACGGGAGCCCCTGGCATTTGATGAACAACGTTCTCATAGGATGGTGTGACTAGATTTACAGAGGAGTGGTGGCTTTCCAGTTGGCAACTGCATGTGGATAGAGCCTTAGGGGGGTGTGTTTGATATTCACTTTGGCCATATTGTGGTGTAGGGCAAGGCAGCAACAGTCCACACTGGAAAGGCCCCAATGGAATCAAAAGTGGTCTCAGATAGAGAGCGGGTCCAAAGATGAAAGGACTAAAGCAGAGGAGGGAAAGGAATGGATGGGTGGCGCATGTGAACAAAGTCAGAAGACAGAATCAAGATGGGGAGACTGGAGCATTCACAGAGGGAAGACTTTGAATTTCTTTTTTTTTTTATTATTATTAGTTGTTCAAAACATTACATAGCTCTTGATATTTCAACATACTTTCAAAACGGGGTCCACCACTCCTGTGAATTGCTTTATCTCTCTGATCTTTGTTTGCCTCATCTGAAAGTGGGGAAAAGAGAAGGTCAGGGATCGGCTCTCTCTCTGCTGTGCAGAAGCTAGAGAGGAAAAGGTAATAAAACGGGATCCTCGGGGAAACAGGAGGCAGAAGAGTAGGGGAAGAGGATGGAGGGGGAGACAGGAGGGGAGAGAAAGGGGCCATACTGGGAAGTGAAAACAACCAAACTGTGCTATGTGCATGCAGGAACTTATCACAGTGAACCCCACGTTCATGTCTAATCATGATACATCAACTGCCACAAAGGGGAAGGGGCAACAGTCAAATACAGCAAAGGGTTCTGAGGGGAGGCAGGAGGTGATGGAAAAGGTGAGTCCCTGGAAATGAAAATGATCCAATTGTTTTGTGCTTGTTTGAAGATGGCACATGGACCCCATGGTCATGTTATGACTGTACCACACCAATGAAAACATTTTAAAAATTATCTTTGAGAGTTGCCCTGGGAGAATCCTCCCTGGCCACCGGGACCGAGAAGCTCTCCTCCATGTTCCCAGGCTCCCTTGCCTAGGGCCTGCTGTGGCTTTCAAGGCTGCTTTTAGTAGCATCTTGGGTACTGCTTCGTTCCCCACGCACTGTGAGCCCCTGGCTGGCTCTCAGCCTGCAGGGGACCTTCCCAGGTGTACAAAGTATGCCAGAGTCTGGATGCTCAGTCTGGTGCTCAGCCAGTGCTCAGACACCTCACTCCTGAGAGTGGCAAGGCCTCTGCTGCCTGATCTGGGTAGAGCCACTATGCTGATGCTTTCAGTTTGCTTGTGGAAGTGATATCTTGCAGGGGAGTCACCTGGGAAAATATCTTGCCTTAATTTTCTGGGAATCCAGATTGGTAGCTGTCATCCCCACACTGTGTAGAAGCCTATCGCACCCATGTCAGCATGCTCATTCCCCCATTTGTGATGTATCTTTATCGATGCAGTTTGGGTCTGTAGTGAGCAGTCCAGTAAGCCGTCCCTTCTGCAAGGGATTGATGTAGCAGAGCAGGTCCCCAGGGAATACTTACTTGAAGAACACAGCCTTACGAAACAGGTTGGTTTATGGTATACATGGGGGGGGTGGGGGACATGGATGCCACATGGGCCTATCTCTTCAGGTTCAAGGAGATGAGCCTGGGACGTCCAGATGACCTCTTTCTGTCACTTCTACAACAAGGTCTCTCTCCTTGTTCTGATCCTGTTCCTTAGGGGACTCTTCATCTGTTTCACCAGCTCCTCTTCCTGCCCTTAGGTTCTCGTGACGTTGGGTGTGGCAGCAGTCCCTAGAGGTCTTCCCACCCAGTGTGGCAATCCAGTAGTGCTGCCACCAGGGATACCAAAACTTCCCAAAGCCCACTTGCTCACCAAAGCTAAGATTTTCAGAAAACTCCAGTTCTCAACCTACCTGGTTTTGGTAACTCAAATGGTGGTCAGAGAAGAGATTCTATCCTTTCACTCTCCCGCAAAGAATCAAGCTGTTGTGACATTGATCGAATGATATTATGTGCATGTGCAAATATGGAGAGATGAATCCCCAGTATTATCAAATATTATAACACGCCAAGAAAACGTAAAAAATGAAACGAAAAAAAGTGATAAGGGGAGGAGATTGTTTCAGAGAGTCCCAAGCAATCAATGAAGGGGCACAGCAGAGGAGAGCTGCAGAAGAGTACGCAATGGTACAAGGGGGAGCTCTAAGGGTGAGCGGGGTTCACGGCCAGTTCAGAAATGAGGGGAATGAAGTAGGAACAGCGTGGGGGCAGCCAGGCCATGGCAGCCCACTCCCCACCATGGTAAGCAGTTGGAAGTAGAGGCTCTTGCTTGCAGGTGTGAGCATCTCCATCTTCTTCGGGGTGCTCTTGTCTCTTGGGTAGGGCCCCTTGCTCCATCTGTTCTTCTCCAGTGCCTTCTCTGCAAAGAATATGAATGGTGCGGTCACGCCTCCAGCAGGGGCCCAGAGCATCTCTCTGTGATTACCAAATGGTATCAAGGTTAACATGTGGGTCCTTTTTTTCATGACCTATAAAGCATTCAATCTGCTTTCCCCACACAGTCCCCGGAAAACTGCTCAACAGTCCCCATAATAGTCACCCAGTGAGAGCAGAACATTACGAGAACAATTGCTTGCCTAGACAAATCCAGAGCTCCCTTGCAGCGAAAGTCACTGACTTCTGCCTAGTGGGAAAGAACTTCTGACCAGGTAAGTTCATGTGAACTGGCTTCCGCCCCCTTGGATCTCAATGGAGATCTTGAGAATTAGAGTGACCCTAGAATAGTCCTTCCCTTATCTCTGGGATGGTGTGTGTGTGTGTTGGGGGTTGGTGGGGGGGTGGTGCTGGAATTTTACCCCCGAGTCATGGCCCTAAATTGGCACACAGGACTCAGGCTGTGTGCATGACGTGTAGACATGTTATTGAACATGATGACCGAGCTGAGGTGTAGTGGTTGCGTCCCACGTACCAGGCATTCTGCAGAGCATTTCCCCTATTGAATCTCACTTGGTCACATCCAATATCTCCCTAAGGGACTATCATTATGAGATTCCAAGGTCTGTCTGCAAAGGTCACACATCTTGCCTAAGGGCACATGGTGTCAATGGGCAAGCCAAGATACCAACACAGGCTTGATGGCCCCTGAGGCGGCTGTCCTGGGGTCTTCCACCCAGTGACTCTGAAAGAAATGGACATCAATCCCTTAAGTGTGGTTACACTGGAATACTTGCATTGACGTTTCTCGTCTCATAAAATCCTCAACTGCACACTAGAGCTGTGAATGTTTAAGTGACTTCTCTTTTTCAGAGAAGTCTCAAGCTGGAAAGGTGGGGGAACTGAGGCTGAAGCTCTAGGTCCTGTGAGTGTTTCCGCCAGTATCAGGCAGCTCTGTGGGGTTCCAAGGGGTTGTCCTTGAAGCCCCAAGGTGTCAGCCAGTCCACCTTCTTTTACTCCTCCTCCTCCTGCTCAGTGCACTCAAACATTCGGTAGCTTTTCTGCCAGATACCTGTTAGGGCAACGTCATACCCAGAAGACCACATGGCCAGTGGGCACACAGACATTCAATTCTGAGGCAGAAGATGAGCAAATACAAGGATTAGGAATCACTTATTGGTCTTTTATGATTTGCATTCCTGTAAATCAGAGAAGGCACGTGAAGTACTCACAATAGTGCCCATCGTCAGCTGTGCTCTTGCTTCCGCAGCTGTGCTTTCCTCACAGTTGTTGCTTAGCAACAAGTTTCCTTGGTACCATTCTCCCCCACATCGCTGCTACTATCACCTCTGCCCTAATAATAACTGAAGTACTTGCTTAAATACACATCTCCAGTATTGGTTTCATCAGACACCTTTCTCCTGTTATTTCCTAGAATGTGTGTGAATCTGTGTGTGTGTGTCCACATTCTCGTGTATTTGTGTGTCTGTGTGTGTGTGTGTGCACGTAAGACAGAATATTCAATGTGAAACTCATAATTCCATCCAATTTAGTACACTGTGTTCTGCACTATTATGCATTCATCTACCCAGATTTGTTAAAACATGCCAACAGGCAGCAGTGGATATATTATTTAGAGAGCTGGTTTATCCTTGGAAGACAATTTTATGTAAAAGAGCCCATACCATACTGCAACCAAACACTAAGTAGAAATTAGTTCATGTCGTCAATGGCTGATTTGTAGCCAGTAGTGGGATGGCTGGATTACCTGGAAGTTGTAGTTTCAACTTTTTGAGGGACTTCAATCTGTTTTCCTTGATGGCTGTCCTAACTTCCATTACCACCAACAGCATACCAGGGTTCTCTTTTCTGCACATCCTTCCTGACATCTCTTATCCAGGGTAATTTTGATAACAGCCATGCTGACAGGTGTGAGACGAGGTCTCTTTGGAGTTTTCGTTTGCCATTCTCTGATGATTCGTGATGTGGAGCATTTTACCAGATACCTGTGGGCCGTTGGTACATCTTGTATTTTTGTCAGCCATCTGCTCATATCCTTTGCCCAATTTCTCATCATGTTATTTGCTTCCTTACAATTGAGTTGAGTCCATTGTGTGATTGGAAATGAATCCCCTCATCACAGGTCAGGATTGCAAGTAGTTGTCCCATTCTGTCGGCTGTGCCTTCTGATCGCTGGTTGCTTCCACGTCTGTGCACAAGTTTTAAGCTTTGATGCATCTACCACATACGTCTACTTTCGATGTCGTTACCCGCTTTCAGAGACATATCCAAACAATCGTTGCCCACACTGATGTCATGGAGCTTTACCCTTGTGTTTACTTTTAGTAGTTTTATATATATATATATCACGTATCACATATATATCACGTTTATGTCTTTTATCCATTTGGAGTTGATTTTTGCATAGGGTGTTAGGTGAGGCTCTATCCATGTAGTTGTCCTGACATATTGATGAGACTGTGCATGATGAGACTGTGCAGAATGTTTATGTATTTCGTTTCCTTTATTATTATTAACAGACATTTAATAAATCCTGCATTTGAAAACCTTTAAGTAATACATGTGTATTCAACCTAAAGATTCAGACACTAGGAGACTGCACTAGGAGTTCATTAGCCTCCGGAATGAGACTCCATTAGCATAGACTGGAATGTCCTGTAGACCAGAATCTTTACACACCTATACTTTTTCTCTTTTCTCTTTTTTTCGGGGGTTATGGACATTGAACCCAGAGGCACTTTGCCAGTGAGTTACATCCCCACCTCTTTGGGGTTTCATTTGAGATGAGATAGGGTTTCACTAAGTTGATTAGGGCCTGGCTAAGTTGCTGAGGCTAGCCTTTAGCTTGCAATCCTCCTGTCTCAGGCTCCCAGGCAGCTGGGATGACAGGCATGCACCAACACACCTGGCAACATGCTTAGACCTTTAATGTACATCATTCCTTCACGCATTTGTTGCTACCAACTCTCCTGAGAGAAGATGGATTCTTCTGAATTCCAGACAAAGAAGAGTTAGAAATTCCAAATTCATGAGAAGATGGATTCTTCTGAATTCCAGACAAAGAAGAGTTAGAAATTTCAAATTTGGTTCTTATGGACCACCAAAGCTTAAAGTACTATTTCCTCCAGCCACTTGTTTCCTAATCATACAGGGATACATAATAAGTCAGGTGTGTAGCTGTTTATGATCAAAGTTTAAACCAACAACGTTCTGTGACTGGCACGCAGAGTTCCTGGCACACATAGACGTGTCCCGTGGCTGTTTTAAACTTAGAGACCTGTCAATTTTCCTGCCTTCAACAGCCAATGGACAAGCATCATAATGGGAGAGAAACACTGGAACTGAAGTGAAGGCGGTTACTTCCCTTATTTTGCGAAGATGCCCGTTTAATTATAAATTGAGAAATTGATCGATACGGTTTGAACCCCATGTTCTGACCTTGTCACTTAGAATCCCTTGTTCTGACCTTGTCACTCTCTAGGGATGCCAAAGAAAAATTGGGGGATAACACAGAGAGAAGTGACAACCCTTCCAGAGAGCCTGAAAATGAACCGATCTGTCTGCCGCAATTCTGAGTTGATATTTCTGAATTGAGCAGTTTCTAAATCTGGCCTTCAGCAGAGGTGTGAAAACTATTCCAAATAACCACAAGGAAATGGGTGAACAAGCCCAAGAAGGTACTTCAGAGAGACTTAGAGAGTTGATTTTCAACCAGAGGAAAGCAATAGAGTCCATGAAATCTGGAAGTCAGGCATGGGAAAGGGCTTGGTACATCAGGTGATCCTAGGGCAGTGGTGCTAGGATGATGCTGCATTGTACCAGGGAGCATTAAAAAGGTTCGTCCTAAAAAAAAAAAAAAAAAAAAAGGTTCGTCCTGTGGGGAAATAATGGCTGTTCTCAGCTGATGACATCATCACCCACTGTCCTTTACTACACATACCAAGATGGGGGTGAGGATAGGAAGTACATTTTTACTAACCTAGCACCCATAGGTTCCATTTAAATGTCCTGCCTCTTCATTTCTTAGTAAAGAAAGTCAGATACTCTTCATTTAAGAGAAAGTGGAAATTGTTTAAAATATGAGGGCTGGGTCCAGTAGGAGCTCTACATCCAAGGCAAGGTACATTGAAATCCAAGTAAATTATAAGAGAGAAGGGAAATTTCCCCCAAAGGAGCTCAATGTTCATCGTTCCCCTTCCAAAAGGAGGAAATTTACCCTGAAGGTTAGATGCCCACGTGAACTGAGACACATTGTCACTCAGCTATATGTAACTAAATATAGGAACCATGCAATCTACATCATTGGGATTATATGGTGAGAAACGTACAGTTCTGCTTTCATGGCCAGGTCAAGCACTTGAGAAAAGCTGGCAGGATCATATGAACTGCTTGCCTGCACCCTCAGTGGGACTTTATCCTTCTCTCCACCTTCTTTGCATATGGGAAGCATGTCATTGGACATCCTGATTGCCACGGTCAACGCAACCAGGTTTAGGTGGATGGTGGCACATCACAGAGTTCAGTGGCATTATGGGGGAGACTGGGTTCCACATTCTCCTCTGTCTTGAGTGTCTTCTTTGTCCAGCTCATCCCCCTCCCCTCTGGCTAATGAAAGTGCCTGGCTGAGAACAGTCATCTCTCTCTCTCTCTCTCTCTCTCTCTCTCTCTCTCTCTCTCTCTCTTCTATCTCTCTGGCTTGGCAGGCTTCTCTGCTTTCATCACCATCTCCCTCAATACACGAGTCTTCAAGAATTCACTGTGGTCTATACGCCATCAGCACACCCAAGTCCTCTTGTGCTGGTTTCCTGTTTGGAGTTCTCAGGGCTTTTCCCTTCTAACAAAGGCCCCACATGTGCTGAAATGTGGTGGAAGGGGAGGAAATTCATTCCCATGGGTCAGCTATGAGAGTCTCAGGATCTTCTTCCAATGGCTCTGCATTGGTCTCCCCTCCCTGAGACACAATACCCTGATGAAACTCACCTTCTTTCATCTGACGTTTCCCATCCTGGTTGGAATCCAGAGACTCCACTTCAGATTCTGCATTAATTGATCTGAAGTGGAATCCTGATCCAACAAGTCACCTGTTTGTTTAGGCCATCATCAAGAGCCCAGATCTGATGGAGTCTCTGTCCATTCATGTCTCTCGCAGCACACGGATCTCCCTCATTACACACAGAGCCAGGCATTCCCCAGAGAAAAGGGATGCGTATCAGATTTGTGGTGCTTTCTTTGCCCGTAGCCAGATATTTCTTGTGAGTTTTCTTCTATCTCACTAGTTGCTCTCCTTCTCGCTGAGCTCCAGGGATTAGGAAAGACACCAGACAATGGAGGTTTCCCTTTCCCTTTTCTGGTTTAGGGTCCTTTGGGTCACTGTCACCTTCCAGGCAAACCCTGTTCTGCCTCACATCTATTCCTGAGTCTGGTGGTTCCTGTGGATTTACTCCCACCAACTGTAGGTACATCTTTCCATACATTTTCCTGTGCTCTTTCACACACAGGAGCCTGGCACACCAAACAAATTGGGCACAAGCTCATTGGGATGAGGAAATGATCATAGGCAGGTTTAGTCATGATAACTCTCTGAAGACACAATGTAACCTCTTTCCCCAAAATGTAAGGTTTGTTCTGCTCATGAATCTCTAGTGCAGAAATTCTTACCCCAGGATCCAGGAATGCCTGAAAAGATCCCTTTCCCAGTGAGTCCTCTTGGGGAACGACAGCCTTGAACACCCTCAACAGCAAGGGTTTGTTCTCACCAAGGTGAGAGGCAGGAATGTGTGAGGTGCTCCCAGCACCGTCACTAGACAGAGACCCGTTGGACTGCACAACTGCCACTTGCCCCCGGGCCGATATCTTCTCCTCAACACGAGGGGATTTTGAAGCTGGGAGTGGAAGACAGTCCTTCAAATCTCCCCAGTTCCTGTCTCGTGGAACGTGAAAGCCCACCACTGTGGGCTCAGTGACCCTTCCGCACATGTGGACCAGGGTACGGAGGTGTCTGACGCACAAAGACTGGAGAGGAAGGAGGCTCCTGGCAGCAAAAGAAGCAGGACCTAGGTCAGAGGGCTTAGGGCCACACGTAGGTCTGAGCTCTTGCTCCGTCTTCCCTCCAGTCGCACTGGGCTACACAAGGCCCCAGAGGCGCTGGGCTCACTGAGGTTCTGTGAGCTGCGCACAGAATTTTATTTCGAGCATTATCAGTGCTCTGCTTAGCTGTACTTGTCAGGGCAGTAGCATTTAGAGAAAGTTGAAGTGAAACTTCATAGCACCTTCAAAGCTTCAAAATAATATATCCCTCCCCAGATGTGCTCTGTTGCACTTCGCCAGGTACTTGAGAGAGGCAGAATTCCATGAAATCCCTGGAGTGAGGAAACCAAACTTTCTTTCGGATAGAGAATCTTATCACTGTTCAGTGAGCGCAGGCGTTCTGAGGAGTGCCATTTGAGACAGCGAGAGCAGGGGCCAAAGAGGAGAAAACACCAGAGATCAGGGCTGGGTGGAGGTGATAAGGAGAAGCTCTGGTCTTACTGTGTGAGGAGTTGATTGATTGAGTTTGGGTTAGCAATTGGTCAGGCACAGTTGAAAGGTGGTGCATGTTGGGAAATGACTCTCTGATTATCTACTGCCTGGGGATCTCTCCTTTATCTTCCCCTTCTCTGCCTCTCTGCCTCTCCAGGCCTCTGTCCTCAGTGCATGCCCTAAGGCCATGTTAGGTCACGCCTCCTTTTAGGGTCTTCTCCTAGTCACAGAGCTGTGAGAGGTAGTACTTGGCCTTCACCTTCCTGTCCCCTCAACTCCCAGCAGAGTCACATGGTAACCATCAAGAGTTTGCTGACAAGAATGAATGCAACCTTAACCTGCTTCTCTGAGATATCTTGACAAAATTGAGGAGAAAAACTGGACTCCCCTTGCTCAGGACTGAGAAAGTTTTGAAAGGCTTTCATATCTTTCCTTTCCCTTTGATCCTAGGAAACATGAAAGGCCAACCTCTCTGCACACTCCTTCTACTGTGAAACCAAATGACTTCCTTCTCTCTCCCTCTCTCTTTTTGACACTAGGAGAACAGTGGGGGATGTTCAAAAGGATCCTCCAACACAAGTCATTGGCTCTGTCGATGCCCAGGCCTCATGGCACATGCAGATTGCAGAAACCCATGCCCTTGCACGTTGCTCAACCTATTTTTAAATGGCGGCGGGTGGGGAGTTGGGGACCATCCAAGAAGTTTAGCAATTCTTCCATCAGGACTTTGAACATGAATGTTGCAATCATTTTCTTCAAGTTCTGAAAAGGAAGCCGTTTGACATTTTGATTGCAATTGTGCTGAATGTGAACATTACAGATGCACTGGTTTGGAAACAAGGCTGCATCTACCACCGTGCTGGTGACTGGCCTTTGATATATGCCCCCTCACGTGCTGTAATACCATTTACCTTCCAGCACATACCACTTCCACCTCCACCACCGCATTCAATCTCCCTGTCCTGAGTCCCTGAGGTTAGAAGGACATGAGACCTGTTGCTAGAGAACCACTGCATGGAGCGGCACCCTTAATGGGGCCAAGGGACCACTGCATTGTGCTCATGAGGTAGATCTGTGATGTGGCTTGGGCCTCCTGTGGCAGTTAAGGTAAAGTCGCCTTCCCCACAGCAGCCACCACACCCACCATCCTCCAAGTAGACTTGAGTCTCTCCAATCTTAGAAATCTACTCCCGAGCTGCTCACGAGACATCGACCATTTTCTTTTGCCCAGGCTTTCAGAATTTCCATTAAGGTCCCTCAGTTGTTCCTCAAGGAGTTCTTCCCACTGGTTCTCTTGCCTCTCCCAGGTAAACCATCAAACCAAGTATCATTCCCAACAGTATTCGTCTAGACAGTAACACAGCAGTTCTCATGGTGTGCTTTTATATTAACTCAGGGTTTGTCTTCTTACATACATTTTCTTTAAAACAATTTTCGTTGAGGTCCTTTGTTTTTGTCATTGATGCATGTTGTTTCACCAAGAGGCCAAAAGGAAATATTAAAACTTGCATCTATTTGCAATATTGTTATATGCATGTTTATACACAATATACAAAACTGTACTTGACCTCGGCAACTTAGATGAGACACATGCCTCCACCCTCACACACAGATGTAAAAGAGTTGGCAAGATTACCCAAGGTTACCTGTGGGTTATTTCTTTTCCTCTCTTTACAGTCTAATCAATCTAAATGTTTGGATTTTGTGAACACGGACCACCTTTAGTTTTCATGTGACCCTACTTTGGAACAATCCTAAACCTTTTTCAATCAAGAGAAGATGTTGTAGAAATATGCACTCTCCCCCTCGGAGATATCATGTATGATAAAGCAGCTTCTCCCTTCAAGCACCCTTTCCTGAGCCAGAATTAGATCTTGTTCCTTCCAGAAACTTTAATCGTTTTTATTTTCTGAGAGAGAGAGAGAGAGAGAGAGAGAGAGAGAGAGAGAGAGAGAGAATTTTTAAATATTTATTTTTAGTTTTCGGTGGACAAAACATCTTTATTTTATTTGTATGTGGTGCTGAGGATCGAACCCAGAGCCCCACGCCTGCCAGGCGAGCGTGCTACCGCTTGAGCCACATCCCCAGCCCTCCTTCCAGAAACTTTAAAATCAGATTCCTGCACTCTCCCTCTAGAAAACGCTAGGAATTTTGCTGTGATTGTTTTTTGTTGTTGTTGTTTGTTGTTTTTTAAACCAGGAAACTGGGAAAGCCTTAAAATCTGCCTATCGCCCCCACTCCAGCCCCCAACCTTTCACTCTGATGCAGCTTTCCCCAGCATCGGCAATATTTTTATTTGAATCTTGTGATGGGAAGTTCACAGGGGCTAGAGCCAGAAGCTCCACGATTCCTGTCAATGTTCTCCTGCTCCCTGGCTCTATCAACCTTAGTCCTGTCACTACTTCTTCAGACCTTCCTTTTCCTCCTCTATGCAAAGGGCTTAGCAGTTTTTATTCCAGTGTGGACATGTTTGACACACAGTGATTGGAAACCAACACTGCCATTATCTTCCATTGCTATTTAGAAGGAAAATATGTGATTGTAGCGAAAGAAACAATAGTTCATGGAGTCGTATACGCATTGTTAATGCTCACCACTGAACACAGAGAGAGTGGGGGTTTGAAACACTTGCAGAGTGAACTTGGGACTTGGCGAGGGGTCACAGAGGGAGCTACAGAGGAATCCAGATCCTCCTTTCTGCCTCAGGGCTCCTCCTCAACCCGGCTGTAGTGTGGACCTTCTGTCTAATATGGTGGCACCTCTCTGGAGAGTGGGAGGCACCTGCTCAGCCGAGAAGGCCTGGCGGAGGCCTGGTCTGAGTGGCTAGGTGGGTGTTGGGGACCACATCCAGGTGGTGTTCTCCCTGTGTGCTTAAGCGGGGTGCACTGTTCCCTCATTGATTCTCTCCTCCCTGGCATGGCTCACCTAGGAAAGCAGCAATAACTCTCTGAGCCCCTTGTCTGTGCCGGGCACTTCATTCACTCTCAGTACAAACACCCATGGAGGGTCATCTATGAGGCAGGCGGTGTCCTAGGGGCTAAGGACACTCCAGGCCACTAAGGGGTCTGAAACGCCTGCCCTTGTTGAGTTTATATTCAAGCATGGGGGAGACAGAAATAAGCACTGCACATGACCGAACAGCAGATTATGAAGTGCAGTAGAGGGCAAAGTGTGCCATTACAAAAGGAGAGTAGGAAAGGGGGTTTGGCTGGGCCAGTGGAGAGGTAAAACACCTAACTCCCATGCAGCTCTAATCAGGGTGTTCTACTGAGCAGGGGACAGATGAGCAGATACTGGAGGATGGTAGGGGATGGAGGCCCAGAGGTATCCAGAGGAATATTTGGAACAGCCGAGGCAAACACGCAAGGTAGGAGCATGCCTGGGGTCTGTGCCACGACACACAAACAACATGGTGTGAGGCACGTGTCTCTACATCACCTGGCACAAGGAAGGTCATGAGACAGGCACTCAGCAAATAGGTTTAGGATTGGATTAAAGGGAGAGGTTGCCAAAGGGGCGGAACAGTGAGGCATGGGAAATCACTTGCCCAATGGAATCTGTGGATATGGATATTTCTCTCTCTTTAGGTTCATCTGCCTCTTCTAAGGTCTTTGACTAATATTACCAAGAGGGGCAAGAGGTTGAAGCGCACCCTTGGTAGTAGTGGGCAATGTGAGCACCTATTTGTTCCAAGGCAGCTCGGCCATCCATCATAGTGGGGCGAGGGACTGTTGCTGAGCGAAAGAGGAATTGTGAAGAGCTGAACTAGGGGAGGGAGGGCACCTTTATAGCTTCTGTTCTTCTGCCTACCCGAGTGGCAATGCAAACACATCACTGTCCTTGATGCCCCACCTCCTGTATCAGGGGTATATTTAGTCACCGAGCCTGAGAATCTCAAGGTGCCCACAGAGATAGGATTGCCTCCTGTTACATTTCATGGAAGTGACGGAGGGAACACGGCTTTAAGAAAAGAGTCTAGGAAGGGGCTTTGTGTGGAGGGGTGCCCCAAAGACATGGGTGTTCACTCAGTGTGACATGGTGAACTATGCACTCCACTGAAGGAGTGGGATCCTGAGTCTCCTGTGGCATGTGTAATCCAGTAGTGAGCACATTGGCTTCGAGCCAATGTTCCAAGTGTGCAGGCTACACTGTTTCCTTATGTTGGTGCCCGCGACTGGAAATGACTGAACAGATACCTTGCAATATATAGATTTCAGTGGCTAAAATCATCAGGGGCTCTTTCTGGAAGGTGTGCGGGTGTGTTAGTGGGTGTTACAGGAGTGCTGAGCTTTGTGTTTGTAATATATGCCTTTTTCTTTGAGAGGATGGAAGAGGAGCAGCAATGGGGAAGTTCAAGATTACCTCAGAAGAAAACAAAGTTAGTGGAACGCAGGAGACAGCAATACGTCAAACCCAGAGCACCTTATCAGGTGGAGAGGAAAGCAAAATCCACATCTTCACATGATACAGATCAGGAGAGGTTCAAATGCGAATGTCCCTACTGCCAGAAGTGTATGGGGAACACTTCCGGGATCTCCACAGGAAAGAAAGCAACCTCTTGTTCTTCCTCCTGGGATAAGCTAACGCAAGACCTCAGCAACCTGACCCTCAACCCTGGTACCACCCAGCCCCCTCTTGTCCAAGGAAGGTTACAGGAAAGGGAGGAGAAGAGCCAAAAGCAGGTGTGGTGGAAAAGCAAAAGGAAGTTTCAGAAGCTCCTCCAAGAATAGACAGAATATCTCTGAGACTGTCACCCTCAGGGGAAGGCAGATCAGAACAGATGAGACCAGGAGTGTCAACATCACCAACTCCTAGGAACCTTTTGGACACATGGTCAGGAGGAGTAACAGCATGCAGCCCGACGACCAACAATCCCAGCAGCCAGCGATTCAATCCAGCTCCAGAAGTGTAGCAGCCTTTCCCCCAGCGGTTTTAACATGCCCCCTGAGGCATGCTGGGAGGAGTTGCTCCTTGGCAAGAGCAACCAGACAGCAATGTTTCTACACCGTCCTTAGCATTGCTCCCATGGTGTCAGCTGCCACTTGCCCTCCTTGGGTTTCAGTGGTTTCTCCCCACTTTTCCTGGCTGCTAATATGGTGCACAGCATCTATGTGGTGTCTCTGACTTGTTTTCAAAATGCATTCTTTCCATTTTAGCCATGAGAGCCCAGTGGGATCGTAAAGTCTGATAGAATGTGACTCTGTGTGTGAGTGTGTGTGTGTGTGTGTGTGTGTGTGTGTGTGCGCGTGCGTGTGCGTGCGCGTGCGCATGTAGTTTGTAGTTTGAAATCATCGTAGATGCAGAGGAAGTGGCAAATGTAGTACACTCTTCACCTAGTTTCCCCCCAAGAAAGTTGCATCTGACATCACTATGGAATGACGTTAGAACCAGGACATTGATACTGGTGCCTCGGGACTGTCAATCATGATAAGTGTACATTTGCGTAGCCGCCACTACAATCAAGTTTCAAAATGGTCTTATCACCACAAAGATCTTTCTTGTGCTACTCCTTTGTAGTCACACCCACCACCTGGCCCATCACAATCCCTAAGCGCAGGCAAGCACTTAATTGTTCTCCCTTTGCTACAACTGTTTTGTTTTGAGGGTGTTACACAAAACGCAATCACTCACTATGGTGACCTTTTGGGGTTGGTCTTTTCTACCGACCTTCATGCCCTCAGTTCTGTACAATCTGTTCTGTGTATCCAAAGTCTGTTCCTTTGGGATGTAGCTCACTGGTAGAACCCAGCATGCACAAGACCCTGAGTTGGATCCCCAGCACTGCCAAAAGAAAATCTATTCATTTTATGGCTGTGTGGCATTCCCCAGTTTGGATGTACCTGCTGTAGGGCATTTTGGTTTCCAGTTTTTGGGTGATATGCTACTTATGTTTTGAAAGAAAAGAAAATGTGGCCTTGTCTTGCAGTTACTGGGCCAGCGCCAGTGCAGGAGGCTTGAGGGTGGCGCAGGACAGGTCTAGTCCAGAGGGAAGTGGGGGTGTCTGCTGTGCTTTGCTGTGCTTGCGGGGTGAGGTCCTCTCAGTGTTCCACACTCGGTGACTCATTCTGCTGTGTGCTTGCCTGTGCAGTTGGAAGACCAGCTAATACCCAGCAGAGAAAGCAGTGAAATGGTCACAGCAGGTTGAACAGCATAGAGAACATCTCATTACCTGCATTAAACTTTGGAGAATAACACCGTCTCTGACCAATTGGTTTATTAATATTGCATCTCCTGTGATAAACATGCCAGTGGAAGGTTTCTTTATTGGCCCTTTTCTAGACGTCACTCCTCCCTCTGTCGTGGCCATTAAAGCAGGAACACTGTGCCAGCTTACAACAACAGGGGCGTCTATTTCCTGGAACTCAGTATTTATTGTGATGATTTGTGTTGTTCTTTCTACTCTGCCAGCCATCTTCCAGGAAAACACTAATGCAGAAATTTGAGTGAAAGATCATCTGGGTTTTAGTTTTCCTATCATCCTCATCATCTCAGGATTAGCGGGTGCTTTATTTCTGATTTTAGATCTCCTCAGTAATGGAAACAAGGAATTTGTCAAACAGAATTTCCCGTCAGACCATAAAATATTGCAGAGAAGTGGCAAGGGGGAGGAGGAAAGCAGAAACGGAACCTGGTGTACTCTGAGAAGGCTTGCCATCAATATTTACCCCAGACGTCAATTACTCTGTTGGGGTTACCTATAGGTAATTAATAGTAGCTTGGTAGGAAATGTTGGGACAACTGATTCACCCAATTAATATTATTCTTTCTCTCGTGTCTAACTAATAATTAGATAGTGGCACGGTTCTTGCTAACATTAGCCTTCTTTCAGAGAGTGAACTAGATAACTAAAGCTTAAAAGAGATTTACGTTTTCTTTCTCTTTTTACCTTTCAGGTAACAAATTTGTTTCAAATTCGCATCTTTGTAGACCACCAACTATGGAAAGGGTATCAAGTTATCTATGTTGCCAATTTTCTTTTTATTTCTCTTCTAGGTTATTCCCTAGATTAGTCTGGCCATTCACATCTTGGCCAGTCTGTTTTTATCCCTTTTTCTAGCTTCTACAATATCTCCACCCTCATATATGTAGTGAGAATGACGTGAGGACTGCGCCATAGTGATGTTGATAAGTTCTATTCAGATAACATTTTTGTTACAGTGAGTCTTTGATATCTCAAAAGGGGCTCAAAAAAGCAAACACTGAAAGCCTATAGTTCTTAGACATCGAATAATGATTTTACATTGTGAAACAAACAATGGCAACACGGGCACTAGTGGTTAAATGCAGTTTATTTGTTCCAATGACTGTAAAACTTACCTCACTTTTTTATCAGTCTGGCCATTAATGAATGCATTATGTGATCAGCCTTTTTATGCATGACACACCTATGAGAATGTCTTGTTTTCTTTTTATCAATGGCTCTTCAATCTTTAAATAAAGACAATCTTTGTTTCATTTGGTTTTTGATTAATGCTGTTTCCTAATTTAGGGTTTTCACTTTCCTAACTCACCAAGTAAAGTTGACCTCACATGTGTGTTGTAACTCTTCTATTTAAACAGTTCTGGGCAAACATAACCATTTCTTGCTGCTTGGTTAGTGGTAATGCCTTTGGTTCCTTGATTCCAGAAAACAACCAATCTAAAGTACTCCGTAAGTATTAGCTTCACCCCAGGGTCACTTTTTTTGTATCACTTTTTTTTTTTTTTTAATGTTGAAAAGTGTATTAGCTGTGTGAAAATTCCTTGTATGTTTTCACGGTGAGAGGATCATCCTCAAAGCCTGTTTCTATTACATAATGTGAACAGATTTGGTTTTTTTTCCATCACAGTATTAGCAAATAGATTTATTGGAAATGCCAAGAAAATACACTGATCAATAATAATAGTCTTATGTCACCTGGCTTTTAGTGCAAAATCATTGTAATTTTCAGCAGGGGTTTCTTTCTTATTCAAACAATATGGAAAATTCAGAAAAAGCTCAAGACAAGTGCAACTAACTGAGGTTTAAAAAAAGTGAAAAAGCAATTAAAAAGAGGTTTAGTGAAAGAAAGTCTAAAACAAATCATGTGGAACAACAATAATTCCATGGACAGGGAGAACCATGAAACATACTCTTAACTAAATCCCACAGTGCTTAAGAAAGTAACAAAAAATGGATCACAGATTGAAATGCAAAATGTAAAACCATATGACTTCAGAAGGAAACACACACACACACAAATCATTTGGACTTCGGACTTAGTGAATTTTTCTTAGAAATGAAAAAAAAATCATAGGTGGGGCATGGTGGTGCATACCTCTAATGGCAGAGACCCTGAAGGATGAGGCAGCAGGACTGAAAGTTCAAAGACAGCCTGGGAAACACAGCTAGACCCTGTATTCAAATAAAAAATGAAAGAGCTGGGGATAAAGCTCAGTGGTAAAGCAACCCTAATTTCAATACCCAGTACCAAAACTGAAAATTATAAAACAAACACTAACAAAATCCCTGTTAATGGCAAAAAAAAACCCTTAAACTACATGCTGAGAGAACAGATATAAGAACTCTACTAAAAAGAACTCATGATGAGGACTGGGATTGTGGCTCAGTAGTAGCGTGCTCACCTAGAACACGTGAGGCACTGGGTTCGATCCTCACCACCACATAAAAAAATGAAATAAAGATTGTCTACCTAAAAGGAAAAAAATAAATTAAAAAAAAAAGAACCCATGATGAGATTTTTTAAAATTTCAACCTCTAAGAGTTAAAAGTACATCAAAGTGGTAGAAGCCAAGAAAGTCAAGAGGAGACATCACAAAAGAAGACATACCTATGCCAAAAATGCACGAGAAAGAATGTTGCACAAAACAGGTCGTGAGGGACATGAACATTAGTCACAAGATGTAAGTAGTTGATTACTGAAAAAGCTAAGTTATTAATAAATGACAATACAAAATGCAGGAGAAGATTCAGATCCAACACATGCCACATGCATTGACGGTGGATGTGTAATATTGGAAGTGCCGCTCTGGAAATTAGTTCCAAATTTTTTTTAAAAAAATATTCATTTATTTTTTAGTCCAACCTCTTACTTTGATTTTTTTAAAGTCTGATAAAATTTACTCAATTCCACTTTATTCAGTAACATTAAGTGAAATTTGTCTCATAAGGCTGTGTTTGAAATTCATTTGTAAAAACAACAGAAGATTCACTGCTCAGTCTCCGGTGAATAAGAAAGAAACCCCTGCTGAAAATTACAATGATTTTGCACTAAAAGCCAGGTGACATAAGACTATTATTATTGATCAGTGTATTTTCTTGGCATTTCCAATAAATCTATTTGCTAATACTGTGATGGAAAAAAAACCAAATCTGTTCACATTATGTAATAGAAACAGGCTTTGAGGATGATCCTCTCACCGTGAAAACATACAAGGAATTTTCACACAGCTAATACACTTTTCAACATTAAAAAAAAAAAAAAAGTGATACAAAAAAAGTGACCCTGGGGTGAAGCTAATACTTACGGAGTACTTTAGATTGGTTGTTTTCTGGAATCAAGGAACCAAAGGCATTACCACTAACCAAGCAGCAAGAAATGGTTATGTTTGCCCAGAACTGTTTAAATAGAAGAGTTACAACACACATGTGAGGTCAACTTTACTTGGTGAGTTAGGAAAGTGAAAACCCTAAATTAGGAAACAGCATTAATCAAAAACCAAATGAAACAAAGATTGTCTTTATTTAAAGATTGAAGAGCCATTGATAAAAAGAAAACAAGACATTCTCATAGGTGTGTCATGCATAAAAAGGCTGATCACATAATGCATTCATTAATGGCCAGACTGATAAAAAAGTGAGGTAAGTTTTACAGTCATTGGAACAAATAAACTGCATTTAACCACTAGTGCCCGTGTTGCCATTGTTTGTTTCACAATGTAAAATCATTATTCGATGTCTAAGAACTATAGGCTTTCAGTGTTTGCTTTTTTGAGCCCCTTTTGAGATATCAAAGACTCACTGTAACAAAAATGTTATCTGAATAGAACTTATCAACATCACTATGGCGCAGTCCTCACGTCATTCTCACTACATATATGAGGGTGGAGATATTGTAGAAGCTAGAAAAAGGGATAAAAACAGACTGGCCAAGATGTGAATGGCCAGACTAATCTAGGGAATAACCTAGAAGAGAAATAAAAAGAAAATTGGCAACATAGATAACTTGATACCCTTTCCATAGTTGGTGGTCTACAAAGATGCGAATTTGAAACAAATTTGTTACCTGAAAGGTAAAAAGAGAAAGAAAACGTAAATCTCTTTTAAGCTTTAGTTATCTAGTTCACTCTCTGAAAGAAGGCTAATGTTAGCAAGAACCGTGCCACTATCTAATTATTAGTTAGACACGAGAGAAAGAATAATATTAATTGGGTGAATCAGTTGTCCCAACATTTCCTACCAAGCTACTATTAATTACCTATAGGTAACCCCAACAGAGTAATTGACGTCTGGGGTAAATATTGATGGCAAGCCTTCTCAGAGTACACCAGGTTCCGTTTCTGCTTTCCTCCTCCCCCTTGCCACTTCTCTGCAATATTTTATGGTCTGACGGGAAATTCTGTTTGACAAATTCCTTGTTTCCATTACTGAGGAGATCTAAAATCAGAAATAAAGCACCCGCTAATCCTGAGATGATGAGGATGATAGGAAAACTAAAACCCAGATGATCTTTCACTCAAATTTCTGCATTAGTGTTTTCCTGGAAGATGGCTGGCAGAGTAGAAAGAACAACACAAATCATCACAATAAATACTGAGTTCCAGGAAATAGACGCCCCTGTTGTTGTAAGCTGGCACAGTGTTCCTGCTTTAATGGCCACGACAGAGGGAGGAGTGACGTCTAGAAAAGGGCCAATAAAGAAACCTTCCACTGGCATGTTTATCACAGGAGATGCAATATTAATAAACCAATTGGTCAGAGACGGTGTTATTCTCCAAAGTTTAATGCAGGTAATGAGATGTTCTCTATGCTGTTCAACCTGCTGTGACCATTTCACTGCTTTCTCTGCTGGGTATTAGCTGGTCTTCCAACTGCACAGGCAAGCACACAGCAGAATGAGTCACCGAGTGTGGAACACTGAGAGGACCTCACCCCGCAAGCACAGCAAAGCACAGCAGACACCCCCACTTCCCTCTGGACTAGACCTGTCCTGCGCCACCCTCAAGCCTCCTGCACTGGCGCTGGCCCAGTAACTGCAAGACAAGGCCACAT
Organism: Urocitellus parryii; assembly: GCF_045843805.1. NCBI lineage: Eukaryota > Metazoa > Chordata > Mammalia > Rodentia > Sciuridae > Urocitellus > Urocitellus parryii. Next base: position 86,018,240 of record NC_135547.1, on the reverse strand, counting down.
TTTCTTTTCTTTCAAAACATAAGTAGCATATCACCCAAAAACTGGAAACCAAAATGCCCTACAGCAGGTACATCCAAACTGGGGAATGCCACACAGCCATAAAATGAATAGATTTTCTTTTGGCAGTGCTGGGGATCCAACTCAGGGTCTTGTGCATGCTGGGTTCTACCAGTGAGCTACATCCCAAAGGAACAGACTTTGGATACACAGAACAGATTGTACAGAACTGAGGGCATGAAGGTCGGTAGAAAAGACCAACCCCAAAAGGTCACCATAGTGAGTGATTGCGTTTTGTGTAACACCCTCAAAACAAAACAGTTGTAGCAAAGGGAGAACAATTAAGTGCTTGCCTGCGCTTAGGGATTGTGATGGGCCAGGTGGTGGGTGTGACTACAAAGGAGTAGCACAAGAAAGATCTTTGTGGTGATAAGACCATTTTGAAACTTGATTGTAGTGGCGGCTACGCAAATGTACACTTATCATGATTGACAGTCCCGAGGCACCAGTATCAATGTCCTGGTTCTAACGTCATTCCATAGTGATGTCAGATGCAACTTTCTTGGGGGGAAACTAGGTGAAGAGTGTACTACATTTGCCACTTCCTCTGCATCTACGATGATTTCAAACTACAAACTACATGCGCACGCGCACGCACACGCACGCGCACACACACACACACACACACACACACACACACTCACACACAGAGTCACATTCTATCAGACTTTACGATCCCACTGGGCTCTCATGGCTAAAATGGAAAGAATGCATTTTGAAAACAAGTCAGAGACACCACATAGATGCTGTGCACCATATTAGCAGCCAGGAAAAGTGGGGAGAAACCACTGAAACCCAAGGAGGGCAAGTGGCAGCTGACACCATGGGAGCAATGCTAAGGACGGTGTAGAAACATTGCTGTCTGGTTGCTCTTGCCAAGGAGCAACTCCTCCCAGCATGCCTCAGGGGGCATGTTAAAACCGCTGGGGGAAAGGCTGCTACACTTCTGGAGCTGGATTGAATCGCTGGCTGCTGGGATTGTTGGTCGTCGGGCTGCATGCTGTTACTCCTCCTGACCATGTGTCCAAAAGGTTCCTAGGAGTTGGTGATGTTGACACTCCTGGTCTCATCTGTTCTGATCTGCCTTCCCCTGAGGGTGACAGTCTCAGAGATATTCTGTCTATTCTTGGAGGAGCTTCTGAAACTTCCTTTTGCTTTTCCACCACACCTGCTTTTGGCTCTTCTCCTCCCTTTCCTGTAACCTTCCTTGGACAAGAGGGGGCTGGGTGGTACCAGGGTTGAGGGTCAGGTTGCTGAGGTCTTGCGTTAGCTTATCCCAGGAGGAAGAACAAGAGGTTGCTTTCTTTCCTGTGGAGATCCCGGAAGTGTTCCCCATACACTTCTGGCAGTAGGGACATTCGCATTTGAACCTCTCCTGATCTGTATCATGTGAAGATGTGGATTTTGCTTTCCTCTCCACCTGATAAGGTGCTCTGGGTTTGACGTATTGCTGTCTCCTGCGTTCCACTAACTTTGTTTTCTTCTGAGGTAATCTTGAACTTCCCCATTGCTGCTCCTCTTCCATCCTCTCAAAGAAAAAGGCATATATTACAAACACAAAGCTCAGCACTCCTGTAACACCCACTAACACACCCGCACACCTTCCAGAAAGAGCCCCTGATGATTTTAGCCACTGAAATCTATATATTGCAAGGTATCTGTTCAGTCATTTCCAGTCGCGGGCACCAACATAAGAAACAGTGTAGCCTGCACACTTGGAACATTGGCTCGAAGCCAATGTGCTCACTACTGGATTACACATGCCACAGGAGACTCAGGATCCCACTCCTTCAGTGGAGTGCATAGTTCACCATGTCACACTGAGTGAACACCCATGTCTTTGGGGCACCCCTCCACACAAAGCCCCTTCCTAGACTCTTTTCTTAAAGCCGTGTTCCCTCCGTCACTTCCATGAAATGTAACAGGAGGCAATCCTATCTCTGTGGGCACCTTGAGATTCTCAGGCTCGGTGACTAAATATACCCCTGATACAGGAGGTGGGGCATCAAGGACAGTGATGTGTTTGCATTGCCACTCGGGTAGGCAGAAGAACAGAAGCTATAAAGGTGCCCTCCCTCCCCTAGTTCAGCTCTTCACAATTCCTCTTTCGCTCAGCAACAGTCCCTCGCCCCACTATGATGGATGGCCGAGCTGCCTTGGAACAAATAGGTGCTCACATTGCCCACTACTACCAAGGGTGCGCTTCAACCTCTTGCCCCTCTTGGTAATATTAGTCAAAGACCTTAGAAGAGGCAGATGAACCTAAAGAGAGAGAAATATCCATATCCACAGATTCCATTGGGCAAGTGATTTCCCATGCCTCACTGTTCCGCCCCTTTGGCAACCTCTCCCTTTAATCCAATCCTAAACCTATTTGCTGAGTGCCTGTCTCATGACCTTCCTTGTGCCAGGTGATGTAGAGACACGTGCCTCACACCATGTTGTTTGTGTGTCGTGGCACAGACCCCAGGCATGCTCCTACCTTGCGTGTTTTGCCTCGGCTGTTCCAAATATTCCTCTGGATACCTCTGGGCCTCCATCCCCTACCATCCTCCAGTATCTGCTCATCTGTCCCCTGCTCAGTAGAACACCCTGATTAGAGCTGCATGGGAGTTAGGTGTTTTTACCTCTCCACTGGCCCAGCCAAACCCCCTTTCCTACTCTCCTTTTGTAATGGCACACTTTGCCCTCTACTGCACTTCATAATCTGCTGTTCGGTCATGTGCAGTGCTTATTTCTGTCTCCCCCATGCTTGAATATAAACTCAACAAGGGCAGGCGTTTCAGACCCCTTAGTGGCCTGGAGTGTCCTTAGCCCCTAGGACACCGCCTGCCTCATAGATGACCCTCCATGGGTGTTTGTACTGAGAGTGAATGAAGTGCCCGGCACAGACAAGGGGCTCAGAGAGTTATTGCTGCTTTCCTAGGTGAGCCATGCCAGGGAGGAGAGAATCAATGAGGGAACAGTGCACCCCGCTTAAGCACACAGGGAGAACACCACCTGGATGTGGTCCCCAACACCCACCTAGCCACTCAGACCAGGCCTCCGCCAGGCCTTCTCGGCTGAGCAGGTGCCTCCCACTCTCCAGAGAGGTGCCACCATATTAGACAGAAGTCCACACTACAGCCGGGTTGAGGAGGAGCCCTGAGGCAGAAAGGAGGATCTGGATTCCTCTGTAGCTCCCTCTGTGACCCCTCGCCAAGTCCCAAGTTCACTCTGCAAGTGTTTCAAACCCCCACTCTCTCTGTGTTCAGTGGTGAGCATTAACAATGCGTATACGACTCCATGAACTATTGTTTCTTTCGCTACAATCACATATTTTCCTTCTAAATAGCAATGGAAGATAATGGCAGTGTTGGTTTCCAATCACTGTGTGTCAAACATGTCCACACTGGAATAAAAACTGCTAAGCCCTTTGCATAGAGGAGGAAAAGGAAGGTCTGAAGAAGTAGTGACAGGACTAAGGTTGATAGAGCCAGGGAGCAGGAGAACATTGGACAGGAATCGTGGAGCTTCTGGCTCTAGCCCCTGTGAACTTCCCATCCACAAG